>NW_022111379.1:666959-668912 GCF_000313985.2 Echinops telfairi
AGGGGAAAGGGAACAGGGCAGTGAGGACGGAAGAGGAGAGGGGGGACCGAGAGAGGTTAGCGGAGGAGCCCAGAGAGGGATCTTTATTGCTGACCCAGGCTTATATATGTTTGGCAGGGAGTGCAAGCCCACTAATTACAGATAAAGACATACATCACAGGAAGGGGTTTCACTATAGGTGATACAGCAATGAGAGGGGGACAATCTAGGGATATACACTCATGTGACATGATGGGCATATCATAGATTCAGGATGGCAGCTAACTTTGGATGTAACTGAGCCCCTTTGATCTGTTCTCTGGATCTCCATAGGAACCACTATCAGTAGGGTGTAAACCCCACCTACAGGAACCAAGTTAATGGTCACAAGCCTCAGGGAGAAGTGGCTCATTGTCCCCAGCAGCAGGAAGTAACTTTTACCATTAGCTGCAAGCAGTGTCCTAAGTCTAACATATTTGGGGGAGAAATCTTTGTTTCCCATACTACTTGAGCCCTAGGAGTCAGCTCATATCCCCCTCCCCCCCCCCAAGGTTTTTCATATGGAGCCTCACAGCAAGGGAAGCCTGGGAAGTAACCCTTGTCTGGGTCTGCTTTCACTCTTTACATTTTATTCCAGTAGCTTTTGAAGCAGGGTGCTATTCAACTCCCCTGTATTTGATTTTCCCTGGTCTTTTAATTGCTGCATTCTAATTTTCAAGCATTGTGATTGGGCAGATGCTTTGTCACATTCGATGTTTTCAAATGTATCACGACCTGCCTTGTGGCCTAAGAGGTGCTTTGTTCTGGGTTAAGAACGGGTACTGGGTTTGGGTCAGGCAGAGTCCAAGAGCCCACTTGGCTCATCTTGCTGTTGAGATCTGCTCTCTGTTGAGTTTCTTCTACCCTTCATCAGAAGCGGGGGTTAAATCCCCTAGCCTTACTGTGGAGGTGTCTAGTTCTCTTCAGTTCTGAGGATGTTCACATTATGGATTCTGGGACTCTTTCAATGGATACTTATCATAATTATGTCCATTTATTGGATTGACCTGTAAGCACTATATAATGCTTCCTTATCTCTTATTCTGGTTTTTGTCTTTGAAAAATTATTATTGCGAATCGTGCTCTCTCTCTTTTAAAGTCAAAAGAAAAGTGGATTAAGTAAAGAGAGTTTGCTGATTGATATATATGTAAAGGTGCAGGAGCAGTGAATTATCTCATGTGACTCTTCTAGTCAGTGTCTAACTCCCACCAAATGACCTTTCTCTGCATGGGTCAGGTGAGAAGGTGGGGGCAGATACTGATAGGATTTATCTGTGAGTAACTGCCAACAGGTTGCCAGGTTGGCACAATTAACTAACTCAGTCCCTGAACACCTAGCATAATTGATTGGGACCTGCTCTCTCTCTGGACACTGCCTGCAGCTGGACCATGCACCGTGCCAGGGGCAGTGCTGCCATCCGTAGAGATGCAAGTTAGTAACACAGGTCAAACTGGTCACTCATCTTTGGGGGCTGGGCACGCTGGGCTCGTCCACGGCCCCTGGGGAGTCAGGGCTGTCCTCCTAGGATTTCTTGACCTAACAGCCCTTCTTCCTCCCCGTGCCCATCAGAGCGCATCCCCTGCTCTGGTGCAGTAAACTCAGCACAGTGCATTGACGAAGCAGAAGAGCTGGGGGCAGTTCCCAAGCCCCTTGTGACTGAATAATTCATAGGGATTCCAGGTGACTTAGTAGAGCTGCCCCAGAGGGGCTTCCCTGGCTTTATGGAAACAGATTAGTGGGCCTTTCTTTCCTGGAGCCTCTGGGAAGGTTTGAAGGACTGATCTTTGGGTTAGCCGCCCATTGCTCAACTGTTTGCCCCATCGGGTCACCTTGAAACCCCATCACTCAAAAGCAAGCAAGCAAGCTCACTGCCATCCAGCAGGTTCAGACTCATAAAGCCCTCTTATCTTCCACCATTCAAGGCCCCTCCGAGC
>NW_022111379.1:672012-673752 GCF_000313985.2 Echinops telfairi
AAATGTTTTGAGAATGATGAGGGCAATGAATGTACAAATGTGCTTTACACAATTGATGTATGTATGGATTGTGATAAGAGTCATATGAGCCCCTAATAAAACGATTTAAAAAAAAGAGTTACAGTCTCAGAAACTCACAGGGGCGGTTCTACCCTGTCCTATAGGGTCACTATGAGTTGGATTTGGCCTGATAGCGTGAGTTTGATTTGTTTTTTTAGCTGCCTGCTCAGTTGGAGCTCTCAGGTGTGGTGCAGGGGTAAATGCCCTAGGCTAAGGGGAGTGGTCAGGAGGTCAGCAGTGGAGTGTGAGACAACAGGAAAGAGACAAAAAGGAGGGAAAAAATTAAAAAGTAAGACCGCTGAGACTGTGCAGGGATAGAGAGAAGAGAGGGAAACAAAAGCAACAATGTAGCTTAGTCCCGATTCCCACCCGTGGAGCTGCAAGGGTTTAGTCCCCGCCCCGAGGTGGTGGTGGCAAGCTGTGGCTGTGCTGAGAAAAAGCCCCTGTGCAGACCTCCTGGACTGTGGGGGACCAGAGAGCAGAGATGTAAACAAAAGTAACAATGTAGCTGAACCTGGATCCCTGCCCATGGAGTTGCAAATGTCCAGTCCCTGCCCTGAGGCAGGCGGTGTCAAACTGTGGCCGTGTTGAGACCAAGCCCCCCTTTGGTCTCCAAATGCTCCCAGCTTCAGCAGAGACAGTGGTGGGGCCAAGGTCAACAAAGTCAACCCCCAGCTGGCTTCCACTGAGGTAAGCCAAAAGCCCCCAGCCCCTCAAAACCCCGTGGGTCTGTGCCTACATATCTTTATGATGCTCCTCCTGCGTTCCAGCAGCTTTGAATTTCCCTCTAAGCAACTCTCTCGGGATTCTGCGGAGTCCCCCTTGGTTTAATTCTAAGATACATTATTACTCACATTCTGGTGTCAGGATCGTGCAAAGTGGCACACTTCAGATCTTTGGGAAATTTGGTAGGCAGTCTAGATCAAGAATCCAAGAGACTACACTCACGTGTCCTTGGTCAGCTACCAACTAGTCACTTTATAAACTTGCACCTCAGGGGGTAGTCGACCTGAACTCTGGGACCAACCCTGCCACTTAAAACCGTATGACTCTGGTCCTCTGAGCCTCGGTTTCCTCATCTGCAAAATGATGAGATTTTTAATTGATTTTTAATGTCTTCTTCTCTTTTGTTGTTCTTTCAAATATTTTATTGTTTTTCAAAATCTTCCGGTCATTCCAGTTCCTTTCTCTATAACATTTAGAATTCTCTACAAAGATGTTCTCCACGATGTGGGTAGAATTTGTGTTACACCTGCACCTCAATGTGTGAAGAATTGACATCTTTGCATGTCTCTCCATTTATTTAGATCTTCTTTGATTTCATTCATCAGTGTTTTACAGTTTGGTTTTTTTAAATACTTTTATTGGGGGATCTTACATCTCTTATGACAATCCATACATTCACCCATTGTGTCAAACACATTTGTACATATGCTGCCATCATCATTTTCAAAGCATATTCTTTCTACTTGAGCCCTTGGTATCAGCTCCTCCCTCTGCTGCCCACCCTCCCTCATGAACCCTTGATAAGTTGTAGATTATTGTTTTCATATCTTATATCGTCCTCTGCTGCCCTTCACCCACTTTTCTGTTGTTCGACCCCCTGGGAGGGGGTTATATGTAGATCCTTGTGATCGGTTCCCTCTCTCTCCCCACACCTTCCCTTATCCTCCTGGTATC
>NW_022111379.1:673852-691838 GCF_000313985.2 Echinops telfairi
TTCTCATTGTTGGCCCTGAAGGGTGTATCTATTCTGGATTCCCTGTGTGTTGGGCTCTTATCTGTAGCAGTGTGCATGTTCTGGTCTAATATGCTTTGTAAGGTAGAATTGAGGTCATGATAGTGGGGTGAAGGAAGCATTAAAGAACTAGGGGAAAGTTCTGTTTCATTGTTGCCATACTGCACCCTGGCTCATCTCTTCCCTGTGACCCCTCTGTGAGGGGATGTCCAATTGTGTACAGATGGGCTTTGGGTCTCCACTCTATTTCCCCCCCCACCCCTTCTCTTAAGCTGAAGGACACACGGGGTCATCTTAGGGTTGTTATGAGTCAGAATTGACTTCACAGCCAGTTTTGTTTGTTTGTTTTCCAGACAAAATCTAAGAATCTAGAAGGCTAAGCTGCTGTGCAGCGTATGAGGGCTTGCACACCTGAGCGTTTCCTCTACAGACTCACCTGGATGATGTCAAAGAACATGTAATGAATTCCATCTCCATTGCTCTAAGTTTACTGCGCCTGTAGATTGAACATGAGGATGACCCAGGGAGCTCAGGAGAAAACTAATGCAAAGATGTCAGAACACACTACCAACACTGAAACCACTCTCCACTAATGGAACTGGTGATTCAGTCCAGCTGGGTGGGACTCTGACGTCAGTGCTATTAAACACACCCCGGGCAGTTGTCATCAACCAGGGCTGAAGTATGGCCCTTCCTAACCCAAAGCCACCAGTCAGAGGCTTCTGGCGGGAGAGGGAGGTGAAGAACACAAATGCCAGGGGCAAAGGCTGTACTAGCTTACATTGGAGGGGACCTGGTCTGCAGTTTGATTCGTGAGTTTGTGTACGGGCGTTTCACTCAGCCTACGGCCTTGAAGCTCATGGTAATCAGAGGCAGACTGCCTCCCCGTCCTCCTACAGAGTGCCTGGTGAACTGGGGTGGCCCCCCTTTTAGTGAGCAGTCCAATGCTTAGCCCACGGGACAGACAGGGCTCCTGGCGGGTGCTTCTCACCTTGCTCAGTGCCATCAAGCCGACGCTGACTGACAGTGACCCTATAAAGCAGCGGTTCGCAACCTCTTGGTTGCGACCCCTTTGGGGGTCAAATGACCCTTTCACAAGGGTCGCCCCATTCATATGAGTAACAAAATGACAGTGATGAAGTAGCAACGAAAATAATTGTATGGTTGGGGTCACCAGCACCGAGGAACTGTATGAAAGGGTCGCGGCCTCAGGAAGGTGGAGAACCCCTGCTCTCAAGCGTTCTCGAGGCTTGGTGCAGCCCCAGGAGAAGACACCTAATCTTGGAACCACTGCCTCCTGGTTAGCAGCGTGACACTTAGCGGAAGTCTCCGCCAGGGCTCTAGGCCACTCTAAAGAGAAGAGTCAATGTATTTGTACTTGAAAGGTCTTTGGTACTCAAAGTGCTAAGCAGTTGCCATTGAGAAGCCTCTGACTGATGGCGGCCTCCTGTGCATCAGAAGAGAGCCATGTCCCAATGTGACCTTCCTTTGGAGGGTGGATTCCAATCCCCAACTCATAGCTGAGCACCCGCTGTCTTCACCACCCACTAAACAATTCTGTGCATCTGGCTTGATAGTAGGTGTTACAGAGAGAATTAAAGAAATGCAAGGAATGCCTACTCTCACCCTGGAACCTAACTGCAGAAACAACAACAAAATAAAACTGATAAAATAAGAACCTAGTGCTTAATCTGAGATGATAACCTTTATCTCACACCTTCACTGTGTTGTATGCACTCAATGTCTTAAGGGCATTAATTAACTTCTTCCTCCCAACGACCACTGCGCAGCTGTTACATCATTTCCATTTCACATCTAAGGAAACCGAGGGTCAGCCTCAAGCCCACTGTCCATGTCCACGAAGACAGCAAGTAGCAGAGGCAAGAGCTGAAGACAATTCTGATACCAGTTCCCCATACCACTTCTTTCAGGGGTGACGTGCCCATATGAGCTCTGTATGGGGGCAGCCAGCCCCCCACAACTAATCATGGGTTCAGTAAGCACCATTGTACGGTTGAGAAATATAAAGATTATAATAAAGTAATAATGAGAGAGCGTAAAATAAAGAAGCCAGACACATTTCATGGTAGCACGCTCACCTCCTGGATGGCCATGATCACAAGATTCAGGTCTGCCCACAGCGTGGGCTGAGAGGGCAGGGGAGAGAGCAGGAGAGAGCGATTTATTGCTAACCAAGGCTTAGATATCTTTGGGGCTGTGCATACCTCCTAATTACAGGCAAAGACATACATAACAGGAAGGGGGTGTACAATAGACAATACAAGCAATAGAAGGGGGATATACAATGGGCATAAGTGTAACAGGAAGGGGATGAACTAAGGGTGTACACATGATAGGAAGGGGAGGGACTAGGGGTATACACGTGACAAGACAGGCGGGACCCTAGATTCATGATGGTGGGCCTAACCTTGCTCACTCTTGAGTGTGGTTGAGCTCGCTGGGCCCTCCTACAGGGAAGCAATTCATTACTATCCTTATCAGAAGGGAGTGGGCCCTTATTATGGGATAAACAATGGTGCCTGCTTGCTTGGGGATGGCTGATAGCCCTTAGGGAGAACAACCCCTGATCTACTTCTGTTGACCAACAAGTGTAGCAAGCAAGCAGCTAAGCTTGGCATATTTGGGGGAGACAGCTTGGGAGAAATCTTTGTTTCCCACACAAATGCATCAGGAGGACGTGAGACTTGAGCTGGACCCTGGAAGGGGAGTAGGATTGGAGATGATGGATGAAGTGTGTTCAGGGCAGGGGTTAATCATGATTGCCGGTCTCTCGCCTTATCTCAAGTCATCTCGACCAATGGGAGGGACCTTTAGGTTCAGAAAGATCAAGTTCTCTATTGACAGTCAAAGTTACTAAATCAGGGAGTTGGTATCAGAAGTAGGTTCAACTTTAAAACATGTGGTAACATCTAGTAACCGAAAGAGGAAGCCCTCAGAATGCTTGAGGATGAGTGAAGAGTGGAGCAACATGTTGGGGTAAGGGGCAGTGAAGGCAGGGGAGGTGACTCAGAGCCATGAATGTCAGGCAGAACTTGCATTTAATTAACTCTTTTGCTCTATGGGCACTGAAGCTGTTATGCCCAGATCAGCTGCAGACAAAAGCAGAGCTTCCAATGGGAATTTTATTCAAGTAGGATCAAATCCTGAAGCATTTCTTCCAAGTATTTTAATAGAAGATGAAACATGGTCTTACCAGTAGGGCCCTGAAGACAGAGCACAAAACGATGACTCCCAAGGGTGGGAGTGGTTCAGCAACGGGGACAAGTGGACCGGTCAAGAGCAAAGGTTGTGCCAACAGCTGTTTTGAGGCATGTCCAAGGCATTTTGCTTATTGAATTGCTGGAGGCCCAAAGAGTGATAGCATCGACTCAGTGTGAGAGTTCTGAGAAAATTAACCCCAGTAGAAACATGCTTCAGAAACCTTGTTTAGAGAATCCTGATGACAATGCTCATTCTTCTTGATCAAACCAGGGCAGTTTGTGAGTCTCCACAGGAAGTCGTTAGGCATTCATCTTCCAGGCCTGACTTGGCTCCTTCTGACTTCTTTTTGCTCTGTCTCACATCTTTAAAGGGCACCCATTTTCCTTTCATCGCTAATGTTTAAAAGACTTCATTGACATGGCTAAGTTTCCAAGACCCTTAGTTCTTTAGGGATGGACTAGGGATGTGCATGTGCACGAATATGTATGCCCTCCCACACCTACATACATATATATATACATTCATTATCTATGTAATCACGCACACATTTTTGAGTACAATCATTGCAGATTATAGCATTTACTGTGGTTGTCCTCTGCTCTTGGGCATCTCTATCTTCATTCACTTTGATCACATTGTATTGTGTTGACTTCTCTTCCTATTGAGAATTGCCTTTCCCTTCACCAGAATTAACCCTTGTCTACTGTCTAGTAACTTGATATACATAAGGAGCCCTGGTGGTGCCAGGGGTTAGCTGTTGGGCTGCTAACTGCAAAGTCAGCAGTTCAAATCTACCCGTCGTTCTGAGGAAGGTGAAGCTGTGCGCTCCTATAAGGACGTAGTCTCTGAAATCAGTGAGGGTGCCGCGTCAGAACCAATCAATGGCAGTCGGTTGTCATCTAGTGATTCACCTTTCTCCTATTCCCAGTGAACATCAAAGAATGTTGCTTTTTTTTTCCGGATGGAAATACTTTATAGAAAAAGCCTCCCCAGTATAGGACTCTGTAAACACTGGTGGGTGAACAAGTGCAATGTTACAGTACACAGTCAGAGGCAAACGCTATAGGGATTTTGCCGTTACGAGGAAATGGCATGTCCCGCAGAGGCTGTCCCCCCCAGCACAGACCCAGGGGTACATATTTCAGAGGCATCTGGTTCTCTCTCAGGGCCACTCTGCCCACTGGCCATCTACAGGATAGCCGGAAGTGGCACCGAACCAAAAACTACTGTCGTGTCTGGAATTTCTCTTGACACTTGATTGGAAAAACAACCCCCTATCACAGTAACCGCTTGCGTTAATTTAAGCCTGTAAGATATCTGAATGTTGCTTTTTGTGTGTAAACATATTTTTGACCTTTTATAAAAGTGGTATTTATCCTTTTGTGATTGTCTGTTTCACTGAGCATAATGTCCCAGATTCATTCACACTGTAAGATGTTCTGTGGACTCATTTTTTATCTTTGCATAGCATTCCACTGTATGTATGTGCATTTTGTTTTATCCATTCATCAACGGATGGACACTTAGTTTCCATCTTTTTGCTGTTGTGAATAATGATGCAGTGAACATGGGCGTGCGTGTCTGTTCGTGTCTCTGCTCTTATTTTTCCTCCTGTACCTACTAGTGGAATTGCTGGATCATAAGGTACTTCTATTTCTAGCTTTTTGAAACAGTACCACTCTCCCCACAACCTCACCATGCTTTGTTTTAAAAAAAACCTTTATCAGCACTATGTTTGCAGGGGTGAATTTCTCATTGTACTTTTGACTTCCATCTCTTTAATAGCTAATGATTGCAAGCACTTCATATTTGTTAGCTACCTAAATATGCCTTTTGAATGCCTGTTCATGTCTTTCGCCCATTTTAAAAATTGAATAACTAGTCTGTTTTCTTCTATGTATTTTAGAGATGTTACGCATCATTATCAAAACTTTTCTCCAGTCTGTACGATTTTGGCAAAGTATTTTGGTGAATACTTAATTTTTAAAGAGGCTCCAGTTTATCTTCTGCCATTTCGTGCATTGTTAATTATGTTTGCTATATATTTTATACTATAAATTAGGACCTTTTAACTTTGTACCTGTTATCTTTCAGAAACTTTTTAGATTTAACATTAACATCTTTGATCCATTTTCAGTTTTTATGTATGGTATGAGGTATGGATTCTGTTTCACTTTCCTGCAAAGGGATCTCCAATCTTACCAGCAACATTTGTTAGAGACATCTCTTCCCCAGTGAATGGATTTCAACTCTTTGTTCAAGAACAGCTGTCCATAGTGGGATGTGTTCCTAAATATTCACTGAATGAAAGTTGAGAACCACCTCTTTGAAGCCACTTGGAATTTAACTCTTCAACTCCAACTCAAGTTGGTTTGAAAGCTACAGAACTAGGCAAGAAGAGGTACAGAGAATGGGGCTGGGCAGTTAAAATAATTTGAATCAATTAACCTATGAGGCACACACATCAGGAAGTGAGCTTCAGATAGTAGTGCTCACATAGGGATGCAATGATGCCCACTTTAGCTATGCACAGAAGCCGACCCAACAAGGAGTTGTTTTACAGAACTGGGGGGTTCCCAGCATCTCCCTGGTCAGGGAGTACTATCACACACTCCCTACACAGAAGTATCATCTGTGAATAAAACATTAAACGATGCAATTTCTGCTATGCCCCCACCCACCCAAAGGATGATGGGGCCAGTTCCCGAACCTGGCTAAGGACAACCATCTAGGTTCATTGCTTTTCAACATTATTTCAAGAACTCAAGTCTGGAGTGAGTCAGCATCTCACAGAGACAATCTCAGTGTCATGCCAAGCATGCAGAACCCGCCCCCGCCGCCCCTTGCAATTCCTCTTCATGGTAGCTCAATCTCTCCCAGAGTAGCAGGGCCAGGGCACCAAAGATGTGGACAGAACCAGGCTGATGAACATTTAAATTATGGCAATTCCCCAAACGACTCCCCCAGCCTCCAAAAAACAAAAGATGCTCTGCTTCTGAGATTCTCACATTGTAGCTGTTTCAATTCTGCTCAAGAGAAGGCTCCAGGGACGGGCAGCGTCTCCCTGTAGGTGAGCTGAAAGGCCTCGGGTCCTCCGGAGCACTCACTGATAACCCCCAAGCTACCTGCTGCCAAGTCTGCAGCTCGTCTTTGTGGGATGGGGATGGCCAGATTTCAGCAACCACCGCTGTCTATAGGCCATAAAGGGTCCCAACTGGAAGAGATGAGTGGACTCTAAGTATGCTCACATCCTCAACCTCCTCAGAGCAGGGGTGGACTTCTGGCCATCAGCACCCTAAAATGGTTGTTCTAGGGCATCTCAGTTCATCCCAGAGCGCCATACAAATCATTTTCTGTGTCACGAGGTGAAAGGTAATGAAGCCTTGGTCATCTTTATTCATATCAACTTTGCTAGACAAGCAAAACGTTTAAGACCTTTAAAACAGCAGCAGTTGCTGACCTCAGGGGATCCCTAGTCCTTTCTGCTCAGAGTAATGCACCGCTCTGCGCTCCTGCAGTGTTCTGAGGGTTACAGAATCCAGTCTAAGTCTCTGTTCTGGGGGGTTATCATAGTTCACTCATTTTAGAACGATTCGTTTGCTTCTCCAGTACATGTTAAAGAAAGCTGTCAACTCCTCTACAAAGTCTCAAGAAGCTTCCCCTGCTGCTTAGAGGGGTCTGCTAATTGTTGGCACCAAGCTCCACCTGCCCTTGCACTACCAGCCTGCTGGTTTTTGGGACCCCTTTATATACACAAGGCAGTTCTTTGGGTCTAAATGAATTTTTGTTAGTGTATACTTTTAACCCCTGTCATTCCCCCTGCAATCTCCCCTCTTCCCTGCAAGCACATGACCTTGTTCATGTGTGTTCCTCACTCCACAGTTGTTCAAATGGGGGATGGTGGTGGTAGTGGTGAAGGAATATTTGTAATTCAATTCATGTTAGCAGCATCTTTATTGCAACAAAGAACCTGTAATAAAATGCAACGGATGTTTCACTTTACATGATTAGAAGGCATGTAGCTGCAAATGAGAAAGCCTATACGCTTACCGGAGACATGCATTCTTTTCATACAAGTCAATGCTTCAAACAGCAGGCACTTTACGCTCCAAAATTACAGACCTGAACTCCAATTGTGCAGAAGACCACAAAAATTTGTATTTGGGTTATTTAAAAACAAGCAAGCAAAAAAGGATGACTTTTCTTCTGAAATGATTAGCTAGCCATATCTCCAGGAAGCAGGAGCCAGCACCTTGCCTGAACACACCGACACACTTCAAGCTGCCAGATGTCCCAGCAAGCTGGGTAGGGTTGGACGTTTTCTTGTTCTCTCTGTGGGAAATGGACAGCCACTGTTTACGAGCTGAGACGAGGTCATGCCTCTTTTTTTACTTCAGCTACCCGTAGACAGGGCTGGCAGGCTTACTCAAGCATTCCACTCTATACTCCAATCCCCAAATCACCCACGACATCAAGGAAGATACAGTCAGTGTTAACTACTTTAATCATCTTCAGAAAGTCATATGCCAATCAGAAGTACTGCTTCATTAATTAGCATGGTATTTACTGTAGGATGTGATAACCGCTTTATGCAGTTACTTTCAAAATGTTTTCTAGGAATATATTGATACATATTTAAAATCGTGCCTTTTCTATGTATCACTTAACTACCATGACCCAGGGAACCTGGGCAGTCTCGTGCCAAGTGAACATTAAGTGGCTGTGTAGCACGGATGGTGAGCCCCCTACTCTCTCTAGCACGCAGCTTCCTCCTCTACTATTAATTCAGGTTATAGCAAAGATTTATTCCAGGTTGGAAATATCATGCTTCTGTAACAGTGACTTCATGCTATAGGAATCTACAAAGTAGCGGTCAGACCTCCCGTGAGGACTGACACCAGAGGAGGACGCGTGTTTGCACCAACCTCGCTCAGCCTGTTAAAGGGTAATGCACTCACTGCGACGTCATCATTTGTCTGAGCGTTTGGAAGAGCCGGGAACGGCACAGAGGAAAAACCTTTATTCTCAACTGAATTCCCACAGCCAACTCTGCCTCTTTCTTTCGACAGGAGAAGAGCCACGAGGTAACACACGGCAGCAGCTTTCTTAATCGCCGATTTTGGAGCTTGCCTATCAGGCCAGGGTCAAAATCACCTACTGTAGTCTTAACCCAACTCCAGTCTCTACCCAAGAGTTTTGTTGTACGTAGTCTGTCCAGGACTTGGGTTAGAAACACCCAGGCCATGTTAACAATGCAGATTTCCGGTCCCCACCCAATCAAGAGGGTCCAAAGTACTAAGAATGAGTTCAAGATTTTCCAATTCTTTTAAGCAAAGCATCCCAGATGAGTCCTGGATTTCGGGTGCCTCGGTTCCATAATGCTCAAGTAGCTGTGTCTGTGTACGGCTGCTCAGGGACACCGATTTATCAAGCTGGCAAAACCACATGTCTCAGGTCAGCCTCCCGCTTGCTGGCTCTCATCAAAACTGTTGCTACTTTCACACTTTACATTTTAGTTGGGAAAGTTGTTTGTCTGTTTTACCGGTCACTTGAATTGACTGAAATGTTTCCCATATCTGTCCTTAACGCAAATTCAGTCACATCTTTCTGCAAGTGAATCCAGTCAGGGATTTTTAAGACAGCCATTTAAACGACAGCTGCCTCAGAGGCCTTCCTTGTGATAGAGGAAGGAGAGGTGATGGGAGAAAAGGGGAAGGCAAGATGCAAAAGGCAAACACTTATGATTCCAAGAGCATGTGAAAGTTTCCACGGGCTGTTTTGGAAAATGAGAGATGATATTACCCAGTCTCGATGAGCAAGATAGTGTAAATGAATACTGTCTGAAACCCACTATGTAACATTTCTACTTTGTGCACGGTTTAAGAATAAATCCTTAGAAGCCACATAGCCCCCCAAAAGTAAAGGCCACCCTTGGTAGTCAGGGACATACTTAAAATCGCAGGGGAAAATACTTTCTTGGGGAAAAAAGGTTACCCAAATCAATTTAATTTAACATTGAAAAAAAATAAACAAATCTTGATATGGGGGAAAATATCAAACATGAAAATCAATATATATATACAGATAATAAGGGAGACCATGGTATCTATGATACAGTATAAATACACAAACAGAATAACCCAGTCCCTTTCCAAGGGCATGGCCACCAGGTCACCCTGACATTTCTGGACTTCTCCAACCTCCACCTGGCCCTCAGCGATGGAATCCACCCACGCACAGTCACCTTGCTGACCAGCGGTGCTGCGCTCTTGCTGTAGAAAATGGACTCTCCCTGCAGTGCCAGGTGAGAACAGGGTGGTTTTTCATGGACGGTTGTTGAAAAGGACAGGTAACAACTTTCCCAACACAGTCTTGAGATGCACAAATCCAGCCCACAGATGCCTTCTTTGCCCCTGGCTCCAACAAGACCAGGCAGCCCCACACTCAAGAAGACAAATCGCAGTGGGCACCGGAGAGGCAAACACTCGAGGGCCGGAGCAAACCAGGGCCGTGTCAGGGACATTCACGGAAACGGTTTACAGGCTTCAAATACTAAAAAGAGCCAGACTGGCTGGGGATCCGCTTATGTTAAACACATCTGCTGGATGCCTTTTCCCTGTAAGCTCATTATACCTAAATAGCTCTTTATGATGAAATAATTTAAAAATTATAAAGTTTAAACTTGTAAGGTTTTGAAATTAAGAAGAAAGAAACCCTACAATTTTCGAATAAAAGTTAACTCTAAGGAACTTTTCCGCCCCCGGATTAAAACCTGACTGGAGCTGTTGGTAAGAGAGTGATTTCCAATACCCAAGCTTTGTCATTAGTATCTGTAAATACCTCTGCTTATTTCTTAAGCACCTCCTCCTCTCCCTCGTGCTCCAGGCCCTGGGGTCTCCCTCGCCCCTGGACTCCCCGCTTCCTAAAACTATGGAACACTGCAACGAGGAAGACAAAACGGAAATGGGCGTCACTACATTTTCTGAAGAACAAGTGTGGACTTTTTCCCCTTTCACTATGTGTGTGTGTGGGGGGGGGGAATGCCTGCAAGTATTTAAGCTCTAATCATTTGATTAAAATTTCTGTCAGTAATTATCAGTATCATAAGACAAATGAAATCCATGCTACATAGTTATTCGCCTTTATGCGAAAGGAAAAACCCACTGTCATCAAGAAATATGGGAACCGTTTCTACAGGATCCAGTTTAAATCGGCTAAAAACTGGTCGGAGCTTGAAGGAACAAAGTCAGTGTCTTTCGGAGGCCACTAAGTTACCCGTGAAAATCATTAATGACTGGGGAAGCCAGGGCTACTAGTGATTAGCTCATAACATGCTGGATACAACCCGGCAATGAAGCATAAGCATCAATTACATCTAAGTGCTATCAAATCTGTAACTCGTCAGCGATGCTGGAACTGATCCAAACCAATCACTAATGTCTTATTTAACAAACGCAGAAATATACTGTAAAAATACACTAACTAAATCCATGAGGTTTATAATGCTTTTCAAAGTGAAAGTAGGGTCGTACGGATATGTGATATAAATATGATACTTCTTTCATTAATTCTCATGGTATTATCGGGGTCCTTAGAAATAGATGCCATTCAAAATTGTGTGTGTGTGTGTGTGTGTGTGTTTATAGTATCAGATGACTATCCACAAGCTGCAGGCACCTGCGTGGCACCGGATTAACTTTCAGAAGGAGATGTTATGTGGCAGGTACCGGAATGTGATGATCAGTTCTATGTTTGCAATTGATTTCACCTCATTTGGTTAAGCAGCCAGTGTATGAGTGTTATACATGGGTCACAATTACATCACTTTCAGAGCAGCAATCCGTGATCCAAGGTTTTCTTGCAGGTAGTGCAAAAGATGCAGTTCGTAATGTTCTCCGGATTCAGGAACCCTTATGCTGTGTCTTTCCTGAGGATAGATCTGAAGAGCAACAACAGACACAAAATACAAAACATAAGAATTTAGTAATTGGTCTTGCCATGCTTCTCAGAGGTATTTAACATGATTAAAATATGCAACACATCACACATATACATCTCATGTAAAGGCTCCTCTCCTCTTCTTAACATGCCCTATGCACCATTCGGCAGACAGAGGATTTATCTGTAAAACAACAGTACTCTAAGTGTACTCTGTAGACTTCTGGGGTCTCAGCAAACACTTCCAAGGGATGTGTGAGGTCAAAATTACTTTTGAACAATACTAAGACATTATGTACTTTTATTTCTTGTGTTTGCATTTGCACTAATAAAAAAGAACTGGTGAGTAAACTCCCCTAAGGTCTAATGATGTCAAGCATTTTTTCATGCGCTTGTTGGTTCTCTTAAACAGTATAACAAAATGAGCCAATATTTGGAAGATAAATCCAGATGGCTGGCATATGGGTGAAAGATCCATTTGAAGTGCGCGAGCCAAAGATTTGAATTTAACAGAGTATAAAACATTTACTGCCTCTGATATCATGGGATTTTGGATAACTGAGAAGAGGAAACAACTAGATTTGGGCTTGCAGTTAAGTAGGTGTGTGAGTGTATGTGTGTGTGTGTGTGAGAGTATGTGTGTGTGTGTGTGTGTGAGTGTGTGTAGGCCAGGATTTGATACTCTTGAGTATTCTTGAAATATAGTGGAAGATGACCCCCGGAAGAGTCAACCATTTCACAGTGAACTGTCAGTTGTCTTAGCGTATTATGGAGTTGGAAACCGCCTGTTGTTGTTGCTGCTGCTATTGTTATTAATGTAGGAAGCAGGGGTTTGAGACTAGAAAGTCAACTTCGAAGTTTACTCTGTCCTAATAGAATCACCATGGAATCAGCTTGGTGGTAGTGGGTTGGCTTTGTTAGGGGTCTTGGACGGGTGGAGCATGTCACACTTCCGGTTGCTGAGGGAGCTCTGCTTGGGGCCTCCACAGTTGAGGCTGGATAGCTGAGACAACCTGCTCATGGACAGACTCGGCCACGTGGTTTCCATGGTGAAGAGTCTCCAGAACAAGGGCTGTGGTGAGCCATGCTCTGCCCCAGTAAGAACGCCAACTAAGGGCAGATTCTCTTTCTCTCTGGAAGCTAGGATGTGGCCACCTGATCCAGGCTGACCAGCTGGAAGCTGCAGCAGTCCAAAGTAGGAGAGGCGATTATTTAGATGTAGTAGCCTTCTAATCAGATGCACTCTGAGGCATGCCCTGACCTGTGGGTTCAGTTGCTTAGAGACTTCCTGCCAGTTTTCAGAATGGGCTTTATCAGCATTCTCAACTGTCCACTGCACCATCTGACATCCTTCCCCCAATTTTCTTTCTGCTCATCTTCACCAGAAACACCAAAGCCCGCCTGGCATAAGCAGTCAGCACAATGCTTGGTCCATAACAGCAAACGGCAAACTCACTGCCATCAAGTCACTTCTGACTCAGAGTGACCCTGTAGTCCAGGGTAGAACTGCCTCTGTGAGTATCCAAGAATGTAACTCTTCTTTTTTCTCCCAACAGTTTTATTGGCACATAATTTTCATGTCATACAATTCAATAATTCAATAGTTCAGTCATTCAATCTTATCAGGTACAGTCACCACATCAGTCTTAGAGCATCCCCTTTCCCCAATTTGGATAAATTGCCTTGCGGTAGTTACATAATCTGGTGTCAACTTGAGACTATTCAGAACGAAGGGGTGGGGTTTAGCTTGTCAATCAAGTCGCAGCTTGATGACCTCATTTGGAGGTGCTATGAAGATAAATAGCTCACTGGAGGCAGGACAGACACACTCTCTGCTTTGTCTTCCTGCTGACAAGCCACATGGAGCTATGCTGATGGAGCCAGGGCCCTGGAGCTGGAGGAACGATCAGGAGACCCACAACAGCACTGAGATGCTTCCACCTCCACTGGATCCACAGGCTCTTCCACCCACTGGCCTGTGATCTTCCTGCATTTGGCATTATTGCATGGCTGCATGATTCTGAAGAGCAATTTATAGACTGGAATCAGACATATGGGCTAATATTGGACTTATAGACTTGATCTGGACTGGGCTGGGATGTTTTCTCAATATACAATTGTTCTCTTATATAAAGCTCTTTCTTATCTACAAAAAAAAAAAATTAAAAAATAAAAATAAAAATAAAACGTTTACTGATACACCTTCAGATCTCAGACTATAGTTAACCTTTACAAACCTGTCAATTGACAAGTTTTGGTATAGTGGTGAAGAATAGCTATAATAATCTGAAAAGGCTAAAATATTCTTGTCTTAACTACATAATCTGTGAGGCTGCATTTTCCTTTCTTTTAAAATATTATCAGATACACGTTATTTTTCATAAATTTCAGTGCCATCTAATCTAGTAGTTGAAGAGAGTCCTTGCTTACATCTGCTTCAGGAGAGTCTTGGAAAATAGCATCTGTTCAAGGTAAACTCACATGTAAACTAACCACTGACGAGCCCCAAATAAAATAATTTTTTAAAAAATCACTGATACCCACAAACAACTAAAGTAGATGGTATTTCTGTCAAGGATGCTCCAAATGAAAGCTACCACTTGCTCTTTCCCTTCGTGTGCTACTTCGGAATCCCCAAGAAGAGAGAAGGATGGTTTCAGGCCACATTGTTTGAGATAAAAATGAGTAACAGTGTGTTAATGTTTTTCATAAAGTTCTTGGAGCGCCACTGCAACCAAAGCTCTGGAGACTTTTCCTGATCGCCAGAGGAACCCTGAAATGTGGCACAGCCCATTGCTTTCCAAACTAGCTTGAAACGAGAGCAGTATGGCATTTACACTGGCATTGCATTGGGTAGCGAGCAACATAGTGATCCATCTGTCTGCATTATGTGTTGTTAGATGCCACTGAGTTAAGTCCAACCCCCAGTGACCCGATGAACCACAGAACGAAGCACGCCAGGTCCTGCGTCATCCTCACAACTGTTAAGCTCGAGTGCATTTTCCTTCTATAAACTAGCCAAGTAACCCAGCACAGCAGACTGAATGTAGAAGAGAGAAGAATTCAAGTGTCTTCTTCTTTAAAAAAATGTTTTAATCATTTTAATGGGAGCTCTTACAGATATCCTAATATTCCATGGTTAATCACATCAAACAGTATTGTGCAATTGCTACCAGTTTCAAAACATTTTCTTTCTTCTTGAACTCTTTGAAATTAGCTCCCCTTTATCCACTCCCTCCTCCATCACATCCCTCAAGGACCCTTATTCTATTCCCTCCCCCTATTACACATACACACACACACACCGTATATACTCATGTATAAGCCGAGTCTTTCAGCACAGTTTTAATGCAGTTTTTGTGGTAAAATTAGGTGCCTTGGCTGATATTCAGGTCGGCTTATACTCGAGTATATAAGTATATGTACATGTATGCATGTGTATATGTGTGTGTGTGTGTGTGTGTGTGTGTGTGTGTAGTGCCATGTCTTACACAATCCTACATACCCAGTCACATACGACTCTGTTCGATCCCGCCGCGTGGGTTACACGGTCATCAGTGCTGTCAGCCCCTGTTCCCCCTCAAGCGTCTGCTTTATTAATCCCGACATAAAAGAATTTGCAAAAGCTGTAACACAATGCTATTTGTATTAATATAGAGGTTCATTATTGTGTGAATGAGTTAATAAATATTGAAATTGCTTGTTACTATCTAATGTGTTAAGAACTGATAGATATAGCCCACAATAACAAAACTCTTTGGGATCCCCAATAACTTTAAGAATATAAAGGAAAAAAAAAAAAAGAATATAAAGGGACTCTAAAAAGCTTGAGAACTAGTGTTGTAGACAAATATTTCAGACCGATGTAATGTCAACTGAAATATGAAAAAGAAATACTTTTCATTTCTTCAGGGCACATAAACTAAGCAAGGTGTAGAACAGAACAGAGGGTGGAACTTCCCAGCCATGTCTCAAAAAATCTCTTAAAGCAATGGATCAATGGAGACGGGTAACTAGCTGATTTCTGCTCCAAAGCCAATATATGATTTTAAAAAAGAAAGAAAGAAAGAAAAGAAAAGAAAGAATATGTAGTTAGGCCTAAAAACCCTTTAATTAGAATCACATCAATGCAGCAGATGCCGTTAGGTTAAAACTTAGCACCCTATCATTTGATCGCTCTAATGATCCATTTAAATTTGTTCTAATTTTTAATATTTTCTGCTTTTCTATGAGGTTTTAAAATGTGTTTTACTTTGTTATTATTGCCAGTTTTTCTTTTTAATGTTTTTCTGTATATGAAATCCAGGATAGGTAACCCTACAGAGGCAATATTGAATTAATGGCTCCTTGAGGAGGGGGAGAAGTGGGGAGCCAAAGATGAGTACAAGAATGAAGAAAATGTTCTAAAACTGATTGCGCAACTCTTCTTGATGTGATCAAACTATCACATTGTATGACATGTGAATGATATGCCAATAAAACGGTTTGAAAAATAAAATAAATTAAAAAAGAGTCACATCAAGCAGCATTTAAAAAAAAAAAGCAAAAGCAGCATTTTCTTGTCCTTCAAAGGAAAAGGAGCAAAGCAAAGGCAGACAGTGACTAACTGACTCCCTGCCATCTTTCCCGAGCTTACCGACGGGCAGCAGTCACTGGCCGGACAGGCGGTATGACTGTCTATTAGAAAGTAGCCAAAATTGAAAATTTGGCTTTCTTTCATAAGGTCAGCATCAACTCCATGGCAGTTTGTTTTCTTTTATAAAATTCCCATTGTTTATTTGATTTCAAAGTTATTAGTCATTAGTTACAACTTTAACTAGAAAATGTATAATCCTTCACCTGCAAATCATATGGCTTTCCAGCCCTCACCAAAAAACTCAGCAATATACTGGTATGTGCAAAATGGACATTCTCATCCAAGAACCCATGCAAGAGTAGTAAACGATTTGGTCTGGAGAAACAGAAAGATCAGAGGATTAGACAACATAGCGTCTTAGGGGAAAGCAATTCATTTAAACTAATCTCAATTAACTATGGTAATTTCCTTATACTTTAAAGTTAGAATAAGGGTTCAACAAAATTGCAACCAGATTCTATACCTAATGAAAGATTTAAAAAAAAGAAAAAGAATGTGTTTAGTTTCCTGAGAACTAGTACACATCAATAATCATACCACATAGCTAGAAAAAGACATAAACACTTTCTAATATAACACTATTTGCAAAACAGATACAATCTTTCCATCCTAAAGCAATTGCTTTAAATACATGTTATAAAAGCGAATTACATGAACTGATGTATAAATAAGTCTAAAATAAGCACGTGACAGCTCTGATAAAGAACCATGCTCTTCCAGTGTTCTACGAAATATTAACCCTGCTCTTCTAAGACTTGGAGTGAGTCCTGGGGGTGCAGTGGTTAAACCCTCCGTTGCTAAGCAAAGGCCAGCAGTCTGAGCACAGCAGCCGCTCCGAGGAGGAGACATTAATCTTACCAACTTGCTGGCAGGTCTTCTCTGCTTTACATGGTCGCTAGGAGGAGGGCTGCACTCAGTGCCACTGAGTTTGGCTTCTGGCTTCATTACTATTCAAAATAATTTAAAAAATACAATTATAAAATTATAACCTTAATTTGAAGGCTAGAACTTACTCGGAAGGGAACTTTTCTGCTTGCATGGCTACCGATCCTAAGTAGTAGCCCTGTTCATTCTGGTCGGGGTGGCCCATGTAGCGTTCCGTGTATCCTGTATCATAGAAGACCCACAGAGTGACCGGGGCCCCGGCAATAGCAACCTGCAGAAAACAACAGTGACAGTCATGTGATCCCAGAAAAGGACATCTAGCAATAAGAACTTAGAATTGCACATTTACAAGCTAAAATTATCTTTAGTCTAGCCCCACAACTGGGGCATCTATGGTCTCAGGGAACGTGGAAAATCAAACTGAAGTGCCAAGGTGAAGAATTTGATACTTGTGTCAGCTTCATGTTCGGTCATGCAGTAACCCATACACTTAATCTGGGCTATCTGACATACAAGGGTGGGCCCTTTTGTTAAAGGGGAGACTGAAGTAGAGCCTGTAAATGGCTCAGTGTAAACTCATCCCTGCTACTGGGAAAAAAAGGTGTGAGAAGTGTGAGCTTTATTCAGGAAAGGAAATCCCCCTTTAGGCCTCTGCTGGCAGTGCAGAATCTAAAAGTCATGAATAAAACACATCGTAGCACTGAAAGCTCCCACACAGTTTCCTACTTAAATATTCTAATGACTTTCTCAACAGCTGCAAGTCTAGGAAAATCATGACAGTTTATATAATTCATTTTCTGGTTATTATAAAGATTATTTGAATATACACACAAATACAAAAAGCCTATCATTTTAGTTCTTAAAAACAAAACAAAACAAAAAATCAAATGAAGTGATAAGGAAATAAATAAGCAAACCAGTTAAAAACAAAACACAACTCATAATTCTCACTCTCTTGACAACTGCTAGCATCCTTATGTATTTTTGGCTAGTATATTTTTCTGAGAACTTATTTACATAATTATAACCATCTCTTATATAGTTAACAATTTATTCATTCAACACAGATGGTCAGAGACAAGCCTGCATTAGGCTCTGCTGAGGAAAGTCACGTACACAGCAGGCAGGACTCTGCTGTTCTCAGAGCCTGCGGTCCAACATTTAAACAACATGTAATGACAATCAAAATATGTATGCAGGCCTGTCTGGATAGGACAGGCTGGATGAACAATCTGGAGGAGAAAACAACGGGACTGACAGTTCCGGGGGGACATGGGAGAGGGGGAG
>NW_022111379.1:693534-703378 GCF_000313985.2 Echinops telfairi
ATTCTACAGAACACCTAAGCCTTAACTTCACTAATATTGCCAATCCTTAAAACCTTCAGAAGTCAAACTTTTTCTCATAGCTCCCAATTTGTAGGAAATTCTATCCTTGCTACAAAACTAAACACACTTGGGAAGCACGTACCCTGAAGACGTCTGACCTCTGCATCAAGGCCATCAGGGAGAGGTACCCCCCGTAGGACCAGCCATGAATGCCCACGCGGTCCAAGTCGATGAAATCATATCGGGAAGCCAGGTACTGGAGTCCTTCCACTTGATCGTCAATTTCTATCTGGCCCTGTTCAAAAATAGGGAAATGTTTTTATTAGCTGATTCTAACCAATAAAGATCTCATTATAAAAGTGCTTATAAAGCTAAAATATATTTTTACTAAAGGGACCTGTAGGTTGCTTAGATGGAAATGTATTTATCAATTGAAATTCTACTGCTGAAAGAATTTTTAAAAACCTATTTAGAGACAGGGGCCTATATCTTCCATTGCTAGCCTGTCTTTAGATAGAATTTAATTACCTCTCAGTCATAAAGTTCTTTTCTATTCCTACCCAAACTATCCCTTACTGTAATCATTTCCATTTGTTCTGTTGTCTGCTAAGGGGCCAGCATCTTCCTTGCAACAAGCCTTCACATACCCAGAGGGGAAAAAACAAGCCCCCTGAATTGGTTTACTTATTGAACTCTTCCTTTTCCGTACTTAGTAAAGCAGAGGGATCTCTGTTGGAACCGGTCCTCTTTATGCCTCTCATACTACCTCTAGGAAGTGAACATACTATTTCTTTAAAGTCTTATTAAGTTCTTAGTCCTAAACCACTACCCTGTCTGTATTACTCAGCCTGCCAGTGCACATAACCTTACTTCGCTGAGCCTAAAGCAAAAACAAAACCAAAAAACTTACATG
Organism: Echinops telfairi; assembly: GCF_000313985.2. Classification (NCBI taxonomy): domain Eukaryota; kingdom Metazoa; phylum Chordata; class Mammalia; order Afrosoricida; family Tenrecidae; genus Echinops; species Echinops telfairi. Next base: position 694,448 of record NW_022111379.1, read on the forward strand.
AGAACACAACATATGATCAAAGAACTGGCTGTGGGAGAAACCCCCATGTCTTACTCAGCATGTCCAATACACTGGCAAACACAGTAGCTGCCTTACTGTGCAAAAGGAACATCGGATTCTCATCATTTCCCAAAGCAGCAGAAGGGACATGGGGCATCTCTAAAAGGTAGCATTTAAAGCTTCCTGCAGAGAGAAAGAGGCTTGTCACAAGGAAGGCACTAAAACCAGTTGGTTTCTCTCTTCACAGAGGACAGAACAAATCTCTATTATTCTTCTCAGTAGGGCACAGGATGCTGAAAACTACACTGTGGCCTTCTGGCTAAGCTGAACAGACAGACAGACAGAGAAGGGGCACGTCAGCTCCAGAGTGACAGCAGGGAGATGTGAGCTGGCCTCCCTAGAGTTCGGAGACAGCTTCCCCTCCCTCCCAAGCTCACCCGACATGACACGCATGCTCACTCACAGCCCTTCTTCCAGCCCTCTCTCTGGGGGGCTCACAGCAAACAATGCAACAGAAAATGGGATTTTAAAAAACGTTTTTTTTAAAGACTCACACACCATTTTATATTTAAAGGCGCCTTCAAATTTAAGCCCTCGGTGACAGGATCCCCTGTTGTCTATCACCACAACCACGTAACCCAGAGAGGCCAGGGTATTCAGGCGGAAATATTTGACTCCTTTAAACCGATTATTCACCAACTGTACCTGAGGAAGAAATACAACTTGAGTGAAGTCCATTATATGGTGAGCTCACGAAAGCACAAAGGTGAGGCAGGATTTTGCAAAAAAGTAGAAAACTTTTATTTTTCTGTGTGGTTATTTTGTCTTTTAATATCATTTTTAAGTGATTCATTTTTAAAATAATGTAAATGTTTCTCACATTAAGTTGCTGCTTACATAACTCCACTCTCAAAATGTAGGACAATTACTTAATGATTACAGACTTTTACATACAAAAGAATTACATTCAAGAGAATCAATCTACCCAGTAGAAAAACTTACAAAAATAATTACTTCTACTTTGAAAAATAATTCTCGTTCTAGTGAGAGATAATAAGATCATCTTCCCTCTAGTCCACAGTTTATCAAAGTTATTTGACTATCACCTCTAGCCTTCTCCTAACAATGAAACATTTTTGTACCATAGCCCATAATCCAGGATAAAGTGTAGGTATCTGCTTTTGCAGGCACCCTGGATGGTCCCAGCGCCTGCCCGCCTTCACCCTCCACGGGTGGTATCGCCCCTAAGGGCTCTAATTCACCTTCTCTGAGTTTGCTTCTAACTAGAGATGGGGCTATTCATGAGACACGGCGCCCGCTCTGCTTTCCTCTGTCCCGTCATACCAGTCATGGGGATGCAACAGGGTAATTTTAAAATCACTTTATCACCTTAAAAACTAAACTTCAAAATGACTGAGAAATGAAATGTGCTTTCATGCTTCACTAGACTGTGCATGGTGAACAGGAAGCTTAAAAGTTCAAATGCTGATGGGCATTAAGATAGATGTTTTATGAAAAAAAGGTTTTGAAAAACGAGGAAGAAAAAGTTGTCTCTGGCTGAAACCAATGGAACATTATTACACCAGCTAGACGTTAGGAAGAATCAACACCGCTATTTTCACAAGAACAACAAAACACATCTACGGAATGTTTACTGGGCTACTTCTGCAAGGGATAAAAGAGCCCTTTCTCTCTGCACGTTTGGATGTTTAGCACTACCGCAACAATTGCCAAACGGCCCTTCCCACTTCCATTCTCCCTCTCCTACAGTCTGTTACTCGCAGGCAGTGATTTTTGTTAAAAAATGTCAATCAGATAAGACTTTGCTGTCTGGCTCCCTCCAACAACTACCGTTTTTACCTTTAAGAATGTCTAAACTCCTTACCACAGCCTTTGAGACTCTGAATTATATGGCCTTTGGGTATCTCCTGACTACCTTTTAGTCTCTTTCCCCCTTGCTTGCTATACTCTAACCAAACTGGCCCCCTAGTCATACACTAAAGCAAGATGGTTCTCCCCACAGGGTCCTTCTATTAACTATTACCACTGTAAAGAATCCTCTCCCCGTAGGCCTTAAGGTGGCGCCTTTCCTCTGTCCTGTGTACCTTTGGAGAGGTCTTCCCCTGGACTGTCCTATTAGGATTACTCCCCACTCACCCAAGTAACTTTGCTATTCCTCTCGTTAGCTTATTTCTTAATTTTATCTGAAGCTTGTATCACTTACGAGAGGAGGCTTCATAAAGTTCACAGAAAAATTCTATTTTTATCTTTTAATTCCATCTCCAATTAACTTTTTGAAGGCCCCCACCCCACCCTTGCATGTCCATTTGTTAATTACATGCCCTATTAAGCTCCACACGGTTGGACTTTAGTCTGACTTGTCACTGTGAAATCCTCACTGCCTAGAATATCACCTGACACATGAAAGGGCTTCAAAATTGTGGGAAATTGAATGAATGAAAAGGTAAAGCAATATTTTCATTAACTTTTTGGAGCCCCCTTGACTTGTATTAGAAACTCAATAACCATTTGCTTAATGAATAAATCAAAAATTGAGATTAAAAGAAGGATGCGGCTGTATCTTTCCTTGGGAAGAGGTCGTCTGATGGGCAGAAGTACTTGTTTATAAAGGGAGGAAGCTGAGAAAAGAAATACTAGGCCCAGAAGAACAAAAACTCTGGCGCATTTGAAGAAAATCACCTCTTTTTTGGGTCTGCTTTCGAGCACAGAATCCATGCCCTCTTACGGAGTCAATGCTGAGTCACAGCACCTGGACAGGGCTGGAGAGGGCTGGCCAAAGCTACATGCTTTACAGATATAGAGTAGGCGACAGGTTCACACCACCGCCGTGTTAGTTAGCAGTGTTTTAACCACTGTCCCACCAGGGTTCATCTCAAGCAGTTCAATAGGCTGATAGGAACTTTCCCCCACAGTCAATGGTTCAAGTTTGTGGCCTGGGGGCCTGTTGCTTCTGGAAGAAAGTACTTACACATGACACCCTTCGTCAGACAAAGTCTCCGTGGGATCAGTTCTTTTAGTCTGTGTCCTGCAACCACCACGTCTGCTCTCTTATGCATTTGCATGGCATGTAGGAAGGACCACACATATTTGGTAAACATTTAAAAGACAACAGCTATTATTAATGGAGAGTTTAAAGATTTAAGTCTTAAAGACTTCAATGGGAAAGATTTGTTGCTTTTCTTGGGTTTCTTGTATTTTACACTCTTCTGCTATACAGAATCGCTTTGTATTTAGTGATAACACAATTCATTTCAGATTCTCACTTTCTTTGTTGTTGCTGCCATTCTTATAATTGCTGTCTTTGAATCCATCTCGTGGAGGGTCCTCCTCTTTTCCACAGACTCTCTACCAAGCATGGTGTCCTTTTCAGTCTCTCACTCTGACCCAGAGTTTCTAACTACTTTGAAGAGCTTCAGTCCTGGCATGGCCCATAAGCATATGCTCTGCACAACCACCAAATCTTTTGTGCTTGCAAGTGGGATTTTGACCCAAGTAGGAAAAAGGCAGTCTTCCCACTGCAAGGTGGCAACCAAATGAGCTACTTTGCATATGTCAGTCACCACCTTTGAGTGGGCGCTGCGGCATGTCTCCAAAACCCACAGACCCGCTGTATTGAGTTGATCCTGACTCAGGGTTTTTGAGGCTGAAAATCTTTACAAAAGAAGACAACCTCATCTTTAGCTCACGGAGCTCCTGGTGGGTTTGAACTGCTGAACTTGTGGTTGGCACTACAACACTAATGTCCCAGCACCACCAGGTGGCAAGGCAATGACTATGCTCGTTGGCTGTAAGTGAACTAACTGTTTGGAAGGCTTGCTCTGACCTCTGTACCTGAATATACAAGATCGCATGCACATTTCACTCTGATAAGATTTAGCTGAATTTTGCAAGGCCATGGGTTGTTATGGAAAAGACCATGTTTCACACTAAGGAGTCTCTTTATAATCAACCCCATGGAGCCATCAAACAAGGAGATGAATGATCTCCAAGTGGGGTGAAGTGCAAGAGTCACTGGGTCATGTGAAGACCCAGGGAAAAGGGCCCAACAAGCTGTTCCTTTCTGACATCACCAAACTGGAATGCTTCCAAAGAACACACGAACAGAAAAATCAGCACACCATCTTATTTCATCCGTACATTTTAAAAAACCACGAGTTCATTTTAGCTTTCAAATATGATTATTTCTGTACGTGTACAAAAGTACAGTTGTAGTCTTAAGCACTCCAAACCACTTTATTTCAATTACACTGGCTAAAGACTTTTTAAACAAACAAACAAAAAACTTAGCACACAAAGAAGTTTAAAACAGAAATTACAAGACACTATCAAAACACTTATATTTTGTTGTCTAAGTAAGGCTAACTAAGAAGTATTTTGTCTTTCTAAATGAAGAAATGATATATGATATAATTGAAAGACACTATAAAAAGTAGCTGGCTATCTACAATTTTAGGCCAAGGGGCTCCTTATGATTAATTAAATCTGCAAAGATTCTAGCTTTAGTAAAGAGAATTCCAATTTAATGCTTTCTGAATTTATGTGTAGATCAATATTACATGAAGGTGAATGTTGTTTGGTTTGTTTATAAACATGTTTAACAGTAGCAAAGTGATTTAACTGATCGTACATGATCATCATCTCTGTTATTTTAAGGCTTAAGTTGTCATTTGACTTTAATTTTTGGATGGCTTAGAATCAAGATTCATTTCCAGATACAAAATCACTGGGTAAGAACAGAGTTACATTATGTACTATAATAACATTTCAATTTCCCTAAGGGTTCCACGTAACCATGTAAACTACATAACCATAAACACACACACACATCAATTAGCCAATCTACCCATCTATACTTTATTCTGGTCAACTCAACTCAACCCACTGCCATTGATTCGATTCCAACTCACTGAGACTCTATAGGACGGAGTAGAAATGCCCCTATGGGTTCTCATGACTGTAATTCTTTGCAGTATTAGAAAGTGGCTGATGATTTAACTAGCATTTCTTAATATTCATGTGCTAATACTTAAACCAGGAAAATAAAGGTACAAACTTCTTGCATTGCAGAAGAGTAGTATATCAGTTACCTAGTTTTAGCTGATAAAAATACTCTTAAGTTGCTTACACAGCTCACGAGAGTTACAGCCTTAGAAGAAAGCGAGGATTCCCTAAACTACCAAAGCTTTCAGAAACATCTGTTAAAACTCTCTTTATTGACTCAGAAATACAACTGTCTAACTTCATTTCCTAAACCTTCCTATATAGACAGCTTTATATGTACCAATACGAATATTTCACTCCACATGACAGTTACAGCTCTCGTTGTAAACTGAGAAACCGATGTACTGATTTATAAATTAGCCATCTAACAAAACCCAAATTCTTGAATTAAACAAAACAATTAAGAACACAGATGAGAGCTGAGTATAGCAGAAGCCAAACAATGCCGAAAGCTCAATGCCCAAAGAGTAGAAGACATTTTAAACACAAACCACCTAATGATGTAGAGTGCATATACATGTGTGCATGTAGGGAAATATGCCCACCTGAGGACCACCATAAATAAACAACACGGTGGGGTACTTCTTTCCAGGTTGCAGGTCATGAGGCTTGTAGAGCATCCCATACAATGTGAATCCAGTAGCACTTTCGAAAGAGAAAATTTCAGGAGGGGTGTAGTCAGGAAGAGGACCTGCGAGGAGGTAAGAAAGTCTATGAAAGGAGTTCTGAAAGTAGCTCTACAATCAGAGCAAGGAAGAAGAAAACCCACACCCACACACATTAAGTCGTCATCCCCCTTCCAGATGCGAGGCTAAAAATTAAGGGGAAATAGTCACCTTTGAAAGATAAATTGAATATACCCCAGGGGAGTAGACTGACAATACTGTACTTCTTTTGTTCGTATGGTTTTTGCTTTCCTGCTTGTGGCTTGTTTTCCTGTGACTTTGTTTACTTTCTCTTTCTTTTTCTTTTTGGATATATGTTCTGGTTGTTTGGTTACTGATTAGCATATGGCTGCTAATGATGCAGTTATTATAGGGTTTTGAACCTGTCATATTACGACCGCCAAAATAAACCTGAGAGGTACCAACCCCATGGACAAGCAGTTGGAGTGTGGACTCCTACTTAACTCTAGACCCAGTTTAAGAACACTTGGTCCTGCTTGATACTCCCCTTCATCACTGAAGATAAGGGCAATACAGCAAAGTGTGGTGAAGAAGGTACATGTTACTGGGCTATCAATCAGAATTGTGTCTGGGGTCTTAAAGGCTTGTATTCAGACAACTAGCCATCTAAGCAAGGAATCTACTTAGTCCACACAGAAGAAGCACACCAGCTTGTGTGATCCAAAGGTGACAATTACAAAATTTGAACATGGAGAAGGGGAAAATATCACAGCTAAAATTATGAACACCAATTTGTAAAAGGCGATGCAAGACAGTGAGAGCCCACAATCCATCTGCAGAATATTTGGTCAGACGGAGCCACTGGCAAATCTGCTGCAGCCACAGGCAAAATTCTTTAACAGCTTTGCTGTCAGGGAGAGACCACTGTAATCTTGAATATGCTGAGTCGAACTTGATACTTGGCCAGATGACCTCCCTACAGACCCAATTTGAGTTGGTTCTGTGTGCAAGTATCTCTTACTTATCAATGACAGAAATTTCTTCCCTGACTTTTGGAATGTTAATGAGGGTGTTTTCTTTCTTGTTATTTGTATTTTGGTCTTTATATTATTATTTTACACTTACCACCTTATTTTGAATTTGGATATTAGTGGCTCTGTTGTGTTTTCCAGTTTGTGACCCACAGGAGGAGCGGATGCATAGATGCATAGTGACAATAATGGAGACGGGCTGACAGGGGATGCAGAGGTGGGATTGGGTGATAGGGAGGGAAGGGGGATTCCAGGAATGGGAAATGAAGACTGGAATGGAGAGGGAGCACTAGAACTGACTGGGATTGCACAACTCATTTTAAAGGGGATTTAACCATGGGGGAGGGCAGGATGTTCCAAACTGATATGGGTAATGATTGTACAATTCTGTATGGTAATAGCTGTACAATGAATGAACGACTGAAGGGTATGCTGTATAAATTCTATGCCAATAAAACTGTTAAAAAAAGATAAAGAAATCTAATGAACTGTTCCAGAAGCAGGTACAGAGGATGACAGTGAATGGATTCATGAAGCCTAGGAGGTATTTACACCCAAACTACACATTGCTTGGTTTAACCTAACTGATTAAACACAATTTTATCTTCACCAATTTCACTTGCTCACAATGTTCTATGAGCATTTGCTTCACACATAAGCCCAGTCAGAACCTAGTCAGAAAAGTAAGTCATGATCAGTCTTTGGGTCACTAAATGCAGACCTCTACTATGTATCTGAATATAACTGACGATGTTACACTCTAGAGATTATCATTATATTACAAATTCTGCTGTGGACATTAAAACATAGGTATGACCCTAATTACACTAATTTCAGATACTATGAGATGTTGTTGCTGTGTGCTGTCAGGTTGATCCTGACTCACAAGACTCCTATAGGAAGAGCAGAACAGGTGTCCTAGGTTGTAATCTTCATGGGAGATGGTCCAACTAAGCCAGCCACTCCGCCTTTGAACTGCCAACCAAATGCTCAACCCCGGCACCACCAGGGCTCCCTTAGCAAAGGTTCCAAAAAAATAAAACTCACTGCCATGGAGTTGATTCTGCCTCACAGCAACCCTACAGGACAGGGGAGAGCTGCCTCTGTGCACTCCTGACGAGAGCGGGAGGCCTCCCTCTTTCTCTGGGGGAGCAGCTGGTGCCTTGTGAAGTGCTGACCTTTGGATTGGCACCCACCCATAGCCCGCTATGCCTCAAGGCTCCCTGAGCAAACATTAGTGAATGAAGATACTTACCAGGAAGAAAGAAGTTGAGGTAATATGAATTACTAGATACAGCTAATTATGTAAGAAGGTAAACATTTTTTAGAAATGGATAATTTATAGGGCTCCTCTGACTTAGATAGAGCAACTGTCATTTGCTTTTATGAACATGGCCTTGCAGAGGAGTTTAAAAGAGGAAAATAACTATCAACTAGTTATATATTCCCCAAAGCTACAGCTTCCTTGCTCTGATGGTAGTTCTACTAGTTAATTATACTAGTTACATTATATTTAAACTCATCTGTTTATCTGGAAAATCACCTAAATGTGCAAATAACATCAAATTTTCTAATTGCTACCTTGACTGTTGTCTTATTTTATTAAAAAAAAAAAAAAGACCTTTGTGTAGACCTTTCTTAAAGACCTGTGCCTAACCCCATGAGCTAACCCATCATATCCATTAGCTGATAAAACTAGGGGTGGGGGTGGGGGTGGGGAGGACCAATCAGGAGCTGAGCAGCTCGAATCTCAGGAACAGCAATACATGGGAAGTCTCTGTCTGGGAAACGAGCATATATAATACAGGTGTACTGCACTATTGTGCTAATTCTACTTAAGGTCAAGGACAGAGGAATTGAGTACCTGCTGAATCCAAAATGGTGGCCCAGAATTCCTTTGTCTTACAAGTTGTGTCCTCTTCAGTACTCGACAGCTTGTAGAGGGCCACACAGTGTGGGTTTCTCTGGTTACTGTACTTACTGATGAAGAAGTCACAGTGCTGCAGGAGAGAGCAACAATTACTATTTTCCCTCAGGGAAAAGTGAACACAGATGGACTACATGCTGGCACAGCTGCATCATGGGCAGGGGAGTGAGAAGGGTTTGTACATACACATTACTGAAGTTAGGACCAAGCTTTTTAAAGCTTTTCCAAGAGGATTCTCAGAGTTCTACAGAATCAATTTCACCAATTTTCACATCACTCAAAAGAGCACTACCTGAGCAGAGGGATTCTGAAGGACAAATAACCC
>NW_022111379.1:705304-706404 GCF_000313985.2 Echinops telfairi
AATAAAAATTCAAAGTAATTTGCTATACAGCAAAGAATATACAGGCATATTTCTAAAAGCATGTGTTTTTAAGAGTCACTTTTTTCCCCCAGGAGGCTTCTTCATCAACATTAAGCATTTCTTAGCCTTAATACATATTTGAGATTAAGTAGGTTCATATCGCAGAGATACAAATGACAGAAAACAGCAGAACACACCAGAAGCAGTGGGCCTAGTTCTGTTTGCCCTTTAGCAGCTAGGAGTCAGATCACTCACAACTTGAAGAAGTGACTGCTCAATTCCCTGCTCCATCTATAATGCTTCTTTCCTGCTTCAGGTAAGTTCTTATTCAACAAAAGTACCAGAATGCTAGAGGGCTTAATGAACAGATTGCTCAGCCCCAGAGCCAGCGTTTCTGATCCCGGAGTCTGGGCACTGAACAATTTGTGTTTCTAACAAGTTGTTTTCTTGAGTAATGCTGATGCTTTTTTGCTGGTTTAGGGACCACACTTTGAAAGTCACCCGTCAACAGTTAAGGTCACTTGGGCTTAAAAATCTCAGTGTCATCCCATTAGAAATCTTTGGGAAAGAACAGGGTCACAAGACCCTTTTTTGGAAAGAAATATCACATAAATAAGCACGATATAATTAATAGAAAAAAGAAAGCCAATGAACATAATAGTATTAGTAGAAGCACATGCAGTTGACCAAATAAGGTACAAATCTACATTAATATAATTCTGGGGTTTCCTATTATTTAATGATTATCTTCCAACTGTTACATAACATGCAGTAGTTATTAGTGTAATGTTGTTATCTGAACCCAGAATTCTACACAAAGGATTTTCTGTCGGCAACCAAGGTCCCTAGAGAGAAAAAAGTACACATTTGGATTTATAATTAAAGGCCGTGTGAAACTCTCAGTGGAATCCGACTCTGAAGGTCCACTGTGATATTCTAGTTTTCACCACGAAACCAAACAGGGACCTGGAGTTTATGCTGTCTTGGGGTCACCTGGGAGACTACACGTGGTCTCTATAGTAGCCAGGGCACATCGTCCGCCTCACACTGAGACCTGCACTAGCTCTGGGAGAATGTACGTGTCACATCTACAAGGGACG
>NW_022111379.1:707083-725170 GCF_000313985.2 Echinops telfairi
AAAAAAAAGTGGACCAGTCCTTTCCTTATTAAGGAGCAAAAATATATTGGAAAATAATGATTATTAGCAACCAGAATTTCCAATACCAGGGCATTATAACAGGTGTGAATTAGAACTTAAACTAAGTAAGACTCTTTCTGTGGAAGAATGTGAGTTCTTTTAGCCCCTGATAATGTTTTAAGAGCATCTTATGTATATTAAGTTATATAGTGCACACTCCCAGAAGCTAGTGACCAAATCTATCAGCAGAGCAAAATGACATACATTAGATCCATGCCGGCCAAGAACTTCCCATTCACCACTGGTAATTGCTAGTTCCTCTTTGACAGGACACTTGAAATCACCTAAAGGTAAAGACAGTTCCAATTCAATCCTTTATTCCAGACCACAAGCAAATGAAACAATGACAAGTAGTAGTCTAGAGCCATTCCCCCACTCAGCCACCCACTCACCCAAACCAAAAAACTCAACTGTTATTAAACAGTCCAAGTTATGCTTCAGGGGTATAAAAATGTTTGGGAACCAAACAGTTGTTTTAGATGTTACAGAATTGTTCACTTAGAAATGGTTAATTTTGCCATGTGAAATTAACCTCAATTAAAAAATAAAGTTTACAGTTAAAAACAAATTCAACTTAAATGTCTTCACAATACTTTGAAATAAATGAATGGAATAATCCATGCAAATAAAAGGAAATCAGCAAAACAGATTGCTACAGCAAAGCCAAAAACAAATCCACCTGCACTCCTAAATCTCTGGCAAGCCAAACAAAGTTAAATGTGTTGACAAGGCTTTTATTTTAGAAGTGCAATAAAACAAGCTACTTTAAAAGTCAAAGAAAAATTAAAAATATAATTCTCCATACTGCAAAAGTACACCAGGGAAGTTTTATTTATTTATTTATTTTAATGCCATAGTAAATACCAACATGCCCCATCTGTCCGTCTGTGAATCTGTCCGGGTAGAGGGGGATCTATCAGTGGTCGAGGAGGTTAGAAATTGAAAATACTCTCTTCTAGTTGTTGCCATCTACAGCTAAGGGAGCTGGAGACAGGTGGAGAGGGTAAGATGGTATAGGGGTCCATATTCAGTTTAGCTTTTCTTCTTAGATATAAAAATTTAAGTTTTTTTTTTAACAGTTTTTAATAATAAACTTTACAGTCAGATAATATGAGGGCAAGTCAAAAAGTATTGCTGTATTATCATGAAAACTTTCACTAGACAAATTTTTTTAAATTTGAAGCTGTTGCATCTTACTATCTTCCATCCAGGTCTATTATGTTTCTGACCCTCCCCCCAAGGAATGCTGCATCCTTGATTTCACACCGTGTTAAAAGGGCAGTTCTGGCACCCTTGAGGGACACAAACTGTGTTCCTTTTCAATACTGAATTTTGGGAACAAAGAAGTCTGAAGGGGCTGTAGGATGGACAAAGTGAGGTTTTCCACAGACTTCTCCTGACAGCCCGTAAAGAAGGAGCGTGGCCCCCGCCGCCTCACCAGGAGAAGCAGGGGTGGGGCTGCGCTGGGAAGAACGAGCAGGTGCGTGGTCGTGGTGGAAAAATCCCTTGGTGCAACTTTCCTGCTCCTTTTCTCACCAATGTAATATTTTGTTTTTCAAGAGCTTCTTCAAAATAAGCCCTTGTGATTGTCCTTTGCCTTTTCAAAAGTCTATCAAGATCACCTTCACCCCTTTGAAGTCCTCAAAAACAGTCACCATAATCTTTTGAGCTACCCTCTTTGCCTTGAATTTAGCTGGTCCAATGGATCTTGGAAGTCAGTTTTGATCGGACCTTTTCCTGAAGATACCCCAATAAGAATACTGAAAGAATTTTTCTGTGGCCATTGAATGATCACAGAAAATCAAATCCACTGCAAACAAGTCAATTCTGATCCACAACTACCCTGCATAGTTTTTGAAGCTTTGCAAATCTACATGGGAGCAGACAGCCTCATTTTTCTCCCAAAGAACAGCTGGTGAGTTTGAACTGCTGACCTGTGGTTAATAACCCAACACTTACTGACAGCATCACAAGAGTTCCTTAACCTACTACAAAGTCTTTAAATTCCAAAACAATTATTAAGGTAGAAAACTATAATTGAGACAAACAAAGAAACAAACGAAAGTACCACTCCCCACCCCCCAGGATTATCCATCCATTTTGTAGAAAAACTACCATTTTTTCAAAGAGAAATTAAATTCAGTTGGCAAAATATTTAATTTTATCTTGGGCAACAAAATTATATCAATATGGACAGTGGCGATACCAGGAGGGAAGGGGGGTGTAGTAAGGGGGAATTGATCACAGGGGGGGACCTCCTCTCTGGGGGACACGCAGCAGAGGGGTGGGTGAAGGGAGACGCCGGGCAGTGTAATATAAGATACAATAATAATTTATAAATCATCAAGAGTGCATGGGGGAGAGGGGAGGAGGAAGAGGGAGAGGGGAAAAAAGGAAAATGAGCTAATTCCGGGAACCCAAGAGGAAAGCGAATTTTGGGAATAATGAGAGCAACAAATGTATAGATGTGTTTTACACAATTGATCTATGTATTGTGATGAATTGTATGAGCCCCAATAAATTGATTAAAAAAAATTACATCAATATGAAGGGCTGCAACTATAAACTAATTTCAAAGCAGATACTGGCAGCATTTAAAAAACATCTACTACAAAGCGAGTGCATAAGCAAATGTGGTGAAGAAAGCTGATGGTGCCTGGCTATCAAAAGATATAGTCTCTGGGGTCTTAAAGGCTTGAAGGTAAATAAGCGGCCATCTAGCTCAGAAGCAACAAAGCCCACTTGGACGAAGCACACCAGCCTGTGTTATCACAAGGTGTCAAAGGATCAGCTATCAGGCATCAAAGAACAAAAAATTTTATCATTGAGAATGAGGGGCAATGCAGAGTGGGAACCCAAAGCCCATTGGTATACAACTGGACATCCCTTTACAGAAGAGTCGTGGGGAGGAAATGAGTCAGTCAGGGTGCAGTGTACCAAGGATTAAACATACAACTTTCCTCTAGTTCCTAAATGCTTCCTCCCCCCCTCCCCACCGCCCCAACTAACATGATCCCAATTCTACCTTACAAATATGGCTAGACCAGAGGATGTACACTGGTACAGATAGGAACTGGAAACACAGGAAATCCAGGACAGATGAACCCTTCAGGACCAGTGGTGATGGGAGGGTGGAGGGAAGGTGGGGTAGAAAAGGGGAACCAATTACAAGGATCTACATATAACCTCCTCCCTGGGGGACAGACAATAGAAAAGTGGGTGAAGGGAGATGTCAGACAGTGTAAGACATGACAAAATAATAATACTTTATAAATTATCAAGGGTTCATGAGGGAGGGGGGGCAGGATGGAAGGGGAAAAATGGGGAGCTGATAGCAAGGGCTCAAGTAGAAGGCAAATGTTTTGAGAATGATGAGGGCAACAAATGTACAAATGTGCTTGACACAATGGATGTATGTATGGATTGTATAAGAGTTGTACGAGTCCCCAATAAAATGATTAAAAACCCCCCAGAAAAACATGTACTATATAAAAATCTGTAATAAGTATATAACATTTAAAATTAAAAAAAAAAAATGAAATAAAGGGGTTACCGTTAAACAAATTAAAAATTACAGTCAAGGCAAAAGAGGAAGTAAACAGTAATCTCACTACTCAAAGATTACTCACTGTTAATAATTTATTGGTTGTTTTAATTTTGTCCTAAATTTGTACAAATGCATTTATACTTTAGTTTAACTTAGGTATCTAAGCTTAACGCAGGCTTATAAAGTATATAGAAGAGACGTTCCATGACCCTGACCCCCTCAATAATTGTTTCCTTTCAAATGTTATGAAGAAGTTCTCACTTGGGGCTGGTAGTCCTCCACTGGATCGTTTATATTTGCTCTCCTTCAAAATGGATGTGATTTTATACAAATGACGGAAACCTGTTTTGCATTCAGAGGCAAAAATAAACTCAATTTCATCTTCATGACTTTGTGGGAAAACATAGAAGATGTCATGAATCTGTAAAAGGAAGAGATTATTTAGTATACATTTCAACGACTAAGTACTAAATATTCAGCTAGGTATCGGTGACCCTACAGGACAGGGTAGAACTGTTCCAGTAAGTGTCCGAGGCTGCCCCTCTTTGTGGGAGAAGAAAGTCTAGTCTTTATCCCATGGAGCAGCTGGAACCACGACCAACAAGCATCCATTATGCACCAAGGATCCTCTAAGTGAAGCAAGAAAAATGCCTTGATAAACGTACTTAGAAATATCAACCATGTAACCACGGTACGGTTACAATTCAGATTTTTGCTTGAACTTTTCAGATTATCTTATTTTAGCTAAAGATTTCACCATTGAGAAATAAATGTTTCCAAGTGGAGAAAAAGAAAAATACAACCAGAAGTATTTCCTTATTTACCATCTCTGCAATCCTTTGAAACAGGGAGTATAGTTTACTTACTAATATAATTCTATTACAGAAATGATGAGGGGGAAAAATGTTCTTAATTGATCTTTTCCTAGAGAAATAGTCTCTTTGTATAACATCATTCTCTGTTAAATTGGCATATTTTGGTACACAATTGGCCAACTTAAAAGCAAAAGTCTCTTCTAGACACTTTGATTTGAAGTTGTCTCAGAAGCACTGATGACGAGGTTCTACATTCAATATTTGTTATTTCCAGGTTCAATGACAAGTCTGCAGGCAGAATCTACTTTCTATTGAGAAACCAGTCCATTCTGAAACCAACATTCTGGCTTGAAATATTCTAACTAAGGAAATACTATTCATGGTTCCTCTGATTAAAAAAAAAAATCATGTTGACCGTTTGCTATCAAACGAAATTTGCTTTAATATTCTGAGAAAAGTACATGGGAAGGGCACGTACATTTATCCAGATGTCTGTGGTCTCTTCATATATTATCAGTGGCGTCACAGAGTCAGCCACCGACTCCATGAGTCTCTGACGCTCCAGGGCATCATCTTCCACTGGGATGAAGAGGTCAGGTGAGATCAGCACTATCTGCAGGCGAGTTTGGGAGCGATCTAGTAGGATGGACCAAGCACTATTTACACAAATAAAAGAGAAGTACCAGAAATAAAGCAAAATCTCAGAAAGCAAACAATACTCTTCAACTCTCTCCTCTGACACTAATCCTTTCTTTCATCACCAAGAAGGAACTGCTTTAGTATATGCTAAATGATCCCTTTCAGAGAGTTAATGAAAATGCACTTCCTTTTGAGAAGTCTTTTTTTAAAGTACAGTTTTCAAGTGTCTAAAACCACAGGTGGCCTTTGGCATGGCTTTCTTCCTTGGTACTCACTCAGTGCTAGGCCCTAGGTGCCAGTCTCATGAACGTGCTGTCTCCATTAGTCAAGAACTGCGCACCCTCAGCCTGTATACTTCCACTAACACTATACAAGGAAGCACACATGCTTCACTATAAAAATTAAAGTAATAAAATATAACCATAAATAACAACAAAACTGTGATGGCTAAGCAAAAAAGTAATAATAATTAAGATCTAATGCTCATAGGATTACAAATCCACAAATTTACTTCGTTCAGGAAAACCCCCGTGCAGAAGGAACATGCTGCGCATGTGAAGCAGCTCCAAGTGTAAGGCATCCCTAAGAGCGCAGATGCCTGCGTCTCGGACCAGCGGTAAGGAGCTGACGCTTTAACATACGCACTATTGTCCCTCTGGCGTCCATCCCGCTCTGGCGATATATTCCACTCCTTCAAATAGAATCTCAAATGGTTGAATGAGTTCCTTATCTATGACCTCTACAATCTATTTAAAAAAACAAAAAGGAAAAAGAAAAGGAATCTAGTTAGCATGAGTAGCAAGACTTAAACTGTTATCTGTAATAGACACATTTTTAGACCTAGATATTTAAAAAGGCATATATGATACAGCAAAATTAGCAGTTAAAATGAGTTATCTATACAGTTGCCCTTATGCCTAAAAAATGGTGTAAATAGTCAACATCTTTCATGAGCTTATAAACAACAGAATCTTTGCTAATAACTGGGAAAATCAAGTTTCCATTACTTTAACGTCTAGTATCTAAAAAAAATGCCAGTGTCTAATTTCCTTATATCTTAGCCTAAAATATGTTCATGTAATGTATTAATGAAATGGCTCTTGATGAGTAAACTTTTTTCTTTGAAAGTCTAGCAGAGAAGAGGGCTAGACTTTGTATTCATGCTTATAAACATCTAACTTCCAAATGGAAAAGAACAAGATGAAAAATACAGGATATTCAATGCACCTCACACCTATCTAAAACAGAAGGTAATGCACCAGTCAATAACCACAAAATACAAAAAGGGTAAGTCAAAAAGTACTACTAATAGTATTCCAGTTTATACGTTAACAAAACACATTAAAAAAAACATATTTAAACATGTCTCTTTGAAACATGTCTCTTCGATCAGTGGATGGCTAGAGACAAGTTCTCACTTGTCTTAGTCTCCTCGGGTGCCTTCAAATACATGCCAATCAGAATCATGCCTTCTGCTGATCATGTTAAATGTTAAGGCAAAAAGTTAGCCCAGTGGGGTTATGGCTACCGTTTTTGGAGATTTCAAGTGGGTAACCTTGATAAATTTTCTCAAAGGATACAAGATGATCACAGGGGCTCATTATGAAGACATTTTAAGAAAAGTGACAACTGCATTGGTGAGAAAAAAGGCCAAGAAAATTGTGCCAATGACATTTTTCTACTATGGCAATGCACCTGCTCATTCTTCATAACAAGGTATGTCCTAAGTCCTAAGAGAATTTCACTGGAAAGCCTTACCCCATGCACCCTACAGCCCTGATCTTGCTCCTTCAGACTTACTTTTGTTCCCCCTAATCAACAAACACTTTAAAGAGCACGATTTTAAGTCCCTCAAGGATTTGATGCAGTATAAATAGAAAAATACAGAATTCTTTTGCAAAAGGTTAGAGATGCAAACACTGTCTTCAGCAGTGTATACACTTCTGACTTAACCCTTGTGTTTATATATATGTGCTTTTTAAAAAAGTGATCTGGAGAATTAACAAAGGCAAAGAAGAGTCACTGGTATGGAGTGGCATATATGCACACCACATTCTTGTCATGGGGACCAAGAGGAAGTTTTGAAAGTAGAAAATTAGGTCATTCTAAAATCATGAGCCACAGATGTCTCAGCAAAATCAATGACTTAAAAAAAAAAGTGTAAGGACATCGATGACTAGTTTGTGACTTCTGTAGTGAAAGCAAGGCTAATTTTTACTGCAATGCCCCTTATTGGTGTAAAATAATATATGGTGTATAATAAATGACCATGACACCTTTAAAAAAAAATGTGTATCTAAGGCTCTAATAAGATTGGTCAAATGACATACGCACCAGCTCACCATTCTATACTTACCCTTCCTGCAGCATCAACCATTATTTCCGACATCTTAAAAGTGACTTTCGGATTCGGTGTGCCTTTAGAAAGAGACATAAATCAATAGTAACCTAGCTACAAAATCACGGAAATTAATTTTGCCACATTACTCCTTTATACCCTTAGGTCATAAATATTGTATGTTAGGCCTTTACTGAGCAATGTTCTCAGATCAGTATCTCCAATTTATACTTTAATGTATAAACCCAAGCCAAAGCCATTGCTAGCTAGTTAATTCCAACTCAAAAAAGGAAGACCTATGTAGACTACTGCTCACTGCGGCACCACTGACCACAAGAGGAAAGTCCTCATGTGCGCCTCGAAGACGTCATGCTGAGTGAAGTCAAGCACACAAGGACAGTTACGTGAAACAAATGAGCAGTTAGTGGTTACCCCAAGGTATTATGGAGACAGAAGCCACTTTTCATCGAGACTATAAATGAGCAATATTGTCTATACTTTTGGATGACTGCAGAGAAAATCTTGTTTGGAAAGAGGAAATGAGTGAATGTGAATGCCAATGACTACGGTACCTGTTTTAGGATAACGGAATGAATCTGCTCTCCTTGTTTCCAACATAGGGGATGTAACATGAATAATTTCCACCTCAGATTCATCATTTTCTTCATACAGGATTCTAAGAATTTTGCCACCACTAGGAGCTTCAAAGGAAATTAGATATTGAAGATTTAGAAGAATTACTCCAAAAAGTAATCCTAACTGACCATTTTCTTTAGTATTAGATTTCCTATGTCGAAATAGTAATTTATGTATAAAATTTGTACCTTTTTATATGACAACATAACTAGCCTTTCCAGTACCATGAGTTATTTACTGCCAAGTGACTTTTACTAGTTAAACTGAAGACAGAATATGTATACATAAATATTTAAACCAGTTGTTTAAATGGTTTCTCTCTCTATTTCTGCTTAAGTCTTGTTCTAACAAATACAACTATAGCAAAAATTTATATCTTACAATGTCCAAGTTCAAGCCATGTCTTAAATATATATATATTTGAAGGATATGAAGTATTCATATAGCTAGTTATAATCCATCTGTTTGCTATGAAATCTATTAAGAAGTCTTAATCAGCATAAAAATTAAAGTCAGTGAAATATATATTATAGGGTAGATAAGCAAATGTGGTGAAGAAAGCTGATGGTGCCTGGCTATCAAAAAATATAACATCTGGGGTCTTAAAGGCTTGAAGGTAAACAAGCGGCCATCTAGCTGAGAAGCAACAAAGCCCACATGGAAGAAGCATACCAGCCTGTATGATCACGAGGTATCAAAGGGATCAGAACCAAAAATCCTATCACTGTGAAGGGGGTGGGGTGGGGAGTGTGGACTGGAGACCCAAAGCCCATTTGTAGGCCACTGGACATCCCCTTACAGAAGGGTCTCGGGGAGGAGACGAGCCAGTCAGGGTGCGATGTAGCAACAATGAAACATACAACTTTCCTCTAGTTCCTAAATGCTCCCCCCCACCCCTTATCATGATCCCAATTCTACCTTACAAATATGGCTAAGCCAGCAGATGTACACTGATACAGATAGGAACTGGAAACACATGGAATCCAGGGAGGATGATCCCTTCAGGACCAGTGGTATGAGTGGCAATACTGGGAGGGTGGGTTGGAAAGGGGGAACCAATTAAGAGGATCTACATGTGACCTCCTCCCTGGGGGACCGACAACAGAAAAGTGGGTGAAGGGAGACGTCGGACAGGGTAAGATATGACAAAATAATAATTTATAAATCATCAAGGGCTCATGAAGGAGCGGGGAGTGGGGAGGGAGGGGAAAAAAAAGGACCTAATGCCAGGGGCTTAAATGGAGAGAAAATGTTTTTAAAACGATGAGGGCAATGAATGTACAAATGTGCTTGACACAATTGATGTATGTATGGATTGTGATAAGAGCTGTATGAGCCCCTAATAAAATGATTAAAAATAAGCAAATAAAACTGAATAAAAAAAGAAATCTGTATTATATATGTATGGTCATAATGTTAAACAAATTCTACTGGGTCATGGGCAAAAAGTTTGAAAGCAAGAGCTTAAGAGAGCTGACTCTCAAGCTCTGTAAGCAGTGAAGTGCCTGTAATTCACCGAGGAGGAATTGTTCCATTTTCTCGTGTCCATTCATGCAGTGACTTGGCCATCTGTCCATGTGGACTTTCATGCTCAATCATATGCTTTTATATCAACTTATTCAAGTATGATATTTTTAATTTTGTCACCGATGGTGACCCAACATTATCAAGACCAACTTCTACATGAAAAACTGGCAAAGGAAGACGAGGACTCTAAGGCCCTGGAACACAGTATGAATGTGTTCACCAGATTCTGGTGGGATCTAAGTTGCACACTCCAGGTAACTCGTGTTAGGATACACTCTCCAATAATTTTAGAATCTATTATCCAAAACACAGAATCTATGCACTTAATCAATTGGTAGTTAATCTCATGATATTTTAAATGATCTATATTACTTTGAAACCCCTTACCTGATTCAGCTTCTGGACACCACCAGTAACCAGAGTACCTATCAAACTCCTCCTGAAGGACAAAGGTGGCAACTCCCGCTGATCTCGGATCATCTTCGAGGTTGGCCAGCTCTAGACAGACAAGGAAGGACGATGACCACCAGAGAAGCGATCTTGTCAGAGATTCAAAGCAGCAATGAGTTTATTTTTTTAAATGTAAGTCTTTATAAAATTTCTTGTGGAAAACAAAAGTGATATTTAAACGGAATCTAGTTGCTTGGATTGTTTGTCTATTTATGTCAAAGTCTTATTCTGATAAAAAGAAGTTTGGCAAACTTTTCTTATTTGAGACGTAACTGTACCACAGTGTGGACTGTAGGGACATGAGGACTGAATTCAAATCAGAACGCCACCATTTACTAACTCTCTCACTGTCAGCAAATCACCCAATCTCACTCCACTGCAGCGTTCTATTTGAAAATGGGGATAACAGCCAACCTAGTAAGGTTACTGGGAAGACGAAATCAATTAATTCACATAATACAAAAATGAAGTCTGAGTCACAGTACATATTCCATTATCATTAGTTATTTTGTTGTTTAACTAGAATCATGGAAAAAATAATTAAGTAAAGGGTCAAGTGTCTCAAAATTCTTTTATACAGAGAAGTAAATCCTTAGGCCTATTCTGCCACAACAGTTCAGCTTGTAGCTTTTAGTTTTGGGGGTTTTTTGCCCTAAATTTTCAGCAAATAATCTGAAAGGGAAACTTTTAAAAAAAAAATAAAGATTTTGTGACACAGGGGAATGCTTACAATACTTGAATGAAAAAAACTACATGCTATGTTTTTGTATTTATAAACATATTATGCATCCATTTTTTAAGTGCTGAGCTATAAATCAAAGCACTATGTGTGCTTCTCTCCAAGTAGAATTACAACCAAAGTCTTTTGCTTTCTCAAATGCTGTGTAATTTACAATTCTTAATTTGCCAAATGCATATATAATTTTGTAATCACATCAATATCAAGACAGAACACTTTCAATAACTTTGAACATTCCTTTTGGTAAAAGTTTCACAAGTTAGGTTATTCAGCGATAACTGGGTTATTTTTGAGATTTATTAGTGTTACAGGCATCAGTAGGCATGCACCACCTTCTTACTTATCTACAATCTTGTTTTCAGACATCTACAATGAAAACAATAGTAAAAAATCCACCACCCTTATATTTTGTGAATTAATGATGGATATCTAGAAGTAAGATATGTGGTGAACAGGCAGAGTGAGCACTGCTTTTGTCTCCACAGGAAAGGGAGCGAGGGACCAAACCTCAACCTGGTGCACCAAGTCTTAAGGGTAACATACAGGCACGAAGCAGTGAACTAATGAGGTCTGCAAGGCCGGGTCAGCCCCTATCCCAGGTACATCAACCTCCCTCCCCAGAAGAATGAGAGAGAGAGAGAGAGAGAGAACAGCACCCTGGCCTACCAAGCTTCCAGGACTACATTCTTGCTCGGAGCAGCCAAAGCAGAGAGGACCATAGGGTCGGCCTCACCGCAAGATACGATATGCCCTTACTGACCCACAGCAATACAGGGTGCAGCACTGGAGACACATTGCAGAAACTGTGCACAGTCTGACCCCCCTACCCACCCCACCCCACCCCCACATACCAGGGTGTAACACAAAGGGGGTATAACAGAGCAGCAAGGAGAGCAAAGTAAAAAAGGCCTGGAGGAATTCTGAAAATAGACTTCGGATTCGGGTAGGGGGCAGGGCTTGGCACTGCATCAGACCCGGTAGAAAAACATTCATAAAGGACAGCAGACAGACCTGGAACTATTCATAGGCTACTTTTTTCCTTTTTCTTCATGTCTACCTATATAAAATACGTAGGATAAACAATTCCAAGGAGAAAACAACGGGACCAATGATTCCGAGGAAACGGGAGGTGGGGGAAAAGAAGGGAGTTGTCAAACCCAGGGAACAACAAGAGATCTAAAATCAATGGCCAAGAGGTCATAAAATGTCTGGTTGGGGGTTCAATTAAATGCAATGTAGCCAAGAGGAAGTAGAGAGTCAAACGAAGAAGGAGCATGATAGAACAGGAGGAAAGTAAAAGGATATAGAGGAAAGAACTAGGAGGCAAAAGACATTTGTAGAGGTATAAACTTAGGCATGTACATATGTAAATAAATTAATATATAACAATAGGGATATCGGTCTATGTATATATATATTTATAGGTTAAGTATTAAGGTAGCAGGTGGAGATTGGGCCTCTACTCAAGTCCTCCCTCAACGCAAGAACACACTGTTCTAATAGCCTGGTATTCTGTGATGCTCACCTTCCCAACATGATTGCTGAAGGCAAAATGGGTGCATAAGCTGATGAAGAAAGCTGATGGTGCCTGGCTATTACAAGATATAGCACCTGGGTCTTAAAGGCTTGAAGTTAAACAAGTGACCATCTAGCAGGGAAGCAACAAAGCTCACATGAAGAAGCACACCATATGATCATGAAATCAATGGAATCTGGTAGCAGGCATCAGAAGACCCAAAACAAACCACAATTTTGATGCGAACCAGAGGGGCAGGAATGGAGATCCAAAGCCCATGTGCAGACAATTAGACATCCACTTACAGAAGGGTCATAAGGAAGAGATAAGCCAGCCAGGGTGCAGTATAGCACCAGGTAAACATACAACATTCCTCTAGTTCTTTAATGCTTCTTCCTGACCACAATCATGATCGCAGTTCTATCTTACAAATCTGGCTAGACCAGAGCATGTACACTGGTAGAGAGATAAGAGCTCTCAACACACAGAATCCAGGGCAGATAAACCTCTCAGCATCAATAATGAGAGTAGTGATACCATGAGGGGAAGGGGAAGGTGAGGGTGGGGGGTGGGGGAAACCAATCTAAATGATCAGCGTAAAACCCCACCCTCCAGGGGAAAGAACAACAGAAATATGGGTGAAGGGAGACAGTGGATGGTGTAAAATATGAAAATTAAAAGAATTTATAAATTATCAAGGGTTTACAAGGGTGAGGGAGGGGAAAAAAGAGGAGCTGATACCAAGGGCTCAGTAGAAAGGAAATGTTTTGGAGATGATGGCAACATATGTACAGATGTGCTTGATACAACTGATGTATGGATTGTTATAAGGACCCTAAGAGACCCCAATAAAATGATTTTTTTTTTAAAGTTATGTGGTGAGAGTTAACTCTAGCTGTGATGGTAATGGTTATGTGTCATTTTAGCTGGGCCACAATTCTCAATGGTTTGGCACTTATAAGTGACATAATTTGGAAGCTATATAATGATGTGATTTATCAATTATGTAATTTTGTGCTCCATTTTGTGCTCTGATGTGGTCATATTCCACTTTCTTACAACACCAATTTCACCTAACAACCTGGACTCCAACAGGTCCACAAGTGAAAAGAGTGAGTATTATTCTGATGTATCTGAGCTGCTTCCAGAATTGGGCTATTTATTATCAGTACAGATGCCATCATGAGCGTTCACATACAAGGATTTTGTGGATATGTATTCTTATTTTTGTTGAATAAAATACCCAGGAGTGGAAAGACTTGGTAGTATGGGAAAGGCTATGTCTAACCTGATAAAAATCTGCAGTTTTCCAAAGTGGTTTATTGTATACTCCTAATAGCAATGCGTGAAGTTCTACCAGTTGCTGTTTTTAGCTAGTCAAGTGGGTGTGTGCTAATAATTTTTATACTCTCTAATTACTATTTTTGCTCCAAAAGTTCATGAAAAAATAATGGATCCTTTCCATGAACTCTTTAAAGCTCCCTCATATTTCCTATGTTGTATGAAATGAATGTGCAGTTCAAACCCAAAATCCCTTACTCCTAATTTTTTAGTCTACAATGTCTGGAATTCAGAATTTTGAGGGCTTTACATATATTATACATCCACCATGTGTTAGGTAACATCTCCAGCAGAAGACTCAAACACCCTGTAATCAAATACACGGATACTCTGACAGTGAACTTATGAACAGGCACCCTAAGTAGGATGAAGTTTATAAATATCGTCAGGGCAAGTCAGGTCACATTTTGCCACCACTAAGATTTTATACGAAACTAATGGAAAACTTAGTTTCCAAAGCTCTTTAATTTTGGAATTAACCACAGAGCCAAATCCAGCTAAGAATTTAAAACATAAATACCACTAGCTTGTTTCCATGGTAAAGTGCAGATAAAAGCAAAATAAATTTCAAAAATAATTTTCTTCAGGAACATGTATTTAAAGAACCGTGAATTACCGTTGTGCACATAGGTGAGCCTTCTCTCCTCTCTGGTTACAATGTTGGATATCCAAATATCATTGCTATGGATAAAAGCAATCCAGTCGGGATCAGCAGGGCATAATTTTGGGTCCATCCGTATGTTAGGACAACTAGTCTCCACTAAATTGGGTCGTAAGGGTTGTTGCTAGAGAAGTAAAAATCATTTTAAGGCAAGTAGTAAGGTAATGTACACACGTTTGTGAGCATCCTTTCCAAAGGACCATTTCAAGGTAAATGCCAACTACGACAACCATTCCCCAGAAAAACATATGCTTTCAAATGCCTTAACTTATAAGGACTTTTATTTTTCATTATGAATTAGAATGCTAAAGTTAACAGATGAGGAAAGGAAGACTGAACCATTTTATTGCCTGAATTTGTTCAAAGGGGTAATTATTATCTACTTGATATTTAATTATTTATTACATATTTACAATTTTACAGATTTACAATGTAGTTTACCCATAAAAATAAAATAAAGCCAGAATCATCACCACTGTATTTTAAAAAGTTCTAATAGTAGCACATAAAGAACTGCATGGAATCAATCAAATATTTAAAATCCACCATAATTTATTAAGGCACATTAAACTTTGAAGGTAACAAAACATGAACTGCCTTGTGGTAATAATTGCTTAATAAAACCCTCAGCATTTACACAAAACAAATGTGAATTAATGTATTTTATAGTTTTCTTATAGTAAGTGTGGTTAGCATTTTAAATGTTGTATGTTAATACTATTAGAAAGGCTAACAATTTAAAACATTGGAAATATTCCTATTAAATTTCTTTAGTTGTTGGGAAAACAATTTTTTGTATTTGCTTGTTAATTACCATACTGATTTGGGTGCAAAAAAAAAACCCTTTAGTATCCCAAAAAAGACCTCACAAGCAGGATCTTCAAATTGAAGAAGAGTCCATGGGCAGTACACAGGGTTCAGGCATCTACCAGCCACAAGGCTGGTGATTTGAAACCACCAAAGGTTATCTTGGAAGAGAGAACTGCCCATCTATTTTCAACCCCCCTGGAAGAGTTCTCTGCACACATGGGAGCACCCTGAGTGAGAACCGACTCGGTGGTAACGAACCACCACCCACACCAACTTACTGTAAACCCTTGTGGCCCTCCATCTTTCACATGGTAAATCCCACTGCCGGCTTGAAACAGAAATGTCCCACTTTCTTGGTGATAATCATAAGACGCGATCCCAACTGTTCCGATGCGTTTTCTTTCTCTTAAGAGCTCTTCTTCCCGAGAATACATTCCATAGTCCAGTGTTGCCTAGTACAAAAAGAGTGGTCACGTATTCCAAGTTCTGAAGTTTAGGAGGTTAAAATATGAGACTGCCATGGAACACTGATAAAATACACCGAGTTTTATAAATGCTTACACATAAATATGTATTTTTGTGTTATAGCTAATATTGAATTACATGCATGCACATTTGTATGTGTGTAGGTTCCACTAGCAAGAACCTCACATACTTTTATTAGTTCTGACCTTTCTGTTTAACTACCTCTGCTGACTTTCCACTGAAGTCAAGAGTAATGTTGAGTATGTGGTTATTTTGAGTACTCCCTTTCTCCCTAAAAGTCACAGCTTGATCTGTACTTAACAGTCTCAATCCTTCACAATCCAGACATAAGAAAATTCATAGCTAAGAAATAAACCTTCAAAAGGCAACTCTAAATTTATAACTTGGTGGTTAAAAATTTATTATTTGAAAAAAAAAAAAGTATTATTTGAAAGAATAAACAAGTAAGATGAGAAAAAGAACCCTGAAAGATCAACTGCCAAGAACAGGGCTAGAATTACCAGATATTAAAAGATTAAAATATTTAATCTTTGTAATGAAATAATATACTTAAATAAACCAAGAACAAAAGAACAAAACACCAGATCCAAGACAGAAAATTAAATATACAAATGCGCAGTTCAAGCCCCCCAAAAACGGAAAGGTAGGAAAATGAGGGGACTTTAAAAATCAGTGATGCTACAATTAACAAGAAGCCAAATACGAAAAGATAAAACTGGATCTACTTTCCACACACTCCAAATATTTCAGATATATAAACATTGAAAATGAAACCAACATTTGCTTCCAGCCAAGATGCACTAGTAAGAACTGGAAGACTTCCCGAATTCATGAGCTGTAGCTGCAGCTGACTCTGCAGGAAGACCAGAGAGCTAAGGTTTGCAGAATAAAGTCATGATGGAAAGAGAGCTAACTCAGAGAGAACTCCAGACAGGGGTCCCTCTCAAGCGCATGGATATGAGATCTGGGGGAAAGAGAACTCTGTTTTCACACAGGACTGGATAATAATAAAACCAGTTCTCACCAGCCACACTGGAAATCTCTTTATTCGATGGGCAACAGGTAGAGTATTTACAAGCCTCTTGGCCTTGGTAGGGTGCCCTGGTGGGTGTTATGTTAGGATGCTAACTGCAAGGGCAGCAGTTTGGACCCAGCAGCTGCTCCCCAGGAGAAAGATGAGGCTGTCTGCTGCCATAACAATTTATAGCCTTGAAAGATCACAGGAATAGTTTTGGGGCAGTTCTCTGTCCGATGAGTTGGAATCTACTCGAAAACAGTGAGTTTGATTTGAGTTTTGCCTTGATAGGATAAACATGACTCTGAGCCAGCTTAACAAACCCTAAAAACAGGACCCCAAAGGATCAAATTACTTTCAAATAACAGTTATATCCCAGAACAAACCTTAAGAATATTCACAGGAATAAATGTAACAAATTGAACAAGATTAAATAAACTCAAACTCACTTCCATTGAGTCCACTCTGACTCAAAGTGACCCTACAGTGACCAGAACTACCCTGTGGGTTTCTGGGACCATAATGCTTTACAGAAGTAGAAAGCCTCATCTTTTCTCCAAGAAGCAGCTGGTGGTTTCAAACTGCTGAACTTGTGGTTTGCACCTTAGCACATAACACACTATAGAATCTAAGGGGGGAAAAAAAATCTAAGAAAAAAGACCACACAGGCAAAGGAATAGGAAAATATAATCAATAATAAAAAAGGGAGGAAAAAATATCAAGCAACCCAGAACTACTTTGATAAAATTAATAGATAAAAACACTAAAAATTATGACAGCTGTATTTCATTGGCTCAAAAAGTTGTGACTTGAAATACGTTATGTTAAAAAAAAAAAAAAAGAAATACGTTATGTTAATAACACCCAAATAAAAAATAAAGACTACAGCTACAAAGTCTGAGATGAAAGATATACAAGATGAAATTAATGGTGGATTAGACATAGCAGAAAGGATCAGTGAATTTAAAGACACAGCAAAAGAAATTATCCAAAACAAAACGGAAAAAAAACTTTAAAAATTGAACAGAGCAACTTAAACAGAGTTGTGGGATAACGCTGACTTGTTTACATATAAGTAATTGAAGATGCTGACTCAGAAGGTGAGAAGAGAGTAATTATGTAGTTGTTGAAATAGGTTCTTTATCGTCGGAGGAAGAAGACTCATTTGTAAGATAAATAGTTAAATAAAAATCCTAGAGTTCATAATTTAAATAAGAGGTGTCAGTCAGATATTACATTTTATCTGAATTTATTTAAGTTCAATTTGACACCTAACATTTCAAATATTCACACCAAAATAAATAAATAAAATCCTCAAACCAGTCTAGATAAAGACATGTACATATGCAAATATATTTATATGAGGATGGGGAAATAGATGTATGTGCCTATATTTATAGGTTTAGTATTAAGGTAGCAGAAGGACATTGGGCCTCCAATCAACTACTCCCTCAATGCAAGAATACTTTCTTCTATTAAATTGGCATTCTATGATGCTCACCTTCCC
>NW_022111379.1:725954-734019 GCF_000313985.2 Echinops telfairi
GGGAGACATCGGACGGGGCAAGATATGACAAAATAACTATCTATAAATTATCAAGGGCTCACGAGGGAGGGGGAAGCGGGGAGGGAGGGAGCCCCTAATAAAATGATTTTTAAAAAATTAGGGGCTCATACAACTCTTATGACAATCCATACACACATCAATTGTGTAAAGCGCATTTGTACATTCACTGCCCTCATCATTCTAAAAAGATGAAACTTTAATAAAAAAAATATATCCTCAAACCAACTCATTGCTCTCAACTTGGATTCAGGGTGGTGACAGAGAAGAACTGTTCCACAAGGGTCCCCACAGGGCTTCTGGCTTGTAACCGTCATGAAAACAGATTGACAGTCCTATTGCCTACAGGGCTGATGGGTGGACCAGAACCGTCAACTTGTAGGTTGGCCCTTGATGGTAGACTACTTGTACAACCCAGGGATCTCAATACATACTTTATTTCCTAGTTTGTTCCCTGAAAAGACCTAGACACAATTACCAACCCAATAATAATAAGCATCCCTAACACCCAGATCATGGTCTCTTAATACCTCTCTCTAGACTAAAGTAAAGAAACCAGGGCTCCTTGGAGAAGTGACTGATTCAGAGAACAGAGAAGGCGATGTAAAAAATGAACATGGAGCATCATCATATAAAAAACTGAAACTATCAAATGCCATGTCAAAGGATTCAACAAATTAAAGGGGCTCAAACTGGTCAAAAATAACACCATTTATACAGATTCAGACAAAAAAGTGAATAAAAAGAGAGAAAATCTATTTATTAAGATACTAAGGAAATTTGAATACAATGATCACTAATTGAAGACTAGATATTAAATTAGAAATAATTTTTTAAATGTTTGACAATGATACTGGAAATGATAAAAAACAAGTAGCATATCTGGGTCAGCTTTAAAACAATTCTGGCTATGGGAGCGGGATTGTGAGTGGAGTTAGTGGGACCACAAAGAAGTCAGGTGGTATAGGTTGTTGAAACTAGCTCACACTTTGTTCTTTCTACTTTTGTGTGGTTTGAAATTTTCTATAGTAAAGTCCTGGGGGGAAAGACAGAACTTTGTCTCAAAAGTTTATGTAAATGAATAAAATGCATAATAAACAACAATTATAGTTAAAAGGATTAGTGACCGTGGATATTATTTTTAATACTTATGAGAAATCATACAGTTTAGCTAAAACATGTTATTCAACAAAGAAATGTTCAATGTAAAAATAATAAACGACAACCTTAAAGGCAAAAAATTGCACCTAGATTATCAGTTTATCATTGAGATATTTATAATTACTTTTTTGTTTAAAGAAATAGTACTGAGAAAAATCTGAGGGTTTAGTTTCCCATAAATTGAATTACTCTATTTAAAAGCAAAAATTGAACTTAGGACCTTTATTAAAATCTATGCTGTTACTAAAGATAAGAACTACAAATGTAACCTAAAGATATTATTTTAAGTGAGCACTTTCTATAAAATTTATGAGGACTATATAAACGGACAGCAAAGGTATCATTGTGAAGACGTAAGCACCCTGACCCAAACCACAGTCTTTGCCACTGCCGCAGAAGAACGGAAACTCTGGCCAGCGAGTCAGGAAAACCACCAAAGAATTGATGCTTCGGTATTGGTGGAAGATACTGAACAGACCGCGGACGGCCAGAAGAACACACACATCTCTCTGGGGAAAGTATAGTCAGCATGAGCCTTAGAAGTGAGGCTGGTGAGACGTCATCTCATGACCTTTGAATATGCTCTCAGGAGGTACCAGTCCCAGAGGAGGGTATCATGCCTGGCAATGTAGAGGGTAACCAAAAAAGAGGAAGCCCCTCAACGTTTGCTGCAACAATGGGCTCAAACATAGCCATTGTGAACCTGGTGCCAGACTGGCAGTGTTTCTTTGTTAACAGTCAATAGCGTATCACTAGAAACTTTTAGGGGGAATAAGAGGCACTGAGAAAACACAGTTAAAATAAAATTGAACTATGGTACAATATTCCTTAGAGTCAGACACTGAGAAGCTCACCTATGCAAAATTTTTAAACGTTTAGTTCCTTTTGATTAGTTCCTAAAGAAAACATCAAGTGCATTTCTGCCTCCCAATCACAGGGACAATACTTACTCTCACCTGAAAGAGATCCAAAAGAGGCTTCCACGAGAGCATGAAGACAGCTGCCCTGTTGATAGTTTTGGGAATTTCAGAATAAAACAGTGTATTTTCCCTGTTCTCACCAGACATGGCTGCAAAAGAAAATAAAACATGATTTTCCTTAAAAGTAGCCTTTCATTGTGATAAGAATTGTACGAGCCCCCAATAAAATTATTTAAGAAAAAAAAAAAGAAACCCCGAAAGGCTTTAAGTTTCTATACTTGTCCTTAAAATGGGGACAATACTCATTTCTACCTCATCAAGTTGTTGTGAAGTTTAATTAAAGTCATACATTTAAAACAAAAACAAAAACGTAGCCTTTCTTGCTAAAACCATAGTGGAAAGTAAATAAAACTTCCATATATTGCATTAATATATACTACATGGATTTTATAGAAAATGCTAATATTTCATTTTGATGGAACTATTATTTTCATTAATTTTTGATAATTGTTGGTCCAATAGGCTCAGGCGCTTTCAAGTGGAAGCACTCTGGCAATTTCAGATTACCAGGCTTCTTTTTCTGAATCACTTGAAGAAACCTGTATCAGTCAACCTGAATACTATAAAAGTTGTAAAAATATAATCATGAAAAAGGCTTTTAGAACGCAGGCCAGGTGCCTGGGTGATCTCTTGACCTGGGCGCTCTATCACAAACAGGGTCAGTTTTCTACCAAAATAAGAAAGCATGGAGGCAAGGTCCAGCGCACTTGCATTGATGGACGTAAGATGGCAGACAGTGCGGAACTGAAAATCGAGAGAATGTGGCTGCTAGGTGGAGATCCGGAGCAGGCTGGAGTTCTGGAGCAGGCTAGAGATCCAGGGCAGAGCTCTTGTCTTCTCCTGGCAGCAGATACAGGGTTGAGTTAGTTACCGAGGGCATCCTCACCTGCTGAGGGCAGCAAGGTGATCAATCGGCCAGCCACAGCAGGCATCCAAACATCAGAATTATAGCCCTGAGGACATTGGGGGGGAAGAGGCAGCTGAGAGCATGGATGACTGTCTAACCCCATTCAAGAGGAATGAACAACAGAATTGTATGTGAAAAGAGATAGTGGATGGAGTAAGATATGGGCAAAAATAAGTAAGGATTCCTGGGGAGTTGGGGAGGAGATAAAGGGGAACTGATATCAAGGAATGCAAGAAGAAAGAGTTTTGAAACTGATTGTGGCAGCAACAGTACAATACTGCTTGATGTGATTGAACTATGAAATGTTATGACATCTGTTAAGAGCTCCCAATTAGGGTCTCCACTCAAGTACTCCCCTCAACACAAGAACACTTTGTTCTAATAACCCGGCATACTGGGATGCTCACCTTCCCTGACACAATTGCTGTAAGACAAAGCAGGTGCATAAGCAAATGTGATGAAGAAAGCTGATGGTGCCTGGCTACCAAAAAATTTAGCATCTGGGGTCTTAAAGGCTTAAGGTAAACAAGCAGCCATCTAGCTGAAAAACAACAAAGCCCAAATGGAAGAAGTGATCACAAAGTATTGAAGGGCTCAGGTATCAGGCATCAAAGACCCAAAACAAAAAAATCTATAGATGTGAAAAGGGGAAGGCGAGTGGAGACCCAAAGGCCATCTGTAGACAATTGGACATCCCCTTACAGAAGGGTCATAGGAAAAGACAAGCCAGTTGGGGTGCAGTATAGCACCAATGAAACATACAACTTTCTTCTAGTTCTTTAATGCTTCTCCCCCCCACTGTCATGACCCCAGTTCTACTGTACAAATCCAGCTAGACCAGGGCATGCCCACTGTACAGACAAGAGCTCCCAACACAGAGAATCCAGGACAGATAAATCCCTCAGGATCAATAATGAGAGTAGCAATACCAGGAGGGTAAGGAGAAGGTGGGGGAGAGAAAGGGAAAACTGATCACAATGATCGACATATAACCCCGCCCCCCCAGGGGGATGGACAACAGGGAAGAGAGTGAAAGGAGACAGTGGTCAGTGTAAGACATGAAAAAAAAAAAAAAGATCAATTATCAAGCGATCATGAGAGCGGGAGGGTGGGCAGGAGAGGAATGAGCTGAAACTAAGGTCTCAAGTAGAAAAATGTTTTGAAAATGATGATGGCAACATGTGTACAAATGTGCTTGACACATGGATGGATGGATGGATGGATGGATGGATGGTGATAAGAGCTGTAAGAGCCCCCTATAAAATGATTTTTTTAAACCTCCCCCTTTTTTTAAAAAAGGCTTTTAGAATTTTAAATTAAAGCATACTTATACTAAAGTAACAAAGAATCTGGTGTATGATTTACTAAAAGGCTCTTGTCCTTTTTTGAGGACAGAAGAAAAAGATCCAGGCAGAAGCCAGATCTATTCTGTGAAACCATCCAGTAACTGAAGGGCAGATCACAGCAGTGTGGAATGAGCTACACACAAAATACAATACGAGAAACAACTGCTATGAAATGTGAACCAATAGAAAACAAAACACTTCTAGTCCAAGCAGTGCTGGGAGTACCAGGTCCAAAAAGGCAAGGGAGAGTGAAAGGAGGAGAAACGAAGCCATTTAGCAAGAAGAGACTCTCTGGGGTACTGTGTGAGAGAGGACAACAGATCCTCAGCCCAGTGTTTCTGATAATGGCAATGACAGGCAGTCTATGCAAGGGCTTGGTAATGTTCATACGAATCCTGGCCAAGGTGTAGACAAGCCACCAACTAGCTACATCCCTTTATCGCCATATCTCCTTACACGTTTTAAAAGTTGTGTTGTTTTTTAGAGTAAAAAGCTGACAGGTACTTCAATATCTGATTTTACCTTAAATCTATTTTTCATATTCTAGAGTTGATTTGTTATAGAATTCTTAAGCTTGTGGTCATCTATCCATGCTGCAGTGTGAATTATTTAATAGGACTCTTCTAGTTATAGCCCTTGTTACTCTGCCAAATAACCTTCACTTTCCGGATGGGTTTGGGTACGAAGTTGCAGAATTATATGATTCAGCTGAGAGAGATTGTTCACAGGGTGGTGACTGCCATCCTGCTGGGTATAAAATGAACCATCTCATGACCAGCAAGAGAGTAGAGCCAGGAGGGAAATGTGTCCTTGAGTACCCTGAGATCCTTGTGCACTGGACCTCCTTGATCCAAGAGGCAGCCAGGGATATAGCAGCAGAGCCAGAAGCCAGAACATGAGACAGAACAGTGGTCTTCCCAGCCCACAGAATAAGTAACACTGAGTGAGCTAGGGCAGCAGGCTGGCATGTGGAATGGGTACCTCTGGGCACTAAATTAGGGGAGCTGGGCTTGCTGGATGCTAAGTGCCTTACAGCAGACTGGCATGACCTATGGACATGTATTATTTATTTGCAGCCCTAAAAGAGCTTTGTAACACTGGTCAAACAGGGCAAAGGCTGGGCTGGAGGCTAAAGACAGAGGCCTGCCTGTGATGAGGCTGTCCTGACTAACCAATTCTGAGCATTTCTCACCTGAATTGTAACTTGTTAACTTCCATAATAAACTCCATAATCAGTAGCATTGTCTGAGTTAGTTCCGTGTGAGCATAGCAAGGAACTATTGAACCCAGCTGCAAAGCTGAGAGCTGTGGGACACGGAGTGCATGCCTTTCATAAGTTTATGACGTGCTCATAGCTTAAGCCTTCTCTTCCGAAAGGCCCTCAGACCTCATATATGAAAAAACAAAACAGTTCCAAAAGCCAGATTCTCATCTATCCTCAAATATGTAATTTCCCAGTAATCATTTCAGTTGTCCCTCTCTAAACTAGTCCTAACTTCATGATGGCTTCCTTAGCTCTAAATCAGTCATGACAAAAATCCACAAGGCATTCTAGGTACGCACACACCAGTGCTATATAAGCACAAAATAAACTTTCCTGTTTTTTCCCCTCTTGATCTCACACTGGTATTTTACTGATCTCTCGAGCTAGAGCAGTCCATATAAGCTGAGGCTCTGAAGAAAGTCTCAATAAGTGCTCTGCTTTTCTCTCGGAGACCAAGTCCCACCAGGATCAAGAGGCAAAACTTAACATATAAAGGAGCACACTGTCATACAAAGGTGGATGTGCTCAGCTGCTAACTGAAACATGGGCGGTTCAAGACCACCCAGAGGTACCTCTGAAGAAGAGCCTAGAAGTCAACGTACAAAAACCCTTAGAGAGAAGTTGTCCTCTGACATAAACAAAGTTGTCAGGATTGGAGTTGACTTGTTGGTAACTGGTTTTAATGTGACAAAATGCTTATTATTGCTCACTTCTAAATGAGAGTTGCTCCCAAGTACACATTTGCAAGTGTTCTCAAAATGTGTAATTTCCTAGAAAAAGAAATTTTTTCCAGTTATACTCTCAGAAAGTCTGAATTACACACAAACACACAAAAGCCAATAGATTTGTGTGGAAAAAAATGAAAATGTGGAGAGATAATAAAGACCTGAACAGTTAAAATTGAATATAATGTATGGGGCATCTTCAAAAAGTTTATGGAGCATTTCATTATCTTATAATTACATTTTTCCACTAACTTTTCAAAGCTTCCTCATATTCCCAAAATAGAGCACAAAGGATTTGGGAAGAGGAGGCTATCCAAACCTATTTAAGTTCTTCTAGAAAGATGGTCAAGAAAATGAAGAGTGGGAAAGGGGGACTAGAGTGATCAGGCAGTATAGAACACGTGACCTTAGAAAAGGGCAGCAGCAGCAAAACATTGGCTTTTAATTTGACCAACAGATCAATGGAACGAAACAGAAAGTATAAAAAGACCTGAATATATCAGGGTCACGGGGCACTAACCCACCCAAGGGGAGGGATTGTTTTTATCTCCACAGGGAAAGAGGGACCAGACTTCAACCCAGTGCTCCAAGATGTGAGTGCAACATGTCGACATGGAGTAGGGAACCAGTGGAGAGGTCTGAGGGGCTGGCCCCATTCCCAACTACGTGGACAGCTGCCCCTGCCCCCAGAGTAATTCATTTCAGAGGACAGAACTGAAGCTGCAGCTCAGGGAGAGGGACATGTCTGATCAGAGCACACAGGAGCAAATGGACGGGGAGGAAGATAGAATGGAGCACATCCTGGCCCACCAAGCCTTGACGACGATATTCCTGCTCAGAGCAGCCAATGTACAGAGAGGACCATAAGACCGGCCCCACTATGAGACACAACATCCCTCACTGACCCATAGCCCTACAGGGGACAACACTGGAAACACAGTGTGTGGGAATTGTGCCCAATCTGATCCCACCACACCTAGGCAAAACACGAAGGGTGTGCAACAGAACAGCAAGGGAACAGAGTAACAAAGTCACCAGGATATACCAAAAATGGACTTTGGGGACAGGGCTTGGCACCCCATCAGACTCGACCGGAAAACACTCCTAAAGGCCAACAAACAGTCATTGAACTAACTACAAGCTTTTCTTTTTTGTTGTTGTTGTTGTGGTTTTTTGTTTTGTTTTTGTCATTGGCTTTTTGTTGTTTTCTTTTGTTTATTGCTTTTGCTCTGTCTTATTTTTGTGCATGTTTTTATCTCCGCAAGTCTGATAGGCTGCATGAACAATCTGGAGGAGGAAACAATGGGACCAATGGTTCTGGGGGGACATGGGAGAGGGAGAGAAAGGAAGTGGTGTTAATAAACCCAGGGACAAGGGAACAACAAGTGATGCAAATCGGTGGTGAGGAGGGTGTAGGAGGCCTCTGTAACTGAGAGGAATTACTGGAACCCAAGTGAAGGCTGAGCATGATGGTGGGACAAGTGGAACATCAAAAGAAATAGAGGAAAGAGCTAGGAGGCTAAGGGCATTTATAGAGGTCTAAATGGGGCAAGTACATATGTAAACATATTTACGAAGAAAGCTGATGGTGCCCGGCTATCAAAAAGTATAGTGTCTGGGGTCTTAAAGGCTTGAAGGTAAACAAGCGGCCATCAAGCTCAGAA
>NW_022111379.1:735816-744813 GCF_000313985.2 Echinops telfairi
AAAAAAAAAAAGACCTGAATATATGTAAGGGGGCACACTATATAACACTAGTTTTTAATCATTACAGAGAAACGCAGATTATTCAAAATATGAGGGGGTACCCCAAAAAAACCAGTATTGAGCGCTAGGCAGAGCAGAGCTTCCGTAGTACACGTTTTTCCCGCTAGGCAAGCATCAAGCATCCAGCAAGTCTCTCTGAGTTAGTGTACCCAGTGGCATCCCTTGGGAAGGTTCTCTCTGGTCACAGTGATGCTTTCCTGGGGGGCGGGAGGGCAGGGCAGAAACTGTTGTGATGTTGAACACAGCTTACAAATACAGCACAAGGACAGAAAAACTCAAGTGTTTTGAAATGGCTTTTACATTTCAAAAAAGTGAAACGTCTCATTCTGGACTTCCACCAACTTCCTGAATGGGCTCATAGTGCACTTGGAGTTTGTTTCACCAGGTCAGACTGTTAATCAAGCTTTCTATTTAGACGTTCTAAAAAACTGTGTAAAAATGTGCGACAAAAAAAGGCCCGATTTTTTTTGGGGGGGGGGCGGGTTGCCACCACGGCAATACACCTGCTCCCACAGCCATCTCAGTGCACTAGTTTTTGGCAAAAACCAGCATGCCTCTCTTGCACCTTACTCACCAGACCTCGCTCTGTGTGACTGTTTCTGAGAATACCGAGGAACATGAAAGGACAACAATTTGAAGTAGAAGAGGTGAAGAAAAAAATATGGGAGGTGCTGTCGGTCATGCAAACAGATGAGTTTGAAAAATGTTTCCAAGAATGGAATCACATATTTGACAAATGTATTAAGTGTAATGGAGAGTACTTCGAAGGTGATACGGTTGTTTTGTAAAAAAAAATTAAATACAGAGCTTTGAAAAAAATTATGTTTGAGGGGAAATAACTAGAGAGCCACCTATGGGGAAAAGTATTTTCTTCACTTCCTAAGTTATACCACCAAAAGAAATCCACTTCATATGAAGTAACGCATTACATTAGCAATTCAACCTACTACAATATTGAAAGAAAACATTAAATATTTTAAAAATACAATCTTAGAGTCAGAAAAGCCTTTCTTGATCTGATATAAAGTTATTTACAGCTGTTATTACTATCACACCCTCCAGCCCCCTCCCATTAAAAAGACCACACAGTTCTGCCAGAAGACATCAAAGGAAAAACATTAAAACAAGGAGGAAATACCACAAATGGCTAATGTCCTTATTTTAAAAACCTTTAATCAATAAAAAGCAGATCTAAAATCAAAGATAAAGATTATCAATAGATTCATTGCAGAAAAGAAAATGCAGATGCCTTTTAAGTAGGTGAAAATATACCCCATCTCATTCATGCGAGAGAACTATAAATTAAAACCACAAGACTGTCTACCACATCAAATTAGAAAGGATCAAAATTTGATTACTCCAGACAGTTGCCAAGGGAACACAGATACTCTAAGACAATGCTGATGGAGATAAAAACTGTACCTCTTTATAGAAGCAATCTGGCAATATCAGTCAAAATTGGGGAGGGGGGGTTAATATATCTAGATATCCCCTTTGTCTCAGCAATTAGGAATTAGTGAAACATGCTCTGAGAGTAACCGTCACTTTCAAATGTTCATATTTCTAATGTGACCACTCATGGAAAGGTAATTGGAAACTAGTTTCAGGAAAAAGTAATTTCTGGCAAGTTTAACTTTGAAACTGAGCTCACTGCTCTTTGTGATGTTACCTGCAGAGAAAAAATAAAGTTAATGGAATAAATCACAATTAAAAGAGCACTATATTGGAAGTTCTTCAAATCAAAAGGTTTGCTTTTAACTTTTGCCTTTTCCCCCTGAGCCAAGTTACTAATTCCTTTATTCACTGGCCAACATTTGCAGATCAATTATGTCTAACCTCCATGCTTGAATTGAAACATTTCATGGAACAACAGGTGCTTCAAACTTACCAAGGTAATAGATCCTGTCCGAATGAGGCCCGTCTGGGCCACTCCTCCTCACAAACATAAAATCATGCGGTGCCTTGGCCATCACGTAGCCATGGTATTTCCTGGTGTCAGCAAGCAGCTTCCTGAGCTGACTCCACGAATACCGCTCAACATAAAACGGCTCCAACTGAGGCCGGTCCTGTGATTGAATATTCTCCTCACACTCTGCAGTTTCAAAGATCTCCACACCCAGCTGCTCTGTTTCCATTGCTGCTGCCATGTTGCATTTTCCTTAAAAAAAAAGGAACAGGAAGCTGTTCACAGGCTTGCCTTCCCTTAATCAGAATGATGATCTGGTAGGATAATTTTTTTTACAAGTGCTTTTCAGCACAACTGCAATGAAATTTCCTAAGAAAAGCAATAGCTTCCCCCTTCTGTGTTCAGTTTAATAAAGATTTCTTAAAAATTGAGGTCACGTCTCTTTCACAGCGACTAAATCCCTTTGAGAACCTTTAGAAAAGAGTCTACTTAGGTGTCTCTTGCCAAAACTCCTCTCTCTTTCCCACACTGCAAAGAAGCAGGCCACACGCCAGTTGGCGGCTTCACTCTACCCCAGAGCCTGTCAACAGTGAAGCTCAATGTGCCAAGGGAGTTAAGCATTTTGGTATTTAGAAAAGTAACACAGTCAATAAACCTGGATTTCTTTAGCTAACAGAAATAATCACTACCAATGAGAACAGTAAGAAAATTGCTGTGAACAATGTTCCTGTCATCACCTTCCTGGGGCACTTACTCAAGATAACAGGAACGCTGCTTCTTTCCTAAGGAAACTTACAGTTTTCTTTAGTCTTTGGCTCATTAGACTTCATTATTTTCGGATCACTTAAGAGTGATGCTGTATTCCAAGGAAATTTGAGACTACTAATCCAGATGGTACAACTTTTACTCTCATGATTCCGTAAGAGAAACAGATACTATCTTTAAGTAACTTTAAGTAGGTGAAGCAATTGATACAGAACACATTTCACATTTGCACCCTAAATATTTTGATGAGTTTTAATCCAATTTACTAGCTCAAACCTAGACCAGTGTTTATTAATATTTTACCTAGTATTTCTTCTCACGCCGCAGGTCCAGAAGAGGATGCATTTTTCATTTATCAATTTCAATATTTAAATGTTATAAAAATAAATAAATAAATGCCATCACAAGTCATTGTGTGATATTTTGATACGGATTGTTTCAAACCTACCTATGATACTACAAAAAGCAGCAATATCGCATAAAATTCGATATGGTAATACCTGTTCCTGTTGAAGGAATAACTGGATTTGGGAGACAGACAAAATTGCATGCCTGTCATTCATGCCAGATCAGCTAAATTATAACCCATACTTAGTAAACACTTAGTGCTTAGCAGGAACTCATGCTAATCTTTAGAAAAGAGATATCAAACATAAGGCAATGTGCTATTCAGTTGCCGTTTTCCAGGAACTCTTTTGAAAGCCCCCTCATGTTGACTGTTCTACAAGCTTGTCTCTCTTCAGGATACAGGAAACTACCATACTCGGTAACAGAGTAAAAAAGGGACCAGAAAACTCCTTAGACATATTACATCATATGTACAACTGGTAATATTATTGCAAATGAGGATTCACCTCCAAGTGGTTAAAATTCAAATCATCTCATCAAAGAATTAAGTCTTTTAGCTCAACTGATGTTCAGAATTAAGTGGCAGTATATAACAGCTGTTGGCCGGTTACCAATCTAAATGTGCAGAAGCCTACTTTCAAGTACATTTATTAATAGTCCTAGTTAGATTTCTAATGGAGGGACAGGGTGAGAGAAGACTCCTCCCAAATTGGGTTCATTTTTCCCAACCTTCCTAGAGTTATATTTGGAACTTCATCTCCAAACCACCGATCCCAATAAAGGTTTAAGAAATGCAACAGGGAAGCAGCTAAGCTGGCAGACTTCCCAAGCCTTCCTCGCCCAGCTTCCCGAGTCATCCTCAACTTGCCATCTCTCTTACAGAAAAGCTGTATTAGGTTAGCAGTTAAGCAAAAGTACCAGGTATTTCTAAACTGTACTAGATCCCTGGAATCACTCATGCTCTCTTCTAACACAGTTATATAATTCAAAGGATATTACTTGATAGATTTATAGGAAATGTATATACTACATTTAATAATATGTACATTTAATTAATTTGATAAATGTACATACTATATATCCTCACTATGATGTGATTTTGGTAATTTACTCAAATGTGTACCTAAATGACTTAATCCAGACTTTCATAATGTGTACAAACACATTCTCAAAATATGTGCCCCCCCCACCCCCTCCACCCCGGCCAAAAAAAATATGTGGCCCAAGTTTCCTAATTTCAAAAACTGGAAAACAAGGTTAACATAAATTCTTGACACAGAGCACACATTGACACCACCCCCCACCCGCTTCCTTCTCTTAAATACTTTCCCTGATGCTACCTGATTGTATTTTCATCTGTCCAGATCTCTTCCACGTTCAAGGAAATCTCTTTCAAGGGCTCAGCTTCAAGGAGAGAACCCTCCACTCATCCTGCTCTCTTCTCATGGGAGTCCTTCTGCATTCACCATCCAATCCTGCTCGCCAGGCTAAGGAAGTGAGATACAAAGCAGTGATCATGATTAAAATTCTACATTTGCCCCCAAAGATGAG
This sequence comes from Echinops telfairi, assembly GCF_000313985.2. Classification (NCBI taxonomy): domain Eukaryota; kingdom Metazoa; phylum Chordata; class Mammalia; order Afrosoricida; family Tenrecidae; genus Echinops; species Echinops telfairi. The sequence continues at coordinate 740,447 of NW_022111379.1, forward strand.
ATCTAGAAAACTTACAAATTGTACTTAAAACTAATACATTATTCATTTTGATATAATGCTCAAACTATTTTTATGTGGAATTTACATTATCAAAATTAAAAGATTATCTCAGAGGTATGATCCCAATGTACTCAATATAATATCATGTAAAGCTTGATACCCAGACATATATTGGAGGCAAAATAATAAAAGGGCTTTCCAAGTATAAAGGATACACAAATGTGAGACTGCCCAGTGGCCACTAGCAATATTAAAAAATGACACAGATGAGTAATCTAGCTGTCCCGTCTTGTCTGCAACAATTTCATACAGAACCAGTCAGAGATGCTTAGACTCCATGGCATAGCCAAAAAGAATTCTAGAACAGCCCCGCCCTTTGTTTTTAGCCATTTTTGTATGAAGAGAACTTGTATTTAATAAGATTTTCACAAGATAATGTCTGTTTTACGTGCATTCCATTTTTTGTTTGCATACTACTTCTACTCTGAAAATCACTTCAGTAAGCTCACGTTTAAAGAAAAGTAAGTGTTGAAATTTGGGCTTCGGTTAATTTTCTTTTTTTAAAAAGGATCTGATATTTTTATGCCTGTTACTTTGCCATCGGTTTTCATCCTGGGCTCTTGAAGCACGGATAGGTGATGGGGAGATGTAACAGGAAAGACTGGGCGGCAAGTTTTCGGGAAAATGGTGCGATCATGCTAGCACAACCAAAACGGGTTACGACGTCAAGGCACTTCCTCACAGTCCTCAACGCCTCACTCAGAGAAGAGCCTGCTGGTTTAGGGAATCATCTTAGGACTCCTGGACTTGGATCAACCCAAATGGCATCCCTTACTTTTTTACACAAGGGCCACTCATTTGGCCATTCACACCCGTCAAGTCTCATCGACGCCTTAGCCATTTCACACTCAGAGTGCACGGCTGATTGAGACCCCTTATCACAGAGACAGCAGAGAGGTCGGGGCAGTTGTGAACGAGGAAGAAGATGTGTAGCAGAGAAACGCTGAGAGGGCTTCGGAGAAAAGTGTGCGAAGGGAGAGATTTGACAGGAAAAAGCAACATCGACGCTATTGCAAGTGGGAGAAAGAGAAGGGGGGGGTGAGCTGGGAGGGAATCGACGGTAAGGCGGTACCTAAGAAAGCATCAGATAGGAACCCAGAACATCGAAAATCTCAATCTGATCTGCCAGACCGGGACCGCAGGCAAATAAACTCCTTCGCCTCTCTGCGTTTCCGTATCCCCATCTCTAAGCCCGGACACTACCCACGCTCCCAGCCCCAGCGAGATTAATTAGGATAACGGACGTGGAAAGCCGGAGCCCAGCACCCCACACTCAGGTTCCCAGTGAACGTTGGCTGACTCGGAACCTGAGCCTCGGTTTCCTCTTCCGGAAAGCGGGCCCCAAGCACCGGCTCTGCCCCCAGCAAGGGGGGCGCCGGGCTCACGCAGAGCCCGCTAGCCGGGACAACGCGCCGAGGTTCCTCCGGGAGAGCAGGGGGGTCGGGGCCCAGGCCTCGCCGGCGAAGGAGGAGGAGGAGGAGGAGGCGGATACTGCACCTTCCCCCAGGCCCCGCCCGGACCGTCCCGGCACGCGCTACGGAGCGGGCCTACGCCGCCTCATGCCGCGCCGCCCCCACTCCGGACGGGCTGAAGCGGCGGCGCCGCGCTCGGAGGCTTTCTCGGCGGCGGAGGCGCCGGTGGCAACCCGAGCGGTACTTAAAGGCCGCGGCGGCTGCGGCGGCGGCGGCTCCGGCACTTCCGGTTCCTCGCAACCCACCCTGGGACCGGCGAAGGCGAAGGCGCAGCCGGGCCAAGAAAGGAGCCGCTCCCTGCTGGGCCGGGCCAGTTACGACGGCGCCGCCTAGCGGCGGGAGGAGCGAATGGGCGAGCGAGAGCAAAGCGGGGAGGGGACAGAATGGAAGCCCAGACGGGGACAACGACTTGCTCCAAGTCACATGGCCAATTGTAGCGCGTCTCGAGTCATTCCATTCTTCATTAAACTCCCTACATGTGGAATGTCTGCTAAATGCCAGGCACAGTTGTAGACGCTGGGGGTACAGCAGGGCCTAAATGCCGGCACAAATCACTGCCCCTTGCGATGTAGAAAAGAAAGGCACCAGAGCCTGGGACATCCAAGCAAGAGCTTCTCATCATTGTGAAGCAAAGAAGCCTGAAGGTGGAAGGCCGAAAGGTAGGCTCCAGTACGAGTTAGAGATCTCCAGCAGGCCATTGAATCTCTTTGGTCATGGTCTATCAGTAAAAAGATGTAAGGCTTGCCACTTAGTTGCTATGAAAGGAAACCACGAGGGCCACATGAACTCATACAGTGGAAGGAATTGGAGTGCCAAGAGAGTTAAGTGTGTGCCTCCCTATAATCAGAACCAGAGGCAGGTACCTTCACTTTCTCAATTTCTTCCCAATTACCCTGCTGAGAGAACGAGAAAAAGACAGCCTGGGGAGATGACAGCGGAGCTGGGCCGCCTCTGTTTCCTGTTATACCAAGGGGCCAGGTGTCAGAGCTGTGTCCTTAGCATTTATTGTAATAGCTCTAATGAAAGATCCATTGGAGCACCATAATCCACAGCTCACTGTGTAATTATTGGCCCTAAGGTTAACTGTGCCTTCTTTCAGGCTTTTTAAAGTTGTGTTCCCCTCAAAGAAGTTTCCTCATTTTCCCTGAGTCTCCTCTGTGAGTTTTCTGCAGATGACCTGAGAGCAGATTTTAAGGTTATAAATGCGTAGGTACATACAAAAACAAAATAAAACAAAACAGACAATAAAATACCTTGCATTACATTTCATCTCTCCAATGAATTTATCTAATCTTTATCATATACCAGTCACTATAGCGACAGCAATAAAAAATTAGGATTCCTATGTTCAAACCATTTACTTTCTAATAAGGAGAAAGAGATTCCTACAAGAAAGAAGAATATGTGCTAAAGTTGATTGTGGTAATGATTGTACAACTCTTTAAGATGATTGAATTACTAGATTCTATGATATATGAATTATATGCCAATAAAAAAATTTTTTAATCCTCAAAAGCAAGCAAACAAACAACAAAAAATACATACTTTCATAGATTAAAAAGAGACAGAGCCCCAGGGAAGTAAACGTCTTTCTCAATCACATGACTAAGACTTGAACTACATTGAATCCAGTTCTTCTTGGTTTTCAGTCTCATTCTCTCCCCCAGAATGCAGAAATTATCAGATAATGTCATTAATATTATATGCAAGTAAAGTTTTGCAGAAGACAATTAAAAAACAATTATAGCAGTATATCAACCGGGAACTGCCAGAGAAGCCAAAGTGATTCACAAGAATCTGTAGAATAAGGAGCAGCACTACTGATGTCAGATGCATTTGGGCTGATAGCAGAGAATACCATAAAGATGTCTGCCTGAGTTTTACTGTGTCATTCAACTGTGTGGCTCCTAAAAAGCATGGTAACATTGTGAACCTTGAAAATTACAGAACACTAATTGTGGTCATGCAGAACCTGTGTAGACACCAACAAGCAGTTATAACAGAACAAGGGAATCTTGTGTGGTTTAAAACTCAGAAAAGGTATGAGTCAGGAATTAAAGTTTTTAATTGCCAGGGGGGAGGGGTGTTAAGTAATTATTATTTTCTGAGAAGGGGGCAGTGACAAGTAATTTGGGGACCCATGGAGAGGGCCTGGGAGCCATGGTGTGGTAGGACTTATGCATTGGGAGTTATGGTGACCTTCCATCTGCAAGGTCATGGGTACTCAACCACCAGCCACTCCTCAGGTGAAAGATGAGGCTTTCTATCCCTGTTTCTATCTAAACAGATACAGGCTTAAGAACCCACAGGGCAGTTTTACACTGCCCTCCAGAGCTGCTATGAGCTGGCATCGACTCGATGGCAGTGAGTTTGGTTTTGATTTTTGGAGGGAGAGGGTAGATCGGTGTGAACGCTGGTAAAGAGGAAGATAATATACTGCAAGAGGGAGATGTGTGTGGGTGAAGGAAGGGGAGATACACAGAGCGTGCATTTGGAGGTTTGGTACGTTGTTTAAAATGCAAAAATGATCGGATATGTAAAACCTCACCTAATTCACAATAAAATAAATCACTGAGCCCAGCTGAAGACAGGGACAACAACAACACAACAATAAAAAGTGGCTTCCAAGGAGATCTTTTGGACCAAAAATTCAAGGCAAAGAGGTCAGCTCAGAAGGTTGTGATAGTGACTATTTTGGGGGGTGGGCGGTAGGGGGAATCCAAAGGGATCATCTGGACAGACTTTTCTGGAAGGACATAGGATTATCACAGGGGAAAATAAGAATGGTATTGGTGCGGAAGTGGTCAGGAAAGTTAGGTGGATGACTCCCCCCCC
>NW_022111379.1:744913-755779 GCF_000313985.2 Echinops telfairi
ACAATGCACCTGTTCATTCTTATCTGCTAGCAAGGACCGTCCTACAAAAATTCCTTCGGGAAACCTGACCCCCGACACCCTGCAGCTCTGATATCACCCCTTTAGAATTCTTCTAGTTTCAAATCTCAAAAATACAGAAGGGTAAATCAAAAGTAGAGTCCCACAAAGTTAAAACCAGAACTACAGATCCCAACAAATGCTGACGAGCGCACAAAGCAACGTCTACACAGCTGGTTGGCCTGTGAAATGGCACAGCCACTGTGGAAAGCTCGGCAGCGTGGTCTCCAGAAGTTGGGACTAGAGATGCTCTAGGGCACAACAATCCCCTATGGGCATGTATCCTAGGGAAGTGAGACCTGCAACCGGAGTCCATACGTACCTACCCCCCTAGCAGTGTTCTTCACAGCACTGTTCGCCATAGCACAGAGGTGGAAACAACCTGAACGCCGTCAGCGGAAGAATGGGTAAACAAGCTTTGGTAATATGCAGGAACTTGGAAGACATTATGTTGAGTGAAATTAACGACCCACAGAAGGACAAATATTAAATGGGCCCACTGGTAAAAAAAAGTCAAGACAAAGTTTTTACACTAAAATAAAGTTTCTTTGATCATTGCCAGGGGTGGGAGGAGAAGGACCCCGGGGGTGGGGGTGAGGGGAGTCACTGGCTAGAAGAGAGATCATCAATGTTAACTGCGGGGAGAGGGAAGGCAACATACATTAAGAGGGAGGTCTACAAAAAAGTGATGGAAGCAGAGCAAGACGTCGCAGTTTTGCAGGAGATAAAGGCAACAGAGGCAAATACACAATTCTGCGATGGCAGCGAGCTGCAGGTGGATGTCTGGATAGACACAGGCTGAACAGGAAGAATGGGGGTGTGGGGTGAGGAATGCGCACACATATAGATAGATTTGACAGAGGATATTTGTATACGTGTATTTACCTTGGCTGACATCATACCCGTGAATATGCTGGCGCATACAAGGAGCAAAGTTATAAAAAGGTCTTACATGTAACAAAAGTCCTTGAGAGTCACTGAGCCTGAATGACCAGGACCATCTAGGCAGGATGTATTTTCATTGTTACAGATTGAACATAATGTAGCATGGGTCACAGTCTTCACGCCGGTACTCGTAGGTGGGCGTATCTGCATGTAGGCAGACCTGCCTGGAGACAGATCGAGGAGCGGTGTCTCGGTTCCTAAGACCATCAGAAAGATGTGTTTTCCAATGGTCTTAAGTGACCCCCATGGAAGGGTCGTTCGACCCTCAAAGGGGTCTCGATCCACAGGTTGAGAACCGCTGAAGAGGGTCCTGGATAGAGTGGGAGCAAAAGATGGGTTGCTAGCCACAAGGTCAGCAGTTTGAAACCGCTAGCTGCTCTGAGGGGGATGGATGAGGCATTCTGTTCCTGTAAAGACTTACAGCTTTGAAAATCCACGAGGCAGTTCTACCCTATGCAGAAGAGTTGCTGTGGGGAAAAGAAAAAAAAAAAGATTGCTATGAGTCAGAATTGACTTGATGGCGGGGAGCTAACCCTTCCCAATGAATTGTGCACCCCTCAATGTGAACCCATCCCCCTTCAATGTGAGCCCCATCCCCCTTCAATGTGAGCCCCATCCCCCTTCAATGTGAACCCCATTCCCCTTCAATGTGAACCCCAGCCCCCTTCAATGTGAACCCCATCCCCCTTCAATGGAAACCCCATCAAAGCAGTTTGAGTGTCTGCATGGGGTTTAAACTGTGTTCCTTGTCAATGTTCCTTGAGATTTGGGAATAAACAGAAGTCTGAGGAGTGGATGGAATAAGGTTTCCCTGGACCAGCTGTAACAAGGCCAGACACAAATACAGCACCCGATTTGCATTTGCATTTGACTGATATTTTCATAAAGCCCACAGCTCTGCCTCCTTCAGCTTGGCACTGCCACTTGACTCTGCTTTTCCGCATCGCGGTCACCTTTTAGTTTTATAATTCACCTGGATGCTACTCTTCTCCTCCAATTTGATTTTTCTTTTCCTACTAGCTTTTCCCAGGAGAGAGGGGCTTCTCTGTAGGACAACATTGAAGCTGACAGAGTCTAAATCTCTCATTTGCTACAACAGGCAGACACGTGACAGTGACGTCATCGAGTGATGGTCGTGAACAAGGGCTCAGGATCACCTGCAACTCTTGCAACTGGAGACAGAGACCAGGTTGATCCGAGAAACTTCGAGTTTATTCTGAAACATGAGACAAAGGGAAGCAGTGTGGCTTGATACCTCCAAACTGCTTCAAAATCCAGTGAAAATTAATCAAGTTACATACCTTAAATTTCATGAAAAAAACCAAACCGGTTTTACAACGATCCAGGAAGTGATTAGCAGGTTTTGCAACGGTCACAGCATACAATAGATAACTCTAAACCATATGACAGAAAAGGCTGGTGTAGCAATGATCATAGGTAATTATTTATACTTATTTATCCAGGCGTAATCAGCCTCCCCCCCAGGCCTCATGGAGGATGGATGCTTCATGCCTGGCTACTTATCTCCACGTTCCTGAGTTAGAACACCCCTACTGATTGCACTTAAAAGGAACTTTTACAGCAGGGGCAGGGGCTGTTACATTTTGGATTTTTAACCAACTAAGTTATATTATGTTATATTTCTAGTATTCTAACAGCGGGCTGACTCTTTCATCTCCTCTGTCAGTTGAACCAGCCTGAAAAGAGCCCCCTCTTCCAATGGGCCTGTTTTACAGCATCTGTGCCCAATGCACAGTTTCCATCTTTTTGCTCAGCAATAACGTTCACCTTTGTTAGGGGTCATCTGACAAACCTCTGATTTCTGCATTACTATCAAAAGGCAAGAACACAAATGTTGATCATAGCTGTAAACTGGAAGCAAGACAAATGTCTGTCTACAAGAGAATAGATTAATAATCTGTGGAATATTCATACAAAGAAATTCTACACAGCCAAAACAAAAGTCAAACAAGATGGAACTACTGAATCACACAACACAGATCGCAAAACTTAGTTCTGTTGAATGACAGAAGGCAGACCCCAAAACATGCATACGATAGATTCCATTTATATGAAATTCAAGGCCTGATCAAAATTAATCTATGGCAATAGAAATCAGGATAGTAAAAATAAATACATAAATCAGGATAGTATTTCCGGGAGTAGTAGAAAGATATGCTCTGATGGCTTAGGGGCTACAATGTTAGGCTTCTAACTGTAGGGTCCACAGTTCGAAACCACCCACCTCTCTGAGGGAGAAAGATGAGGCTTTCTACTCCCGCAAAGAGTTACAGTCTCAGAAACCCACACGGCCAGTTCTACCCTGTCCTATAGCGTTGCTATGAGTCGGCACAGACTCAATGGCAGTGAGTTTAGCTTTTGTTTGGGGGAGGATATGGGATACTGATATAAAGGAATCTCTGAGATGCTGGAAATTTTCTGGACTTCTATCTGGGTAGTAATTACACAGGCATAAACATACATAACAATTCACCTAACCCTTATGATCTTCCCATTTCCTATATTCATAATGTTAATGAAATAAAACACAAAAAGCAAAACCATATCCACCGACAATTCAACGAAAATATCTGTATCATTTCCAGATTTTCTTTTAACCTAAGGCTCTTTTTGTATTTCATACTTGGAAGATTACATCAGTGTCCAACAAGTTTTCTGATTACAAATTTTTCCTAACACTAATAAATTTTTTAGTGACATAGCATACTCATTCCAATATATATCCCTTCCCTTCCCATACAGTTCTATTGTTCAGTTCCATTGGGTGGGGCCATACAATCATCAATGCTATCAACTCCCCTCTCCCCACTTCCGCCCCACCACCCCTACTTTCTTCCTGTACCCTCAGGAAATCCTTACTCTGGTCAGTGTCTCTGAGGAGTCATCTATCTTGACTACTGTGGTAGTTACATAATCTGGTGTCAACTTGCAAAGGGGTGGAGTCTAGCCTGTCAATCAGGTCACAGCTTGATGAAATAGCTCACTGGAGGCCAGGTACACACACTCTGCTTCCTCTTCTTGGTGACAAGACTCATGGAGCTACACTAGAGCCCTGGAGCTGGAGGAGCTACATGGAGACCCATGCCACTGCTGAGATGCTTCCACCGCCACTGGAAACACAAGACTTTCCACCCACTGACCTGTGATCTTCCAGCATTCAGCGTCATTGCCTGTATTGCGTAGGTCTGAAGAGGAATTTATACATTGGTATCAGACATATGGGCTAAAACCGGACTTATGGACTTGATCTGGACTGGGCTGGGATGTTTTCTTAATATATAATTACTCTTTAATATAAAGCTCTTTCTTTTAAAAAAATTATTGGAGGCTCGTATAACTCACACAATCCATACATCCATCCCTTGTCTCAAGCACATTTGTACATATGTTGCCATCATTGTTGTCAAAGCATTTTCTTCCTACTTGAACCTTTGGTGTCAACTCCTCTTTTCCCCCCTTCCTCTCATGAAGCCTTGATAAATTATTATTTTTTCATGTCTTGCACTGTCCGATATCTTCTTTTATCCCCTTGTCTGTTGTCCATCCCCCTGGGAGGAGGTTATAAGTAGGTCATTGTGATCAGTTCCCCCTTTCTCCTCCCACCTTCCACTTCTCTTCCTGGTATGGCTACTCTCACTATTGGTCCTGAGAGGCTTATCTGTCCTGGATTCCCTGTGTTTTCAGCTCTTATCTGTACCCATGTACATGCTCTGGTCTAACCAGATTTGTAAGGTAGAATTAGGGTCATCATAGTTGGGGTGGGTGGGGAGGAAGCATTAAAGAACCAAAGGAAAGCTGTATGTTTCATCAGTGCTATACTGCACCCTCACTGGCCTGTCTTCTCCCCACATATGAGTGTTAGAGTAGACCAGCCTTGTAGGGTTAACCAGCACCTAACACATCATCATGGGTCTGGTAGGTGTAATTGTATTACATATATATATATCATAAAGTCATTGAGAGCATGAGAGATATGAGATGTTGAAATAATGGAGTCAGACACATTTAATGGTAGCATTGTTCACCCCAGCCTCACTTGGTGGTCCATTTGGAGAGACGAGGCCACAGGGCAGGAGAGAGGAGGAGGGGAAGGGGGACAAGAGGAAGGGGAACAGGGGAGTGAGGACCAAGGGTGAAAGGATGGGGGAGTAGAGGCCAAGAGGGGAGCCCAAAAGAGCTCTTTATTGCTAACCCAGGCCTATATACCTTTGAGGGGAGGGCAAGCCCACTAATTACAGGTAAAGACATATATCACAGGAAGGGGTTGCACTATAGATAATACAGCAACGAGAGGGGGACAATCTAGGGATATACACGCAATAGGAAGGAGAGGGACTGGGGGTACACATGTGACAAGAAGGGCTGATTCTAGATTCAGGATGGCAGCCTAACTTTGGATGTCACTGAACAGGTTTAACCTGTTCTCTGGATCTCCATTGAAACCATTATCAGTAAGGTGTAAACCCCACCTGCAGGAACCAAGCTAATGGTTGCAAGCCTTTAGGGAGAAGTAGCCCATTTTCCTTAACAGCAGGGAGAGGGCCCTGTGGTGGGCCCAGATAGTAGTCTGGCAACTGACTGCCTTCAGGGAGGATGTCTCTAAGCATCTGACCTCCCACCATATGTTGGCAAAAAGCCCTTATGTTTGGCATGTCTTTTGGGGGAGACAAAGCTGGGGAAAAGTCTCTTTATAATCGCACACAGCCTCTAACACCCATGGGGGTCTGTACGAGCAATGCACGGTTATAATATATAAAGATCATAGTAAAGTCATAGAAGACAGGAGATAGGAGAGAAAGTAAAGTAAAGGAGTCGGACACATTTCATAGTGGCAGGCTCACCTCCAGGACGGCCATGATCTCAGCAGCCGGTCCGCGCAGAGTGGGAGGAGGGGAGAGGAGAGGGCGTCTCGTTATTTCTGACCAAGGCAAGGCCTGTATATTCTTAGAGGCCTATATATATAATCAAAGCAAGTCCTCTTGATTGCAGGTCACCACATACATCACAGGAAAGGGTTGTAAAGTAGCCATATGTGTCACAGGAAGGAGATGAGAAGGGGTGTACAAGCAATAGGAAGGGGAGGGATTAGGGGTACAAGTGACAAGATGGGCAGACCCTAGACTCAGGATGGCAGACTAAGCTTGGTCATCCTTCAGTGGGCTCTACCTCACCTCTGGGCTCTCCTTCAGGGAGGCAATCTACTGTCCTTATCAGAAGGGAGTGGGCCCTACTTAGGGTGGGACAGACTATACAGTCTGATTGCTCTAGATGGGGGTGTCAAACTCAGTTAAAACTCTGGCCATTTAGTGCAACAGGCAAGATTCACACGGGCCACATTGTTAGATCTCTCGGTGGAGAAATATACCTCAGTCGTTGGCTCCGCACGAGAAAGAATTCATGCTGAAGCCTGGTTAGTGATCCAAGCGGGTTTATAGAGAATAGAAGCAGTCTCCTATTCTCTTACGGTAAATGGAACACAAGACAGACGGAGCCAGTGGCAGGGTTGTGGGACGGCAGCAGGGCTGTGCTACACCGTGTAGCAGCCGCTGGGAAAGAGAGAGGGCCATTTCAAAACCTCTGCCTTTTCATGGGCCCTGTTGGGAGGCGTGGTCGACAATACTGGTCAACCCCATTGGCTGAATCAAATTCACCAGGCTTAGATGGGCCAATCTAGGTGTAACACCCGTCTAGGTGTACCACCAGTTCCTGGCCAGAAGCTTGAACCTCTGAGCATGCATAATGGACGCCCCAGTCCCTATGCTAGCCACCTAACAGCATCACATTTACAAATTTTGTTAGTTATATTTTGAAGTAAGGAATAAAGAATATGGATAGGATAATTAAAACACTATATAATTGCTTTTATTTAAACATTTATTTTATTTAATGTATTTATAAAACTAAAATTTTTTTTTACCCAGAACTTGCCAGCACTTTTTTCCTACTAGTTTTCACTTACCGCTTATGTTGTGAAGGGAAAATATAACAAAGTAACTAATAAAAAACACAAAACGTTGGACAGCTGACAAACGTGATGCACAATCGTAATGGCTTCCCTCTGAAAATGTTAACTAGCACTGCCGCTAGGTGTGATTCATAACAGCACAACCCAGAGTGCTTTTTTTAACCTTGTCGCTATTGGGACCTGTTTACATTACATGACACTGAGAGTGGCAGACTTATCGCTTCCAAATGTCGCCGGAACTGAGTCAGCGTGTTCACACGCGTGCACAGGCCCCCAGGAAAGGCACTGGGACATGTGTATACCCACCTTCAGTAGTTAAAGGGTTAATGAGGGAATTGCGTGTAAGGCCTTGCCTCGATCTCCCCTGAGCGCTATTTTCTTCATAATAATTTTTTCTATTTTCATTTTATTTCAGTGCATCGTGGGCCACAAAAAATTACCTCACAGGCCTCATGCGGCCGGTGAGCTACCAGTTTGACAGCCCTGCTCTAGATGGTTGAAAACATTCGGGGAGAATAACCTCTAATTGACCTCCAAGTGTACAGTCATTTACCATGTGTAGCAAGCAGCCTCTTAGGTTTGGCATATATTTGGGGAGACAACCTGGGGAGAAACCCATTTGCATCCCACATATGAGTGTCTATGAATTTTGTTTCTCTAGTCAACCCAGGCTAACACAACTACCATGTATCCAGCGAGCTTAAATGAACAAATGAACTTACACAGGTCTAGCATGACCAATGAGGTATATGCATGGACCATAATAGTAAGGGGAGGAAATCTTAAAGAACTAGACGATAGGTATGTAATTTATCAGTGCCACACTGCACCCTGGATTTATCCTCCATTCTGTGAGGCCCTACTAAGAGAGACTACTGGTCTTGCTGGTGGGCTTTGGGTCTCCACTATATCCCATTCATAAAAATTTGTATGCATGTTTTTTGAACTTGTTTTCTTCTCAGGATTGTTTATCTTACCTATTTTATATAGATAGACATGACCAAAAAAAGAAAAGAAAAAAAATAGCCTATGAATAGTTCCAGGTTTGTCTGCTGAACCTTATGAATGTTTTCCTATTGGGTCTGATGTAATGCCAAGGCCGGCCCTCACCACCACGCGCCCAGTCCGAAGTCCGTTTTCAGGATTCCTCCGGGACTTTGTTGCTTTGCTCCCCTTGCTGCTCTGCTGTGCTTCCTTCGTGTTACACCCTGGTGTGTGTGTGTGGGGGGGGGCGTCCACACGGGGCACAATTCCTGCACTGTGTCTCTGGTGCTTGGTGGGCCTGGATGGTTCTCTCTCTCTCTCTCTCTCTCTCTCTCTCTCTGTTTGCCTGGGAAGACCTGCCACTTGCCCCGGGTTGTATCTTCAGTGCTGTCCTCTGTAGGACAATCCCCTTCTGGGGAGGGGGATTGACGTAGCTGGCACAGGGGCCAGGCTATAGTTTCACACGCTTCTGGGACTCCTCGGTTCCTGTGGGATAAAGAGTGCAGACCTCACCTCACTGAAGCAAAGGCTTCCCTGGCCACTTCCCACCGTCTTCCCAGGATCAGGATGACCTTTCTCCTCCATGCCCACAAGCCCCTTAGTATCACATTCCACATTACAATACATTTCTTTCTCTTTCTTTTTTAATCATTTTATTAGGCGCTCATACAACTCCTATCACAATCCATACATACATCAATTGTGTAAAGCACATTTGTACATTCATTGCCCTCATCATTCTCAAAATATTTGCTCTCTACCTAAGCCCCTGGCATCAGGTCCTCATTTTTTCCCCTCCCTCCCCGCTCCCCCCTCCGTCACGGACCCTTGATAATTTATAAATCATTCATTACAATACATTTCAACATCCCCTCACTCATTACAAAATGTGGTCATTTGGACTTGTGGTCAATGCTTCCACTGCCCAACCTCTGTCCTTCACCTTGGCAAACTTCCCCTTGCATTTCCCTGACCAGTTCTCAAGATTAGCTCTTAGATATCGCTTCTCCAGGAAGTTATTTCCTCCATGGTCCTACAAACCTCAGTTTCTACCTTCCAACATTTTTTTGAACTTAGTACTATTATGATGTTGAAATTCTGAGCTAAATATTTTCTGAGACAGCTGACATAATTTCTGTCTCTGGAGCCCTGTGCTCAGCATTTTGCTAAATAAATATGTGCTAAGAGAAGTGAATTGTAAACTCCACTTTTGCCCCAAGCCTCTGGTGTTCATAAAAATGTTGTTTCCCTGAGAACAAGGTGGGTGGGAACAGAGACCCAAAGCCCATGTGTAGACAATGGGGCATCCCCCCACAGAGGGGTCACAGGGAAGGGATGAGCCAACCAGGGGGCAGTAAAGCATCGATGAAACACACAATACTCCTCTGGTTCCTTGAGGCTTCCTCACCCCCACCATCATGACCCCAGTGCTGCTTCTCACTGCATGTTACACAGGGATAGGTAAGAGATAAATGCTCATGACACACGGAATCCAGGAACAGGAGTGGGAATAGAAGGGGGGTAGAGCAGGGGAGAAAGGGAGAACCGATCACAATGATCACCCATAACCACATACCCCCCTCCATATACCACCGAAACCAGGGGGGAAGGGAGACAGTGGTGGGTGTAAGATATGAAAATAATAATAACTTAATCTATGAAGAGGTCATGATGAGGGGAGGGAGGAAAAAATGAGGACCTCATACCAAGGGCTCAATAGAAAGTAAATGTCTAGAAAACAATGATGGCAACATATGTATAAATATGCCTGATATAATTGATGTATGGATTGTAATGAGTTGTAAGAGCCCCCAATAAAACGATCTTTTAATTAAAAAAATGTTTCCCATTCAATTTTCTTTTTCTCACAGAGAAATTTGAGCATGTAAGTGGGTGTATTAGTCTGGGTACATTAGAGAAACAAATCCACAGAAATTCATGTATAAGAGAGAGTTTTCTATAAAGGTTAAGTGCACATCAAGAAAACATCCCAACCCAGTGCTACCCAAGCCAACAAGTCCAACTTTAGCCCATGTGTTCAACACCAATCCACAAAGTCCTCCACCTCACAAAACAGAGGCAATGATGCCAGCTGCAGGAGGAAAGCTGAATCAGTGAACGTGTAAGCATCTCAGCGCTGGCAGGAGTCTCCACGCGGCTGCTCCAGCACCCAGCGCTGCATTGGGGTAGGTCCATGTGGCTTCTCCTCAGGGATGTCTTGCAGGAGTGAACCTTGCAAGCTGAAGCAGGGAACTGGCCAAGGCAACTGCACCCTGATCCTACCATCACAAAGCAAGACACCGGAGAACTTGAAAGGCGAGGCTCACTGAGCCATTTATCCCTCTGCCCTTCAATTAACCCCACATGTGTTTATTGGCCAGTTTGGCACAATAAACCACCTCACTCAGTGGGGAACAGATGAAGCAGTTTAAGATATTATTTTTGTTTTTGCGTTTCCTATTTTAAGAGAGATGGCCAGCTACATACATTAGTGCAAAATAAGTAAAATTAAAATTTCATTTCTTCAGTTTCCCCAGCCACATTTCAAAGGTGGACAGGGCAGACTGGAATGCTGTTGGACAGGGCTGGAAGCTTCTGCCTTTACAGCTACTTTCCCGGTCTCTTAGACCACGATTCCACTCCCCACCTCTCTCCCCTGTAACCATAACCTTCTTCTTGTGTCTGTAAGCAGCAGGGGACAGGTCTTTCCCTTCGGAAGACCACGTTTGGCTTTGAAGCACCGGGCACGGGACATCCAATGACACCCGTCCCAGGCCGTTTTCCCTACAGATCAGGCCCTTCAGAGGCCCTGGCCTTGACATCTCGTTTTAAAGCAACACCCTAAAGGCGAGCGAGCAGAACTCGTACAACCACTTTATACAGACGTCTGCAGT
>NW_022111379.1:756083-783171 GCF_000313985.2 Echinops telfairi
CCAGCCGCGCACTCTCAGAGGCAGCTGGGCAGGTAGGCGCCGCGAGCCGAGCCCCCCGCGCCCCGGGCTGCGTGGCCATGGAGAACCAGGTGCTGACACCGCACGTCTACTGGGCTCAGCGACACCGAGAGCTGTATCTGCGTGTGGAGCTGAGTGACGTGCAGGTAAGGCCGGTCCGGGCGGCGAGACGCGGCTCCGAGCGCCCTTAGCGCCCGGTCCCTTCCGTCCGATTGCGCGCCGAGCAGCTGCAGCAGGTCCGGGAGATCCGGACCCCGAGCCCTCGCGGCGTCCAGGCCCCGGGGCCGCTGGCCCTCGGGACGCACGCGCACCGGCAGATCTCGGGCGGGCACTACGACCGAGGCTGCGGGCATCCTCAGCTGCCTAGTGGGTCCCGAGCGAGCGGGCCTCGGCGGCTCCCGGCACCTCTTTGTTCGCCATCTATGGCCTGGTGCAGCTCGCGCCGACCTTGGAGGATTGGCCGGCTGGGTTCGGGTTTCCCGCTGTGCTTTGAGGCATAGGATGAGCTCGTAGAGTTTGGGGTGCAGTGTGACAGTGGGGTGTCTGGATGGACAGTGCTGGCCTGTGGCTGGATGCCCAGTCTTGGCCTGAAAGGTCCAGCCAGGCCCCTCCGACCTCCCTGACCTCCGAGGCCAGCCACACGCAGCCCTGGAGGGGCCACACCCACTTCCCATTTGGTTAGTGATAGACAACATTTTCATGAATTTCAAAATCTTAATGAATTTTGAAATTCGAAAGATCCCAGGGAAGTGATTCCCCTCCACCTTCTTGAAGGCATTAAGAGAATTTAAGAATGATTTTGAATTCTAGTAAGCGTTTGCGTAGAATCTGATTGGCTTCCCAGTGTGAAGCAGCAGAGCCCATTCTCTATATGTTCACCATCCACCGCCCGACTCCGTCTTTGAGGACCTGTAGCTTTCAATCCGCGATCACCTTTTATGTCAACTGTACTTGTCATTTTGTGCCAGAAAGCATTTTGTGGCATAGCTTTCTGCCTGCAAGTCAAACATTTTTGCTTGTGTCTCTCACTTCCTCTGGTGATTACCTGGAAAGTATAGGTGCTTTCTGAATGTTAACTTAAATGGGCTGAATTTGATCTTTATTCCTGGAAAATAAACCCACTTTCTCATTCAACGATCAAGACAGCACTTTGTTAGCAACTAACAATGGGGGTATCGTGTAGCTTCGCTGTGTGTGCCAGGCCCAGGAAGCATTCTGTATGGTTAACAGGAATACAAATACAGATGACTGGGAGAACAGTTTGACCCTGCCTAGGTGAGACAGTGGTTAAGTGCTCGACTACTACCACAGATGCCTCCACAGATGCCTCAGAAGAAAGGCATGGTGGTCAGTTTCTGACCTCCCCCCCACCCCCCAGTGTGTTTTCTCTGCACACACGTGGTCACCATGAGCAGGATTTGACTCACAACTAATAACCACAGGGACAGTCTGAAGCCGTGCCCAGCCTTTATCTCGGAAGTTTTACACCTTCAAGAAGTTCTTAACACATGTGAATAAGGAGGCGAAATGTTCACTGCAGCAAAAAAAAAAAAAGGAAAGTTACTTACATGCTCGTTACTTGTTAGGAGAATGAAAATTATGATGTGCTTTTGCTCTCAGAAAACCTACCAACCACTCCTGTGGAGGAAGAGCCAGCAGCTCAGTTCCAGAAAGTTGCAGCTTTAAGAAGCCCATGGGCACTTTTACTCTGCCCTACAGGGACACTATGGGTTGGAATTGAGTAGTCGCCAGTGGGTTTAGTTTGGTTTTATATTGTGGGTGATTGGGGAGAGGGTCTAAAGCAGGGGTTCTCAAACTATGGCCTGCGGGCCACATGCGGCCCGCTGAGGACATTTATCCGGCCCGCCGGGTGTTTTTGCTGCTGCTGCCTGTCCTGCTTAGCAGCCAACTCGTCCAGTGTGCATAGGAATTGGTTCATAGTTTTTTTTAAAACTATAGTCTGGCCCTTCAGCGGTCTGAGGGCCAGTGAACTGGCCCCCTGTTTAAAAAGTTTGAGGACCCCTGGTCTAAAGAAGCAAAGGTTCATTCTCAGTTGGGTGCCCTCAGAAAGTGGGGGCAATTCTATTACTTTTGCGGTTGGCATAGTGACTTGTGCTTCATCAGGATGATGCAGTGGCCTTCTGTGTTTTGTTTCATTTTATCAGGACTCAGAGTAACCTTGTCTGAGGCTTGTATTCTGTGAGATTGCTTATTTTCAGCAGGAGAACAAAATGGCCTGACTGCACAGCAGCACCAGCCATGGATAAAAGAGACGGACAGGCTCAGAGAGCTTCATACAGGTTTCTTTATGTTCCTCTTGTCTCTGAGGGGGCACATCTGAGTGGACCCCTTTCTCTTGAAAGGAAAAATGGAATAACCTGTTTTAATGTTTGCCTGGGAAGTACATTAAAGATTCAGGCCATGGTTTGTGCTGCCCTGGGCTGGTCGCGCACATACCCTCCGGCAGACATCTATTAACATTTCAGTCTCCCAGGAGAGCTGATGTTCATTTTTACACGGTAAAAGCACCCTTATCAGTTAGGAGATAAAAGGAAAGCTATGTTCCCAGCAGCCGCCAAGGGCTGATCTTGGACGCAGGCCCTTTAAGATAATAGCTTCAGGCCTGCTGTGTTCATTCTTACACATTCTTTCTTAACGTCAGGCCTGCTACTGCATCTTTCTTACACGGACAAGCACACTCAGGATGTGCTTGAGAAAGGGAGCCCTTGCTTACAGAGTTAGGTAAATTAGGTGTCTTCCTTCTTTGTGGTTCTGCCAGGTGGAGAACAAAGGGAGGAGGTTGGTAGGATTTTGGTTCAGTGAACAGTTAGTGGAGCCCTTGGGCGGTCAGCTATGAATGCGATCCAGTCCTTGCTGCCCTCAAGGAGTTGGCATCTAGGGGCATGCCAGGT
The DNA here is from genome assembly GCF_000313985.2 of Echinops telfairi. NCBI lineage: Eukaryota > Metazoa > Chordata > Mammalia > Afrosoricida > Tenrecidae > Echinops > Echinops telfairi. The sequence goes on from NW_022111379.1 coordinate 759,014, forward strand.
TCTTTGCTTTTCTCCCCACCGCAGAGCACAGAGCAAAGAAGCCGGTGTGTGCCTTTCTCCCGATTCGTACCCTTTCACTGTAATAAACCTGAGCTGTGAGCAGACTGTAAGTACAGAAACCAACCAACCAACCAACCAACCAACCAACCAACCAACCAACCAACCAACCAACCAACCAACCAACACCTCCCCCAAACAAAAACTCACTGCCTTCGAAGGACAGGGGAGAACTGCCCTGCCGATTTCTGAGGCTGTCAGTCTTTATGGGAGCCGAAAACCTTAGCTTTCTCCCTTGGAGAGGCTGGTGGTTTTTTGCTACCTTGTGGTTAGCTGTCCAGTTGGTGATCCACTACGTCACTGTGCCTGGGCACTTAAATACTTGGTTGGGCACATCCGCCTGCCCTGGAGCACAACCTGAGCCATCATACCCTTTCTGCCCCTTCCAAGTGAATTAGGGTATGGCAGACAATTCAGAGTTGGGCAAGACGTGACCTAGATAAGAAATTTATCTCCATGATACCCCAGAACTCTCATGTCTGTGATAGTATTGTTATCAAAATTCTTGTTCCCCATATTAAGAAAACGCCCCCTGGAAATGTAGCCCATTTTGATGAGGGTCTACTCCCCTGCCCCAGAGAAGCCCATCCAGATTTCTCATCCCTTTGGGTGAGCCGCATCTGAAGCTTAACGAAATGTTCCTCCCTCACAGAGGCGGCAGCTTCCCTTTGCTCTGACCCTGACTGTCTTGGCTGGAATGGGAATCTAGTCTCTCCGTCCAGCAGCCAGTAGACCGCTCCAGCTGCTTGTTCTTTGAATGATGATACAGAAAACGGACCCTGTGCCCCCAAACCAGAATCGCTTCTATCAAGTTGATTCGGACTCCTAGCGAGTCTGTATCGGAAAGAGCAGAAAGAGTAGGCCTGTCTGTGTGGGTGTCCAAGGCTGTCAGTCTCTACTGGAGCCGCCCCCTCATCTTCCTTGGTGGGCTCACACCTTTCTTCAGTTAGCGCAGAGAGCCCGTGGGGTTGCTGTGAGTCGGAACCAACGCAGCGGCAGCACTGAGTTTGGGCCTATGGAGAAAGAGGGCCGAACAAGAACCCCACCTACCACTTGCTTAGTGACAGTTGAACTGGGATGGAGGGGTTGGGGTGTTTCTCATTCACTGAAAGCAAGCAGACACTGAAATCCCAAGTGGTTTCACTTTAAATGCTTCCAATGGCGTGTGGCAACTCCTGGGAGTAAATGGACGGACTCGAGGATTTGAAACTCTGGGCTGGCTTGTGTAAGAGACCCTGGAGCCTGAAGCCCAGGCACAGCGTGGCTCCGTTTCTAAGCACGGGGCTTTCAGCCCTCTCTCACTTCCTGCAAGTGCTGATTTCATCCTGTCAGCTTCCGATCCCCAGCATTCGGTTCCCACTGCGTACCCTTTCCCCGTAAGCATTGATATTAGGGTTCTCTAGAGAAGCAAACCAGGACAGTTATGAATCTCTATTTATAAAGGATAAGTTTATATAGCAAAAAGGAATATAACAGCAAGTTAGCCCACACAGCAGTACAGAGCTCAGTCCAACTCCCTTTCGTGGGTCGGTAGCCCTCGACCAGGGACGCAGACAGCACAAGACGAGCTGCTGCCTGTGGCAGCAGAGGCCAGGTCGTGGTGCAGCCTCTCCTTATAGTGATGTCACGTGGCTGGCAGGGGGTGCGGTGCCTGGAGTGGTGGCAAGACGAGTGGAGTTGGGCCCACAGGCAAACAGACACACAGGCAACAGACATGGCAAACTGGGTGGAACAGCGTGGCCGGGTGAGCAGAGCACTGCACAGCCCACCTGTAGCGCAGACATGCGAGGAGCAGGACAGCCCCATTAGGCAGCGGGCAGGTCTTACCACCGGGGAGAGAGAGCCTATGTAGGGGTGAGTAAATAAGAAAGCCGTTCTCTGGGGAGGCCAAGGGTCAAGCCCTAAGGAGGGAGAGGGGGAAGGGGCACCTGGATTTCATTTCCTTTTCTTCCTCACCTCCTTGGTCTGTCTTCACAGAACCCTGCCATCGGCGTCACGGAAAACGTGCTGCATTTCAAAGGTCAGTATGGGTGGGCCACCCCCTCGCCTGCTGCCGGAGGAGGGCTGATGGCGATTCCCTTTGCCTGCGCCTGCGCCTGCGCCTGCGCCTGCGCCTGCGCCTGCGTCAGCGCTCACCTCGATTCTGTGGGTGAACGAGATCGCTGCGCCAGGCGTGGTTAGGAAAGTGAAACGATGTGTTTAACAGCGTGCTCCCCCTTTGGTGAGTTAGTGGGCAGAGTGACAAGAATCCTGAGGTGGAAATCCAGCTCTCTGTCTCTAGGCCTGACTGCCACCACTTGGATAAGTTAATGATTAATCAGCACCTATAAAATGAGGGTATTGAGTTAAATCTGTTTCTCAAAAGCGCAGGCCAAGGACACCAGAGAATATACTTGCAGCCGCCCTCTCCCCCCATGGGCCCACAGAACCCAAATGAAAAAATACTGTTAAGAACTGAACAAGATCGCGTTTTGTGATCTTTGGCTCTGCTGCATTTCTGAACACAGACACAGCACACTGCCGCTGACTGGAGTGGCAGTACTTGGTTATCTGAACGACTCAGAATATGCATGTTTTTGTTTTTTAAAGATGATGATGAAGACAAAATAGAAATATTCTTGAGGAGATACCACACTTACAGGCCAGTTTGAGAAGCGCGATACGCTTGATGATGCCTAGGCCTCTAAGCCTCTCTGGCTCTGACATGCCCTTGACTCCCCAAATACTCCTCCATCTCTCTTCGCCTCAGCTCGTTGGCTGATTTAACGCTCTGCCTGAGAGAGCAGGTTTGGGTTCATGGTCACCGGGTGGGATGGACTTCTTCCTGTTCTCCATCTAGTCCAGTTCCTTAGCGTTTGTCCTTATTAAGTGGCCATGGTTATGAGAGGCTGAAGATTTGTCTACATTACAGTAGGTTCATTTTTTCCAAATATACTTGCATGACACTATAACCTGGCTTTTGTATCGTCTTTACAAGATAGAGGGTAGTGGTGGTAGCAGCTCAGGTTTTATTTATTTTTTTGGCCAAATACATTAAAAGGGAAGTTAAAGTGATAAAGGGTATTTTACCACTTGGAGCTTATAGAATGTCCTTATCATTAGGAATTTAAGTCTAACGGAAAAATAGCTTCCTGTAGCAAATGTTAAGCAGGTTCAATCACATGTGGCCAGATGACGGAAGGGATCAAATGACGGGCGAATCGGAGTGATCGAAGGGAGGGGGGTGGAGGGGGGGCCCAGCAGCCACTGGCACCTCAGCATGAGGCCTGCTTTGATTTGGGGAGAGGAGCAGAGTTCAGACACAAGCGGAAGCCAACCCAGAGACTTTGCTCCCAGTTCCAGCCAGCCTCTTGTAGGAATGAGCTGAGAACTGAGTTCTCCGTCTTCCATTTGGAGTGTCCTGAAATAGAAGCCCGCCTCTCCCCTTGTCCTCTGATCACGAGAATGTTCTTGTTCGCTGTGGTTCTGATGAATAGCCAGCCACCCTTTGCACAACAGAACAAAACACTCCCCAGTCCTGTGCTGTCCCCACATGTTGTTATGTTTGAGGTCATTATGGGAGCCACTGGGTCAGTCCATTTCATGAAGGGTCCCCCTCTTTAGCAAATGTCTTTTTCTATGCATTAGTCTTTTTTATTTAATTTATTTTATGCTTTTTCTTGGGGGCTCTTACAGATATCATAACAATCCGTAAATCAGTTACATCAAGCGAGCTTGTACATATGCTGCCGTCATCATTTTCAAAACATTTTCGTTCTACTTGAGCCCCATGGTATTAGCTCTTTATTCCCTCCCTCCCACTGGACTGGTCTTTTTGGATAACATGTCCACATGACGTGGAAGGAAGTCTTACCACCTTTGCTTCTACAGATAGTTCTGGCGGCACATTCTCCAGGACAGATCCGTTTGGTCTTCTGGCAACCCCTGGCCCTCTGAATATTCTTCACTGACACCATGACTCATGCTCATCACTTCTTGGACCTTCCTTATTCCTTGTCCAGCTTTCCTATGCGCCTCGGGCAATTGAAAATACCATGACTTGGGTCAGGTACACCATAAAGTGATATTCTTACATTTCAACACTTTAAAGAGGTGTGGGGCAGCAGATTTGCCTAATGTAATACTTGGATTTCTTGACTTCTGTGAGCATCGTTTGTGGATAAAAGCAAAGGGAAATCTTGGCTCTGTTTATCAGGATGTTACCTGTTGGTTCAGTTGTTGGGATTTTGTTTCTTTGCATTTAGTTGAAGGCCGCAGCCTTTAATTTTCATCAAGTACTTCAAGTCCCTCCTCTCTCAGCAAGCAGGGTTGGCTGTCTGGGTACTCAGCTTGTTAATAACCCCCTCCGGTCCTGATGCCACGTCCTTCAGATAGGCTAGCTTCTTGGATTATTTGCTCAACATTCATGTTGAGTAAGTGTGGTCAAAGGAGGCAACCTTGAAACACACCTTTCCTGACTTTAAACCTTGCTTTTTTCTCTTGCTCTGTTCTGAAAATTGCAGTTGGTAATTTACAGCTTCCACATGAAAACAAAGAAGTGATGAATCCCAGTCTTCTCCGGGTTTGCTGGGCGCCACACAGCCGGATGCACGTTCAGTCTAAACTGCCAGCGAGCACCTTTCCCCAAGCTCTGCGCTTTCAGCCAAGGTCCCTGTGCAGCGGCTGACGTGCCTCACGCCGCATCCTGTTTAGAATCGGGCTTAATTTCTGGCAGCTCCCTGATTGACATATACTGCAGCCATTTTTGAATTGTTTTCAGCAAAATTTCTTTACCTGCCTGTGATATTAATACTACCATTCAATAATTCCTGCTTCCTGTTTGGTTACATGTCTTTGGGATGGGCAGAACTGTGGGTCTCTTCTGATCAGTTGGCCAGATGAGTCCTCTCTCAATTTCTGACATAGACGAGTGAGTACTTCCATTTGCTTCATCTGCATGTTGAAACCTGTCAGTTGGTATTCTGTCAATTCCTGGAGCCTGGTTTTTGGCTAATTCCTTCAGTGCAGCTTGGAATTCTTCCTTTAGTGGGTTCTTGATCATATGCTATTTCTTGAAATGGTTGCATCAGCCAGTTCTTTTGGTTCAGTGACTCCTTGTATACCTTCCACTTTCTTTTGCTGCTTTCTGCATAGTTCGGCATTGGCTCATGGAATCCTGTAATATCACAACCCGAGACTTGCGTTTTTCCTTCAGTCCTTTCAGCTTGAGATATCCTGAGTGTGCTCTTCCTGTTTGGCTAAGTCCAGGTCGTTGCACATTCAAGATAATAATACAGTCACGTGATTTTCCTCTGTTCCCATTTCAGAGCCAAAGTAAATGGACAAGCTGAATATGTACCTGTGTTGCACCTTGTTGAATATGTGTCTGTGCTAAATGTGTCTCTGTTACACCTTGTTTTCTGTAGTCTCTTCTTCCCTGCTGTGACCAAGCTCACACTGGAAGGTTAAGTAAATGCTTTTGAAACGGGTCAGAAGGCGATAGGGAGCTAGATTCAGTTTATCTGACTGTGGTGAAACGTGCTCACCACCCCTCCCCTGTTTGGGGGAGGGCCCATTAATATGTGCATACTTCTGAAAAATTGCCTCAGCCGACTTTGGATGTGCTGCTCTGCTCGAGTCCACAGTGACCTTTCCTTTTTGCTTTTATAGCTCAGGGACATGGTGCCAAAGGAGACAATGTCTACGAATTTCACCTGGAGTTCTTAGACCCTGTGAAGCCAGAGGTATGCTTTCTCCTACCTCACTTCCCTGTCCATTTGACATAGATACTGTTTGGGGAAGTGGGGAGCAGGCGTGTGAGAAAGAAGACAGAAGAACCATGGGCACCGCGCATGCGCATGAAGAGATGTTTAGCGTCATTATAATCGCCACCAGAGCTGTAGTCAGCACCACAGTGAGATACTGTTACACACCCACCAGTGGGGGTGAGTTAAAACAAAACCAAATACACCCAGAGAATAACAAGTGTCAGTGAGGATGTAGGGAACTGGAACCCCTACCCACCGCTGGTGGGAATGAACAATGGTGCAGCCATTGTGGAAAACATGGGTCTGCTATTTTAAGAACTCCACCATGGGATCAAATTGATAACAGCAACTTGAACCGTCAGATCAGAATCTCAGGGGCACTGAGTTCATGTTAATGGGGAGGAGGGTGAGGATGGTGGCACCGCTGAGAGAATGCCATCAGTGCCCCCACATTGTACATGTAAGCACTGTCTAATCGGTATGTGTTTTGCTGTACATATTTTCAACAACACAATAAGTAGGATCTAAGTAGAAGAAAAAAAAGAAACAAACAAACAAAAGAAACAAAACAAAACAGCCCCAGGCAGCTCCTCCTTCTGGAACAGACGGAGCTCAGGTGTTTGCTGCTGAGGATGGGGACCTCGGGGAACATGCACTGAATCTGCACTTGACCCCTTACTGGTGGTATGGACTTGAAAGAGCCTGGTCACTTCTTTGAGTTCCAGCTGGGCGACGTGGTCCCTGGGGTCCCTTTCAGCTCTGAGAGTCTCCAGTTTTCAGTGATGCCAGAGGAGCGTGGCGTCTGCCAGTAAAGAACAGAGTTACGTGGGGTAGGCAGCGAAGCGCTGGCTTATTTAGTTAGGAAGCACACCAGTCCAACGATTTCTACATGTGCAATTCAGTAATATCGAGTCCATTCTTCAAGTAGTGCACCCACTACTGTTAGTCTCTTTCCACGTTGCTCTAGCACTGTGCACACAATCTCAGGGACTTTGCCATGGTGGCAAAGAGAAAAGGGAAAGTCACAAAGTCTTTAGGAAGAATGCTGTGGGAAGACGTGCGAGGAGGCCCCTCTCCCTCACAGCGGGAGGAGGGAGAGAATCCAAAACTCCAGTTTCTAAAGTGCCGCCCTCACTCTGGGGGCTTGAGCGTGGCGCTCTCTCACCGTGGGGCTCGCCGTTCCTGTCTGGGGAACCTCCACAGGCATCAGAGCCTCGAGGGGCAGAGGGCCTGCCGCGGGGCTTGCTTTGGGAGCTCAAGACCATTCGCAGGAATCCTGAGCTGATGTCCATCGAAACCGCCCCTAGGACTTGGCGTGTCACTGAGGAGTCTCTAGGCTCCTCCCTGTGGAAAGGTTGCAGTGGACGCAACAAAGTGCTGGCCAGGATGCAGGCCTTTCTAGAACAAGTGTTTGCTTTTGTCAGGGCCTGTTGCTCATTGGATTCAGTCGTTTTCATGGGAAGAGCATTCTGATGCTGAGTGGGTGGCTGGACATTGTGCTTACATGACAGACCTGGCAGGAGGTCCGTGAGAGGTCCCTCTGTGCATAGCAGGGACTCTCTGTCTTCGTCCTGTCCTTCGTTGTTGCCTGGGGAGAACGCGAGGAAGCCTGCTACTCTCCCTTCCCTGTGCCGTTCTGTTCTTCATGTTCTTTCTGCTTCAGACTTAGACTTCAAGGGCAACACAAAGGGGCCTAAGCGTGGCAGGGAGCTTCTCTGTGTGGCTACCCTGACTGTCCTGGTTCCGTCCGGAGGCAGGCGTGGGGAGGAAGGTAGGGCAATCTCACCGTCTCACTTTTCTCCCAGCCTGTGTACAAACTGACGCAGCGGCAGGTGAATATAACGGTACAGAAGAAGGCGAGTCAGTGGTGGGAGAGGCTCACCAAGCAGGAGAAGCGCCCACTGTTTCTGGCCCCTGACTTTGACCGCTGGCTGGATGAGTCTGATGCAGAAATGGAGCTCAGAGCCAAGGTTAGTAAGCACCTGAGGACTCGCTTTGAAGATAGAAATCACAAAGAATCGAGTTTGTGCTCTCAGGTTGCTCTTAAGGCCTGATAGAACAAGGGCAACATTGCAGACTCATTTAAAGACCTGGAGTCATGAGTTTAGAGAAGCACCGGTCAGGTATTTTATAGGCTGCCCCTCAAGGTGTCTGCTGTTTTTCTTGTAATTAGACAGTAGTGATGATTTGGGGGCGGAAGACCACAGAGGTAAAGTGTCCTTAGCACCGCTTGCATGCTATCTACCTGGCCTACCACTGCTGCTACTAATCTCGATCATCTGACTGAGGTGAGGCTTGTCTGATTTCTTGCCTGCAAAGCAGCTCTTTCCCTTTCCTAGTCCACTTTTTGCAAAGCCCGCACTTCAGCAGTGGGGACTTAGGCCCCTGCCTTTTCGGTGGAGAACTTCTGTGACCGATTTGGACTTCCTCCGCCATGAGATGTTTGTCTCCCCCATTACCCGGTTCCATCTCCTAGTGGCCTCTGGGACCGAGTAGCCTTATCCCACAGGGTCCAAGGCTGTGAATCTTCCCAGAAGCAGAGCGTGACTGGTGGTTCAGAGCACCAACCTTTTGGGTAGCGATGTGACTAGTGCGCCTCCAGGCCCCATAAGCCAGTGCTTTTGCTACTTCATTTGCTGTTCCGGTTGTTCCACCCTGGCCATTAGGAGCTCTTTCAGTCGGCTCCTGTGTACCTGTAACATCTCCCGTGACTGTGGTATGTATCTCCAGCCCGGGCACTTCCTCACTTCCTTATATAGTCCATGTCTGAGCCCTAGAGCAAACCATTTCCCCAGGGAACCTTTTCTATTGGACTGTGGTATTGGAAACCAAGACCTGGGCTTTAAGTGTGCTCGTTGCTACCGGGGTGTCCTAGCTTCTAGGTCCACTCAGTTGACCAAGCAAGGAAATAAGGGTGTATACTAACCCATGTGTATACCACGTCTATTTATAAATATTTCTCTATTTGTAGCTAAAGATGAGTTCATACTGATAATAGAGACCTAATTTTAGGTCTGGACATCGTGCTGACATGACATAGATCTTGCAGGAGGTCCGTGAGAGGTCCCTCTGTGCATAGCAGGGACTCTCTGTGTTCGTCCTTTGTTGTTCCCTGGGGAGAACGGGAGGAAGCCTGCTACTCTCCTTTCCCTGTGTTCTTACCCTCTCCTTTCGTTCTGTTCTTCATGTTCTTTCTGCTTCAGACTTAGACTTCAAGGGCAACACAAAGGGGCCTAAGCGTGGCAGGGAGCTTCTCTGTGTGGCTACCCTGCCTGTCCTGGTTCCGTTTCAGAGGCAGGCATGGGGAGGAAGGTAGGGAAAAGTTAAATTAAAAATCCAGAAGTCTTAAAAAAATACACTGCCGAACTATTTTCCCGTGTAAACTTCTGTGCTCTCTCCACAACTGTGACAACGCTGGATGTCATTCCTGTGGTGGGAAACAGTCTCCAATAAGTCATCCCGGGTCCCGTGGGCGCAATTGTACAGCGGTAGTAAGTTAAGGTTATAGTAAAGTCATAGAGAGCATGAGGGATAGAAGGGAGCTAGAAATAACGGAGTTAGACACGTTTCATGGCAGCATGCTCACCTCCTGGATGGCCATGATCTTACCAGCCAGTTCCGCGCATAGCGTGGGCCGAGGACAGGAGAGTGAGGTGAGGTGGACCAGAGACCCGTTTATTGCTAACCAAGGCTTATACCTACTTAAGGGGTGTGATTATAGGTAACCACACGTCACAGGAAGGGGTTGTGCAATAGGTAATACAAGCAATAGGAGGGGGATCTATAAAAGCGTAACAGGAAGGGGATGAGCTAGAGGTGTACATGTGACAAGTAGGGCGGACCCTAGATTCATGATGGCACCCTAACCTTGGTCACCCTTGAGTGGGCTTGACCTGGGCTCTCCTTCAGGAAACAATTTACTACTATCCTTATCAGAAGGGAGTGGGCCCTACTTGTGGGATCAACAGTGGTGACTGCTTGCTCTGGATGGCTGATAACCCTTAGGGAGAATAACCCCTGACCTACTTCTGTTGACCTCCAAGTGTAGATATTTGCCACGTGTAGCAAACAGCTAAGTTTGGCATATATTTGGGGGAGACAGCTTGGGAGAAATCCTTCTGTTTCCCACAATCTTGGAGGTCTAACTTGTGTTTTTGGAAACCTTCTGTCCAAATTCTAGGAGGAAGAGCGCCTGAATAAACTGAGGATGGAAAGCGAAGGCTCCCCTGAAAGTAAGTTAGTGCTGCTGCTGGTTGCCAGATAGCTGGTGGTTGAGCTGGGGTATGGATGCGTGCGAGGCGGCCCGAGAGCTAATGAATTCACCCAGGGAATGAATTTAGGAGAAATCCTTAATGTCCAGTGCTCAAGCTATGCATAACCACATGAAATGCCTTACCTTGAATGCTTCCCATCTGTTTGAGGCATGATATTGCCTGAAGGGGTCTATGGGTGAGCTAGCAGGGTGGGAGAACCTCAGTTTCCTCGACTGTCCTAATGGCCAATGGCAGTCAAGTCTTGAATAGACATGTGGGAATGGCTACATGGGTCCAGTGCTCTGCTCCTTCCAGCCTGGTGTTTTTCTCTTGACTGGGATCTCAAGAACTGTGCCATAGATGGAGTGATTGTCAACCTTAAAGAGATCCTGCTACTCAATAGCTGTATAAAAATTGATTTCTACTTCTAGCTGCCCAACCACTTATAAATGGAAACCTTTGAAAATGTATTGGCTTCTGAGTAACTTAAATTTGGCATTGGTCTGTAAAAACTCATGCTCTGTGGGAAGCACTGTAGTAGGCCAGTGTGACGAATTCACCGTAACACCTGTTCTCCAAGGTCCATCTGAAACTAACTCTGAGAAGGAGGAGTTGCCCTAAATTCAACCTTTTCAAATGTTAGTGGTGCTTGTTTGGTGTGCCGTAAGTAACGAAGGGGACTGGTTTCCATGGTGCCCCGGGGTTCCCAGAGCTGCTTTGGGGGCTAGGTCAAGCAAGCCGGCCCACTTCAATCAGAGCAGCCCTGCCTTTGTGTTTTATGTATTCGGGTTCTGAATAAGATGGCTTTTGAAAAGGGTTTTCATTGCGTCCAAAGAAGATTTGAATAGCCTTTAATTCTTTTTGAGAAGCCGGAGAGGAGAGGATTAGTGATGGCAAAGAAGAAGGCCGCAGAGAGGCCACCTTGAGACTTCAGTCAGTCTGGTGTTTAAAGGGGAAGCTATGTGGAGATTCACATAGGATAGTAAATAAAACTCTGTGTAACTTAAACTATATAGTCATATCATGCATGTTTGTCACTCTGAAGCAGAAAATGATAACTAGTTAATGTTGCTAGAAGTCTTATATTTTTCAGATCCCTTGGGGGATAAGGCTGCTTTTGATTGACCACGCCATTAAATGTAGTTTTCTCAAAGACCTGTCATGTGTTTATGTAGCATACCTGTAGTTTGGGCATAAACATAACGGCAAAATTGGAGCTTCATAGCTCTTCTCCTGATAATTCCCTTTAAAAACCCCAACTCTGTGACTCAACCACGCTTCTGTCTCAACTCCTGCTTGCTCCTTCGATGGACCTTGTTAGCCTTTACTTGCCTGTGTCTTCCTGACCCTCAGGCTGGAAACAAAATCAGTGCCCTTATTTCCTGGCCTCTCGGCTTGACATTGCCCTCCTCTGGTTGTAGCCTTATCCTGCCCAGGAGCCACTAACTTAGCAGTGCACTGGTCTCACCTTGGACTTTTCACAGTGCATTACCTGGGACTCTTCCTCTGGTCGTGTGAGTTTTAGATGGTAACCGTGAGGGTGGCAGCAGCGTGGCCATCTTGGTATCTGAAGTATGCCCCTCACAGTACCTGGCACGTTGTAGATGATCAGTTCGTGGTTGGTTGATCTCGGATATGATCAACTATGGTAATTTCTTTTTCCCCCCTTCTAATCACTGTTTTTAACTCTTGGAGTTAGTTTGACCTGCATGGCCTTAAAAAAGTTCCAGAGAAGAAACAGGACCGGGGATTGTGCTAAATGAGTAGCTCAGGGCTGAGTGTAGCTTCCTTTCCATTCTGTAATGCCTCCTAAGACTGTCAGCCATCCCTTCTTGGGTTGGTCAGGTATGTGTTTTCACTCCTAAGGCTGTCGAGGGAAAGCCTCTCCGAGCAGACTGTGGAGTACACACTGTTGCTCATGATTTCCCCTGAGCGATGACGGTGGCACCAGCTGGTGAAGACCTGGGTTAGGTATTCGTGTGATAGCTTAGGGCCCCCAAATAAGAAATAGGGGTGAAGTCGTCTAGGTCTGCCCCACCCATCCCTCTACTGCCATGACTACTGCTATTAACAGCCTACCGCCTCAATTTGTTTTTCAGCTCTCGCAAGCATGCGGAAAGGATACCTGTTCATGTATAACCTTGTGCAATTCCTGGGGTTCTCCTGGATCTTTGTCAACCTGACTGTGCGCTTCTTTATCTTGGGCAAAGGCAAGTGAGAAATTTCAGGGCTAGTTTCTTTCTCTGAGCATTTGGGTCCACTACTCACCAAAAGTAGCATCTGCCTTTGGCACTATCAGGAAGCCCCGACTTCAGCTTTTCATCATACTGCCCCTTCCACTTACAAGGAAAGAGAGGGGCTTAAAGAAACAGCTCAAGTGCACCGTGAAAAGCCATGTGCCAGAGGCCTGCGTCGTGGGCCAGCACCTTTCTCTACTCCCTTCTTGACAGTTCATTGTAAGTACATGAACGACGTGATGCCTGGCGCGCACTCGCTGCTCCGGTTCTGGAGCTGTTCTGGCCCCTGTATAGACAGATTCTAAAGTGGACTATGCAGAAAGAGAAGGAAAAGGTTAATGAAGCTATTGATTCTTCCCAAATTCATTTTTATGTTTAATAAAACGTTGCCCATATTAAACGCCAAGGGAAACTCTGAGCATCTGAATAGATGAGTATTGAAATTGTGAGGTGGGGGTGGAGAGTAGTGGGAGAGGACTGTGTCTTCCCGGATGAGAGGGTGGTGGGGCAGTCAACAGAGCAGATGAGGTGGTCCAGAAACAGTTCTCGATCGGTATCTGAATGAGGCACATAGATGACCGAAGAGGAATCATCACTCACCAAATATTGCAATGATTTTATTAGATGGGAAATTTAGTAATGTTTCCAAGGAAAACAGGATCCGGGAGCATGCGGGAACGAGGAATCTGTTTAGCATTTCTCCTCACATTGTGTGCAAAAATAAACTACCTCAGAAGAGTTTAGCGTTATATTAAAAAGTTAAGTCATAATAGAATATATAAATAAATGCTCATAGAAATTCATGTTAGGACATTCTAAGAGTAAAAATGTTAGAAAAAAATCATAAAGGAAATCTCAATTACTTTGACAACGTAAATTTTTTTTCTTAATTTAAGTATGCTAAATATTGCCTTTAGTATAGGCATTTTTTCTTTTTTTGGCCATTTCTTACATCATTCAGTATAACTGCAGTTCTGTTGTTCGTTCCCTTAACGTGGGGTTAGACAGTAAAATGTTCTTATGTACCTAAAAATACCACGGTCAAGACAGCCTCAACAACTAACAGCCCCACTTAGTTAGGGGGATAGCGTGGAATTGGGGAGTTGGTGAAAAAATACCAGCAAGGGTTGATTTCTTTGTATATAAAGAACTTGTACTAATTAATTTGAAAACATGAAAACTTCACTCAGTAGGTGTGGTAGTTATGTAATTGTCAATTTAAGGACTAAGTGTGTAGGGGTGGAGTCTAGTCTGTCAATCAGGTCATAGCCAATGAGGTTTCTGTGTGGGCATGGCCTTCTCCTGAGGATTCTGGGAAATCCAGTACTTCCTCCTGGGGGGCAGGAGACACTTCTCTCTCTGCCACTCCCTGGGAGACATTGCAGCCGACAAGACACATGGAATTATGCTAGTGCCCCAACTTGGAGAAGCCACGTGGACCTACCCTGATGCAACCAGACCTCTGAAGCCGGAGAAGCCACAGAGAGACCCCTGCCAGTGCTGCGATGCTTACACCACCACTGGATCCAAAGACTTTCTACCACTGGCCTGTGACCGCCCTGCATTCAGCATCATTGCATGTGTTTCGTGAGTCTCAAGAGGACTTTATAGATTGGTATCTGACATATGGCTGGCCTTGGACTGAACTGGGTTGGGATGCTTTCTCAATGTTGTGAGTCTCAAGAGGACTTTATAGATTGGTATCTGACATATGGCTGGCCTTGGACTGAACTGGGTTGCGATGCTTTCTCAATGTTCAGTTGCTCTTGTATATAAATCTCTTTCATATATATATGTATGATTATGAAATTGTTTCTCTAGTCTACCCAGACTAACACATTAGGTAAATAAGCAGAAGCTATATGTACATTTAAATAAGGAGGTAAAACTTAATTTGCCATACAGAAAAATGTTTTAACTCAATAATGATGAAGGAAATGCAAATTAAAACACATTGTTTTTCACTGATCAGTTTGCATTGTTAAACACGAGACCTGACTCAAGAGAGCAGATGCTAAAATAGACATGCCCAAGGCTACTGGAAGGGTACCCAAGTATAACGAAAATTATTTGGCAAAATGTATTAAGAACCTTGAGTAACTGTTCATAATCTTGGCCCAGGTTCTTTCACTTCTGGAAATATATCTTTTTAAAAAAAAATCATTTTATCGGGAGCTCTTAAGATATTGTAACCATTCATAATTCAATTAGATCAAGCATAATTGTACAATTTCTGCCACCAGCAGTTTCAAAAGATTTCCTTTATTCTCAACTCCTTGATATCACCTCCCCTTTATCCCCTCCATCTCCCGCCCTACTCCCCAGAAACCCTTATTATGATATATTATTATTGTTATTTATTTTTGCCGTATCTTACATCATCCAATGTATCCATTCACCTGCAAGTCTGTTGTTTGTTCAACTCCGGTGGGGTTAGACAATGATTATTACTATTAATTCCCCCTCCACTGCCCTTCTTGAACCCTTTGGGAATCATTACTCCCGTTACTGTTCCTGAAGGGTTATCTATCTTGGCTTTCATGCATCCAACAATAGAAATGAACCTACGCAGGTCTAACAAGATAAAAGAGGTAAAACAAAAACCGTAATGGTAAGGGGAGGAAGTCTTAAAGAACTAGGCGGCTCCACTCCTGGCTCATGCTGGGGTGGGATCACACCCCCTGCTTTCCAGTGGACTCATTTCATCTGCAGTGGGGCGGCATTGCCTGCCGCTTAGAATTACAGACAAATCCTGTCAGTATCTTCCCCCACCTTCCTATCAGAACTGCGTAGGGAAAGGTCATTTGGTGAGAGCTAAACGGTGCAATCAATTTTCACCAATTTTAGTCTATTCCCCGCCTCTGGACTGTATCTTATTTATGTATCTATGACTTGGGACCTCTGGCAAGAGGTTTCCAGTAGGCGTTGACATCCTACTAACCTTAATCAGCCAGGCTTAGTCCCAGGACACTCCAGAAACAATTCTTTCTCTTCTCAGCTGTAGAATATAATTCCTTACATCCACTGTAAGTAATAGTAACTAAAATAACCATTAAGGAAAGACTGGTCCAATTCACAACTTCTGAGGTCAGAGCGCTGGGTCATCCCATTCCTGTTTGTTTGCAGATAATGGTCCCCCAAAAGGTTCCACGTCCACAAGCGTATGAAATCTAGAATGCTTGTCTATCGTATAAGGGCCTATAGCTGGAAGACCCGTATCATTTGAGCACAACTCAGATACTGATTGCAATCCCCACGCTATAACAACACCCTTACTACTTCCTGTGTTTACCATTCCCATTTGACCATCCCGATCTCTTTCTGCTTTCTGAGTGAAAACTGCTCTTTTGATCTCATTTGGCCATTTCTTAGGAGGGCCTGCCCCTCTGGTGTAACTGCTCACCTTATAGGCCTGTCCGTTGCTTGGCTGTAAGTTGGGGTGGGTTCACTACCAGGTTTGCAGGGTGGTAAGGACCATTCCCTCCAGGGCCCGTAGGATTTCTACCAGTAAATAAACCTTTATTGCTGTCTCTTATACAGAGTGGCTCGTGGGTTTGAACCACCAATCTTTCAGTCAGCAGCTAAAGTATTGCCTAGGCCAAGGCTGCTGGAATGAAAATAATTGTAGTGATATTCGAATACATCAATGTCTACTTTGTTTAACCTCACATCGTTGGATTGATCCTGAGTGTTCCACTTAAGCCTTTTGGCTGTTAGACTCTTAATTTCTGTTGTGGCTCCCTGCCCCTTTTCATCAGTTCTCAAAGATGTGATAAAAATATGTACCTGGTGTCATCGTGTGCTCTTTTCAATGTGCTTAATTAAATTAAGGCTATTGCTGATTGACAAATTCCACACATGTACTTGTCTTTCCAAGTGTGTTAGTCTGGGTTGACTAGAGAAACAAATCCAGGGAGACGCATATGTGTAGAAGAGAGAACTTTATGTATAAGAGCAATTGAATATTGAGAAACCATCCCAGCCCAGTCCAGATCAAATCCATAAGTCCGATATTAGCCCATATGTTCAACGCTAGTCCATAAATTCCTCTTTAGAAGCACGCAGTCATGCAAGAATGCCAAATGCAGGAAGATCACAGACCAGTGGGTGGAAATTCTTGTGGATCCAGTGGTGGTAGAAGCATCTCAGTGCTGGCGTGGGTTTCCATGTGCTCCTGCAGCTCCACCAGTGGCTCGTCAACAGGAATGTCTCGCAGGGAGACCAAACGGAGTTTGTCTATATCTGGCCTCCCCTGAGTTATTCATGTCCATGTGCCTCCAAATGAGGTCATCAAGCTGTGACCTGATTGACAGGCTAACCTCCCCCCATCACAAGTTGACACCAGATTATGTAACTTCCACACCAAGCTCAGCGAACCTGTGGGCTTGGCCAGCAGCTCCGGGCTTGTCCAACTGTTTCTCAAAACCATGCAAGAAGACCAAGGACATTGTTATTTTTGAGCAATAGAAAGACATCATCAATATTCTGGGAAGCTAAAAGTGTCTACTTGGAAATTCAAAAGGCAAAGGAAAAACTATTACAATACATGAGAGAAATAGCTTAGTAGGATAAAAACAGAATTTTCCCAAGTGGATTGTGGTAATGACTGTACAACCCTCCTGAAAATGATTGGATTGTGTGATGGGTTAATTATAGCTCAGTAAAGTAATTTTTAAATGTATAGAATTTACACACCAGCCAAATACCAGTAGTTAGCTAAAATAGATGGAAAAATACAGTCTGCAAACGTGTACTTTTATGTACATGTGTATGTATAAGGAAAATAATACAGTTTTAAGGTATTCAAACGACCATGAATAGAGACCTAAAAACTGTATAGATGGAACTCTTAGCATTATACGTATGCCAAAATTTATAAATCATTTAAAAATTAAGTGCTAGTCCAGCACACATTTTCTCAAACAAATTTTATTGGCATATAATTTACATAAATACAATTCAGTAATTCACCATCATCACCATCATCAATTTTAGAACATTTTCCTTTTTGTACTCGTTGTTATTAGCTCTCCATTTCCCCCCAGCCTCCAGCACACATCTTATTTATAGCCTTAAATATAAAGGTAGATCAAATCATAGAAACGGACACTAAACCATGTAAGAATGTGAAGCCCTTGCTTCTGGAAGGTAGTGCATCGGTTGTTGGGAGTCCTCCCCAAAGAGCTCCTTGGCAGAGGACCCCCACGCCGACGCGCACCCTCGGCGCCTCGCAGAAGGGCCCGCATCACGTGCCTTTTTCAGTTGTCCCAGTTTGAGGAACAACAAGGGAAGGGGCAAGGGTAGGTTTGTAGGGTAGATGGGGCAAGCCCCCAAGGGAATTTTATAGGACGGCTCCTGCCACCCTTGAACAATATGTACAGCTCTCTATTAAGGAACACATTTTTATTTTTAAAAAAAATTCTAATTATAAGAATAATAAGTGTTAACTACAGAAAAGTCAGAAAATACTTAGACAAAACCAAAAAACCTTACCATAATCCTATTTATGAGGTCAACAGATTCTTCAAACTTGGTGTATATCTTTCTGAACACAATTCTATAAAAAAAAAATTCTTAGGAGTAAAACATATGTAGCATTTGTTTTATGCCAAATAGAACATCATGAATATCTTCACATCATTGAAGATATTTCTGCAATAGCACTTCAAATGGGTGCATTTTCTGTATTCACATGTAGTAATTTAACTGAGTAGACATTTCTAGATGTTGTGAACTCTGTTCCAGTGAACTTCTTGTAACTAAATCATTGAACATTAAGAATTTCCTTAGAAAATTTTCAAGTAACATTACAGGATCAAAGTATAAGGACTTTTCTTTTTAATTATAAGGATTTTGACATAGACTCAGAATTTTCCTGGAGAACGAGTATATACTAAAAAGCCCACTTCTGTTATTTAATCCCTTTCATTAGTGTACTAGTGCCATTTTTTTTGTATTAGTGTCTTTTAATTTTCAAAAATACTTTTTCAAATCATAAAAGTTAATGTGTTGATGTAAGAAAGTTTAGAAATGAGAGAAAACTGGAATAAGGATTGGGGGAGGAAGTATTTTTTCATCACCATCTATGAATTTCCTTTTATTATTTTTTCTCCAGTTAAAAAAAAGTAATTACTATAGCCATACTATGCATATAATTTTGCATCTGGTTTTTAAAATTTAATGTTCTAAGCATTTAAGATATTGATATTCCTAATAGCTATCATTTTAGAAACAGGCTTATAGTCATTAATTGAAACAAGGATGAGTTTCCCATAAAATCAACAAGTCCTACTTTTTATTATCCATGTGCTAAATCTTAACCCATAATCCTCTATTTCAAAGTATGAGAAATCCTCATATTCCAAGAAAAATGCTACTTATAGTGAATCTCCTTAATGCGGATAGCAGAATTTCATTGTAAATGGTGATACAAATGTATGCCTGGGATTTTATCTTGAAAAGTGACATTTAAGATTATGAAAATGTTTTCCATCTTAGATATACCATATATATTTGTGTATAAGCACATTTTTCCAGCACATTTTTAATGCAGTTTTTCTGGTAAAATTAGGTGCTCTGGCTGATATTCTGGTCAGCTTATATTTGAGTATATACAGTAAAAATTTAAGTTATTATGATAATTTGCTGTAATTCTTCCAAAAAAAGAAAAAAGTCAAATTTTGAACTTGGTGGAATGTTTCTGATAAGAATCAGATTAGTACTATATACCATTTTTGTCTTCACATTTAACTTTCTAGAAGGATCATAAATTGAATTATTTCATGAAAATATTTATGTGCATGTGCACTTATGATTGTATAGTTTTTGACATTATGAAAGGCTGGATTGTCCCTGAGGACCAATAATGAGAGTAGTGGATACCAGGAGGGTGGAGGGAAGGTGGGAGAGAAAGGGGGAACCGATCACAAGGATCTACATATAACCCCCTCCCTGGGGGACGGGCAACAGAAAAGTGGGTGAAGGGAGCCATCGGTTAGTGTAAGACATGATAAAATAATAATAATTTATAAATTATCCAGGGTTTGTGAGGGAGGGAGGGGAAAAAATGAGGAGCTGATACCAAGGGCTCAAATAGAAAGAAAATGTTTTGAAAATGATGATGGCAACAGATGTACAAATGTGCTTGACACAGTGGATGTATGGATTGTGATGAGTTGTACGAGCCCCCAATGAAATGATTTAAGATAAAAAAAAAGGCTAGATTAAATCTCAAACTATTCATATATTGAATGCAATGAGATTTAATTTAAATGAGTAATGAATCTGAAAAGAATTATTATTATGCCTGACACATAGGTTTTTAAAAAAGTTTTGTAGCACTTCATCCACCTGTCATACAGCTTAATGGTTCAGCCGTATCAAGCAGAGTTGTCTGTTATCACCCCGTCCATTCTCGAACATTAGGTTTTCTGTGTATAGTAAGTGAATGAAGTCTAGGTGTGCTGTTTTCTTACATTTTGGGGATGAGAAAGGTACAAGGACTTAAAGTTAACTTTTTGGTAGCCAGTAGTTTATGTATTTATTTTTTAGTTTATTCTTTATGATGATAATGCCCCAATCTCTTCCAATTTAGTTGGTAGTAAAATTGAATTTGGCTTTTAAAAAAACCATTTTATTGGAGGCTTGTACAACTCCCATCACAATCCACACACACCCATTGGGTCAAGCACACCTGCATACCCATTGCCTTCATTATCCCCAAACATCCGCCCTCCACCTGAACCCCTGGCATCAGCTCCACCCCCTTTCCTTTCCTCTGCGCTCCCCGCTCTCTCAGGAACCCTTGACAATCTACAAATCACTATTATTTTGCCATATCCCACGCCGTCCAACGCCTCCCCTCACCCCCTCCTCTGCTGTCCATCTCCCAGGGAGGAGGCCACATGCAAATCCCTGCAATCGGCTACCCCCTCCACCCCACCCTCTTATTAACCTTTTAAAATTTATTTTATTAGGGGCACATACAACTCATCACAATCCATACATACATCAATTGTGTAAAGCACATTTATACATTCATTGCTCTCATCATTCTCAAAACATTTGCTCTCCGCTAAGCCCCTGGCATCAGCTCATTTTTCCACTCCATCCCTGCTCCCCCTTCCCTCATGAACCCTTGATAACTTATAAATTATTTTGTCATATCTTACATTGTCCAATGTCTCTCTTCATCCACTTTTCTGTTGCCCGTCCCCCAGGGAGGAGGTTATATGTAGATCCTTGTAATCGGTTCCCCCTTTCTACCCCACCCTCCCGGTATCGCCACTCTCACCACTGGTCCTGAAGGGATCATCCATCCTGGATTCCCTGTATTTCCCGTTCCTATCTGTACCAGTGTACATCCTCTGGTCTAGCCATATTTGTAAGGTAGAATTGGGATCATGATAGTGGGGAGGAGGAAGCATTTAGGAACTAGAGGAATGTTGTATGTTTCATCATTGCTACACTGCACCTTAACTGGCTCGTCTCTTCCCCATGACACTTCTGTAAGGGGATGTCCAATTGCCTACAGATGGGCTTTGGGTCTCTACTCCGCACTCCCTCTTATTCACAATGATAATGATTTTTTGTTCTGATGATGCCTGATACCTGATCCCTTCGACACATTGTGATCACACAGGCTGGTGTGCTTCTTCCATGTGGGCTTTGTTGCTTCTGAGCTAGATGGTCGCTTGTTTACCTTCAAGCCTTTCAGACTCCAGACACTATATCTTTTGATAGCCCAGCACCATCAGCTTTCTTCGCCACATTTGCTTATGCACCACATTTGCTTATGCATCTTCAGTGATCATATCGGGAAGGTGAGCATCAGAGAATGCCAGTTTAATAGAACAAAGTATTCTTGCATTGAGGGAGTACTTGAGTGGAGGCCCAATGTCCATCTGCTACCTTAATACTAAACCTATAAATATATGCACATAGATCTATTTCCCCATCCTCATATATAAATATATTTACATATGTACACTCCTTTATTTAAAGTTCTTCTTTTAATGTATGGAGTTATCTAGTTTGAGAAGTGATTCTGTTGGAATATGGTGGCTGACTCACCACGTATGTCTGTCTGTTCCATAGAATCCTTCTATGACACATTCCACACGGTGGCAGACGTGATGTATTTTTGCCCAGATGCTGGCAGTTGTGGAAACTGTCAATGCAGCAATCGGAGTCACCAGGACCCCAGTGTTGCCCTCTCTTGTGCAGGTACGGAGCAGTTGCCCTTCAGGGCGGGGAGGGAAAGGTTCCATCTCATATCTAGTAGGTGTGCCACAGATTGCTAACAAGTTTCAATTAGTAAGAGTATATGCTTCTCCAGGAATAGCATTGCTTTTTCGGAACAAGGTAGAAAACTTTAACCCTCAGAGAAATTTTCCAAAGTAGGTTTTTGCCATTTTCATTGTTTCAATGCTAATTCATTGTTAAAAGCAGCCTTGGTGGCATAGTGGTTATGCCTTGGGCTGTGATCTGAAAGGTCCCCTGTTCAAAACTACCAGCTGTTCTGTAGGAGAAAGATGGGGCTTTCTAGAAATCCTGTAAACAGCTACAATCTGGACATTCACAGGGGCAAGTCTACCCAGTCTTACAGAGTTGGCTGACTCAGTGGCAGTGAGGTTCTTTGTTTAGTTTCAATGTTGTAACATCTTCATGAAATCACAGAGCTTTAAATGAGCTTTTAAAACTCGAGAAACTGGACTCTCCAGTTTGAGCAGAAAAGCCTACTCAGTTGTCCAAGGCAGAACCAGCACGGAGCGTCCCTGTCCCGGGCAGCTGAGGGCAGCCCACAGCTGTTTCCACTGGGACTGTCCTTTCAGTTTATCCGTGTTATTTCCGAAGACCTGAAAACGGTTAGCAGTGAGGAGCAAGAAAGGCAGCCTCCTTGACCTGTTCCCTAGCTCATCAGTCCTACCCGCACCGGCTCTGCGGAGCCAGGTGGCTCCTCGGCAGTCTCTTCTGGAACACGGTTTGATGGTTCTGCCCCTTCTGCCCAACCAGCTCTGTCCCATCTGCTTTCCGGAGAAGGCGGTTTTGCTTAGTTTAAGAAGAAAGGAGGTCGTAGATGACCCATTAACACGAAGTAGCAACCTTTGCATATCAAGACGATTTGAGCAGGAAACAGGAAACTATAATGCAGAAGCAGAGCGGAGAAGGAGCAAATAGAGCTTCTATTCATGAGAATTAGTCGTCAAAGTTGAAAATGGATCGTTTAATAGTCGACACAGCGGTAGAGAACATTGGCAGGTCTGAGGACGTGAACAGAATGAAGTACAAGAGAAGGAAATACGAGAGAAATGAAGAGACGGGACCGAGCAGAAGGCTGACATACAGGGGTACTACCCCAAACACTTTTTTTCCAAAGCTATGTATTTACATTAAATTTTTTAACAAAACAACTTATCACCTTCAAAGTACTCTCCATTGCACCTAATATATTTGTCAAATCTGCAGTTCGATTCTCTTTTTTTTAAATTCCATTCTTGGAAACATTTTCCAAACTCTTCTGCGTAGTTGGCTGACAGCACCTCTCTGGTTTTTTCCTTTACCTCTCCTACATCCTAAAATTGCTGTCCTTTCATGTCCCTCTCCCTTTGCAGAAACAAAAACTCACAAGTAGCGAGGTCAGCTGAATAAGGTGTGTGGGGCAAGAGAGGCCTGCTGTTTTGGCCAAAAACGGACCCTAAAATGGCTGTGTGAGCAGGTGCATTGTCTTGGTGGCAAAGACAGTCCCCCATCTGCCACAGTCAGACCTTTTTTGGTCGCACACTGTCACACAATCTCTTCAGAACTTCTAAATAGGAAGCTTGATCTGATCAACAGTCTGACCTGGTGGAACGCACTCCAAATGCACTGAGTCGACATTTTCATCTGTTTGGGAAGTTGATGGACGTCCAGTACAAGGTTTGCCGTCAGTCGACATACCACCTTTTTGAAAACGAGAAAACCAGTCATACACTTGAGTTTTTCCCATAGTGCTGTCCTTGTAAGCTGTGTTCAACATCACAACATTCTGCGGCATTTTTCCCGAGCAGGAAACAAACTTTCACAGCCACATGCTCTTAAATCAGCCATCACAAAAAACAAGGTTCGAGCAAAACTGCTTTTATGAAAAATTCACGGTGACCAGAGAGAACCTTCCAAGTCGACGCCACCAAGTGAGGTTGTGCGTAGCTCAGAACGAGCTGCTCGATGCTCGCCTGGCAGGAAAAATGCTGACTACGAAAGCTTCGCTCTGCTCAGCAGAGCTTCTTTCTATTTTTTGTCACCCTTCTATGTCGAAAACGAATTTAGAAGAAGAGAGAGGGTGATTGCAGTGGAGGAAGAGGTTACAAGAGATGATGTTAGAATTTTCTAGAACTGATGAAAAATGCTAAATCCAGAATCGAGAAACACAATAAATCTAAATCAAGATTAAAAAAAAGAAATTCAGGGGCTGAAGTAGAAAGAAAATGTTTTGGAAATGATGATGGCAACATATGTACAACTGTGCTTCATACAATTGATGTATGGATTATTCTAAGAGCTGTAAGAGCCCCCAATATAATGATTTATTCATAAAATAAACAAAATAAAATAAATTCACCCATGGACATATCAGAATAAATTTGCAATGTGCCAAAACAAAAACCTTAAACATACCTAGGTGGTAAAGACCAGGTACTTTTAAAGAAGCCACAGTAGACGTTCCACAGTTGTAAAAGAAGCCAAAAGATGTCTTCAATGTACCTTTAAAGGGAAAGCAATACACATTGTTATAGCTAAGAAAACATAGTCACAACTAATAAAGGGACGTAAGCTTATGTTTATTAAAATATATAGGGTTAGGTTTTAGGATGGTTTCCTCTGTT
>NW_022111379.1:787385-798500 GCF_000313985.2 Echinops telfairi
GCCCATCAGGTCTAGGTTTGGGGATATTGGTGAAGTTAATAGTGGAAGGGACGCCAGGCAGCAGCTGCCTTAGAGGCGTGTATCCTGTAGTGCCCAATATGCCCTCTGTTCCCGTTTTACTACAAACGTGCAATGGATTAGAAGTTTGTGATGCCAACTCTCACTGTCTGGGAAGAAGTGGTTCTTGGATGTTTCTTCTTAAGTAGAGTATGTCTGATTCTAGAGTAACAGTATTTTGTATAATTTTGATAACAATTCATTTAGCCAGAGGTACAGTCTCTGACAGCCTGACCCATCTGGAAAATAAATCAGAACTAGGAATAAAGCCCAAGCACCCCTGAGCACTTGGTTCATGTACTGAACTACTCCAAAGAAGAGTCCTTGGAGACCTGAACTCAGGCTGACATTAGAGACTTCTCACCCTCTGATGAGTTGGGGGTGAGGAGCGTCGGCACGATGGGAATTTAGGGGTAACAGCCCAGGCTTATCATTCTGTTCTGCATACATCCTATGTGTCTGATTGAGAAATGGTGCTTCTGACTTGGCTGGTTTTCTAGGGTCATATTTAGAACCTGAAGTGCCTTTTAATATCTGAATTCCCTGTCTTCAACAGGTACCCCTTCTACATGCTTACTTGCATTGACATGGATTGGAAAGTACTCACATGGCTTCGCTACTCTCTGTGGATTCCTCTTTATCCTCTGGGATGCTTGGCAGAAGGTACAGCTTAGCATCAACTCATTCTTCCTCTGTTAGCCTGGGTCTGCGGATGGGGGATTGGACTTTTCCAGAATGCCGTTAGTGACTCCTTCCCATACTATTCTTGGCAGCCAGGGAAATGCTGCATTTTGTACAATTTGCAAGCTAGATGGTCATGCACTGCATGCTTCTCATTTACAAGGCATTCCTAATTTTCTAGAACAGGTTCGTATTGATCACTGCATTTCATTCTGACAAATACCCTGTGAGTGAGTCAGGATTATTCTCTCCACTGTCTGGATGAGGAAAGAATCCAAAGCTCTGTGTGATGAAGTGCTGGCCCTCATTCATCTCTCTGGAGTAGCCTGGGGGCTCACCTCTTAGGAAAACCGAGCGCTCTGTAAGAAGAAAAGATAAAGCATTTTCTAAACGGAAACTGAGGACTGTGCTGGGAAGGTTCTAACTGTGCATGACACTGTACCAGAGGCTTCAGAACGTCTGTGGGAAACCTCCGCATGGTTTTCATTCTCCTTCCCCACGCTCTGAAGCCCTCTCTGTTTTGCTTTCCTCTAACAAGTGCTTCTTTCTGCTTCCAGCTGTCTCAGTGATCCAGTCCATTCCAGTGTTCAACGAGACAGGAAGATTCAGTTTCACATTGCCATATCCAGTCAAAATCAAAGTTAGATTTTCCTTTTTCCTTCAGATTTATCTTATCTTAACATTTTTAGGTAAGTATTGGCTCTGTAATCGAGGCTTTGTCCTGTCACGTCTTACAGGGTAGCTTTAAATGGGTCCGTTTCAGAAGTCCTTGACGCTCCAGGAGTTTCTCAAAGAGTTGCATGGAGTTAAAGATTACTTTTCAACAATAGACCCCCAAGGTGAATCTGAAGGAGCCCCGGTGGTGTTGTGGACTAAGTGTTGAGCATCGGAGAGAAGTAGATGAAGTTTCCTTCTCCCAGAAAGTTTGACTGTCTTGGGAACCCTAAGGAGTTCTTTTGTCCTCTAGGGCGGCCAGACTCAGCAGCACCTCAGTGGTGCCGGGTGTCCGTAACAACCAAAGCCAGTGCCGTCAGCTGATCGCAACTCGTAATCACTGCTGACTAGTGATTTCATACCATTTGTGCTTCAAATTCCCCATCTATAGGAAATATAGGAAAACCTTACATTGTAACCTACTAGGGAACGAGGTTGTCTCTGCTTCATGAACGACTTGCTCTGTGTTGTTTGATGACCAGCTCCAGTAGGCTTAGTGCTACAGGAGAACCAGACAAGTGGGTACTGCTTCTTTGTCAGAAGCCACTGGCTATAAACAGAGACAAAGCTTGCCATTTCTAACCGCCCACTCTTCTTTTTCAGGGTTATACATAAATTTCCGTCACCTTTACAAACAGCGCAGGCGGCTCTACGGACATAAAAAGAGAAAGATCCACTAAGGTGGCTTTGATGGCTTCTTACCAGTTTGAGTCTTAGCTGATTCCTAGTTTTATCTTCTTGTACTTATGTAAACTTTTTTTGTTTTTTGTTAAATGATTAAATCTCCAGCGAAGCTCTCTGTTCCCCAGTAACATTTCTGAATTTGTTGTACTCTCTTAGTGTATGTAGTACTTGCATGATATGGATTCCTGATATCTGGTGGCAGGTCAGTTGGTAACAGCAAAAGGCTTGGCCCCACCCTAACCCACTTCATGTCCCGTCAGTCAGCCCTGTGTTCTACGGCCCCGGAGGTTTATTGTCATCCATACAAGGTATTGGCCCTTCTCCGAGCTGAGATTTGTTATTCTTTTTTTAAATTTTTAATCAGTTTATTGGGGCTCATACAATTCATCACAATACACAGATCAACTGTGTAAAGCACACCTATACATGTGTTGTCCTCACTATTCCCAAAATTCGCTTGCCTCCTGGGAGATTTGTTCTTGTGAAGAACAAGCAGGCTGGAGAAACGACTCGGCAGGACCTAACGTATTGTGCACTCAGTGGGTTACTTGGCGAGTGTGGTGTGGGGGTGAATTTCACAGTGTACTTGTGATGACCACATTGGACTCAGTTGCTGGTAAAAGCTTGCCGAATCTGTGTGGGGCTGGAGAACACAGACCAGTCCTGACCTCTTTGGCACCGCTAACTTGATCCGCTGCCACAATAGTGCTTACCACTGGGGGGGCACTGGAGAGGGTACAAGATGATTCCAGAGAAACAAGTTAGAGCCATGGAATACCACGATCACTTCACACTACTTTTCAACAGTAAAGAAAGAGGAAAGATTATTTAGAAAACAGTGAGATTATACAAAAAGGGCCCCAAACTGAGAAAGCTGCAGGGGTCCATGAGCATCACTGGGTCCAGCTGGCGGTGAGGCAGGCAATGCAGCCAGTACAAACTGGGAGACGCTCAAGTAGGCCAGACTCTGCACGCCCAGAGATGTCTGAGGCTGTGAACCAAACACCTTTTCCGTCAGTCTACTTCCTTTGCACTAGCTGAGCCCGTTTACGTGTGTGCCTGTCAGCGTGAGTGGTAGCCCTGCCTGCGTTTGGGGAGACCAGAAAGATGCTCATTTACTCTGCTACTAGATTGGCTTTTCATCCACCTGCGGTAGGTCGGTGCAAAGAGAACCAGAACTTCGGTTGCAGAACCACCAGGTGATCCTTAACAAGGGTTTCTGGCAGGAAACACCAACAGGGGTGGGGGTGGTAGACACTGTGAAGTTTGTCTATTCTATAATATCGTTTTCTCCAAAACATTCCAAGGGAACTAAACAGTTTAGTGTTGGAACACTTGTATAACACACTTTCAGGCACGGTCGCTCTTTGGTTCTGCTAGTCTCATTGCCCCTGGGGGAAGAGACTCCTTGACTTGTGCCGTGTACTTCTCTAAGGCCGAGGTGAGTACTTAGTGTGATCTAAAGCATTCCATTAGCTTAGGCTGGCTGATTAAGGAAAACTCCACTGCACTGAAGGATATCTTGCATGCCTGTGTCTTCTGTCAACACTTCATTGGTACTGACCTCCTTCAGCTGAGTTCCCATGTGTCCCGAAGCAGATCAGCTTTGCAGTAGATTATGCTGCATCTTTATGGATGAATCCTTTATTTTTAGTGATTGTTATTAACTTTCATTGCTGTCTGAGAAAGCAAAAGATTGTTTGTTTCTATTAAAATATTTACAATCAAAATCTCAAACGCATGTGCTCAAGTATCATTTCCTTTAGTGACTTAAAGTCAGTGATATAAAGTCATGGGTACAGGCAGGTCAGCCTAGGAAGCCAAAACTGATCGTTTGCATCGTCGCAGTTGGGGTCTAGAGGTCTGGAGGCTCGCGGGAGGCCACAGCAAATAAGATCACAAACTTAGCTGATGGGTTGAAACCACTGACTGCTGAGTTCAGTGACCAGTCAGAGTTTTGCCATTATAAACCTGGCTTGGTGTCCCTACATGGTGGAAATGCTAACCCAAAGGTTGGAGGTTCAAGCCTGGCGACATACTTCTTTTTGGGAAAAGGAGCCATTGTGGAACACGGGTCAACACACATGGGGTCTCCATGAGTTGGACTGCACTAGAACCTGGCATTGAGACCTAGTCTATCCGAACCAGGAAGTCAGTATAGCACTTAAACACGACTTTATAAATCTCGATCACTCGTCTGTCACTCGGGAAGTTGAAACTATTTCAAGTGGTAAGTTGGGTCAGAAGGCAAAATGTCCACTAATTTCAAGTAAAACAATTTTATAGAAAAGCAGTATTTTTATTAGAAAAACAAACTGGAATGGAAATCATTTTACACGTAAATCTGGTTGCTGTTGGAAAGTCCATATCAAGATCTATACCAAGAGCACCTCAGGGTCATGGTCACGTTTTGCCCAAGTGTTGGACAATTCTTGGAACTAACTCGATCTTGTACTTGGTCAGTTCCACATGGTCTGAGTAGCTTATTCTAAGGACAAATGCTTGAAAGTAAGGCGGAAGAAAACGGCAGAAGTGACGCCCATCAGGAAGCCAGAGCCCTCCTGCAGTTAAGTGGGGAGCCCTGTGCTTGTCAGCCACTCAAGCATCTAAGATGTGCCCATGAAATGAGCAGAATGTAGGGGGATCAGAGCCCCAGAGAGCAACTCTTAAAACCTTTCTCAGACCGTTCTGAGGCAGCCCCAGGGAGGTCTTCGGGTAGCTATTCCAGAGGTGAGCTGACTGGAAAGGCGTTTCCTGTAAATCAATTCACTCGAAACAAGAGAGAAGGCTCCACGGGCAGCTTCACATTCTTTCGGTGCCGCTCCCGGAGAAGTCTGTCTGCAGCGGCGTGATGTTGTGGTCGTAGGCTGCGCACTCGGACGTGCCAGTGCTGGCCAGCTTGAGCTGCTTGGCCGCGTGGGTCAGCTGGAAGGCAGCATCGGGGTGGGCTGTGTCGGGCAGCAGGGTGCACTCCCTTTCCAGCATGTCTGCCACCCCTTTGAGCAGGTCCCCAAAGCCAAAGGCCAGGGCAGCCTTGCGCAGACGGTTCAGCTCCTGAAACAACACCAATGCTGCTGAGATAGGCTCTCCTCACCACGCACCTTATAAGGGCTCCCGATCCTAGTTTTGTTAGCATTTTGATATGAGGACACGTGCTTGTGCAAAGCCACCGTAAGACGATGCCTAGGGCAGTGGCTCATCGCACAGGTGATGAGAAAGCTACTTGACGAAGGCTTAAAACATAAGCATCACAGGTAGTGAGCATTTCTACCAAACGACAGCACTTCGTGTGCTCTTCATAGCTGTAAGGAAGATAGCGCTTTTTCTGCTACTCAGATACAGAAAAGACTTGCCCCGAATCTTAACAAATCTTTACCCTTCAGCTCTGAATGAGCCTCAGCTGAATAGCAACATAGTACGTGGAAGCAGAGAGACAATGTGGCCCGGTCTCAAGCAGGCAGTTAGATGCCTTCCAGCTCCTACATGTGGGATTACATCAAAGCAGAAAGAATAAACAGTGCTCTGGCTGACTCTCTACTAACATCTTTTAACAAGTGGGTCATCCTGAATGGGTGGGAGCTGAAGACGGCAGGGAGAAAGCTCTGCGGGGAGATACAGGGGCGGTGTAACTAGTGGCAATGAAGGGTCCCTGTCGATTGGGATTCAGGCAGGGAGAGTAACGGCTCTCTGGGTGAACTTGGATTAAAGTTGCTCTTGCTCGACTTCACTAGCTTGCTATATAATTAGGCTCAAAGGCAACACAGATAGAAAGGTAATGAGGTAAGACCCTGGCTGAGATACTGGCCTGAAGTCAAGTGTCAGAAGGGTCAGGGAAAAACAAGGAGTGGGTTTTAAGTTCTCCTGTTTCTTGTAACTTTATTCCCTCCACTAATGGCTTCAGATTTTCTCCATTACCTGGGCATGACTGGAGGGCCAACTCCTTTGTAATTCAAAAACGTGTAATTTTAGAAGTTATTCTGGAACCAGCTTCTCGGGCACAGTATGTATATTCTGGGTAACTTCTACCCTAGGGTGTCACATACACCTAGGAGGCACTGTCCACATGGGAGCAGCGAGGAGGGTTGAGGGCTATGACCCAAAGGCCCTTCCAACTGCCTCCCCCGGCCATTCAAGGCAGCCCAGATAGGCCATGCAAACAGTTGAGCTTCCTGGATTTTAGCACACAGAGGAACCTAGTCATTCGACATGCTTTCCTGATGGAAAAACCCTGAGGGGTAAGCCATACATTTCTTTAATCCCCACCCAAGGCTACTCTGCACCCCACACCCTTAGTACTGTGATACTTCGCGTGTTTTGAACATGTTCCCTTCCATGACAGTTCTGAGGTTCTCACCTTATAGAATGTCTGTGTTTTTTCGGGTAGTTTTCTTGCATTTCTTAAAATCTTCTGAACGTCTGTCTGTTAAAGGTGGGAAGCATTTGACGTTACGATCCGAGGGTAAAAGGGTAACAACAGAATGGTTCCAAATATTAGAGAGATGAAACTAAAAAAACGGCACAGCTGTGTCAATCCGAGGACCACCCAGCCCCGGCCCCTGTGTGCCAGTCCATGTTCCGTGGGACACTGGGAAAGCCCCTCCCTCCTTGCAGACGCCTGATGCTAATCAAAGGGAGCAGTGGTGACAAAGACAAACCAGATGAACTTGTCTGCCTCACAAAACCAGCCAGGACCGAACAACACTCACAAGCATTTTACAACAGCTCTGCCCAGTGGGGAGTAGTTTGGGATGCACTGGGTCAGGGAGGGGAAGAGGGAATTTCCCTACAAACAGAAGAGGCCTCCATATCCCAGCAGGAGGCGATCCAGTGGGCGTGGAAAAAGCCTAGGAGACACAACAAAAGCTACTTTGCTGTCCTGTAGCCTGGCTGCCTTGTCTCACTTGGCTTAGGCTGAACGAACACATTGGAGAAACAAAAAACAAAAAAGTTGCTTAAAGGAGAAAAAAGACTCAGGAAAGTCATTTTTTTAAACTAGGTATACATGCTACTTTTGTCTAAGAGAAAAAGAAATGTCGCTATCTTGCCTGAAAGCTGCTTACTTTGATAACGCACCTTAGCTTCCTATGGAAGGGTTCTCACTGAATTACAATGCTGCCCCCCACCCCCCACAGGACTCACTGAGATGAGGGGACAAACCATTTAAAGGCACTGGCAAAACAGCTGGTCCACATCAGATCCATTGTGTTATTAAGTGTCTAAATATATAACGCAGCTAACAAATGCAAAGTCAGGGAGATGTTTCTCCCTAGAAGCGGGGCAGGGCTCCTCTGATCAGATACATAACCCAACACGGTTCTTTTCTGAGCTTGGCTGCAGGAAGCTTGGAGCCAAGTTGCTCAAATAGAATTGCGGTTTTACCTCAGGTTCCTGGCACAATTGTCCCCTTCTTGCTCCCTTTCTGTGGCCTCGTATTGTTCTAAATTTTATAAAAAACGATTTTTCCATATACATGTTTTACTGTGAGCCCTCTCCGTTTTGTGACTAATGAGAAACACTAAGGGGTAAATGCATTACTAAGTAATAGCGTGAAGGAAAATCAAATCAGAAAGACCTGTTTGCCTGCCCGAGTCCCTCCTTTTGTCCCCGGTGGAAAATAGCGTGATGGGAGATGCTACCTGCAGGCCACTGGGCTTGATCCACACGGTCACATTCTGCGCGTAGCTGCGTTTGGTTTGGGGCTGCAGGGGGAAAGGGCTCTTACTGTCATCCTCGCCGTATGGGTTCTCTTTAGCGTCTTAAAAGAAAAGACATTACTTAAGTGACATCTGGCAAAACACAATCGATTACATTTCCAATCAGGCTAGAAGCTCTTTGAAATCACTCCATCTTTATATTCTGTTAGTTCCCTAATTAGGGAAATCCATGAACTTAGGTTGGGGACCAGTTCTCCACAGAGAGCCACCCATAGGAAAGCAAACAATTAACGGAGAATGTGAGCGGTAGCTCAATGCGTCCAAAGGAACGTGCTTCACTAATGTGCTGCTTTATCAATGAAGGCCGGGGACTGAAGGAACAGCCGCAGTAGCACACGTTCACGTGTGGCAGTTCTGAAGCCCAGCCTGCTCTCCGACAGAACTTTCCGTGAAGATGGAGATGTTCTGTATCTGTGACACGCAGTATGGGAACCACCAGCCCAGGTGGTTACGGAACATACGACATGTGATCAGTGTGGCTGAGTAACCACATTAAAATTTTATTTCATTTTAATTGAATTTAAATTAATTCAATTGGCTGATGTCTACTGCATCGGCTAGCACAGGTTTAGCTATTAAAAAACTTAAAAGGCTAAGATAAGTTATTTGATTGCTGACAGGTACCTCACCTGATGGCTTATCAGCTTTTCGGAGTCAGGTTGCTTTCCAGCCATGTGGGTAAACAGACTGTAGTCCTTGTACTTGCTTCCTGAGTCAACAAAAACTCTGCCACAAGCTGACAAACCACTTTCATCTTTTTGACTGCCACCTTCTGAGGTGGCCAAGAGCAGGGATCATTTTTCCCACGAGCTCTGGGAACTTAGGCCCCTTCCCAAATGCTCTTGCTAAAAATTCAAGTAAGACTCCGAGTTAGGAGTCTTCTACCCTGATTTGTTCATATTCAAAAGCATAATAGTGGCCCCACATTACTCCCACCAACCTTCCTCTCGGCCGGGCAGCGAAGGGTGAGGAAGTGCTGAGTCAGCACTGCAGGTTTCCACCCCTCATTGCTTGTCAATGCGCCCAAGGAGCTGCCCAGCATCTCTGCCTTCACCTCTGCCATCCCCCCTTTGACTAGAGGGGAAGGTAGTCCCTTCCTCTCTCACATATCTGAGCTGCACTACATAGCAATAAGCACTGAGCAAGGAACTGTGATTAGAGATGAATAAAACAATTTTTTTCTTCTCTCTTCACAGCAACTCTAAAAGAATCCAAGCCGCCCCATCCATTGCCATCAAGTTGATTCAGACTCGTAGGGACTTTCGAGGGCTGGTATAATGAACTGCTCCTCAGGGTCCAGAGACTATAAATCTTCACGGGAGTAGACAGCTCTATCACTCTCCCGGGGAGCAGTTGGTGGACTGAAAACACTGGCACACTTAGTAGTCCCAGGGCACTAATTCACTGTACCCAGGCTCCTCAGCAACTCTAGACAGTCGATATTAACCCCATTCAAGGCAAGGAAACGGACACTCAGAGTTTAGATATAGAAGGTTTTATAGTGAATGGTTGAATTAGGATTTGCATCTGGGTCTACCTGGTCCCAATGCCAATACCTTTCCCATCACTCAACGCAGCTGTTCCTCACCTACCCAGCTTACCTATATCCCTGCAAGGAGGCATGCAGTAGTTCTGTGTTTCTAAAAGATGGTGACTGCTCTTGAACTCCTATGATACAGCAGTCAGCATAGGCCTTCCAATAGCAATCATCACCTATCTTGCTCTATTATTACAGAGGCTATTATGAAGGCTGGTTCAGTACCCCGCTAAAAGTACCTCTTTTAGAAAAAGAACAGGCAACTCTTAGGAAGAAGATGCTGTGGTCAGCTGTGGTAGAGTTGGCCCCAACTCCTAGTGCCCCCACGACAACAGAATGAAACCCCAGCCTGCCCTCCCACTGATGCAGCCACTGGGCCCATCCATTGTGCCAAAGAGCCTCCTACTTTATAAACATAATGTCCTATCTAGTGGCTGCTCTCTCCTCATAGCACGTGCAGAGTATTTGTTTTTTGTGTGCACAGTTCTTGGAACAGTCTTCTAAGGGGCGATCTGACTTGGCTCCCCCAAGAGCGAGGGGTTTGTTCTGCTGGCAGTCATGGTACTTTCTACATTCTTTGCCAGCACCTTTCAAATGCATCAGCTCTTCCATCTTCCTGGTTTTCGTCCAGGTTTTGCATGGACTTTATTTTTGGGGTAGTTTGTTCCTTATAGTGACTTTAAATCCATTTTATGCAGCAGATCTGCCCAATGCAATAGTTTGTGTAATACCTGACTGCTGCTTTCATGACCATTAATTGTGGAATCAAGCAAGATGAAATCCTGGACAACCTTAATCTTCTCTCCATTTATCATGAAGCTGTTCACTGGTCCAGCTGCCAGAGTATTTGTTTTCTTTACACTGAGTGTAATCCACACTGAAGGTTGCTGACTTCGCTTTTCATTAGTAGTGTTTCCCGTCCTCTTGACTTTGAACAAGCTAGGATCGTCACCTGCATATCGCAGGTTGTTAAGGAGCCTTCCTCTAATCCTGATGCCATGTTTTTCTTCATATAGTCGTGTTTCTGGGATTATTGTTCAGCATACAGTTTAAATAAGTACAGTGAAAGTATTCAACCCAGTTACATCCCTTCCTGATTTTAAACCATGCAGTACTCCCTGTTATAATGTTCAAACGACTCCCTATATGTAATGATAGACACAATTAAGTATTTTGAAATTCCCACTCTTCTTAATGTTATCCATAGTTTGTTATGATCCACACAGTCAAATGTCTTTGTATAGTCAATGAAAACACAGGTAAACATTTATAACCAAGATCCATCTGACAGCTTTACATACTCAGCTCGATCTGGCTGGACTTTCTGGAAGCTGTCAATTTACTGTTGCATCTGTTTCTGAATTAAATCTTGAGCAAAATTTCCACATTTAGTTGGATCTGGAATGGGCACAAACATGATCTCGTCCAGTTAGTTAGCCAAGTAGCTGTCTTCTAAATTTCTTTTCATAGACTACAAGTGTGTCCAGCACTACATTGGTTTGTTGAAGCTTTTCTTTTAGTATTCTCAATTCCTGGGGCTTTGTTCTCACTAATGCTGTCAATGTAGTTGGCACTTATTCTTTTATCATCAGTTCTTGATGGCATATTGCCTCTTGAAATGGATGTCAACCAATTCATTTTGGCACACTGGGTATTAAAAAATCTTCAGATTATTTCTTGCCTCATTCAATATCTTGCTCATAGAATCCTTCAAATATTGCAACTTAA
>NW_022111379.1:798967-812225 GCF_000313985.2 Echinops telfairi
TCTACTTCATGGTTCCTCCCATTGCTTCGGCTGCTCTAGGATCACCAGCAAGTTTCAGAGTCTCTTTTGCTATTCAATTCAGTTTTTATTCCTTTCCTATCTTTTTCTTCACGTCTGATGTTCTTAATGTAATCTCCAAACTGATCCAGTCTTCACTCATTAGTTTTCAATGTGTTAAATCGGTTTTTAAGACAGTCTCTCAACTCAGGTGGTATACGATCAAGGACCTATTTTGACTTTTGTGAACTTGTTTTAATTTTCTTCAGTTTCAACCTGAACGTGAATATGAGCAATTGATGGTCTGCTCCAGCCAGTCCCTGGCCTTGTTTCGGCTAATGATATTGAGCTTCTCCATCGTTTCCCACAGATGCAGTCAATTTGATTCCTGCGTATTCCATCTGGTGAGGTCCACATGTATAGTTGCCATTTGCAAGAAAGATGTTGTTGGTCTTACAAAAATCAATCATGGGATTTTTAGCTTCATATCTATCACCAAGGTCATGTTTTCTAACTATTGATCCTACTTCTTTGCTTCTACCTTTTACATTCTAATATCTAGTAATTTACCAAATATATCTTGGTTGTATGTTTGATCAATGTCAGACTGGTGGAATTCTTCAGTTTCTTTATCCACTGGCTTTAGTGGTTAGGGGAGCTCTGGTGGTCCAGTGTTTGAGAGTTGGGCTGTGATCTGCAAGGTTAGTGGTTCAAAAATATCAGCTGCTCCGTGGAAGAATGACAGGGCTTTCTACTCCGTAAAGAGTTAATCTTGGAAACTCACCAGGGCAGTTCTAACCTGCCCTACAGTGTTGCTGAGTCAGCACTGACTTGATGGCAGTGAGTTCTGGATTTAGTGGCTTGAGTATAAACTTGAATTTATACTATTAACCGTTGTTTCTTATAGGCATATAAATATTATTCTGTCACAGCATGGCACTTCAAGATCGATCTTGAAATGTTCTTTTTGATGATGAATGCTATGCCATTCCTCTTGAATACTATTTCCAAGATTGTGAGCCAGGCAAACGTCTCATTCAAAATGGCCAATACCAATCTATGTCAGTTACTAATGCCTAGGATTTCAATCTTTAAGGGTTGCATTTTATTCTTGATGACTTCCAATTTTCCTAGACTAATGCTTCATGTATTCCATTTTCTGGGTATTAATGTTTGCAACAGTTTCTTCTCACTTTGTATCTTGTCCCATCAACAAAAGCTTTGCTCCATCAACAGCATTAAACTTGACTCTACTCTGAAGAGGCAGTTCTTTCTCAGCTGTAATGAGTCCCTTCCAATCTGAGGGGCTGATTTCCTAGCACAATGGTTCACTGCGTTTCAAAAGGTTTTTGGTGGCTAAACACTCAGAAATGCACAAACTATTCCTTCTTCCTACTCTGTGCTTAGTCTAGAGGCTCCACTGAAACTGGCTCACCACGGTGACTGTGTGCTGGTATTTGAAATCTCAGTGGCACAGCTTCTAGCACCACAGCACCAAGTGAGCTGCCACGGTTCGACAAAAGGACAGAGGAGTGGTAGTGAAATATGCTAGCAGAAATAAAAATCAAACTGTTGTAAACGCGACGACACTGCCCAGAAGACAGAAAAGATAAAGATGAAAAAATAGCTAAAGTTAAGAAAGATACACACACATAGAGCAAAACAGAGGTTCTATAAAAGAACAGAAAATAAAAGGGGAAAAAAATCAAAGAAAGAATGTATGTTCCAAGGGGAGAAGACATGGGTTGCCAACACATGGAATGGAGAACCCAGGAACAACTAACAACTTCTGACATTCAAACCACCAGGGGTACAAAGACAATTCTCAGGTTGGACAGAAAAAAACCAGGTCAGGGTCAAAGGCCTGGAACTTGGCATGGCACTAGGCTCTCAGTAGCAGGACTGGAAGCCAGAAGAGATAACAAGAGAAAGGTTCAAAATTTTGAGTCAAAAGGAGTCCCAATCTGGAACTCTATATTCAATTAAACTGCCAATCATGTGTAAAGGATAAAACAAAGACATTTCTAAAGGACACAAGATTTCAAAATATCTACTTCCTATAGATCTTTTCCCCAGAAGGAACATGAAACAGGAGTCATAGGAGCCAGATGAAGGAGAGTCAGGATAGCTAAGCAACACGCCTGGAGCACCACTGGTCTGTCAACGACATAGGAGGATGGGAAGTGGCACCAAAGGGGTGGGTGGTGGGTGGGAGGAAACTGACAAAATATCTCATGAATGTACTAGGGGGCAAGGAGTGGAGCTTCAAAAAGTTTGTGGAACAATG
Organism: Echinops telfairi; assembly: GCF_000313985.2. Taxonomy (NCBI): domain Eukaryota; kingdom Metazoa; phylum Chordata; class Mammalia; order Afrosoricida; family Tenrecidae; genus Echinops; species Echinops telfairi. The sequence continues at coordinate 801,252 of NW_022111379.1, forward strand.
GGATTAAAAGGTAATAGAATTTTCTACAAATGTTTTCAGAGCCCTTGTCTTTTGATTCACAGTGCTTGGGATAAGTACATAGAAAACAAATAAGGGGTGGCTGGGTGGTGGGAGCAAAGTTGTAACTACAGGGGAAACTACAGTGCACAGAAAAGAAATGCACATTGTGTATACTATGTGGTCCAGGTGTCAGTGAAGCTAACATCATCGGACTCCCAAGACAGGCATTAGCACCACACTAGCTGGGAAGCAGAGGGTATGGGAAATGTGCTTGTGAGCTGGGGGTGGGATGTTGTGGTAAGAGAAAGAGAAGATGATAATATTTAAATACACAAATTAAAAAAATGAAACTGGTAAACAAGCAGCCATCTAGCTGAGAAGCAACAAAGCCCACATGGAAGAAGCACAACAGCCTGTGTGATCACGAGGTGCTGAAGGGATCAGTTATCAGGCATCAAAGAACAAAAAATCATATCACTGTGTGCTTACCTTCCCGATAGGATAGCTTAGGACAAATGGGTGTTTAAGCAAATGTGGTGAAGAAAGCTGATGGTGCCCAGCTATCAAAAGATATAGCATCTGGGTCTTAAAGGCTTGAAGGTAAATAAATGGTCATCTATCTGAGAAGCAACAAAACCCATATGGAAGAAGCACACCAGCCTGTGTGATCACAAGGTGTTGAAGGGATCAGGTATCAGGCATCAAAGAACAACAAATCAAATCATTGTGAATGAGGGAGGAGTGCAGATTGGGGACCCAAGACCTATCTGTAGGCACCTGGACATCCCTTTACAGAAGGGTCGCGGGGAGGAGACGAGCCAGTCAGAGTACAACTTTCCACTAGTTCCCAAATGCCTCCTCCCCTCTAGACTATCCATGATCCCAATTCTACCTTACAAATCTGGCTAGACCAGAGGATGTACACTGGTACAGACAGAAACTGGAAACACAGGGAATACAGGATAGATGATACCTTTAGGACCAGTGCTGAGAGTGAGAATACTGGGAGGGTGGGGTGGAAAGGAGGAACCGATTACAAAGATCTACATATAACCTTCTCCCTGGGGGATGGACAACAGAAAAGTGGGTGAAGGGAGACGTTGGACACTGTAAGACATGACAAAATAATAATTTATAAATTATCAAGGGTTCATGAGGGAGGGGGGAGGGGAAAAATGAGGAGCTGATAGCAAGGGCTCAAGCAAAAAGCAAATGTTTTGAGAATGATGATGGCAACAAATATACAAATGTGCTTGACACAATGGATATATGTATGGATTGTGATAAGAGTTGTATGAGCCCCAATAAAATGATTTAAAAAATTGAAACCAAGATACAGCAATATACTTGTTATGTACAAAGGAAAGTAATTGCCAAAAGAAACAACAAAAAAAAGTTAATTCTACAAGAAACCGGCCATCTCTAAAAGCAGTTAGACAAGCCACCATTCAGCAGAGAAGCAACACGTCCACATGGAAGAAGCACACCGCTGGTGCGATCCTGAGGAGTCATAGGGACTGGGTAATTGGAACAGAGAAACGCTGGCCGCTTTCATGCTGCAATGGCAGAGTTGAATGTTTTAACAAAGGCAGAGTTTAACAATGGCAGAGCTGAATGTTTTAACCTATGTCGCACAGAGCCTAAAATGTTTACTACCTGATCCTTTACTGAGAGTTTGTGAAGCCCTGATCTAGACTCTAGGGCCCATTCTCAGTCAGAACCTTGAGGAGGCCTCTGTAGCAGAGAAGGCTCAGACTGGCGCGGACTTGCGTGGTGTGGAGCTTCACAGGCCCTCCCTTCCTTCCTGAGGCCACTCTGGGCTTCTGCGATGCCATTTCCCTATGTTCTTCTGCTTCCACCTGATTCTTCTTGGCAGTTTCTTTGATAGTGCTCTTTTCACCGCCCTCTCGTACGCTGGCGCTTCCCAGGGGTATAGCCCTTGGCCCTCTTCCTCTTTAAAGTATGGTCACAGATGATTTAGATCAGAAACCACTTGAGCCAATATTAACACTGCAAGTTAAAAAACAAACAAACTGCAAGTTTCTGGTCCTGAATCGAGACCTACTGCATCAGATTCTCTCTAGACCGGGCCCAGCAAACATAAACACTCCAATTTTAAAACTCTGCCACAAAAAAAACAAGCTTCCTTTCTCGTCATTTTAATGCTTACAGATGTGCTTAGAATTAAAGATGGTGTGTTCAATTCTCCCATTTCCCGAACTCCAGAGTTTGGCAGAAACTGTCCCTTGGCACCTGGACCGGCTACCTCCTCGACACACTCAGCACGCGCAAACCAGTTGTTCTCCTAGACCTAGCTTTCCTTGTTCACTATGTCCACTAGGGCACCACCCTTTGACCCAACAGCGTAGGGTGGAAACCTGGGCTCATTTTCAACTTTTCCCTCCTTTATTCTCTAAAGCACTCATGACTGATTCTCCCTCCTGAGTTGTTATCTTTACATGGATTCCCCCTCCTCAGCCCAGCCACTTCCCTGGTGACTGGCTCTCGTTACATCTCCGGACCTCTCACAGCAGCCTCCAAGCTGAAGAATGCCCTTCCCCTAGTCTTGATCTTTCAACCCCACAATCCAGAGTTATCTTTCTAAATGCAAATTCTTCTTTCTCACTTTGATAATGGTCACATCACACAATTCCAGGGGGCACCAGGCACCTAGAATTAAAATCCATCTACCTAGTATTCCAGAATAAACAGTCAGTTTTCACACTTCAGATGAGACCTGTCCTGCTCTAGACACTGCCTGCTTCTAACTGCCACCTCCCCATCCCACCAGCCCCCTTACACTTTTTGAGCTTTCTCCGTTCCTTCCTTCATGGCCTCATTTGCCCAGAACGACCCTTCGTCTTTGTTGGTTGTTCTTCTTTTTAAAAATCCAACGAGGCTGTCCTTCTCTGTGAAGACTTCCGAATCCTCCAAGCAGAGCTGATCACCCCCTCCTTCTTCAGACGACGCGGGTCTGGTGCCAGCCTGTGCTTATCATTCCACTTGCTGCTAGACTTTGGGCAACCCCAATTCACTCTTGTATCCCCTGACCTGGCACAGAGTAGGCTGTTTGGTAGATGTTCTTGAAATTGAACTGAGTCCAAATAATTCTACAGTTGGATCCTGAAAAACTAGGAACAAACTAAAGAAAATTCAATGCCATTGAGTTGATATCGACTCACAGCAACCCTGTAGGGCAGGTTAGAAATGCCCCTGTGAGTTCAAGGAAGGGAGTTTAAAAGATTTAGGAATGTCCACAGGACATTTGGGATGAAAATAATACACCAGAGGAAAAACTTTTCAACTGAAGTATTTACATTTACTTTAAGTAACCTAAGTGCTGTGGGAGTTAAAAAGCTCCAACAGCCCACTCTCTAGGGGTCCTCTATGTACACAGTCAGCATTAGAGGCCACAGCACATTGGCCATGGAGGTCACCCAGCACTCCACCTGCACAGCCAGAGAGCAGAGAGGCAAGTAGAATTGATCGGGATTATACCTGAAATGGGTCCCAACTGTGCCATTTTCCCTAGCCATGGGAGTGGTTCTGGGCCAGGCTCAAAGAGCGACATCATGAGGTTTGACTTCTTCTTGCTGTCAGCCTGGGAGTAGAGCATTCCATGCCATTCAGGACTAAAGGGAGAGAAGATGGAAGAGCCGAAGAGCATAAGCCTGGGACCATCACGCTACACAAGTCTAGTCTGTGCTGCTCTGCTTAGGGGCCTGGGCTTCAGTGCGAGTGCCAGTGCCAGTGCAGCCAGATCCTAACCCTAAAAATGCATACTGGTGCCCCATAATATTACCACCCCCTGGGGCCTATTATTACATATGAAGTGAAATCATGTATACCTGGGCATCAAAACAGTCTTAAAAGAGAAAAAACAAAACATCACAAAGGGCAGCAAGCAGCTATCAGGGTGGCGAAGAGGATCAAGGGCCAGGACCTGTAAATCTTTTCAGGTGCACCCTGAGTCATTCACAGCAGTACCCACACAGACACCCCCAACACTGGGCAGAAGGCCACCACTCAGTCTCTACAAGAGGCTCTGTCTCATGTTCTCAAAGGGGCCTGTGTGAGTCTAATATTCAGAACCAATGCAAAAAGTCTGGTGGCAAGAAACACTGTGGGCTAAATCTAATAAGAAGGGTTTCCTTCTCCCTTTGGGGCCACTAATTTGAACCAAGCAGCAATGTAGCTGTGCTTCCGCTGACTAACCCTAACCTCTTGCTATCCCATTCTAGTCACCCCCGGGTTCTGGGCCAGCCTCAGAGGAGTGGGTGGCCAGAAGATGACGAGTCATCTCCTTGTTTCTAATAACAGGTTTGACAGATGGAGAAACAAAGAGCAGAAGCTCACAGAAACCCAGCCGAGTGCTTCAAAGCATGGCTCTGGGGTCCGACTGCATGGGAAAGAACCCCGCTCTCCCTTTTCCTAGCTGTGCAACTGTGAACAGTGACTGAACCTCGGTCGGCCTCAGACTCCTCAGCTGGAAGAGGGGCTGACATCGCTGTCTCCTGTACCATGCTGCCGTGAGCGCCAGGACGAGGTAAAATATATAAAGCGCCGGAGGAAAGCCTGGCACGTGGCAAAATGCTCTTTGCCTCTCGTTTTACAGAAGAGACGATGCAGGAGTCCTGCCTAAAAGCCCCTAGTGGGGGAGGGGAACTGATAAGGCCCAAGCCACAGCCAGTGCAGGCTGCGCACGGCCACCGTGAAAAGCACGAGGAGAACCGCCAACTCGTGCCAAGAAGGCGCACGCCACACGTACTCTAGCGGGTGATTTAGACTAAGGTGACCAGATTTAAAGCGGGACACCATTGACGGGTGTGTGTGTGTGTGTGTGTGTTTCTTGATTAAAAAGTTGGTCTATATGGACCAAAGAGACTGTTCCCTAGCTTGTCATGCATTCTTTCCAAAAATCGAGACTTTTTTAAAACGCCAAAAATCGGGGCTGTCCCGCCAAAAGTGGTACATCTGGTCACCTTAATTTAGACTGAAGATTAGAAGGGACTGGGAGGTGGAGAAGGTGGCATGAAAAGCAAGCAAGTGACGAGCACCTACCCTAATTGAACAATTGCCACCATTCCTTCCACTTTTAGGCTGCCATGGAGCAGGACACAAAAGTTGGGTATTTTGCCTGCAATCTGATTGGCTGAATTCTCATCTTCATTGTCATCTGTGATGCCAGTTCCGACCTCATCACCTTCTGTGAAAAGAAGAAGAAAACGGGTCACACTCATTCGGCTCCAGCAACCCGCAAGAACTACCGACGATGACACTGTCTGCTATTTCTCACCTCGGGGAGCAAAGTGGATGGAGCTGTGGGAATACAGTCACGAAGACCATTCACATTCTAATTTCCAGTGCCCGTGTAAGGGTCCGTTTCCACATGCTGTGTTAGTCCACTTACATGAAATGGTCAGAGCAGACACCACAGAAAGCAGATCAGCGGATGCCGGGGCGGAAGGCCATCAGAAGACAAAGGCATGGTGTGTCTCTTTTGGGGTGATGATTGTATAACTATGGTACTATACTAAAAAACATACTAACACCACTGAATCGCACAGTACAAATGGGTGACATGTATGTAGGTGAATTCTAGCTTGACATAGCTGTTCACAAACAAAAAAATCCATTTTCCATAGTACCCCCTGGCATGGTCAGAGAGATGTTAGTTGGCAGTTTGAAACACCCATCAGTGTTCTCAACCGACACCTTGCAGCAGAATGTGAATGGGCACCCCACCGTCCCAGGGTCAGCAGTGGTCACTCTCCAGCTTCCTCACCGAAGTCTCCAACCCCAGGTGCACCCACAGAGCTGCCGAGAGAGGAACCTTCCCAGTTAGCTTCCTCGAAATGCGTCTGCCCGCTCCAGCTCATTCAAGGCCTTTCTAACACAGCAGAAAGAAAGCACTGTTTGCAGTGGCTTCCAACAGCCACATCTCACCCGGTCGTATTTTTCCCACTGCTTCCCAGCATTTCCTTTCCATTCTGCCTAATCTCTTTGTCGATGACGTACATGGACCTGCAGACTTTCCCCAGGACTTAGAGATAAAGAACAATCCTGGTTGTCCTAAGATCGATAAGGTAAGTATAACACAATGACCACAATATATGACCTGTGTGAACATATCAAGATTCTGCCTGTCAGGGGCAAATGTGGAAAAGAATTTCCAACTGTCATGGAATCCTTACTTCCTAGAGTCAATGATGCTGAACAAACCCTTGCAACCAAAGCCCAGAGATGCCAATGGGTGATTGCAGATCAATCAGATCGCCTTTTAGTTCGTAAGAGGCTTCCTATGTGTCCCTGGCAGAGGAAGATAACTCACCTTTGTTAAGTGCTATCGGGAGAACCAGATGTCTGGACAGAACCGGGGGACTGGAGATATCAGCTATATCAATAAATCCCACTATTTCCAAATCTGAAAGGAGGGAATGAACACAAAATTAATTCGTGTTTGTGTTCCGTTTCACAAACAAAATGTGTACGTGTGATCGTGGAACAAGCTGCTTGCGGCATACTGATGGCATAATGACTGGGAACAAAATGTGTCTGTGATATGAGAAGGTATTTCCATGTGCCACAGAAGCATTCTTTTTCCAGGAGTGTCTGTGCTAACTTCAAATCATTATCTGCACATTAATACACATTGGTTAGCCAGCCCAAATTATTATTTGTTCTTGAATGTCATGAAACACTTTTTCTTTCTTTTTGAGGATGGGAGGGAGTGGAACCTAACTGATTTGAAGGCAAAAACCTTTAAGTCAGTTTAACACACTACTGTCTGGTCAAAACGGAAGGAGAGGTGTCTGTTTCCAGGCAGCCAGGAAGCGCACCGAAACCCACAGGTGCTGAGTGGAGTCAATTCCAAGTCACAGCCACTCTGCAGGAGAACTGCTCCTTTCAGGGCTGTGCACCTTCTCTTCTGCGCTGGCTATTAAGTTCACACGGCTGACCTTTAGGCTTGCAGCCAAGTGCTTTAACCACTGTATCACCAGGATTCTGAGCAAGGGGGCAAAAAATGTTTACAAAAAATCTGTGCACAGCTTTTCACTTTAAAACTCCTGAAAATCTGTACCCAAAGATAATGACCACTCATTGAGCACTTACAATAATTTACCAAACCTATAGTTTGTATTCTAGGTACTGAGGCTGCAAGTGGTGACTGAAACAGAGCTCACTCACATCCCCACAAGGTTTAAGGACTTCATCTCAGAGAGTCTACCCACAAGCTGGAAATAACTGTCCTCTCCCCTCTCCACTATGCCTGTTGCCCTTGAGTCTTTGCTTTGCCAATCCCCCCCAGCAAATACTGGCACTGTGACCTCATCAAACGCAAGCGCAAACATCACTTTCTCTGACCTCATATAAACAGTGGAGCCAGCATAACACAAAGTAACAGAGCTCAGAGTTAGGGACCATCTAGCTGATTCCCTCATACCAATGAGGGCGAGAGAGGAAGCAATGTACCCAGGTTCACACAGCAAGAGCCACACAATCAAGCCTAGAAGCTATTCCTTCTTAGATGACCATAATCAGGGTTACGATCTGTCTCAGTATCTCTTCTGAAAATTACCTCAAGGATCTCAGTGTTTTGCTGGATTACAAATGAGAATCTAGCCACGATGTTCAGTGCTAGTGACTTGTGGTCACCATTAACATGGATGAGAGGCTGGCTCATGACCTTACCAAGAAAGACCACAAAACCTCTTGTCCATTTCCAGAGTGTGAACTGACCACAAGCACACCCTACAACAAACCAACGCACCCACTCTCTGCCAAGAGTCAATTCTGACTTGTGGCAGCCCTACCGGGCAGGGAAGAGCAAACTGCCTCTGTGGTTTCTCTGTAGGAGTAGAAAAGTCTCATCTTTCTCCCAAGAGTGGCTGGGGGCTTCAAACTGCTGACCTCATGGTTAACAGGCCAATGCATACCCACAAGAGCATGCGAGTACCAGAGAATCTACATTTCTTTTCAACTCTCCTGGAAAGAGAAGCAAGCACCAGTCAGAAGTTAAAGATGACAGAAAAAAGTATGAAGGAAGTTTAAAAGCAAAAACAGTTACCTGTGTTAATGACTTTAGGGATCGGATCGATTTCCTCATCTACGACAAAAGGCTCTGGCCGGGGGAAGACCTGCACGTCAGCCGTTAGGTGGCCACACTGGAGGACAGCGTGGAAAGGCGTGTATGCCACATCTATCAGTTTTCTAGAATATGATTGTTATAGGAAGAGTCATACGATACCTAAAGGTAACTTTGTTCAGACGCAGTTTCTTTTCCCTTCAGGTTGACTCCAAAATGCCGATCAGATCTGTGTAACACAACACAGTCTGACATTTGTGGTGACCACGTTTAACTGTGAGAAGGCCCAAGCAAACTCATCTTTGACACTGCTCAGCCACTGCGGGGAAGTCGGCAACTAGAGGCATTCCAGATTCAGACATGCTTGGTTTAAAAGGGAGTCAACTTCTTAAAATCACGGCTACCAACCATTTAACTAAAAGGGAAAATATACTACTGGACACAGTAAAAGAGATATTCTTGCTGGCTGGATGCCAAATTATAGTACTGGGTTGTAAAGAAGGCAAAAAAGCTCTAACGCACACACTCACCCAAACATAGACTGCACATTTTTCAAGCACAGGGGGCCGTCGATGGTAAAAATCTGCCCTTCACCGTTGTTTAAGTCGATGAGACGTTCAAGGCAATCCAAGGAATCGGTGCTCTGAAGCTACAAGGCAAAAGAGATGACCGACCGGCCGCTCGACAGTGGCACAAATGCCATGCTGTGACCAGTCCGTCAGGGCTGTGCCCACCACAGCCACACAGGCATTCTTCTTTTTAATATGCGCAATCTGAGAAAAGCAAGAACTAGAGCAATTTTGATTGAAGGTTCCCAAACAGGAATCTTAGACAAGGTGACCCCACTGGAGCTGTTTGCAAAGATTCTGGGAGGTGACCCCGCTCATCCTCCCAAGTGCTTGGGACATCTTTTGATGAGAACGACCATGACCTACATTTTCCGGTAGAAAAACTGAGGCGAAACAAGGTTAAGTGACTCCCAGATAAACAGGCAAACTAGGAAAGTACTAAATAAACATACATCAGGGTGATGTGACTTTACCAAAAAACAAAACAAAACAAAGCAAAAACCCTCAGCCCACTTCTGCCAGCATGCCTGGAGAAATCAAAGTAAGAACCCCTAGGTAGTTACATCAAAGAGGCTATCTCAACCCTTCATTATCTAAAAATCCTCTGTGAGAAGGAAGGATCACAATTCCAGTTTTGCTCCCTCCAGACGGGACAGAGATCCGAAAGCTCAAGGAGCATTTGAAGCTCAGTCTTTTCAAAGACAAACGGGTTTCCAAAAGTTCATGGAAAAATAGAATGGAAACATAATGGAATTTTCCCTTGAGCTTTTTGAAGGCCCCTCATAAATTCAGTGGCCAGACTCGGTTGAAACCAATGGAGGTCAACATTGTTATAGTGCATGTAGTATAATATTAACAGTACTGAAAGAAAGTAAATTGAACCGTATTTACCTAGTCAAACTGTTGGGTAGCCAGGATAGGGACAGGGGGTTATCCCTCCCATGCCCATGAGGGCCCCCATAAAGGAGGTTGTTTAGGACTCAGGTGAGCATTAGACACCCATTAAGGCCCCCCCGAACTGGGCATGCTCCAATTCAAGCCCCCAAGCCAGGTGGACGGTATACCTGGGCAGCCCAAACTAGACCCAGGTGGGCTTAATTTAGCAAGTGGGGTCAGCCAATACTTTCAACCACGCCTCCTCTGGCTGAGAGGTAAAATAGCCTGGCAGCAGGAAGGCCAGTTCTTTTTACCACTCCTGGTCAGTGGCAGGTCGGAGGGGATTCACTCTTCTCTCTATCACCCTGCCCCAGCGCCCACTCGTGCTGTGCGGCACTCTCTGGCCTCAGTTCCGCATGTGGGGCGCTGTTCCACGGGGTTGCTTGTGTCCAGTGTGACCCAGGGTGGCTTCCGCGTGGTGTGGCATGCTTCCCAGAAATAGCATGTCTCTTTTGAGTAAAACCTGAAACTCCTTCCATCCTTCATAAAAACTCACTTGGATTATAAACCAAGCTTGGACATGAATTCTTTCTCGTGGGAAGCCAAGAACTGAGGTATTATCCACTAGAGAAACCTCACAAAACTAAGAAGAACTTAATAAAAGCCATTACCTCTTCCAAATTTGCCATGCACATGACGTACAGCTTCGACGGGAAAGGAAAGGGGAGGGGGAACCTGCTGCTCTCACTTCGCTGGCTGTGAGTCGCCAGGGAATGTCTCAGCGACCCTCTGCCAATGCCCAGGCAGCCGTCTGTCACCAGGACAACCTGTGTGCAAGAAGGGGATTGTATGTGAAACGAATCTGCTGAAAGCAGTCCCATTTAGTGAAATTTTCATTTCTCCTTAATCGTTTTACACAGAAAGACTTACCTCTACAGTAATGAACCACCGACAAAAGCAAGAACATAAGTAACCCTAAAGAAACACTTTAGTCATGAGAAAGATGACAGAGAGAGAGGCATACAGTGTGTGCTTCTATTATAGGAAGTCCCAGAACAGGTTAAACAAGTCATGTGGAGATAAAACAGAATGATAAACATGGGGCAGGGCCGTCTTTTTGAAACCATTTTATTGGGGGCTCGTACAACTCTTATCACAATTCGTGTCAAGCAAATTTGTACATTTGCTGCCATCATCATTCTCAAAACATTTTCTTTCGACTTGAGCCCTTGGTATCCGCTACTCATTTTCCCCTCCTTTCCCACCCCTTGGGGTGGTTTTTTTTAAGGCTGTGACTTTTGGGAAGCAGACTGCCAGTCCTGTCTTCCGAGGAGCCTTGGAGAAGTTCCAAGCCACTGATCTGTCAGCTAGCCATCTCGAGATTAACCGTGTCAGCCTGAAAGTCCTAGTATGGCCATGTGTGACTCTACATTTATGAAATAG
>NW_022111379.1:813621-814597 GCF_000313985.2 Echinops telfairi
AAACTGGTTTACTTTAAGATTCACTAACCAAGTCTAAGAGGATTCAGGCCTGCTCCTGGCCCCCAGGCTCCTGGCAGCTCCAGTTCAAATCCTCCTTTCTTCAAAGGCAGGAAAACACCAAACACCAGAAGTCAGCCTGGTGCTCAAGGACATGCTTCCAGTGCTGGTCCGTTCTCTAAAACCACTGGAGAAGCAGCACCTAAAACTGTGCCGCGGTGAGCCGGGAACATAAACCACAGATCCATGTGTTTTGTACAGGCAGTCCCCGGCTTGCTACAGGGTTTCAATTTGAGGACCCCTTAGCTAGGTTGGTTCTGACGTAAACTGAAGAACTCTTATTGTTCTCAGTTTTTATTATTGCCTTTTATTATCAGGATCTTTATACATCTAATCTTCGAACATCTTCTGCGAGTGAATGCCTGGGAATGACAGCATCAGCAAGTTACACCCTACAATGCTGTTATGTGGCACATACAATACTAATGATAAGATATACCAAAAACCCAAAACAAAACCCCGAAACAGGCAGCCTTTAAGTGTGTTTCATTGTAACTTAAATATCCATAAGTAGAGGACTGTCTGCATATTGTTAGAAAATTATATACTATTCTGAATGTATGACTTTGCATTAAAAATGATGATTATGAAGTAAGGTGCCACATTTTTTTATTTCTGAAAAGAAACTGATCTCTGAGTATTGACTGGCTTCTTTATACTAAAGGAATTTAATTTTTTAGTATTAGCTCAGGCTCTTCATGAACCCAAGATTTATATTCTACAAAACATGGTGATTTTTGCACTAATAAAAATCAATCTCTAAAAAAAAAAATTGGGTTTTAAACCCAGGGACAAGGGAACAGCAGGTGATCCAAAATCGATGGCGAGGAGGCTGTAGGAGGCCTGGTAGGGCTTGATCAAGGGCAATGTAACCAAGAGGAATTACTGAAACCCAAATGAAGGCTGAGCATGATAGTGG
>NW_022111379.1:816275-821353 GCF_000313985.2 Echinops telfairi
ATCTTTCACTCCCCAAATCCCCTTGTTTCTCTTTTGAATCAATTCCTATATTGCCCTCACCCTGAAGAAACCCTAATTTAAACAGAGGAATCCTGTGTTAGGTCCTATAATAAAAACACACAGCAGAGGCCAGTCCACTCTGTGTTGTGTAAAGCGTTTTACTGGAGAACAGCCATGCCCACTTGTTAAAGTATTGTCTGTGGCTCCTCTAATGCAGAGATTTATAGTTGCACCCCAACCCTGAAAAGCCTCAAATATTTACTACCCGGTACTTTAAAGAGGATCTCTAGTTGTGTAGTGACTCTGAGTTGGGCTGTGGTCCTAAAGGCCAGCAGTTTGAAACCATCAACTGCTCCTCGGGAGAAAGAAGTGCCTTCTGCTCCTGTAGACAGTCAATGACTCCCACACTCCCGGGGCAGGCCCACCCTGTCTTATGGGGTCACTGCGAGTTGGCTCGACTTGATGGCAGTGCGTGGTAATTCACAGGAAAACAGTTCTTAATTCCTATTGTAGACAAATTATTCTCCTCTGCTTATCTTTTTGTTTCCTTCTTCAAAATATACTACCAATTCTCAACATATGTTTTTTTTTCCTCTTACCTTTTTTTTTGTCTTTATACAGCAAACCTCCAATTCTTTTTCTGCTACTATTCACCTCTGATTTGATTTTAAACAAAATCAGGTAACTAAGCTTGTTAAGTCACTAATCTTGAATATGGATTAGACAGTATTAACAATGAACTGTGGCTTGCCAAATCGATGCAACATTAATAAGGAAAGGCTAATCTGTAATTTCGATCACTCAAAATTATAACCAAGAGGGTAATTTGAAAAGCTCACTGTGAGCCCTGTGCTTCGTACAAACAGCACTAGTTTGCAATAAGTCAGTTTACTAGGAGGATGCTTGCCTTAAGGCACAGTTTTGCTGCTTTCTGAGCAAGTTAGTGTTGACTTAGTCTCCTCTTTTAAAAAGATACCAATCGTGTAAAATGTCGTTTTTGGAAATGACAATGCATGCTGTGTCAGAGCCTAAGGAAAACCGAAGACGCTCGGTACTTAATGTTTGGAACTCAGGGCAATGAAGCATAGGGATCAGTACCTGGCAAGGAGTCGCACCACCCCATTCCTGCTGGACAATATTGCAGACACCAACCAAAGCAGACTCCAGGCAGGTTTTGTCGTAATCATCCATGTTACTCAGTGCTTCCTGATTGAATAAAAGACCAAATTACCAAATAATAATAAATTATTGCTTAATTTATTATTAAAAAAAGAACACAAACTGTTCAAAGGGTGAATGTGATACAAGGGACAGTGTTTTTGAGAGTCTCAGGGATAGGTTCTTACAGAAAATCAGCCAAACAGACTTCCCTAACTGTAGGGAACAATTCAAAGAGCTTCCCTTTATTCTGTTCTCTTGATAGGTGAGCCTACACAGTCCACCAAGTTCATATCTTTTAAGTGGACCTTGAAGGAAAGAATTGAAACAAAGAACTTTAAACACCATAATAATGACAAAATTTACTGACTACTAATGATCTCCTATAGGAGCCCTGATGGAGTCGTGGGTTATGCTTGGGCTGCTAACCCTAAGTCTGGACCCACTAGCCCATTCCTGGGAGAAAGAGGAGGCTTTCTGCCCCTGTGAAGAGACCCACACAGGCAGCTGCATTCTAACCTATAGGGTCGCGAAAAGTTAGAATCAAGTTAATGACAATGAGTCTAGCTTTGTTTTTTGATAACCATATCCTAAACACCATTCTAGGAACTTAAAATGCACCTAATCACCATTGCATCCTCTATGGTAGGGATTATTAAAGCTATTCTTCCCTACCATATAGGGATGCAAAGAAAGATGAGGCTATGTAGTCCCATAAAGATTTTGTCTCAGAAACCCTAAAGAGAAATTAGATAACTAGTCCCAGTTCATATGGGTAGAGGTAGCAGAGCCTGAATTTGAACACACGCAGTTTGACTCAGGGGCTCTCTCTGGTTCCATTATGTCACACATTGCAATTCTCTTAAATTTCAGAACACTAGATACCCTTAGAATTACTTATTTATTAAAAAACGCAGTACAAGTTTTAAAAGTTTCGAGTCACTTAAAAAATATACGTGATAACAAAAGGAATGATTCAAAAACATATTACACACACACACACATGCGCGCACACACACGCATCAAACTACATTGAGCCTGGAGTTCTACCTGGTCTAACCATCATTACAATGTTTAGTCTCATTCTACAATCCTGTATTGACTGCACACTGTGGTCAAGGCTTTGGGCACTATTGGGTGACATCAGGTTTCCTGATGTCCAAAAGTGAATTATTTGGTCTATGGTTGACAGCACCTTTAAAGAATAACATCTCTTAACCACAGTTTGAAAAATTGTAATTTTCTGGCACCTGTAAATCAAAGGCTATTTATTGAAGAGGAAGTATCATAACTACTCAAAAGTAAGGTTTTTCTGTAAGGAATGGCTATTTTATAATTTCTCAAATCTTCTGGGAAAGTTGCAGTTCCACAGAACAAAAGGCCCAAGGATTTGCTTCTGCACAGATCATGGCCAAGGCCAGGGTATGGAACAGTTCTGCTGTCACACACAGGGCTGCAGGTGTTGGGGCTGGCTTGACAGATGCTCACAACAGAAAAGACTAAAGGACTGATCTTAAGACCCCGAGCTTTATAGAATGAGGTATTGCATCTTAAGATACCCCTCTGAGCCACAGAGAATTCCAGAAAACCAGAGATGAAAATAAGTCAACAACTCACAGCTCTCCCGAAGAAAGGCATTCGATTTATTGGTAGCTGGTCTTTGTTTTATAGCTATCCTTGAACATTAAGTACACAGAGTTCTAACAATTCCAGATTCCAAATATTCAGTACACTATCAAAACACTGTTCTGTGGTCCATAAATTTAAGCTCTGTTGATGGTGCCCGGCTATCAAAGGATATAGCGTCTGGGGTCTTAAAGGCTTGAAGGTAAACAAGCAGCTATCTAGCTCAGAAGCAACAAACCCCACATGGAAGAAGCTCAGAAGCAACAAACCCCACATGGAAGAAGCACACCAGACTGTGTGATCATGAGGTTTCGAAGGGATCAGGGATCAGGCATCATCAGAACAAAAAATCATGTCATTGTGAATGAGGAGGAGTGCGGAGTGGCCATCTGTAGGCCACTGGACATCCCCTTGGAGAGGGGTCTCGGGAAGGAGATAAGCTAGTCAGGGTGCGATATAGCAACGATGAAACATACAACTTTCCTCTAGTTCCTGAACGTTTCCTCCCCACTCCCACTATCATGATCCCAATTCTACCTTACGGGCCTGGCTGGACCAGAGGATGTACACTGGTACAGATAGGAACTGGAAACACAGGGAATCTAGGGTAGATGATTCCTTCAGGACCAGTGGTGTGAGTGGCAAAACTGGGAAGGTGGAGGGATGGTGGGTTGGAAAGGGGGAACCGATTACAAGGATCTACATATAACCTCCTCCTTGGGGGATGGACAACAAAAAAGTGGGTGAAGGGAGACGATGGACAGTGCAAGATATGACAAAGTAATAATCTGTAAATTATCAAGGGTTCATGAGGGAGGGGGGAGCGAGGAGGAAAGGGAAAAAAATGAGGAGCTGATGCCAGGGGCTTGGGTGGAGAGTGTATGTTCTGAGAATGATGAGGGCAATGAATGTACAAATGTGCTTTACACAATTGATGTATGTATGGATTGTGATGAGTTGTATGAGCCCCTAATAAAACGATTAAAAAACAAACAAACAATTTTAGCTCTGCATATTCTGTTTAGTACCTGTAGGGTGTTATAGTCTCTTGTGAATGGGACCATCAACTCCCAGAGCGATGAGAAAACGACCAGGGCTGTAAACTCAAGCTTGTAATTTGTCGCCATGTGCTCAAACAGCATCGTCAAACCATGGACTGCTAGGTGCTTGCGCTGATATTCCTCAGAGCCCTCGACAGACACAGGCCGCGCCATGGAGAGCGATACGTCCATTACCACCACTGTGGGCATGGTGAAAATGGTGCCAGGGTTTCCAGTCAGGGCGCACACAGGGAGCTGTAAATAGAGAGATGCTGCAGGAAACAAATAAAAATAGCCCTTACTCATCACAGAGCGAAAATCGTATTTCTTCCACAAAGTTTGACTAAACGGTCCAGAAATTAGTAGGGGCAAACCACATTTAAAGTGAGGTGGGGGTGAATCTCCAGAGAATTCAATAGAAGGAAAGCTAACAGATGATTTACTGGAAAAACCATTATCAACAAACAAATGTTAAATTCTGGTAGATCAGGATTTCCATATTCAACTTTCATACAACTAGTAAACATTCCTACATAAATTCCTCAACACTTAATTTCTGAAGCACCTTGCTAGCTGACGGCTGGTGGTGCTGTTTGACAGCCAGCTGCTCTACCTAGGCGCCAGCGGGGCTCTAATCAAGACAGCACAGCCCGTGCAAGCAGCTGACTGCTCTGTTGCTTTGTGCCCCCGTCTTGTTTGTTTTATTAAAATGAATGCATGATATAAAAATGAAACGGCAGGTATAGTGATGATCCAATTAGACAAATTACAGAAGAAAACATTTTGTCTCAAAAACAAAGAGAAAAGTTCACAGACACAGAGTGCTGCTACTCTATTATTTATAAACTAGTCTGTTCCCACAGCAGCCCTCGTGGAGCGGGGGCTGTATGTGTTGGGGTGCGACCTCATGCTTAGCACTGGAGAGACTGGGCTTTCGACCTGGTATCATAACAGTCACAGTCCTGGAGCCCACAGAGGTCCCTATGAGTCAGCACTGACTTGATGGAAGCAAATATGTCTTTTGTTTTTTCCTTAATCTGCTTCTACAACGAATGCCTTCTAGCCACTTAAATGACAAAGCCCAAATGAAACCCACTGCCATCGAGTCAATTCTGACTCATTGTTGCCTTACAGGGTTTCTGAGACAATCTTTATGGGGCTAGATAACCTCATCTTTCTCCCTTGGAGCAGCTGGTCGGTTTGAACCGCTAACTTCGGTTGAACTCACAGCACCACTGGGACTCCGTAGAAGTG
>NW_022111379.1:821813-824187 GCF_000313985.2 Echinops telfairi
CCTATAGAAGAGAGGCACGGGAGCAAGCCCAAGGAGAAAGCAACTTATCAGCGGTTCCGCAGGGACTCAGGGGAAGGAGTGCAGAGCAGACATCGCCATAGACAGGAGAACAACCACGGAATTAGAATCAACAACGAGGATGACGTAGAGGTCCTAGGGGTGTTGGAAAAATAGCAGTCTAGCTGAAAGGAATTACTAAGAGGCAGAAGAAGGGCGAGCCGGAGGGTGGGAAAGGAGGAAGGGAAAAGGAAACAGGAACGATCTAGGAAGCAAAGCTATGGATAGAGGTATAAACATAGGTGTGCACTTACGTAAATATATTAATTCATAAAAATAGAGATATTGGCCTATGTACATATATTTATATGACAATACATTGAGGAAAGGACGGACTTTAGGCCTCACTCAAGCCCTCCCTCAATGCAAGAACACTTTGTTCTAACAACCTCTCATGCTGTGATGCTCACCCTCCCAGCACAATTACTGAAGACAAAATGGGTGCACAAGCAAATGTGGTGATGAAAGCTGATGGTGTCTGGCTATCAAAAAATATAGCATCTGGGATATTAAAAGCTTGAAGTTAAACAAGTGGCCATTTAGCTGAGAAACAACAAGTCCACATGGAAGAAGCGCACCTGCTTGTGTGATCATGAGGTGTCAACGGGATCAGGTAACAGGCATCAGAAGACCCAAAACAAACAAATTGTTGAGAACGAAGGGGGTTGGAGCAGAGACCCCCCCAAACCACCTAGTCAATGGGACATTACCCTCACAGAAGGGTCACAAGGAAGGGATGAGTAAACCAGGGTGCAGTATAGCACCAATGAAACACACAACATTCCTCTGGTTCCTTGAAGCTTCCTCATCTCCCGCTATCATGACTCCAATCCTGCCTGTCACTGTGGACTACACCAGATTATGTATACAGGTTCAGGTGAGAGCATGACATACGAAATCCAGGTCAGATAAACCCCTCAGGAATAGAAACAGGAGTTTACCCAGGTCAGATAAACCCCTCAGGAATAGAAACAGGAGTAGTGATACAGGAGGATTGGGGGAAGTTGAGGAGAGGAGGGTGGAAGAAACTGTGGGGAAAAGTAGGAAGCAGTGGGTGTAAAATCTGAAAATAATAATAATTTATAATTTATCAAAGGGTCACAAGGTGGGGAGAGGGAGGGAGGGAAAAAAGAGGAACTGATACCAAGGGCTCAAATAGAAAGTAAATATTCAGAAAATAACAATGGGAACATATGTACAAATATGCTCGATACAATTGATGTATGGTTTGTTATAAGAGCTGTAAGAGGCCCCAATAAAATCTTAAAAAAAAAAGATAATGGATTTTCCCATCAACTTCTTAAAAGTCCCCTCATATATATATATACAATCAGCAAAGATTAGATGGCTATAAACCATTTGGAAACTTAGTTATTAATTTCATTTTTGGCATTCACTTAAAACACTTAATATTGTAGTCAGATATCTTATTCTAGTACATTGTACAACTAAAACTACTGATATTCTGAAATTCCATTTGTAGGTTGTGTACTGGGAACTCAGGACATATTGGCTTATGGGAATAATATTATAAATGGGGGCTACAGTCTTGTTTACCATAAAATGACCTGGGGATACATTTCAAATACAGCAGGACCTCATGTATCAAACATCAGTTAAGGATTCAACCAAAACACAAAAACAAAAAATTAAAACCCCAAAATTCACTTGTACCAAGTCGATGCCAATGCCTAGTGACCCCGTAAGACAAAGCAGAACCGCCGTGTGGGTTTCTGAGACCGTCTCTCTACAGACGTAGAAAGCCTCACTCTTTCTCTGGAGGAGCTGCTGGGCTTTCGGTTAGTAGCCCATTGTGTGACCACGAGGCCACCAGGGCTCCCTTAAAGATTCAACAGGAGATATTAATTAATTTTGATGGTGCCTTTGAATGCCAAAATGATTAGGAATTTATACAAAATACTAATTAGTATCATTCTTGTCTTATCAAGGTGTTACATATAATTTATCATCTTTATGATGACCTGCCATCACCACTGGCCTGATTTTCACTTTAATATCGTTGCCCCCAAAGTGTTCTGGAGGGATGCTCTAAGAAAACTGAGTTCAGGCCTTATTAAAAACTCAAAACTTCTCCAGTATAAAATCCAGTGTAATTTGCTAACCACGTAAGAGTCTGTGGGTTTCTTCTAAGGCAGTGGTTCTCAACCTGTGGGTTGCGACCCTTTTGGGGGCCCAAAGACCCTTTCACAGGGGTCGTCCGATTCATAACAGTAGCAAAATGACAGTTATGAAGTAGCAACGAAGATAACGTTATGGTTGGAGGGTCATCACCACATGAGGAACTGTATGAAAGGGT
>NW_022111379.1:824702-825736 GCF_000313985.2 Echinops telfairi
AGTAAGTCTGTATCCTGATCTCAATTCTTGCCTTCCTCCCCCGGGCTTCTGGGGCTGTGGTACTATGGAAATTGACTGTCACCTTTCTCCAGCAGAGTGGTTGGGAAGTTTGGACCACTCACCTTTCTGGTTGGCAGCCAAGCACTTCAACTATTCTCCCCCAGGCTCATTTCAGAGTCTAGCCTAGAACATCCTATGGGGCGGTTCTATGAGTAAGAGCTGACTTGTGGCACCTAACCGCAATGTCTTAGGTACCTAAGCAGCACAGTATGCACTGGACTGCTACCCTAAAGGTTGGCAGTAATGAACCCCCCAGAGGGACCATGGGGAAAATTTTCTGGCAATCTGCTTCTGTTACCATTACAGCCAAGAAAACCCTATGGAGAAGTTCTACTCTGTAATGCATGGGGTCACCCTGAGTCCAAATCCACCAGACAGCCACCAACAGGAACATCTAGGCTTTGGCCTAGTTTATCGGGCTTCTGTAGTGGTTCCACGTATGCATGCAAGTCTTTGTCTGTTGAGAATCTTAGGCTGTATTCCCTTCACCTTTAAGGAGAATGGGAAACAAGATTCATTGACTAAGCTCAAGAACTGAGGGTGCTCTTGGGTAAGTGTTGGGCTGCTCACCATAAGGTCAGCGATTCAAAGTCACCAGCCACTGTATGGGAGAAAGATGAGGCTACGTGTTCCCAAAGAGATCCTCGGAGTTGCTCCATGGGTCCCTGTGATCTGGGAATGGACTTGTCAGCAGCGGGTACTGAACGTAGAAAGCCCCTCAGGCCCATGGGAACTGCTGGGAGATGGGAATGGGTGTCACAGCTGGCAGTCTTCCCTTCCCTGAAAACACCTATTGACTCTATGTTTTTGTCTTTTCTTTTCTGTCCACCTCCCCAAACCGTTTTGCCAGTAAGGACAAAGTCGATTTAGCATGCTGGTTGTAAGAACCAAAATAAAGAGAGCAGTGAGCGTTCTTCAGAACAGTTCAGTAAAGCAATCCAGACCTGATACAAAATCCTAACCCACAGCAGTCA
>NW_022111379.1:827741-848171 GCF_000313985.2 Echinops telfairi
TGAACCAAACAACCAGTCTGTGCTGTGGGAAAGTGTGGGTTCATGTTGCTGCTGCATTCCCGTCTCCACGTTATATCAGAAAGAAAGATACAGAATAGATAACATTTCCACAATGACCACAAAAAGAAAATAACCCAGAGGAACAGAATAGGTAATAGTTGAACAGCGACAATAGCAAGTCATTCACAAAAGACAACAAGCGGTTTTGAATTTGGAAAGAAAACCACATGCACACAAAACAAATACTCCCCAAAGAAAAAAAAGTTAAAACCTCAACAAAAGCAAAAACAGGGAAAACATATAAGAAAGCTTAGTAGTAAGATAAGAAAAAGTCCTTGGGATACCCGGTCTGCCTGAGGACCCAGAAGCCTGTCGACCTCACGATGTCCTTCAGCACTCCTTTCTCCAACTTGCCTGGATCACATTCCAAGACCTTGCTATGCTTCAGCCTAGGGCTCAAGGTAAGTAAGTCTGTATCCTGATCTCAATTCTTGCCTTACCAAGAGGGATGCCACCAATACTGTGTGGGCCAAGGAGCTGTGGAACTACCCCAATGTGTTGACTCATTAATAGTGTCACTAGTCCCCTGGTAGTGCCCCGCCTTCCATGATCCGGTCGGTTATTTTACCCAGTCCTGAAGCTTAAGGTAGGGAGCCCTCATGGTGTGCTGCTCATACGTTGGGCCACTAACTGCAAGGCCAGCAGTTGTCCAGGGAGAAAGATGAGGCTTTCTGCTCCCTTGAAACGTTGCGGTCTTGGGAACTCACAGGGGCTGTTCTACCCTGTCCTGTAGTCACTGGGGTTCGGCACCAATCTGATGCAGTGAGTTTGTTTTCTTGTTTTTAAAGCTTAAGTTTAGAAAGGAATTAAAAGATATTATTCTCTGAATAAATCACTTTCAGGACGCTTGGGAAAGAATAATGGTGGATTTAATAAAACTGACAATGAAAGGTAGAACTACAAAGAGAATTGTGTCACTTAGGACAACTGGTAAAAATTGTGTGTGTATGTGTGTGTGTGTAATTAAATTAAAAACCCTAAAACTACTGCTCTGAGAGGTTAATCTTTAAACCAAAAAACATCCTCTGAAGCCTTATAGCTGAACAGTAGTTTACCTGAACTAGTTTAACTTGAGCACTATGCTCTCTTTTAAGAACTGTCTGTATGGGATCAAAGGAGCTCTGGGGGGTGCTGTGGGCGAGGCATTGGGTTGCTAACCTCAAAGTCAGTGGTTCAAATCTGCCAGTTAATCCTCAGGAGCAAGTTGAGGCTTTCTGCTCCTGTAAAGATTCACAGGCTCAGGATCCCTGTATAGGGCCACGATGAGTCAGATGGACTCCATGACAGTGAGTTTATGTGGGATCAAAGGAAGCAGCAACTCAAAGGATCAGGTAAGGACCTAGTGGGCAGTAAGTGTGTTCCTGAGGGAAGAACGACTCAAAAGGAAGGTGCGGAGGAAGAATGACATCACTGTCGCTGAGTGGTAAGTGCAGGAGCTGCTGTACGAGTACATGCTTTGCTGTGTATATTCTCAACAACAACGATACATATTTTCAATTTAGAAAACAAACAAACAAACCTCATACCAGAATGTTGTTCAGTAGATATAAAACCAGAGAACATCATGAGTTAGAAGACTCATCATAGATTTTCTTCATGACTTAGCAGGCTGATGGATTTTTCTTCCTTACTCAAAGGACCCTCATCACTTGCATATTCCCACACATCAATTAAGGGAAATCCACATACCTTTTCCTTTGCATCATCTCCCGTGCCCTTTATTATTTTTTTTCTTCTGCTTTGACTCAGGGGACTGACTGCTGCCCTGGAGGCTTTCAAAGGCAGAGTGGCTTGGTCCTTTTGGCAAAGTAAAGGTTATGACAGAATTTCCAAGCTGCTCACGATGACCCCGGTTCTGGGGCTCAGAGGAAGGCCCACTTATCTAAATCTTTGGAGCTTTTGTGGATAGTGCAAATCCAGGTTTGTCAATGGGAATTTCAGGGGTTGGTGCCTGGGAAATCTTTATTGTTCGGTTCCCAAGGTGACTTATTTACAGAGCAGAAAGGATAATGATGGAGTGAAGTGGAAGAGGGGGGGGGTGTCCCACTGGGAGGCCCCACCCCTCACATTCCCCTTCTTCCTCCTGTCTCCTCTTGTCTGTTCCTCACCACTCCCAAAGCATACTTTCAAGCTTAGCACCACTCCCTTTTTCCATTTCTGCCACAATTCTACCATTTCCACCAAAGTGGAAGCTGAAAGAAAGAGATCTGATCCTTTTCAAAGTTTTTTATCATAGAAAGATGCAAACAACAAAAAAGAAAGATTCAAACAAGACAAAGATGGAAGGGATTCCCATTGTACCCTTCCTGGTACACACCCTCCAATCATATTTTATTTGTGTCTCTACCCACCTTCACAAAACAGTATTTTGATTCAGATTCCAGCTGTCATAACTTTTTATCCATAGTATTTCATATGTGTTTCTAAAACAGAAAGACAAAACTCCAAACAAACCTACTGCCATTGAGTTGGTCCTGATTCCTAGTGACTGAGTAGAACTGCTGTAAATCCTTATGGGAGCGGACAGCCGTGGGTCTGAACTGCTGACCTTTCAGTTAATAGCCCGATGCTCAACCCTTGGCATCACCAGGGATCTTTTCTAAAAGAGAACTTTTAAAAAACCTACATGTATAATACTATTATAAAGTTGGTCATCAGACATGCAAGAAAAAGATGAGGCTTTCTGCTCTCGTAAACAATGGCAGATTTGGGAGCCCACAGGCACAGTTCCGTTCTGCCCGAAGGTCACGATGGGTCGGATCATCGAGGGGATGGCACTGAGTTGGTTCCGTAATCCGTCCCCACCTGTTTTGCCATGTTCATCTCTTGCCCTTTTATAGCATTGTACCTAACATCTTAATACCTTAGTAGCATCTTCTAAAGAAAAACCAGATAAAGGGAAACAAAATTAGTTTCAAAAATTTAATAAAAGCAATTCATATACACACACACAAATTCAAACAGTTTCAAAATTAGATAGGAAGTGAGAAGTACGTATTTTTCTTCCTAGAAGTAACTGCGCATATCTCTCAGCCTTGAGTGTGGTTTCAGACACAGGGCTGAGAGATGAGGTACCGGGGATGTTGTTAGGCTGGTTGGTTTGGTTCATTCTAGAGTCACTGATAACCAATGTTGTTGGGAGCTCTTAAAGCTCTTATAACAATCCATACATCAATTGTATCAAGCATATTTGTACATATGTTGCCATTCTTTTCTAAACATTTACATTCTATTTTAGCCCTTGGTGTCGGCTCCTCTTTTTACCCTGCCTTCCCCCTTACCCCTTCATCATCGTTTGATAAATTTTAAATTATTATTATTTTTATCTCTTACACCAACCGCTGTCTCCCTTCCCTTGCTGTTTCTTTCATCCTCCTCACCTTCCCCTACCCTTCTGGTAGCGCTACTCCCGTTTCTGTTCCTGAGGGGTTTATCTGGCCTGGATTCCATGTGTCCTAAGCTCTTATCTGTACCTGTGTACATGCTCTGGCCTAGCCCGCAGTGAAAGGCAGGATTGGGGTCATGATAGTGGGGGGTGGGGAAGCTTTAAGGAATCAGAGGAATAGTGTGTGTTTCATTGGTGCTATATTGCACCCTGACAACCATTCTTATATATTCTTACATGTCATTTGTAAAATTTTCTCTACGTATATGTATATGTGTTTGTGTAATACTGCTATATATTCTGTTCTGTGGTGTATGTATATGAGTATGTATACACATACACCTATATACTAGTTCTACTTCCTTAGACAATAATAAAAGCAAGCTATGTGTATCTACATATATTTTATGTAAACAAAAGTCTATATTATATACCTGTAATATATATTGCCTGCTTCCTCCTTGTCCGTACCTCAGTGTATTAGTCTACATACTTTAGAGAAACAAATCCACAGCAACTCATGTATAAAACAGTTTTATGTAAAGAAAGTGTGCATCACGAAAACATCCCAACCCAATGCTGCCCAAGCCCACAAGTCCAACATTAACCCATTAACCCAACACCAGTCCACAAAGTCCTCTACCTCACAAAACAGAGGCAATGATGCCGACTACAGGAGGAAAGCTGAGTCAGTGAACGAATAAGCATCTCAGCACTAGCAGGGGTCTCCGCACGGCTGCTCCAGCACCCAGGGCTGCATCAGGATAGGTCCATGTGGCTTCTCCTTGGGGATGTCTTGTAGGAAGTCAATCTTGCAAGCTGAAGCAGGGAACTGCTAAGGCAGCTGCACCCTGGTGCACCCTCACAAAACAAGAGACCCCGAGAACTAGAAAGGCGAGGCTCACCACCCATTTACCCCTCCGCCTTTCAACTAGCCCCACATGTGATTATCGGCCAGGTTGGCACAATTAACTAACTCACTCACCCACTCCCAAAGCGTACTCTCAAGCTCTATGCTAGTCCCTTTCCCCATTTCTACCAGAGTGGAAGTTGAAAGAAATCATAGAGTTATCCTTTTCTGTCTAAACGTTTGCATACCTTAATACCTTGGTAGCAGTAGATATATAATATTTCCAGTCACTGGCTAGGAAAGGTGAAGTGTGGTGGGATGGATGGTTTGGGGTTGGTTTGGTGCCTTCTAACCAGTTACAATTGTATGGACACTTTTAAAAAATCCCATGAACAGTGGTCCTAACCCTGAACAGCCTTTGACAGATGGAGTGCTTCTCTACAGCTTCTCACTGTAACTCTTCCCTGGTTTTATAGACGGGCAGCTGAGGATAAGCCACAGGAGACCCGCTCTTAGCCACTTTATTTGAAGTTGTGCAGTAGTACCTGCAGGTAAAATTCAGACCCACGGTCTGTTTGCCCTTTACCACAGTGAGACCTTTGAAACGCGAACTCAGAGAGGGGCTTGTGTTTTTCAGACCTTGCAGGTGTCCCACCTTTATCAGGGTGTTACCTACTATTATTCTTTGGCTCCTGTTAGGGGAAACACTTGAGTCTCCCTTCTCTAACAGGCGTCTGTCTTACATAAGTTCTGCCTTTTGCAGGTTTCACTGTATTTTGAAATCTGCTTACAGGGGAGATCGATTGGTGGGTCAGTCATTGTTTGTGTAGACATGGCTCTAGCCCTGAGCACTAGCCCCTGATTCTGAATAGAGCCAGTTTAACTTGTTTTTATCCACTCAGGCTCTGAAGGTATTTGGATTTGCAACCCTGTCAAATCCCGCCCACTTCCCAGTGTGCAGCCTGTTGAGTTGTGTCAATCCCTGATGTAGGCCCAGAGTAAACCAGCCGCAGCCACACGCCCTGCAAGCCCTCCACAAACGGCCAGAGAGCTCATTCCCACTTGCTCTTGTTCACATCACGTGGTGGGAGAGGCTCTGAGCTGTGGAGAAAGGAAAGGCCTGCTTGTCCTGCCCAGGCTCTAAGCCCAGCTTCCCTTAGTCTCTGCTTTTATTTGTGAGGGTCACAGTCAAGTATGCCCACCTGTCTGCCACCCTGCACCATCAGAGAGTGTAAGTGAGGCAGACTTGTGCTAGTCTTTCACGAGCAGTTTGCTCTCTGACGGGCCATGGGCCTCTGTGAGGTGGCACTCCCCACTGCACCCATGTGCAGTCCAAATGCCCCAGCTCTGAGCATCTTCTCTTACTGGCATATGCTTACTCAGCCAGTCGTCAGGCGTCATTCTAAATTCTGGGGACTCTGATGAGTAAGGCAGGCCGAGTTTGTGTCCTGTAGGAGCTCACCTGCTAGCACAGGATGCAGGTGTCAGGGGATCACATGCAATCACACGTGTTGTTAGTTGCTGTGCAGTCGGTTCTGACCAATGGCAACTCCCCGTTTTCAAGGCTGTGACCTTTTAGAAGCACATGGCCAGGCACATCTTCTGAAGTGCCAGTGGGTGGGTTTGAACTGCCAGCCTTCTGGTTAGAAGTTGAGCACGTAACCATTTGTACCCCTGTGCTAGTCTGGGTAGACTAGAGAAACAAATCCATGGACACACATGTGTATAAGAAAGAGATTTATATACAAGAGGAATTGAACATTGAGAAAACATCCCAGCCCAGTCCAGTCCAAGGCCATAAGTCCAATATTAGCCCATATGTCTGATACCAATCCATAAAGTCCTCTTCAGACTCACGAAACACATGCAATGAAGCCAAATGCAGGACAATCACAAGCCAGTGGGTGGAAAGTCTTTGGGTCCAGTGGCATTGTAAGTATCTCAGTACTGGCAGGGGTCTCTCTGTGGCTTCTCCAGCTTCCGAGGTCTGGTTGGGTCCATGTGGCTTGTCTTCTGTAATGTCTCCCAGGGAGTAGCAGAAAGAGAGGTGGAGAGACAGAGGTGTCTTCTGCCACCAAGGAGGAAGTACCAGAATTCTCAAGAGCAGGCCATGCCCACATAGAAGTCTCATTGGTTATCTCCAGATTGACAGCCTAGACTACTCCACCCCTACACTCTTAATCCTTAAATTGACACCAGATTAGGTGACTACCACAACCTCCCAAGGACTTCAAATATGCTTCTAGGTTCCAGTTCATGCATGCATGGGCTTACTCCAAGCAAAACATGTTTAAACACGCCTCTGCCATCACAAGCTATCCCAAACAGGCCCAGTCAAAATAGTGACTTCTTAGGGAATCTGACGAGCCAGTTAAATTCTGGGCAAAGAAGGCGGCCCCAAGGTTATGACAGTTACATTTTGGGTTTCACAGGGATGATGTCCATGGATCTTCCTTCAAAGGCAGAGGGGGATCAAGGGACTTGTTATGAAGATGTTTTAAGAAAACTGGAAACTGAATTGATGAGAAAAATTCAGGAAAGTTCTGCTGAGGAATTCTCTCCCCCACCCCACCCCCATCCTGACACTGCACCTACCCGCTCTGCTAATGTAGCAACAGCTGTCCCATGAGCATTTCATGGGACACCCTCACCCATTTACCTGCAACGCTGACCCTGACCCTTCAGGCCCTTTCCTTTCTCTGCACTCAAAGAACACTGAAGAGGGCCGTGACTTGCGGCCGAGGACGCCGCCGTAGCTGCTGTTCGGATGCAGCGTAGATCGAAGGGCACAGAATTCTCGGAGGAAGAGTTGGGAGAGGTGGAAACACCTCCTCAAAAGACTGTCGACCGAGAAGGAGGCTATGTTGAGATAATAGCTTCACGTTGTGGTCTCTTTGTTTAATAAAAATGGCTCTGATTTTGTAGCAATACTTTTTTAAATTACCCTCATCCTCAGTCGAGTGTGGTAACTAACAATAGAATGTGTGGGGTCCTCTGCCCCCCGCCAACACCACCTGATTGTAGTGTTACCCTCCCAAACAGGGTAAGAGTAACAATAACAATAAAAACCGGTACTATGCCTGGTTAGTATACTTTACACATGCATTTATTAATCCTCAACACAGTCTTAGGAGGCAATTAGTGTCATGATCACCATTTTATAGATGAAAAAACGAAAGCTCTGAGAAAACTTCCCAAACTGGTCGAGCTGGTAAAGGTGGTGTTTCCTCTCTCGTTTGAGCCTCATTGTTCCGATGGCTTGTTGAATTGTAAACCCCCCATGAGTGCAAGCCAGAGGGCTCTCCTCCAGTAGTGGATTTAGATTTGACCAACTGTAAGAAGAACTCCTCCGTGACAGCTGTGGTAGAAATGGATCTTTTCTGAGCATCCACTTCTCCCTTGATAGTTTTATATTGTACTGACCTTGCCTTAATAATAGAAGAACTAGCCCATTGAAGGCGGGGGAATTTTCTGGGTCAGGTGAAGGTTGTTACGTGCCGGCCCGAGCCGGGTGGGGCAGGGGCCTTCCACCTCTCAGGGAAGTGAGCAGGCTGGGTGAATTTACCTGCTGCTTCAGATGAGTTAGGGCAGTCGGTGGCTCAGTGGTAGGGTTTTCCGTGTTCGTTCAGGAGACAGGTCTGATTCGTAGCCAGTGCACCTCCTTTATCAGTGGCGCCTTGTGTGTTGCTAAGATGCTGAACAGGTTTCTGTGGCACTTCCAGACTAACTAGGAGGGAAGGCCTGGCAATCTACTTTCAAAAATTAGTGAGAACTCTCTGGCTCATAGTAATCTGATCTGTAACCAATCACGGGGATGGTCCCTTTTGCCTGGGGTGGCCATGAGTTGGGAGCCTACTTACTGGCAACTAACAACAAGAACAACATGTCAGACGAAGGTAATTCAAAGCATCGTGCCTCCTCTGTGCCTTTCGAGATAGGAGGAAGGGGACAATCAGTAATATCAATTGACTGAAGTGGCTTCCAGGTCATCGGGCTGGGCATGAAACTGCACCTTGCTCCATCTCTCTCCCACTTCAGAGGTTTTAAGTCATTGGCCAGAGTGTGAGGAGGGTGTCTCCAGAGATCCCAGCTGCTCTGGGAGATACACCATTGTCTTCTTCCCCAAGGGTTTCCTTTAGTTCTGATTATTAAAATATTCATGTGAGAAATACGTTACCTTACAAAGTACTGCCCCACATTCTCTCAGCTTTTATTTTGATTCTTTTATCCACCCTTTAAAGAATTAAGACAGGTATGGGAATCACACTGTTAGTAAGCACCTAGTGGATTCTAGATGCTAAATTAGGCTTTCTGATCTCTTATTAGCCCCAATCACTTTCTCATTTGGAGGGTCTTCTGAATGGTCCTAAGTATTTGTGCCTCTTAAAAGGAGTCCTGGTGGCACATAGGGTTAAGCGTGGGACTGTTAATCACACAAGGTCGATGGCTCAAATCTAGCAGCTACTCCTCGAGAGAAAGATGAGGCTTTCTGCTCCTGTAAAGACTGACAGTCTTGGAAACCCTAAGGAGCAGTTCTACGCTGCCCTACAGGGTGGGCTTGGGGTTTTTGGTGAGTAGGAAAAAAGTCCTGGTGGCTCAGTGGTTAAAGGCTCGGCTGCTAATAGAAAGGTTAGTGTTTTGAGCCTACTGGTGACTCATGGGAGAAAGATGTGGTTGTCTACTTATTTGAAGAGTACAGCCTTGGAAATCCTAGGGGAGCTCTACTCTGCCCATAGAGTCACTGTGATCCAGACTTGACTTGATGGCAATGGGTTTCAACAGGGAGACCCTGGGCCAGGAAAACTTGGAGAAGTTCTCCCGTTCTGAGAGCCCACAGAGAGCCCCTGTGTGTGTCCCTGGCAGGTCCACCCCTCAGGCTCTGTCAGAGGCACTGGGACCCAGAACTTGTACAATGCCCTGGTAAGCTTCTTAGGGGAGGCAGGTATTAGCTGGGATTGGATATGCCCTTCACACCTGACCCTGCTGCGAATAGGGTTCCATAGGTGAACCGGGGGCTGAAAAATGGGATGTTCCTGGCTGGCCAGCTGCAGACCCACTCTTTGAGACTCTGGATTCCAATGGGTTTTCAGAACTGAGCAGACCCCCAGATGCAGAGGTGCGAAGGTAAATAACATGATTAGGTAAGGGTTTCAGCGGGGGTTTGGGATGGAAACCCCTGAGACATAAACACGTCATGCAGGGGTGTTTTATAGTTGAAGGGAGATTGTTTGGGTTGGAACAAGGTCATCCCACCCCCTGCTCTGGAGGGTCATGCCTGCTCTTGGGAACAAGAATGCCAGGGGCCTCTGGGCTAGTTTCCCTTTCTGTGTGGGCAGCAGCAGCCCACAGTCCTGAGCTGGGTGCTCGGTGCAGGCCCTCCGGTTCTTCTTGGACTCTGCGAAAGCACTCATCAGTCAGGCTCCGAACCTGAGTTGCCGGGAGCTCAGTCCTGAAAAGTGTGACAGAGGGAGGCAAGATTTTAAATTATATAAAAAGAGAAAGCAGTAGAAGGCTCTGTGACATAGCACAAGGACACCTGCCAGAGGAACCCTCTGAAATTGCCTTAGGAGATTCAAGTGGGCTTACCCTCAAATGCTGTGTTCTTGGCAGGGAGCAGGGAGCTGGTAGAAAGAAAATAAGAATCCAGGACTACGGGGGAAGTTAACTTATTCCTTCTTTCTCCTACTGGAAGGAGGGTACAGTTGTGTTTGCAGTAGTGTGGTATGCTGGGAAGACTGGGAGGTAGGAGACTCATCTGCCCGGCTACTCACTAGCTGTGTGACGCCAAGCAAGTCACTTCTCTCTGGACTTGTTTCAAATAAGGGGTTGCACTACAGAGTTTATAATTCAACCTTTACCACTAAGATTCTACGGCCTGCTCACCTCACTTCTAATTTGTTATTATCATATGCAGGCCCACACATTCTAGTTGCAGTTCTATAAATCTGCGGACATGGATCGAGTGTGTTAAATATTTTGTTGGGTTGGGTTTCATGGTCTTCATATAATTTTTTCATTTAATTTATTTTTAGGGTCTTTCATGTTCTTCCCTCCTGCATCCTAACCATCACAGAGTACGTAGTTCTGTACACATACTATTTGTATAATCAACTCTGTGCTAGCATGCGGTTGCTAATTTAGGCCTCTGACTCCATTCTACATATCCTCCCATTAAGCCCCCCCACTCACACACACACTTACTCACTCACTCACTCACTCACTCACTCACTCACTCTGGGGAACTCCATGACACTCACTCTAAGGCTCTTCTCTTCTCTGGTTTATGTAGTGGAATTTCTGTCAGTCAAAAGCCAGAGAAACAACACAAGGAGCTAGATTTTCTTGACAATGCCTACTGCTTTCTCTTTTTATATAATTTAAAATCTTGCCTCCCTCCGTCACACCTTTCAGGAGGTGAGATCTATGGCCTGGGCTACCAACCATGGTGACTGAGCTCCCGGCAACTCGGGTTCGGAGCCTGACTGATGAGTGCTTTCGCAGAGTCCAAGAAGAACCGGAGGGCCTGCACCGAGCACCCAGCGCTCAGCTCAGGACTGTGGGCTGCTGCTGCCCACACAGAAAGGGAAGCTAGCCCAGAGGCCCCTGGCATTCTTGTTCCCAAGAGCAGGCATGCCTCTCCAGAGCAGGGGGTGGGATGACCTTGTTCCAACTGAGAAGTTGGAACACACCAGAACAAAACACCCCTGCATGACACTTTTACGTCCCAGGGGCTTCCATCCTCACTAGATGCGGGTGTGGTGTATCCTCAAGGTCCAATAACCTCTCTCTCTTTCTCTCCTCTAAAGGCTTGTGGCTACCACCTGCCTGGGCTTCATGGTGAAAGCGCCCCCAATCTCCAACCCAAATCCCAGAGCAGCCCCCGCCTTCCAGGGACAGGATGAGAAGTCTTTTGTAACCAGACAGTTGGCCACCATGGGGAGACTGATCAGGATGGGGGTACCGGAACGGCGGTTATACCAGTCCAAACGGCTTCCCTGGGGTCGCCTCTTCTTCCTACTGGGAATGTTGCTCATTGGGTCTACCTATCAGCACCTGAGGAACTCGGGGGGTCTCCCCACACTAGGAGAAGCTGTCTCTGCTAGACACCGTGTAAAACTGGCTAGCCAGGACCTCTTAGATGGTCAGATGGTGACGATGAGCAGGGGTCCTTCAGCAAGGACCTCTAACACGGAGGGGGGGCTGCTGGTACTGCCGACCACAGTGAGCAGACAGGAAGCAGCACTTAGCCGAACCATGGAGAACACTCCCACTCCGCCCAGAAGAACAGTCAGGATCACTCCAACAAAGCCTACGAATCGCTACACCCTGGCAGTAGCAGGCGCAGAGAGAGTGAGGGCGGAGACCCCGACCGCATCCAGGAGAGCACTGCGGCACGATACCGTAACTGCAAGCAGACAAACAGGACGGAATTCCACCCCAACAACACCCAGGGCAGAAAGGAAGAGCCACGACCCCACTCAAAACAGAGCCAAGGGGAAGAAGCACCCCCCACACCTACCAGGTCGAACAGCAGACAATGATACTTCATTCTTGTTTGTGACCATGAAGAGGAGCCATGTGAACACCCCCAAAACAACAGCGAGGGCTGGCAGAACTATGGCACCCGACAGCAGGATGGGGACCAACACTCACAAGAGAACAGTGGAGGGAAATACTCCCACTATTTTCAAGGGACTAGTCGACGACATCCCCATTTTCCTGAGGAGTGAGATACAAACCAGCATCTTGACTTCTCCAAGGACTCTAGTGGAGAAGAACAGGCTGACTACCCCCAGAGGAGTAAGAAATACCAGCATAACCAAACCCTGGTGGCTAGTGGGAAAGGACCATGTGACCACTGCCCCGAGGGCAGCCCTGGAGCGTACCCCAGCCATCTCTGAGGGGCCCTTGGGGATGATCTACAGCCCAGCCAGCAGCCCGGCGGGAACCAAAGCCTCCACTGCCTCTCGGAGGAACTCTTCCCCCAGCACCAGGGTACCAACGGCCAGAATGCCCACTGCCACCTTTCAGAGGCCAGCACCCAGCACCTCAGTGACCCCCAGGGTCAGGGTCACCCCGACACCCCACATTCATCACTATGTGGTTATGATGCCAGGGCCAGCTGTGTTCACCACCCCCTCTCCCAGCCCAACAGCAGAGGAGCCCAGTCCCAGCCCCTCACTGCTGCCTTCCCATGAACCAGACCTCCACCCCAAGGCCGAGTATCCACCAGACCTGTTCAGTGTGCAGGAGCGGCGCCAGGGCTGGGTGGTCTTGCATGTCTTCGGCATGATGTATGTGTTTGTGGCCTTGGCTATCGTGTGTGACGAGTTCTTCGTCCCAGCCCTGGGCGTCATCACCGACAAGCTGCAGATCTCTGAGGACGTGGCAGGGGCCACGTTCATGGCTGCTGGGGGCTCTGCCCCTGAGCTGTTCACTTCCCTCATCGGGGTCTTCATCTCTCATAGCAATGTGGGCATCGGCACCATCGTGGGCTCCGCTGTGTTCAACATCCTCTTCGTCATCGGCACCTGCGCCCTCTTCTCCCAGGAAGTCCTCCATCTCACCTGGTGGCCCTTGTTTCGTGACGTCTCCTTCTACATCTTTGACCTGATGATGCTCATCCTCTTCTTCCTAGACAGCCGCATTGCCTGGTGGGAGAGCCTGCTGCTGCTGCTGGCCTATGCCTTCTATGTGTTCACCATGAAATGGAACAAGCAGCTGGAGCTCTGGGTGAAGGAGCAGCTTAGCCGGGGGCCCATGGTCAAGGTCATGGCCCTAGGTGACATCAACAAGGTAAGGGCAGGCTGGCCAGCGTTTCTGGGTGAACAGGGCAGGGGAAGTCAGGGCTGCAGAGTAGAAAGTTCTAGGTTCGACCCCGAGAGATGGATGTATCTGGTGCCTTTGATAGTCGTTTAACATTTACAGAGTGCCTGCCTTCCGCTGGGCACTATGCTGGGGTCTTTGCAAGTGTGCCTTTTGTTTCTATCCCCAGTCACCCTACGAAAGGGTTATTAATACAACACCCCGCCCCCCTGTAAGGGAGGAAACTGGTGAAGAAATGACATCACTTGTTCAAGGTCACATGACAAATCGGTGGTGGAGCCAGAATTTGAACCCAGGTTGGTCTGACTGGATCTTTGGAAGTGACATTTGAGCTGGGCTTTGGAGATGATCCAAGAAGATACCAGGCCGGGGGTGGGGTGGGGTGGGGATGTGGGAATGCTAATCTCTACCATGTGCATGGTGTTTGGGGTTTATCTAGCACCCTCATTTTCATTTAATCTTGTTTGTTCACATTCCAAACTGGGTGACTTGAATTGAATCTAAGTTACCTGCTTAACCGCATGCTACTGAGGTGCTGGGTGCTGATCCCCGATGCAGAGCCCTCTCTGTGTGCACACTGGAAAGGACCAGGTACCAGGAGCACCAATGCAGCCTGGAAGTTTCTTCCCCTGAACTCCTCTGTCCTCGCATTCCCTGCCCTCCCCACACTCCTGGATCCTCCTACTAAATTCAGTGGATGATTCAGTAACCTGGAAAATGAGATGATGTGATCTCTGAGAAACTCACCCCCAATGTCTTCTTCCTCGAGACTCCAAAGTGAGGATAGCCTAGGGAACATGGACCCCATTTCTCTCCTGCTCTTCGATGGCAGCTTTGAGGAAAGACTGGCTCATAACCGCATGTTTCACATCTCAGAGATGCTACTGGTGCGAGCAGAATTGTTCATGCCGAGAGTAGACGGTCTTAACTACTGATCCAGAGCAGCTTTGATGAGTGTCCAGACTCAGCACTGTCTCTGGGAGGTATGCAATGCAAGGGAGAGGAAATGTACTTTCTTTTCAATTTTTGAACAGAGTATAAGGAAACCTGGATTCTAATTTCATTCTAATTATAAGCTGTGTAACCTCAGGCAGGTCATTCTCTTGTCTGGGGAAATGACTCTTCTAATTACTAAAGAGTCCTGTCCAGTTCTAACACTCTAGGGTGATAACCTATGTCCAAGCTAGTTCAGCCCTCGTGGGATGCAGTACAACCATTATTTGCCAGATATGGTCAACAGAACGTCAGTTCCCTCATCTGGCTCAGGAAGGAAACTGTCCTGTCTAGTGTCAGAACCTGCAGACACAGAACTGCAATGAGGACCCAGTATCCTAACTCCTCATTCAGTCTATTTCCCAACAGACCTCTGGTCTTCAAAACTATAAGCTTGAAAAAGAGAAGGATGCTCAGAGCATTGCACAATTTAATATGAAGCAATAGGAGCCTCCCTCTTAATGAAGTTGTCAACAGGCCTTGTGAAAGTGACTGTAAACTCTGCATCCGGTTCCTCTATGTGCATCCAGCCTGAACTTTTCAAATGCCTCTCTGACGTACCTCCTGCTCCATCATAACAATTCCACTGATAGTGGAATTCTACAGATACTGAATTTTCAATTCTGCCCTAGCCAGACCCAGAAAACAAAATTTTCCAAGCAAAGGAAGCATAATCATGATTTCAAAAAAGAATTCAGGGTTTTATAAGAAGCTCTAGGGGTGCAGGGCTTAAGGGTTGGGCTGCTAACCAAAGGTTAGTGGTTTGATCCTACCATAGGAGAAAGAGAGGCAGGCTGCTTCCGTTGCATTTGCATCCTAGGAGACCCTACTGTACAATTCTGCTCTATTTCATAGAGAATCCGGTTCTTTTCTGTTTGCTGAACACACAGCTAGTACGACTTTTGATGGACAGCACTGTGTTTTATTTATTTATTTTTTTAACATTTCATTAGGGGCTCATACAACTGTCATCCCAATCCATACACACATCAATTGTGTAAAGCGCATATGTACATCGTTTCTCAAAACAAAAGCATTGTGTTTTAAAGCAGGTCGAATGACTGGCTATGTTTGGAAGTCAGTCTACCTTTATTTGAAATTAAGACCTAAACCCTAAGAATTGCCTTCTAAAATTTTGTCCAAAACATTCAGGAACTAAAATGATTTTAGAATAGTTTTGAAAACGTGGGAATTTGGAGTTTTGTTCTCCTGGAGCAGGCGCAGAAAGGGAAGTGACTTTCCTAGATCTTTATGTCTGTTGGTGGAAACCAAGCTAAGCTCTCTGCCATCGAGTTGATTCTGCTCCCCACTAACCAGATCATCACGATAGGGTCACTAGGGTGGTGATGGTAAGAAAGACGAAGCGTTCGGCCCCTGTCAAGAACTACAGGCTCATAGACCCACAAGAGCAGTCCTACCCTGTCCGGTGGCATCGACTTGATGGCAGTGAGTTTGGTTGGGTTCGGTTACGATGACGATCTGGTTAGAGGGAGATGATATTATCGGTACTTCATGGACAGACAAGGACAAGCACTACTGAGTTCACGAAACAGCACTCTGAAGAGCGAATCCTTGATCGCGTTCACGGTGTTGGTCTTGGTTTCATGGAACAACCTGTACTAGTCCCTGTACATTGGTCTTCTTTGACTGTGACAATGAACACACCTTGCTCTACTCACTTATTCCAGCGTGAGTGGGGACATGTATTGGTTCACACCTCTCCCTTCCTAAGGGTCCCCCTTTTTGAACATCACCTAGTGAAAGCAGGAGCCAAGGGAACTGAGTTTATTCTCTCAGTCACAGCCCCAAAGGTGAGGAAGTCAGAAGAGAAGTGTGGCGACATGGGGTTGGGAGCTGAGAAGCAGGGCTGGTGGGCGAGGCCGAGTTGGAGCTGTTCAGGAAGTCTAGGCAGGGGAGAGACCAACAGGAACCAGAAAGACGCTTGGGCCTTCCTGTTTTTCTGTTGTCCCTGGGATGAGCTGTGGAGGGTGTCACACACAATGTCAGGGCCATCACTATCAATAGGTGTGGAAACAATTTCCAGGGCCTGTCCCCATAGCAAGAGCCATAGAGGTACATTACTTACCATCCACTAGGGTCATATCTGACTACATATGAGGGGCTTTAGCAAGTTGAAGGGAAATTTTCATTATTTTTCAGTGGTAATTTTTTCCCCCCAAGAAATTGTTCATGGTTCCATACAATTTTTTCCTTTGTTTTTCTTTAAGGGAGAACAGCTTTCCTTCAGTTTGCTTTTTTCTTTTCTTTTTAAAATTATTTTATTAGGGGCTCATACAACTCTTATCACAATCCGTACATACATCAATTGTGTAAAGCACATTTGTACATTCATTGCCCACATCATTCTCAAAACATTTGCTCTCCACCTAAGCCCCTGGCATCAGCTTCTTTTTCCCCCTCCCTCCCCACTACCCTCTCCCTCATGAACCCTTGATAATTTATAAATTATTATTTTGTCATATCTTGCCCTGTCTGACGTCTCCCTTCATCCACTTTTCCGTTGTCTGTCCCCCAGGGAGGAGGTCACATAGAGTTCCTTGTAATCAGTTCCCCCTTTCCAACCCACCCTCCCTCTACCCTCCCAGTATCTCCACTCTCACCACTGGTCCTGAAGGGATCATCTGCCCTGGATTCCCTGTGTTTCCAGTTCCTATCTGTACCAGTGTACATCCTCTGGGCTAGCCAGATTTGTAAAGTAGAATTGGGATTATGACAGTGGGGGTGGGGGGGGAGGAGGAAACATTTAGGAACTAGAGGAAAGTTGTATGTTTCATCGTAGTTTGTTTTTTTCTTGAATGGTTTTAAATGCCCAGAACTCAGACTCTTGCTGCTCTGGATCATGGGTGGGGTCCTGGCAGCTGAGGCAGAGGACATGGCTCTTTGGGGGGCACTTGGACTTTGTCTGGTAGGCAGGTGGTGGTGGTGGCGGCAGTGGGACTAGGGCCTTGGCTGCTCCAGCCGCTCAGACTGGCAGAACATTGGGCAAGGCTGGGTACACTCTGCTCCCACTCGCTCACTTCCTCTTCCTCCGGCCTCCAGCAGCGGCTCCCTCAGCAGCTTCAAGGATGAGGACAACCGGAACTGGGCTCCTGTAAGGGTTTAATATGGTGTTTGCACAATTTCCAGATCACGGGACATATTTTCCAGAATACATGGTGGACATTAAGTGACACACAACTGTATTTGTTTCAGCTTACTTAGTGTACCATTAATGATTCCGAGTATATTTCAGTTATGGTGCTGTTGAAGAATATTGAAAGTCCCATGGGCGGCAAAAAGAACAAATAAATCTGTCTTGGAAGAAGTACAACCGGAATGCGCCTTGGAGACAAGGATGGCGAGACTCTGCCTCATGTACTTTGGACGTGTTGTAAGGAAAGGGCAGTCCTTGGGAAGGACAGCGTGTTGGTAAAGTGGAGGGTCAGCAGAATAGAGGAAGGCCCTGGCAAGGTGCATTGCCACAGAGGCAGCAACAGTGGGCTCAAACAGCAGAACAATCGTGAGGATGACGCCAGATTGGGTGGTGTCTCGTTCTGTTGGGACTGACACGACAGCCTCTAACAACAACAACAAAGCCTCGGAGACTCCAGCTTAACCAGAGGAGAGAGTGAAGGAGAGGATCAGTATTGATGGAGGCCTGCTCCATGCACATAATATCTCCAGAATGTCTCATAGAAGCACTACGAGGAACAGGTTGTAATCCACATTTTGCAGATGAGGAGCCTGAGGTGCAGAGAAGAGAACTCACTCAGCCCAAGTTCCATAGCTGTTGGTCTTTATCGTTGACTGGTTCATGGAATCAGTCTGTTTGGTACTTTGAGCTCTTCAACAAAGCCGTATGATTAAGCACCTAAGTGAACCTACTGCTAGGGGCTGCGGGGCCGCCAGGTTGTGAAAATCCATGTGGGGTGGTCCTGGGCTGAGGATTGAAAAGGAAGGCCCATGTTCGATTCCGGAAGACTGACTGTCAAGGCCAGAGGAGGAAAAGCTGGGCATGAAACAGCTGAGAACACGAGAAGAGAATGGAATCGGGTGAACATGAAGCATGTGTAGCTTCATGTGAACCTGTATCTTCTGAGAACAAGACGAAAGGTCTCTTTTTTTTTTTTTTGGTGTGGGGTGCTTTCTGGTAGGAACCAGAAAACCTGCTAGACAAATTCTAAAAGAGCTGTAACACTGGAAAGTTCTCTTTAAAGTACATGCTAGGACCTCAGCGTTCCCGTGTGCGACCTGCCGTCGCTCTTTCTCTTGCTTGTTGGTCGTGGAAGCACCCGCTGAGGCAGAACTGCCATTGACCTAGGTCTCAAGCCACTCCCTGAGCCGAGCGTCCAGACAACAGGATGTAATGTTGCATGTACTGTAACAGCGTTACGCAATCCTGTTTCTGTGCGCCAACAAACCACTAGAAAAGAAGAAAGAACTCAGTGAAATGCAATATGGAAGAGAGAAGGGTGTATTCCTTCCAACAAGAAGAGACAGGCCCGGGACACTGCAAAGGCTTTTACAAAGTCTCTGAGTTGGAGCCTGGCTATGGATTACTCATCCGACCAGGAAGGGGATGAGCTAGCACACAGGCCAGAAAGCCAGTATTGTAGGCTTTGCAAGAGGTAAGTTTCTGTTGTAACTATTCCCCTCTGCCGTTGTGGTATGAGAGCGGCCGCAGGCCGTCAATACAGGAATAGGACTGCCCACGTGGCATTTTACAGAGAACACATAACTGGCAGACGTGCTCCTACCTGAACAAGTTGGAGACCCTCCACCCCCAAAACAAAATCCAAATGCCCTATGAGTTGACATTTTTGTCCATTTGGGAAGTTGATGGACCTCCAGAACAAGGTTTGCCATTGACGTCATTTCACCTTCTTTGAAACGAGAAGACCACTTGTGCACTTGAGCTTCTCCCATGGTGCTGTCCTTATAAGCTGTGTCCAACATCACAACAGTTTCTGTGGCATTTTGCCCAAGCAGGAAACAAAATTTCACATCCACATGCTGTTCTCTTAAATTGGCCATCCCCAAAAAATGAGGTTTGAGTGAAACTGCTTTTATGAAAAATTCACTGAAAAAAAACCAAAACACCACACACACACACACACACACACACACACACACACACACAGAAAAATTCACTGTGAGCAGAGAGAACCATTCCAGGCGACGCCACTGGGTGCATTAACTCAGAGCGAGTCGGTGGATGCTCGCCCAGCGGGGAACAGTGCATACTAGGAAAGTCTACTTAGCCCAGTGCAATTTCATTTTGGGGGTACCACCTCGTATATGTGCTAAACACGTAAAACAAAGTAGATACTTTCAGCATGACAAGTGCGGTGAAGGACATAGCAGGGCCTGTGAAGGAGAATGAGGAGAAGTCCAAGTAGAGATCTGCAGACCAAGAAGGGAGACCACCCCTGCCCCTGGAGAAGAGCGCTCCTGAGAGAGGAACCGCCTCTGCACACGCTCTGACTGGGGAGAGCGTGCATGCTAGAGGGAAAGAAAGCACGCGGGCCTGTGGTGCTCCTGAGGGCATGGGCCAGCCTGGGCGGACAATGGGAGTGAGTACTGCAGCGCCTTGTGGATCCGATGTAGGGTTTGGATTGATTTGGAAGCACCACAGGGGAGGGCCATAACGAGGGCCAGGTTTTTGAAGTCACTTCCTACCTGTGGTGGAGAGCCTGAACCTCAAGAGTAGAAACAGGGAGCCCAGTTAGGGGGCTGTTTGGGGGCAGGGCTTTGGGCCAGATCATTTGTGGTTAAAAGAGCAAATCTGGAGTGGACCAGAACTTTTAAAATTTGGGTAATCCAGAACACTAACCAGAATGGGGGACATTGTGTGAAGTCCTGAAATAGGAGATTTAGCAGAGTCAACGAAAGACTCCCTTTCAGGAGCCTAACGCGCGTCGTTGGATTATTGACAAGGCTGCGGAGCGCCAGGCACATTCAGGGTGTCACGGTGGCAAACCCAGGCAGTGCTGTGCCTAACCTCGCTGGTCAACAGATGTAGTTGCGACGCAGCATACCCGCTGCCCTCGTTTGCTAAGGCAATGCAGGTGGCATGACAGGTCTGGCCAGCGAGTGGTCCAGACAACAGACGCTGTTGGCATGATTCCTCAGCGTGGATTTCCCAGGGGGCCCCATTTCCCAGCTGGCTGTCCCACGGCCTGAGCACTGACCTGATGGTGGCACAGCCAGGCTTCGGCATCACGCCATGTGTTAGACAGGGTTCTCTAGGGAAACTACACCAGAATGCTAATATTTGATATGTATTTATACAGATAGATAGATAACATAAGAAATA
>NW_022111379.1:849082-862870 GCF_000313985.2 Echinops telfairi
CTGAGCCATTTATCTTTCCACCCTTCAATTAATCCCACATGTGTTTATCGGCCAGGTTGGCACAATAAACTAACTACTTCACACCATGTGCTCACAGTTGGTAGGCAGCCCTGGAGGATAGGGCAGTGCAGTGAGCCAGGGCGCATGAGGCAGTGGGGGTAGAAAGGGCTCGTAGGAAAGTTAGCTGGCAGATGGGAATGGAGCGGCTCTGCGGGCAAGGGAAAAGACTAGGGAGGAGTGGGGACGTTGAGTTGTATGAGAGTTTATTCATGCAATCATTCAACGGCTATGCACTGAATGCTTGCTAAGTGCTGGGCAGTGGTCTCATATTGGGCCCCCAGTGACGAATAAAACAGATCCTGCCTTCAAGGTGCTAGTAGGGCTCCTTCAGAAAAGCACAGGCATCTATCAAAGTATATGAGCAGCTGCCCTTCCCGGAGGGAGCCCTGGTGGCGCAGCAGGAAACCGTTGGCTGCTAACCAAAGGCCCGTGATTTGAACTGGCGAGGAAGGTGTGGCGGTGTCTCTGTAAGATTAGGGCCTAAAACCCCTGTGGGGGCAGTTTAACCCTGTCCTGTTGGGGCACTGTGAGTTGGAATCAACTTGACAGCGGTGTTTTTGTTTGTTTGTTGAGCTTCCCTGGGTCAGCGACATTGTAGTGGTGACCTAAAGGCCACCGTGATGAAGGTCTCGAGGTGACCTGTGGCACATGCATCAGATGGACTGAGGGGTCTTCCGTGTGGGGAGTAAGTGGGTTCAGTTGATTATGTGGGTGGAGCCAGACCAGGAATGGGGGTGGGAGTTGGATGTGTTAAAACATGTCCTGAGACCAGTTTATCTCTGAAGTGTTTCTGTATTCCAACCTCAGGGCTTTCCTGGAGAGAGAGGGCAGTAGGCAGAAGGAGTGAGGGCCTCCCCTGCTGTCTTGTGACTCATGTCCCTGTTTGCAGCCGGCTGGTGGGGCTGTTGCAGTGGACGAGCCACAGGAACACAAGAAGCTGAAGGTGGGTGCTATATGGAGTCTTCCCACTGCGGGCACAAGGGGAGGGGGTGTCTCAAGTGAGAGCCACTGGCCCTGGGCACTGCAACCCCAAAGCTTGAGGTCCTAGGCTGGGACCCAGGGCCTGGGCGAGCTGCCAGCCAGGATCCTTTACCAGAAGCGCCCTCACCTCCGGGTAAGGATGGGCTAGTTTAGGAGCTGGGATTGAGATGTCTGGACTGCCAACAGCTTGCTCTATGACCTTGGCCGCTTCCTGCTCTTGGGGCCTCAGATTCTGCGTCTATTGCAGGGCTGTTGGATTGGATGAACTCAAGTCCTGCTTACTGTCTGGAATTCTGTGCTTGTTTGATTGAAAGCCGTGGAGTTAGAATGGCCCTGAACTAAGAGAAAGAAAGGAAGTGCACTGAATGGGGGTCCGGGGTTTCTGAAAAATGCCTTACTGGGTGTCTTACTGGTTATCTGGGAGGAATTATTGAGGCAGTTGAGAAGCTAGGACCCTCTACTCTGGCCTGAAACTGCCCCCATCCTAAGTAAGTCCCTCGGCCTGCTGAGAATTGTGAATTACACGTTGGGCTTCTAATGGCAAGTTCAGCAGTTAAAAACCACCAGCCATTCCAAGGGAGAAAGACGAGGCTTTCTACTCCCCTGAAGACTCACAGGGGCAGTTCTACTCCGTCCTAGGGGTACACTTGATGGCAGTGAGAAGCCTGATGTGGAGGAGTGTGTCACTACAGCCACTAGATGGCAGAGGAGGGCAGATTGAGAGTTTCTGGGGGTGAGAGAAGAGACCCCTGGGAAGGAGGGTGCAAGAGGGCTTGAGAGAGAGAAGGAGGGAGGGAGGGAAAGGGGGAAGGAATGAGAAGAGAGAGATCTAGGGAGGAAACAGGCATTGGCTGACGAGCACTAGTCTTAGGCTGTTCCATTGTAAATCAGATGGGATTGCCAAGTGTCGCTGTGGATGAGCATGTGTCCCTGCAGTAAACCTGTCTGTAAGGACAGATGGCTCTCTCTGTGAGTGTGTGAACAGAGAACAAATGGACTGGGAATCAGAGTCTGGGTTGCTTGTTTTGCTTTTTGTACTTACTCCCCACATGACCTTGAGTAAGCCTCCTGGCGGCTGCGTTTCCCTTTCTTTTGCTGTAGAATGGGTCGCCTACCTTGTGTATCTAGTGGGGACAGTAAGGGAGCATGAGAGGGCTCGTCACTGGCGGTCAAGGGCTGCGTCCTGCAGGTGTAGCCCCTCTCCGAGGCTCTGTGTGGTTTCTGAAGGAGTGTGCCTGTCTGGGTGGGAATATACAAGCCCTTGGCAATGTGGCCCCTTTAGTACACATTGTCTGATGGGGGTGAGCCTTCAGGAGGTGTGTAAGATCAGGCAGTCACAGAAGAGCTGAGAGGAGGAAAGCTGTGAAGCTCCCCTGGTTGGAGCCAAGGGACTGGGGAGGCCAGGCTCTGGCTTCTGCGCATTCTCCTGTTCTTTGGTATGGGAGGGAAGCG
Source organism: Echinops telfairi (assembly GCF_000313985.2). Classification (NCBI taxonomy): domain Eukaryota; kingdom Metazoa; phylum Chordata; class Mammalia; order Afrosoricida; family Tenrecidae; genus Echinops; species Echinops telfairi. Next base: position 851,576 of record NW_022111379.1, read on the forward strand.
CAGCAGTGAGGCTTGTGGGGGCTCTTCCCTAGCCAGCGGAGAGGCTCACTGCGGCCTACGTGGCTCTGCTCTTGCTCAGCTCCCGTCCGTGCTGACCCGAGGGAGCAGCTCAGCCTCTCTGCACAACAGCATCATTCGCACCACCATCTACCAGCTCATGCTCCAGAGCCTGGACCCTCTGGGCGCAGGTAAGCAAGGCCTACCCTGTTTACCCCTTTCCTCCTCCGGGTAAGGCGGGGTGGTAGGCACACAGAGTTGGCCGAGGATAGCGTGGGTGAGGGAGACGGGTCGAGACAGACAGAGGGCTAGCTAAGGGAGGCCTTCAAGAATTCTGGACAATGAAGTATGAGGGTGTCCATATCTCACTCTCCCCTTGTCCAGTGAAGGGGTTCACTGGCTACTAATGAGGCCCTGAACTGATCTAAATTACCCTCGGTAATTTCCCCACCATACCCACTGTCCTTTGAAGGTCCAGTGGCTGGCTGGGACTCTCCAGCCAAGGCCTCTAATGAGAGTATCTTCTAATCCTGAGCTCTGAGTAGCCCTGCCCTTTGCTCTGTATTCATTCAGCTCGAGTCCTAAGAAACCTGTGACTGGCTCCCCAGCTAGGTGCCCTCTGGGAGCTGCTAGGACCACTCCTGAGAGTGGTGGTGTGTATGGGGGCGTTGAGCAGAGTACAAAGTGCCGTGGGGGCTGATGTTGCATTTGACACATGATGAGGCAGCCGAGAGTGCCACCGTCCACCTCTCCAAGTCCTGCCTGCAGTTCCATTGCCCCGAGAACAGGTTCTGGGTGGCACACAAGTCACTTAACATGGCCCTTCTCGTCATTCTCGGTCTTGTGACTCCCACAGGATGATTGGGTGGGGACTATGCTTATCAGGTGCTTGGGGCTCACCAACGAGGCTGTGCAGTTTGCTAATAACTCCAGTCAGGTGCACGACACCCTTGTGAGAGTGGAACCAGCAAATAAGGTGTATGGCACCCGAATGAGCGCATTGGCCAGTCTGGCCCTCCTACTAGTCTTAAAACGAGCCATCCCAGAGGCAGGATGGGAAAGGGGCTCACTACCTCCAAGAAAGAAGAGCCAGGAGTAGGGCATGTCTTTTGGACCTTGGGTTCCTGTGTTGAGAACCCCCTAGACCCAGGGCATGGAAGAACTGGAACTCCTGAGATGGTGTAAGATGGTGAGAAGCAGTGGCAGAGAAATGGTGGCAACTACAGAGCAGTTCAAGGTGCAGTGGGTTCTGGCCCACAGAGGGAAGGAGGGAGCTGCAGGGGATGCACTGACTCCCTTTGTGCTGAATCTCACTGACAGCAGCGTGAGGTTCCTCTGGGCCCTTACCAGTGGAACCAAGGAACTTGGTGACACTCACCCAAGCAAGGCAGAGGCTGAGAGGCTGAGGGTCAGAGGGAGGTCTGCCTGTGGGCACAGCTGAAAAGAGGTTGTCCTGATCAGAGAACTGTATCCTAAGTTCTTTCTGATCCTGATTTGTAACCTGTTGCTGTCCCTAGTAAACCTCCTCACCGGGAGTGTGGTCTTTGCAATGACATCTGGAACAGAGCAGAGAAGTAGAGCGTGCAGAGGGTGGGGTGGGACTGCTTGTGTCAGAAGTGGTGAAAATGCGGAGGGTGGAGGCAGGGGTGACCCCCGTCTCAGGACTCAGCCTTGGGCTGATCCTGATTCCCTTCCACCTGCAGGAGGCCAGGCACCACTGGCCCACGATTTTGTTTTATTTTTCGCATCGGGTGTAAAGTATGTAAGTATATCATATTGTGAAAAGCAGAGTGGGAGAAGAACGTGGCGAACAAGCCTCTTTTAGACATTCTTCAAGGTGAACCCCAGCAGACATTGTGAGACCGGCTGCCCCAAACGCATGGCACCCTCAGATTTCAACAACAGTCCAGGGCGTGTGCAGGTCGAGTGCAGCGGGCGCCCCGCCTGGCCCAGTGAAGGCAGCTGGAGCTCTGTGCCAGGCCCCCTGCGGCTCACCAGCTCAGCAAACTCCTGAGGAGAAAGACCTGCTCTCGCCTGGGATGCCAGGGCTCCCTGCCTGGGCACTCCCACAGCCATCAGCCGCCAGCTGGCCCACTTGTCCTAACAGGATTACGTGATGTCCAGGCCAGGCTGAGGTCAGAGGAGATGGATTTAAGGAGATGATCCAGTCACCTGGAGAACTGGCCTGGGGAGGCCACGTGAGGAGATGAGCACTGGGGGAGCCTGAGACAATGTCCCAGGAAGGCAAGCATGCTAGGCACACTGTGTGGCAGGGCACCCTGTGCCAGGATGCAGTCTGTGCAGAAATTACAGCCCTGAACTCCATCACGGAGGGGCCGGGGCCAACCGGCCTGTGATCAGAGTCTCAGTCCTGAGAATTTCCACCGGTGTTTGTGTTTCCAGGAGGTGGGCCGAATGTCTCCACTCTTCCCAGGTGTCCCGGCTCTTTCCACAGAGCCGGCCCATGGAAGGGGATGGCCTGTGGTCTGAACTCTCACCATCCCTGGGAAGGAAGGAGTTTTTCTGCTCTGCGATCTTATGCCCTTTCTGATGATTTTACTGGGGCATGCGTGCATGTTCATGTGCTCGTGGGTTTGTGTGTGTGCGTGTGTGTGTGTGTGTGTGTGTGTGTGTGTGTGAGAGAGAGAGAGAGAGAGAGAGAGCGAGACAGAGAAATCGAGTCTGCAGTGGACCTGGCTCTCTGAGGGAGCACTGAGAAGTCAGGTGTGTGGTGCAGGGTGCAAGGGCAAGAGGGAACCTGGCCGTCCTTGCAGCTCCTCCAGCCTCGAGTCACAGAGGTTAACCAGCTCTCGGCCAGGAACCAAGGGACCCCCTCTTTGAAAACAGCCACACTTGACACAGCAGCAGGCCACAGGGCTTGGTTACGTGAGGGGCACTGACTCCAGTCTGGATGAGGGGGCCAGTGGAGTGTCATCCCCTCCTGTCCCCCGACACCTCACTTCATGGGACCTCATGCACCATAGCGGCCACTCTGCACTGTGCACAGTGCGGCCTATTGATAGAGGTAGTGGCAGCGGCAGCAACTCAGAGTTCAGGAGACAGACCCAGAGGAGGAAATTTCTGGTCCAATGCTCTCTTTTCTGCCAGCCCTGGGCCCAGGCTGCAGCGCTGATCTTCGATCTACTCAGCTTCCCGGACTGCACCGCCTCCGTTTCCGTGTCTGCATTGTGGGCTGGATGATCTTCAGGGTGTCTTCTCACTCAGCCCTCTGGAGCATCGGGCCTGGTCTCCGCAGAGTCGCTTCTGGCCGGGACAGCTCGTTGCCACCACGGGCCGCCACTCACAGGCGGTTCTTGTTGTCCTTGCTTCCCAGACAGCAGGGTCATGCAGAAACTCCCTCGCCCTCCCAACCCTTTCAGCCTGACAGATGAAAGACTGAGGCACAGAGAGGCGAAGGAACCACTCAGCTAGGGTTCCACAGCGGTGAAATTGGGATCCAAGCCCAGGCCACCTGGCACCAATATTTTGCTACCACAACCACGTGGGTGAGGGCAGCCCTTGCAGTAAGGAAAGCATTAGTGTTTAGTTTGCCTTGTGGACGCCCACTACAGTGCTCTGCGCATGTCCTGGTGTTGCCTCTTAGAGGGCAGACTCTGGGCCGTGGAGAGGGGACCCAGGCTTCCCAGGGGCACCCCGTGCTCGAGGGCAGCAATCTGCATGCATCCGATGGAATCGCTCTCTTCCATCTCCTTTACCACGGCCCCCACTGAGCCACTGGGGAGGACTATCCCTGAGCCCCTGCCCCCTTGAAATGACTGGGTGTCAGGCACACAGTCACTCTGACAAGAGCCACCCTTCCATTTTCCTTACTTGGAAAGCAGGATGTCACCATTGGGTGCACACCACCCTGCAGACACCTCCAGAAAAGCCTGCAGGCACAAGGATTGAAGGAGGCTCTGCTTGGGTGCAGGTGTCTGGAACCAAAAAGGCTGTGGCAGGGATATGCCGGGTCAGCTCTTTCCACTGGAGAGAGAGCGCCCACGAGCTTGGCCACCAGTAGACCCCTTGCAGCCCTAGCAATGCTCCGAGTGATTCATAGAGAGTTTCCACTGCATAGGCCCTGCACTGTCCGGGCAGCCTAGTCCAGGGGAGCACACCCAGGCCTGTGTGCCATCCAGTCCCGTGCCCTGCTCAGCACAGCCGTCACTGGTCGTTCACAGCCTCTCCTTCATTCAGCAGCTGCCACTTGTGCTGATAAAGGAACAACTCCTAGCTGTCGCCGCCGAGTCCAACCCTTTTACCACAGAGGAAACAGGCCTTGGGAGGGAAGTGATTTGTCCAAGGTCACAGCCAGGAGGTCGAGAGAATTTAAGGCCAAAGTTTGGGACTTGGGCACTCTCACCTGGTGGAGTGGAACCAGAATCCAGGCACCCCTCTCCCAGCCTGGGTTCTTCCCACCCACTACCCCTGTGCAGGTGCTCAGCTGCCCATCCCGACCCACCGGATGGAATTGCCCTGGCAGGGACCATGTGTGGTCCCACATCAGATGTGTTCCCTTTTTTATTCGCAGCCAGTCCCTCCATGGACAAGGAAGAAAGCTTGAATCAGGAGGCCACAGCCAAGCCCCAGGCCAAAGCAGAAAGCAAACGAGAAGGTGAGAAGATGTCCAGGCCAGCGAGGCTGGCTGGGAAGTAGCAGCCCTTTCCGACATACCTGCTGGCCTAAGGGCCATGCGTTCCTCCCGCAGATTCAGAAGGCCATGGACTGTTGAAGTCTTTCTTTCCTCGAAGGCCAGTGTGACTCTATTGGGGCAGGCACATGCTTTCTCCTTCCTGTCACTTCCACACAAGACCAGGCCAATACTGCTGGTGATGGCCTGAGGCCAGCAGGTATGAGAAAGCCACAGGGGTTCTGGTGATGGTGGCCCAGCAGCTCTGGTGGCAGCTGGGATAGGGGAGTGGGAGAGTTACTGCCCTCTGAGCTCTACAAAGCACACCAGACCTGACGGGTTTACCCAGAACCCCCTGGGGGAGGCAGAGCAGTAGTCAGGGTTCCCATGCTGCAGACAAGGAAACCGAGGCTCAGATGAAGTGAGAGAGCAAGAACTAAACCTAGCCAGTCCTGCCCCATGGCTTTATACCTGCTGCCTGGGCCGGGGAGTCAGCAGCATCCTTTCCATGAGGTTGGTAGGGGAAGGGCCAGACTCTAGTTGCCCAAACTCTTCTCAGCATTCCTAGCCAGGACGGAAAGGTCTGTGAACACAGGGATGGCAGAAATGGCCTCCTCCTCCCATCTGCAGGTATCTCAGTGGTCAGGGCAGTGACAGTTGACATCACATTCCTCTCACCAAGGAAGCCCCCAGTCAAGCCTAGGGAGATCCTGAAGTGACCCAAGTCCTGGTCTGACCATGACTCCTCCTCCTAGTGCCACTGCTGCTGCTTAGACCCTAGTGCTTGGTGCTGACCTGTCCCATGTTTATCCTTTAAAGAGGAGGAGCCAGCTGAGCTCCCTGCGGTCACAGTCACACCAGCCCCTGCTCCAGACAGCGAGGGAGATCAGGAGGAAGATGCTGACAGTCAGGTAGGCCCCCACCTGGCTGCCCCTGTACAAATGCCGGAATTTGGGAGGCTCAGGGAAGGGCTTGCTATCCCAAACTACTTCCTCCCTGGAGATCTGAAGTCCTATTTGAAAGTCATTCTTCTGGGGAAAGCATTGCCTTCTGGTGTTCATCTTTTACCTGGGAATCCACTCTGACACCTTGGGACGAATGAGCTACTATAGAAGAGATTGCGTTATAAACTCTCATCTGCTCTAAACGATACTGGGAAACATTGTGAGTGGGTCTGAAGTTAGCCAGGTAGCTTGATATACAGGTGTGGGGGGACCGAGTAAAGACTGTGACACTTTCCAAGGCTCCTCCTGGGAGCTGTCCCTGCTCTGGGCACCGTGGTCTGATACGTGGGTCTTCCGAGACTGGGCCACTATCTGTGCTTCAAACCCAGAGCCTCTTCTCCCACGATCTCACTCAGAAAACCAAGCTCACTGCCATCGAATTCATTCTGACTCAGCGGCCCTATAGGGCAGGGTAGAACTGCCCTGTGAGTCTCCTAGACTGTAACTCTTTACAGGAGTAGAAAGCCTCATCTTTCTCCCCAGAGTGGCTAGTGTTTTCGGACTGTTGACCTTTTGGTTAGCGGCCCAGTGTGCTCCTTCTAGTCCAGCGGGGTTTCTTGTCTCCATGTGTTCCTGCCTCCATGATGTGGCTCCCCTGGTTTTCTCCCCATACGACGCCTCCCTCCCTGCCCTCCTCTCCTTTTTCACACACCTCCTCAGACCCAGGGTACATGCCTCTTCTCCACGAAGCCTTCCCTGATTCCCATCCAGAACTCCCTCAGGGTTTTCCTCACTGACTTCCTTGTACTCTGTTGGTGTGTGCTGGGCTGCTAGCCCAATGATCAGCAGTTCGAGCCCACGAGCCTCTCTGTGGAGAAAAGCGGAGACAGTGTGCTTGTGTACAGATTACAGCCTGGGAAGCCCTACGGGCAGTTCTTCTCTGTTTGAGAGCATCGCTAGGGGTCAGAGTAGACTGACAGTCTGCAACCACAGCTATCAGTCCCCTACGGGGCGGTGAAGTTCCTGAAAGCAGGATCAAAGTGGCTGTGCTCAATGGGTTGAGTGACTAAGCAGTCAGGGGGCAAGTTCGACCTCCCAATTGTTTGTCTAACTTACTTGACACGAGAGGCGCTCATCGGACCATCCTGGATCCAACACCTGTGGGTTCAGTGTCTAAGACATCCTCATGATACTCAGTGTCCCGAGTAAGCCCGTCGCAGGCTGCTCAAGGAAAAGGGATTAGAAGGGCTTAGAAGGACACCTCCTGGACCAGGTGTCCTCAAACCATGGCCCGTGGGCCACATCCGGCCCGCCAAGGATGTTTATCCAGCCCGCCGGGTGTTTTTGCCCCATTTGTTTTTTTACTTCAAAATAAGATATGTGCAGTGTGCATAGGAATTTGTTCATAGTTTTTTTTTAAACTATAGTCCGGCCCTCCAACGGGTCTGAGGAACAGTGAACGGACTCCCTGTTTAAAAAGTCTGAGGACCCCTGTCCTAGACTGTACCTCTTTGTAGGAGTAGAAACCCTCACTTACGGAGCTAAATATTCTTTGGCTTCCTCTTTGGGGATTACAACCCTGGCTGTCTATGAGAATAATGAGAGCTTTAAAAATGTCCAGATATTTGCTACTGTCAAAAAGGAGGTGGAAAAGCCCAGAGCTCACGCTCAACAATGAAGTGAGAGTATCTGGGTGGGGGCTCAGGCATCACTGCTTTGAAGTTGCCAGGGCTTTTAATCTGCAGCGGGGATTGAGTCACTGAGCAGGCGGGGGTGGGGGTGGGCAGGGTTTGCCGTTACCATGAACTTTGTTCCAGAGTCTGTTCCGCAGACTCCCCCCTGACCACCCAGCTCAGGCGATTTGCACAGGGGACCGAGCCAACACATTCTTACAGGTTCGGTGGCTGCCAAATCTGAGGGACCCCAGCACCAATGGCTTTCAGAAAGGCTGCTACCAGGTCTGCAGATGGATATGGACTGGCAGTACTTCTGAACAAGTTCAAATACAACCTCCTGACTTCCAATCCTGTTGTTGGTGTTCACTGCCACCCTGTCCCATCCTCACAATTGTTCCATTTGAGCCCACTGTTGCAGCCACGGTGCCAGTCCATCTCCCCAGAGTCTTCCTGTGTCTCTGCCCTCTACCTTCCCGAGCGTGCTGTCCGTTCCCAGGGATGGGTCTTTCCTGACGACACGTCCCAAGTATCTGAGACAAAGTCTCACCATCCTGGCTTCTCAGGAACATTCTGGCTGTATCAAGACAGACGTGTTTGCCATCCATGGTACTTGCAAGAGTCTTCCCCAGCGCCACAAGTCAAGTATATCGGTTCTTCGAACTTGCACACACTTCCGAGGCAATTGAAAATACCACAGTTTGTGTCAGGCACACCTCAGTCCGCAACACTTTAAAGAGGTCTTGTGCATCAGATTTACCTACTGCAATCTGTCGTTCGATCTCGTGAGTACTGCTTTGATAAGCGTTTATTGTGGATCCAAGCAAGAAGTCCTTGACAACTTCAGACTTTTCTCCGTTTTCTCCTATTGGTCCAGGTGAGAGGATTTGGGTTTTCTTGACATTGAATTGTCATCCAAACTGAGTACTGCAGTCCTTGGTCTTCATCAGTAAGGGCTTCAAGGCCTCCTCACTTTCAGCAAGCAGGGTTGTGCCATTTACACGTGGAAGGTTATTAATATAAGCCTTCCTCCATCCTGGTACCACATTCTTCCTCATATAACCTCGTTTCTCTGATTATTGCTCCAAATACAGATTGAGTAAGTATGATGAGAGGTTACAATCCTGACACACACCTTTCCTGATTGTAAACCATGCAGTGTTCCCTGGTTCTGTTTGGATAATTGCCTCTTGATCCATGTACAAGACCCACATGAGCACAAGCACTATTCTGGAATTCCTATTCTTCTCAAGGCTACTCATAGTTTGTTAGGGTCCACACAATTGAGTGTCTTTGCAGTAAGTAAAGCACAAGTAAACATCTTTCTGTTATTCTCTGCTTTTAGCCCAGACCCTTCTGACATTGGCAGTGATACCCTTTTCCACGCCCTTTTAAAAATCTACCTAGAATTCTGAATTATTTTCAGAAAAATTTTACTTGCATGTAATATTAATGCCACATTGTTTTATAACTTGTATATTCTGTTGGGTCACCTTTCTTTGGAATCGGCACGAGTATGGCTCTCTTGCAGTCAGTCGGCCACGGAGCTGTCTTCCACATGTCTTGGCCTAGGTGAGTGAGTGCTGCTCAAACATTGCAATTGGTGATCCGTCAATGCCTAGAGTCGTGTTTTTGGCTAATGTCTTCAGTGCGGCTTCAACTTCTTCCTTTACTACCAGTAGTGTTTGATCACAGTACTACCTCTTGGAATGGCTAGTTCTCTTTGTACAGTATAGTGACTCTGTGTGTTCTGATGCTTCCCAAATTATCCACTATTTTGTCCATAGAATCTTTCAGTATTGCAGCTCAATGTTTGGAGTTTCTCTTGGGTTCTTTCAATTTAAGAAACACTGTGTGTTCTGCCATCTGGTTCTCTGACTCTGTGGCTGTGCACATTTCATTATGATGTTTTACTCTTGTCTTCTCGAGATGCCTTTGACAATTTCTGTTTGGCTTCCTCATCTCTTCCATTGGCCTTAACTGCTTACTCTGTGATCGAAATGACGTCTGGTCTCTTCTGACATTCGCCTCCATCTTCCCTTTCTTTCCTGTCTTTTTCATGACTCTTTTTCTTTCTTCATGTATGATGCTCTGATGTCATCCCACAGTTCCTCATGTCTTCTGCCATTTGTGTTCAGTGAATCAAGTTTCTTCTTGACATGTTCTCAAATTGCAGATGGGATATGCTCAAGGTCATGTTTTGGCTCTCACAGACTTGTTCTAATTTTCTTCAGCTTCCTGGTAAGCAGAGCATGTATGAACATGTTAAAATACAAACACTTGCCTTCCAATCCTCGACACTCTAATTCAGGTGCACCAGGTGGAGCCGGGAAGAATGATATTTCTAAGAAGGGCCCTAGGTTGAGAGCCCGCGTCTGACTCAGTTCTAGCATTTGAAAAAGAAGGCAGCTTAGTGGCCAAGTGGCCCAGTGCTGAACTATCCATGCTCCCATTCTGACTTCATCACTCACCGTGTGCTCCATGCACAAGTGAGCTCACTTTTCTGTGCCCGCGTTTCTGCATTTAGAAGGTAGGAATAATTCTTAGCTGACACATGGAATTTAGCTAGGTTCGTTATTCGACCATTTGGCATAGTGCCTGGCACATAAAAAACCTTCAAGGAGATGTCGGACAGGGCAAGATATGACAAATAACAATTTATAAGTTATCAAGGGCTCATGAGGGAGGGGGGGGGGCGGGGGGAATGAGAACCTAGTGCTGGGGGTTTAAGTGGAGAGGAAATGTTTTGAGAATGATGGCAAAGACTGTACAAATGCGCTTTACCCAATTGATGTGTGTATGGATTGTGATGAGTTGTATGAGCCCCTAATAAAATGATTAAAAAAAGAAAGAAAAAAGAGACAAAAAACCCTTCAAAAGATAAGTGCATCATAGTCATTATTTCATTTATTTAATTCATAGAGAAAAAAAAGAAATGTGATACGCTTTCAAAAGCTATCATACCATAGTAGGCAACACGAATGGAGGCATGACCTAAGACAAGGAAGGCGACATCCCGTTTGACATTGTTCCCTTCCGGGTTACCAGCTGATTAGGATGAGCTCATGAAGAGGGTGAGGAGGCTCTCGGCCATGACGTGCGGGAGTGATAGAAAGACCTGGAACAGCTTATTCAGGGAGGAAAGCTACTTCGTGGAAGAGGACTTAGACGTGTTCGGCGTGCTCTGAAGTGTAAATCTACCCGCAGGGTTCTTCCCAGTCCAGCGAAACCAGACCAGACCCTTGTTTGTAAAATGTGGGTAAATTTGAACAATAATGGGAGTGGGAGAAAATATTGGTCAATGCCCTGTTAGAAACTTAATTTCTCTCTTAGAAAACCAGGACGGGGAGCTCAGTAATTCCCTCGGCCTGAAGGAGGCAGGGCAGTGGGGGAGCAGCAGTGAAGAGATGAGTCACTTCATAACTGCCGGGTGGCTATCTGTGCCACTGTAATCTGCAAGTCCCTCAATGAACCCTTGATTTTACTTTAAGAAAAGAAAACACCGGCATTATTCGAACTGCAGAACAGTCACATTTCCAGACTGGCAGTCAGAAATAGCAGTGCCTTGTTCAGAGATGGCCAGAGCTGCACAACTTAAGACTCTGTCCCTCTCCATGGTCCTGCCCAGGACCCAGCCTCCAGCATCAGGCTCCTGAAATGGGTCACTGTTGCTTCTGCGTCCCCCCTCCAAGGCTTCAACCTGTAAAGTTCCCATTCTGGTCATTGTTCTACTTCCCTCCCCAGCCCAAAGAAAAAAAATCTGGTCTATTTTGGCTTCCTTCATGAACAGGGTTGACAGGCCTGCCTATATGAAAGGGGTAGAAACCTGCTGCACAAATGGACTCCAGTCAACCCGAGCTATCAGAGATGACCGAAGTTGCTCAGGTGGTGAGCTCTCCGGGCCTGGAGAGGCTCAGCTAAAGCCTGGTAACCACTGGGTACGAGTGTAAAGGGAGGCGTTTTACACTTGTTTTCACCTCAGACTCAAGTTTTCAGAACCACCACCCAAAGTGTGTGTGTGTGTGTGTGTGTGTGTGTGTGTGTGTGTGTG
>NW_022111379.1:863799-893344 GCF_000313985.2 Echinops telfairi
GGGTCAAGGCTGTCTGTCTATCCCTGGGGCTTGGTGAGGGGTCAAGGCTGTCTGTCTATCCCTGGGGCTTGGTGAGGGGTCAAGGCTGTCTATCCCTGGGGGTTGCACATACCAGCCTGACAGGGTCCACTACCCACAAGAATTTAGAATAGGATTGTAGCTCTGAAGGGGACCCTGGGCCTGAGGGGCCTGGCTCAGGTCTTGAATGCCCTACACCTCACAGGTACTCAGTGTGGACACAGTCCCAACTCAGTTTGATTTAATATGGGGACGATTCTTCTGCCTTTTATGGGGATCTTTTGAAAATTCAAGGTGCTAGTTGTTCTTTCTATCCAACATTCCTATCTACAGGACAAGCTGTGCCAACTTTACATCATCTGAGGAAGGCAGTCTGCACTCTGCCTCTGGGTCTGGATTTGGCAATGCTTAACCCACCCCCAGGAGCTATAGTGGCACAGTGAGTTACAAGTTGGGCTGCTAACCAGAAGGTTGGTGGTTTGAAACAACCAGACACTCCATAGGAGAAAGATGAGGCTCCAGTGTTTCCAGGTTGTCTCCATCAGGGCTCCTCACCGACTCAGTGGCTCTCTTCAGAGGGCCAGAGGACGTTAGTGTCTACAACTTACTCCTCTTCCTTTTCAAATAGGAGTCCAGGAAGTTTTTTGTTCTCACCTTCCTGGGATCCATCACCTGGATAGCTCTGTTCTCCTACCTCATGGTGTGGTGGGCTCACCAGGTGAGTGATGCTCTGCCCCAGCACACCCACGAGCCTTCCCCTCCCCTTCAGCTGGAGCCTCCGGGGTCCAGGCAATGGGCAGCACCAGGCAGAGGTTCTGGTCCCTACACTGTCATGGCTTAAAAGTAGACCTCGATTCCAACAAACGTGGTGCTTGTTCCTCAACGCGTGTGACTTTTCTGTCTTACATTCATACTGGGATGTGGCATAGAAAGCCGCCCATTTCCAGCTGTATTCTCTGCCTCCCTGCCATGCACCCCACCCTCTCCACCTGTGAAATCAGTAACACTCTCCAAGAGTCAGCACAGTGTAGTCTTCTTGCTGGCAACCCTACCCCACAACCTCCCTGCAGACACAGGCGGGCCTCCTCGGAGCGCGTGGCCTCCTCGTGGCACCAGCGCTGTGCTTGCTGTCTCTGTTGCTTCCCCATGAGGGCGTCGGTCGGGGTGTGCCGCGCTGCTCACTCACCCCTCACTAGCTGGCCTCCAAGTTCCTGGCACAGAGCAGATGCCCATATTCTGAAATGAAAATGCTCACACGCAGGTTGGAGGGGCAGTTCTTTGGGAAGGTGGAAGTTGGAATGAGAGTACAGCGAGAGGAGGGAGGTAGAGCTGATATCACCGGTGGGCTCTTAGTCCAATTTAGGAAAGAAGAGCAGCCTGGCTCCCAGGAGCCTAGAGTGGGGTCCCTTTCTCTCTCGGTGGCCCATCTCCAGCCCTCTCCTCCTTCCCTCTGGCTGAGGGTGTGCGTGGCGCCCTTCTGAAGGTGGTGTGTCTGCACAGAGTGGCACGTGACCATGCTTCCATGAGCCTCGGTCAGTGAGCTGATGTTACCATGGCTTCTCATGACTCTTGCTGTTCACCAGGTTGGTGAGACGTTAGGCATTTCCGAAGAGATTATGGGTTTGACAATCCTGGCAGCAGGCACGTCAATTCCTGACCTCATCACCAGCGTGATTGTGGCGCGAAAAGGCCTGGGAGACATGGCTGTGTCAAGCTCCGTGGGCAGTAACATATTTGACATCACCGTGGGGTGAGTGGCCGTTAGTCCCAAGGCCTAGTTAGGGTGGCTGGATAGCAGCGTGCTGGCTCCACCCCCATTTCCTGTTCCACTCACTGTGCACGCGATTAAAAAGGCACCTATGTGAATTGTTTCAACAAGGCAACCAAGTAGCAGCCTTCCTCCCTTCATCAGATGGGCTGGCCAAACGAAAACGCTGCCTGAAATGTAACTGACTGGAATTTACAGAGATTGAAAACGAAGCCCATTAGCTTCCATTACCAAATACAGTGCAGTGCTCTGCCCCGGCCTCCACGGCTGGGGTGGAAAGGACGCCATCTCACTGCCTCATCTCCTGCTCGGACTGCAGCTCCAGCCAGCCCAGACCTCTCCAGGCATTTTGCTTACACCAGCACAAGCCATTTCTTCCCTGGCTCCCTCCTCCTACCTCATCAGCGCGGCACGCCAGGGCTGCTTGCTTCTCCCAGTTGTCTGGTGGATTCGGGTGGCCGCCTTGGCTCCTTGAGCTTGCATTTGTGTAGTGTGATTATGGGGAGGAATGAGTGGGTAGAGGTGGCTGGGCGGGAGTGAAAGGGAAAAGGAGGGGAGCCATGATCAACAAAGAATGTAGAGCTATTATTCTAAGGCAGGCTTGAATGGGAAAACTCCGGTCTGTCAAGCAGTCGTCATAGAGTATGCAGAAAAGAGATTTCAGACCCAGATAACTTCTTTTTAAATCTAGGGTATCCCATTTAGCTCTCCCTACCATCCCTTAGGCAAATCATTTCTTTTCTCTGAACCCGTTTCCTCATTTGTGAAGTGGGGCTAGTCATCTACTTCCTAGGGTATATTTGAGCACACACGTGTGTGTAAACGTGCTTTCCTATTTAGCGATGTGGGTTTCTTATACACATGCAGCAAATTCACGTTGTTTCTTCGATCTTGCAGCTTGCCGGTTCCTTGGCTGCTTTTCTCTCTTCTCAATGGCTCCGTGCCTGTCGTGGTCAGCAGCAACGGCCTGTTTTGTGCCATCGTTCTGCTCTTCCTCATGCTCCTGTTTGTGATCACCTCCATCGCATTGTGCAGATGGAGGATGAACAAGGTGCTGGGCTTCACCATGTTCCTCCTGTACTTCATATTCCTCATCACCAGTGTGATGTTAGAAGACCGGGTTATATCCTGCCCCATCTCCGTTTGAGTCAGGGCCCCTGGGGTTCAAGGTGGACTCAGCAGAATGCCATGCCGGATGTTCCTGTACCTTTGCTACACTGATGAAAGAACAGGGTCCAGAGAGCAGCCCAGCGCCTCTGACGCGAGTGTGATCTGGGACGGAATTTTCTCCTTGGAAACAACTGACGGCTCGCTGTGGATGAAGGCCCTCACCTCAGGGGAGTGGGTTCCCCCGATGCAGACATCCCTGAGATGGAGGCCAGGAGAGGGGGTGCCAGAGGGCTTTCTAATGAGAGGTGGCAGGGGTGAGGATTGGGGGAGGAAGACACAGTCCCTCAGTCAGTCCTCAAATGTTGCTCATCTTCAAGATACAGACCTGGCCCGCACGTCCCCTACTGTCCCTACACTAAGCACATGTGCAGTTGTCGGTCTTCTCTTTTTTTGTTGAAAACATGAGGTTCTGTCTGGCTTGCAGTCACTGAAGGTCCAGTTCGTGGTGACTTGGAGCAGCTAAGGCTACAGGAACAAGGAAGTGCGTGGGTAAATGATCATTCACAGCCTTCTCCAGTACAACGTGTGCTAGTATTTTCTAGCCCAACAGGACATTAGCTCTCACTGTTGCCGATCTAAAATGTGAAATTAACGTTGGAAGCACTCTGAGAAATGGACATCTATGATTTGCCTTTGAATTGGAAGGTGTGGAGATGAGGGGAAAATTACTTGAGGCAATCAAAATATGTACTTATCAGAAAATCCAAGTTAATATTGCTTCCATCAAGTGGTGACATCTTGAAGGATTGATTAGATGTTAAACAGAACTGTCCTTCCCTGCCACATTGTGTGTTCTAACCCGGCAGCGACAGTTCTCACTAGTGAGAATCAGGACTCGTACAGGGAGCCCAAAGGCAAGAGGGCTCAATAGGGTTTGAGATGACAGATGATCCAGTGGGGGCATGCAACCTTTCACGTCAACCTAGTTCAGGTTATAAATCTGGACGTTACTTTTCCTGCATGGCTCATGAGTGACATTACGAAGGAGGAAATCCAAAAGCCCATCGCACAGCGATGGCAAGGTGGGCGAGGGGACGACAGTCTCCCCAGGCAGCTGCTGCGAAGGACTCTTGAGCTTGTCAAGATCGTGTGGCTATCTAAACATGCTCTGTGGAATTCCACGTGCTTTCCAGTACCACGGCTTGCTGCTTTTCCTAGCACGTTAGGGGACTCACTGGAAATGAAAGGGCACACACAGTCATGTCTCTAGCATCGGAGCCGAAGGAGGCCAGGGCATGGCAGTGGGTGGTAAAGTGGGCAGGGGGCTGTGTTCCAAGATTTTCTGGAGAAGATGGGATGAAAAGATCAAGGAATGTTCTCATGAACTTTTTGAAGCCCCCTTGTAGGCTTTAATACAAACGCGAGGCATCTCTTATGGAAGCGGAGACAGATGTGGGTGCTGAAGGGCTAAGGGTGCAGGACTCTGGATCCAAGTTCCAAGCCATAACCCTTCTTTGAAGACTCGCCGGTTCATTTAAGAGGCCTCCATTCCTTGGGAACAATTTTTGCTGTTTCCACACAGCTCAGCGCCTGGAGCTTTCCCTTCACCCACATGGAGGGGCTTATCCTGGTTAGATTTTCTTGGTCAGAACGCTCAACACAAGGCTGATGAAGACGATGGAGCCGAGTTCAAATTCTGTATTCACAGATTAATTGCACTCATTCCTGATGCTGCTGCACAGCCGGGTCCCCACAGGCCATTGCTTATGAACAAGAAGAGAGGACAACGCCGTAGAGGGAGAATGACCCCAGTACCAGCACCCTGGCTGTCAACTGCTCTCTGCAGCCAATTTCAGCCTGTCTTGGGGGGGTGTCCTGCCTTCTCCTGGTATCTGACATTCTTCTCAGGACCAACTGGAAGTGACAGATGGGGAAATGTTCTGTAGTGTTAAAGTGCTGAAAATTCATTTAGCGATTAAAGCCAACTCCACTGGTTTCACGTCCTTTTTTTTTAGTTTGCTGAACTTCTGGCATTTCTTTGTACAAAGGAAGTTCTGATAACTGCACACTCTGACAAGTGCAGGCAGTGAAGGTGGGGTCTTGGTGAATGAGGAGGAAGTCACTGCAGAAGAGGAGATAATCACAGATTGAGGGAAACTTAACATTGAAAAGATCAATGTGTTAGGTTAGGTTTAGAAATAAAAGAATGTATCACAGATTATAAATCTAGTATAACTTGTCAAAATTGTGATGTTTTAGAGGTAAAATATCTTAAAGTATGAAAAGTATTGCTATGATAGGGGTCGGAGCGGAGAACCAAAGCCCAATTGTAGACAATTGAATAATCCCTCACCGAAGGGTCACAAGGAAAGGAGGAAACAGCCAGGGTGCAGTACAGCACTGACGAACACAACGTCCCTCTAGTTCTTTAATGCTTCCTCCCCCCACTATCATGACCCCAGGTCTACTTCACAAATCCGGCTAGACTGGAGCATGTACACTGGTCCAGTTAAGAGCCCTCGACACACGGAATCCAGGACAGATAAACCCTCAGGAACAGTAATGGGAGTAGCGATACCATGAAGTTAGGGGGGAAGGTGGGAGGAGGAGGAAAAGAAGGGGGAATCGGTGTGTAACACTCCCCACCGCCCACCCAAGAGGTTTGAACAACAGAAACATGGGCAAAGGGAGACAGTGGACAGTGTAAGATATGAAAATAATTATTTATAATTTACCAGGGGTCCGCAAGGGTGGGAAAGTGGGGGAGAGAAAAAAAGGAGCTGATACCAAGGGCTCAAGCAGAAAGAAAATGTTATAAAAATGATGATGGCAACATATATATGTGTTTGACACAACTGATATATGGGTTGTTGTAAGAGCTGTAAGAGTCCCCAATAAAATTATTTAGTAAAAAAAAGTATTGCTACAAAATCACAGAAACTTACTAAAAAAAAGATATGAGAAATGTGAAGCAATTTGTCCTTAACATATCCTACCATCTAAACACATCTGTAGGCAGTTTCCAACTCTCTGCCCCTTCCCGAATTCTGCACCTCAAATTACACTATATCAAAACAGCTATTTTGGCTTCCCTGAGGGACTTAAAATTGTTTTTGTTTCAATGTTTTTTGAGTACACAAGAACACTTTCTTCTAACAAAGTAGCATTCTGTGATGCTCACCTTCCCGGCACAATCGCTGAAGACAAAATGGGTGCATAAGCAAATGTGGTGAAGAAAGCAGATGGAGCCCGGCTATCAAAAGATAACAGCGTCTGGGTTCTTAAAGGTTTGAAGGTAAACCAAGGGGCCATCTAGCAGAGAAGCAACAAGTCCACATGGAAGAAGCACACCAGCCTGTGCGAACATGGAGTATCAGGACCAGGTAACAGGCATCAGAAGACCCATACAAACAAAAACATACTGCTGAGAATGAAAGGGGTCAGAGCAGAGACCAAAGCCCATCTGTAGACAACGGGACATCCGCTCACAGAAGGGTCACAGGGAACAGATGAGTCAAACGGCACAGTAAAGCACCGATGAAATACACAATATTCCTCTGGTTCCTTGAGGCTTTCTCACCCCTCCACTATCGTGACCCCAGTGCTGCCTCTCACTTCAGACTAGACCAGAGCATGTACACAGGTACCGATAAGAGATAAGAGCTCACGACACACAGAGTCCAGGAACAGGAATGGGAATAGCAAAACCAGGATAGGGGGAAGGGAGGGAGAAGAGGGGAGGAAGGAGGAACCAATCGAAATGATTGACACATAAGCACACAACCGCCCTCCAGGGGGAAGAACAACAGAAACCATGGGGGAAGGGAGACAGTGGTTAGTGTGAGGTATGAAAACAATAATTTGTAATCTATCAAGGGGTCATGATTGGGGTGGGGGGAGGGAGGGAAAACGAGCTGATACCAAGGGTTCAAGAGAAAGTAACTGTCTAGAAAAGAATGATGGCAACATATGTACAAATAAGCCTGATCCAGTTGATGTATGGATTATGATGAGTTGTAAGAGCCCCCAATAAAATGATCTTTTAATTAAAAACATGTTTTTTGAGTTTTGTGAACAAGAAGTCAGAGTAATATGAGGTTCTGAGGGTTCTATGGTAGATGGGGTAAAGTTTCTCAATAAAAGTCTTAGAGGGCAGCCCTTGCTACCACTCAAAAAATGAGTGGTGAAAAAAAATCTTGGTGCAATTTTCCTGGCCTTTTCCTCACCAATTCCATCTTCAGTTTTCTGAAATTTTCTTCCTAATAAGTATTTATGATCACCCTATATACTTGAAGAATATCTACCAAGATGGCCCCTTTGAACCCCTCCCCCCCCCAAGTCAACCGTAACCTTCCGAGCTGACCCTTCTGCTGTGAATCAAGTGGCCCAACTGGTTCCCTTGCAAGCCACTAATCTGAGACCCCTGCTCTCTGGATCATATTGATAAATCCAAGACTCGTGTATAATTCAGTCTATAAAATTATCTTCATTCACATTGATACTGTTTAAATGACTGATGGAAACCATCAGCTCTGTGAGACAGCTGATCTCCCCACGTCACTTTTTTTCACAGCACAAACCTCTCCCCACTTTTCAGGCATCCTGACAAAACTAAGCCAAGTGTGCCATTGAGAGAGCTTGTCTTCTGCCATCCATGGACCGCAGACATGTTTAAACAATATTTGTCTGGAATAGACCCACGTGTATACGAACTGGGACCTTCGTAGCAATATTATTTTAACTCATATTGAGATGGTCCTCTTGTTTGATGAGCAAAATGATCTTTATAGTTTTGGGCACAAACCCCAAGCCATTCCATTAGCCTAGAAACAACTGTTCCCAGTGGGCAGTTGAATCGGAGACATCCCGCACGACTTCTCCTTTATCCCTTGGAATTCTATTTCCTTGGTGGCTCTGGCAATAGATTTGGCCCAGATTTCTAAAACGTGGAATTCTTCCTAAAATAAAGCGTTAAGATTCCATATAGTGCAAGAACAAAGGGATGGATTCCAATATTTCAGACCTTGATGTGTTTAAATCGTTAACTATATATTTTGAATATTCAATTGCACTTTCATGAAGTCATTTGAAAATGGTTTATCAAATTATAGGCTTAGTCTTTTATGATAGCATCTTCAAAGACTTACCTTAATCTTCTTATCTTTTAAATTTACATATGGTGACAGGAATAGCAGCCTGGATAGGGCTGGTGGCCTTGTGTGTCTGCAAACACCCAGGACCACACCCTTTTTGGCGGAGGGCCCGCGGCAGGAGCAACTTGCAGTGTTCAGGGACAGGTAGCCGTGAAAGCTCGGGAGAAGCCCTCTCCTAAGCTAACTTTCAGGAAGAAATCAGTATGGCGGATGGTAGGAAGAAACCATATACTGAAAATGTGAAGGTAAAGTGGCATGCAGCTGTTGGTGAAAGAGATGTTCAATTATCAAATAAAACTTATCCTGGTAAGCTCACCTAGAAAAATGACACTTTCAGGGACCACTTCCCTGCATCAAAAAGTGGAAGCCTGTATTAGAAACACGAAGAAAATAAGATGGAAGTGTTTCGAGTTGTAGGGAATCCTGGTGCCCAGTTAAGTGCTTACCTGCTAACCAAAAGGTTGTGGGTTTGAACTCAGCAGCAGCTCTGAAGGTGGATGTGGCCCTCTGCTTCTATAAAGTGTGCAGGCTGGAAGCCCCATGGGGCCGTTCTGACCTGTCCTATGGGGATGCTGTGAATCAGAACCAACTGCATGGCAGTGGGCCAGAAAACATATTCCAGAATTGGAGGCACAGGGGAGGACAAAGAAGATCAGATGACGATGAGCTACAAAATTTCCTATCTGGCAATTGAAGGAAGAGCTGAATATTTTACATATGATCTAGGACACAAATGTGTGACATTCAAACAGAAGGGAGGGAGTAATCAACAAAAGATACTAGCACAAAGCATGGTTTATTTCCAACAATTAATACATATAAACAAAACTAAGAGTAAGAAAATAAGAGATAGTAAAAGATCGTATCTCTCCAACACAATTGGCCATGATTCTCCGAAATGTATGGTCAGCAAGTAAAATTGAAGAAAAGTTCATATAGAGCTGTTGTAAAAGATGATTCATATTTTCTTCTGAGCAGGGGTTTCCATTTTATATCCATGTCTTAAGGTTGATTCTTAAAAATAAAATTTATACAAATAATATTCTCGGGGAAATAGGGAAAACCTAATGTTGCTCAAAAGCAGAAACACAATCGGGGTGGAGGGAGCACAGGGGTAAAGATCACATTCGCTACTTTCCCAATGAGAATGAACCATAAAGAATGGGCTTTAAACTCACTCTTCTTCGGTCAGATATTTGGAATCAATAATCTATGACTCCAACAGAACATTCGCAGTACAGAAAAGATAATCAGCAGTGAAAACTGCTTTTATGGGGCAAAGGAAGAGTCCTGTTTGGAAGGATGTTTACTGCCAATGCCAAAAGCTTCTTCACCCACCAAATGTTTCTGTCATCAGAGAGCTTTGCTGTTAAGTTTGCGAAGGTAAGACTCAATTAGAATGTGAACCTGGAAGCAGAGTATGGAAGGGTAAGACTGAAGGGGTATTTATTTACAGAGGGGAGGCAGATACATGTGCATAGCACCGGATTTCTCAAGTAAACAAATTCAGCTCCCAACTAACTGAGCTGACAGTTTTGTGTGTTTTAAGCTTTCTCCATTGTTTCCCAGGGTAGAAAGCTGTGAAATGTTTCAATTTGGTGTGAACTCTACAACTTGACTTTTCTGCATCTCAACTGATTCTAGTCTCAGGACCCAGGACACCCCCCAGTCCAAGTGGCATGTACTCTGTTGGCTTTACACACCTAATTTGGGATCATTCTTTTTCTTCTTTAAAACTGGCTAGACATGTGTAAACATATACGTACACATAATAAAAATCCATCATCCTAACAGCCAAAAGATATATTTCTTCCTGTCAGAATTATCTAAAGAAAGTGACATTAGAAATAATGGGACTAAAAACACATTTTTAGTCTTTTTAATACTCAAGGTGCTTAAACATTAAATTTATTTTCTAATTCCTGGCTACTTCTGGATTTTAGATTCCACAAACTTCAGATTCTGAAGGCTTGTTGAAAAAGCCAAATTCCTCAATATGGGAAATTCTATCTGGCTGTACTTTTAGAGCATACTATTTTCCTACTTTTGAAAAAATATTTTGAATATTTATATATAGTATTAACAGAATACCTCAGTAGGTCATAGTCAGGATAAATATTCTGTAGAACAACTTGTATCATAGCCAACATTTAGATATGAAAATAAGGGTGAAATTTAGGGTAGGGTCAATTGTCTGACATATTTCCAAACATGTAGAGCATTTAAATTTGTTGATATTTGGCTTTGGAAGCTACTTGCCCTGTGAACTGTATGTATATATTAGCCATAGAGGAAAACTGTGAATCATGGTTTTTCGAACCTGAGTTTGCAGACCCGGGACCTCCCTGGCTCTCCTCTCGTAAGGATCAATGAGTCAGTCTGGGCAGTGTGCACGCTCTGCGTTACTGAGTCAGCCGAGGACAATGACATGCAAGCCTAGGGCAGGGCTGACACTAGCAATGGCATTTTTCTTTTAGTCATTCTCCCAAATTAAGAAAAAAGAAAAAATATATTTATAGATAATGACATATATATATATTTGTATATACAGAGATCTGCATTTGGACTAATTACTCCCAATAACAGCAGACCAGGAAAATAAGTACTTATTTTTATACTTGCTATATTAAGTTTAAAAATTAAAAAAATATCAACTTACTATAAACAATTTAAAATATGTATAATACAACATTATGGTGAAAACATTTGACTAGTTAGGAAAATGGGCTACTTTGATCTTATATGTCTGGTTTGGTTCCATACATGATTTTTTCAATCTGTCTCTTTCCAAGAGAAACCACACAACAGCTCGGTTACTTTATGGCAACTAATTTTGTATGGGAGCTTTCTCATAATAAAAATAATTACTTATTACAGGGGAATTAAAGGCTAAAGAAAGAAGAACTGGGAAACAAAGGCGCTCTCTCCACATTCCCATTCTCTTCTTCACGCGCCCTCTACACGCACAAAGCTGTCTGTGTCTTCTGAACCACTGACAAAAGGTGTTTTCAAAACTTGAGGGAAAAAATTTTAGTCTAAAAGTGTTATTTTTATATACCGACTGTACAATACATATTGAACGCACACACACACACACACACACACTCATGCAGACACACATATCTAAAGGTAAGGTTCTCCAAAGGTTCTCCGACATTCCATCACACCAGTGCTTGGTGGTCGATCACAGTTGTGTGTACTCTTGACTTGACTTGGTGTGAGACGATTATATGCCATCTTATATTCTTTATCAAATGCATCTGAAAATAATTCATAAAGAAGATATAAGGTAATTTGTCTGATGCTGCCAACAATCAAATTTATATAATACTATAGAACCACAAAATCAGAGGTCAAGAAAAAATTTCTAGGTCATTTATGCATCACTAAAACACACAAATATCCAAAGTGGAATGGGAAACAGGAACCTTGGCATCTAGAGAATTTTAGAGTTAGATTGCACCGATCAGTGAAACTTAAAAGATTTTAAATGCAAATTTTTACTACTACCAAGTTGGGTTTTTCTATTACTTTGGTGGGAGCACTTTGTTTTTAATATGTCAAAATTAATAAAAATAGTAAATATGAACCATGATATTTTCTATTAGGATGAACAAAAATGTTCATTCCTTCTTCATGGCTGAATAAAATTCCATTATATAGATATATCACATTTTTTATCCATTTGTATACTGACAAAAACTTGGGTTATTTATACCTTTTGCTTTTCAGTCATACTGTTACGAGCAGAAGGAAACTGCTGAGTCATGGTAACTCTAGGTGGGACATTTTGGAGAACTGCCAGTTTTCTCCAGTAGCTGTGCCATTTTACACTTTCATCAGCAATGTGTGAAACTTTATTTTCCCACATTTTACCAACACTTACCCTTTTCCATTAAAAAAAATGTTTTTGAATGGGTATGAAACGATCTCATTGTCACTTTGAGATGCATTTCCCTCGTGCCTACTGGTGGTGAACATCCTTCCACATGCTTACACTGGACACGCACACGCACACACACACACATTCTTTGGGGGAAATTCAGTTGGATTATTTGTTTTCATTGAGTTGTAAAGAGTATTTTATACATTCTGAATCCTAAAGCTTTATCATATATATGATTAGCAGATCTTTTTCAACTTTGTATTTCTTTTCTCTGTATTGACAGTGTCTTTTGATATACATAAAATTTAAATGTCGATGATGTCCATTATAGGACAGTATATCTAAGACACTGCACCCTAATATAAACCCATAAAGGCTTATACCAAATTTTCCCTAAAGGTTTTCTATTTTAGCTGTTATATATAGATCTTTGAGCTATTTTCAGTTGACTTTATATGCATGTACAGTAGGAATCCGAATTCATTCTTTTGTATATGGATTGTTGTCCCAGAAACATTTATTGGGGGTTGGGGGGAGCTTATTTCCACCATGAAATGGTCTTGGCATCCTTGTCAAAATTACTTAGCCATAGATTTATGAGTCCATTTCTAGACTTTCAGTTTTTCCCCACTGACCTGTATGTTTATTGCAAGCCAGTGATACTATTTTTATTAGCTTTATAAGAGATCGTGAAATACAAATGTCTGAATCCTCGAGCTTTGTTCTTCTTTTTCAAGATTGCTTTGGCTGTTCTGGGCTCCTTGTGACTCCGTATGAATTTTAGTTCTCCTCCCCCAATTAAAACCTAAAGTTTGTCCATTTCTATAAAACAAACAAAATACACTTGGGATTTTTATAAAGACTGCTTTCAATCTGTAGAGCAACTTGGTAGCTATTGCCATATTAAAAAGAGTAAGTCTTCCAATCCATGAATATGGGATATCATTCTATTATTTAGGTCTTAATGAATTTCTCAAAAATATTTTCTAGCTTTCATTGTACAAATCTTGAACATCTTTGGTTTAATTTATTCCTAAGTGTTTTATTCTTTTTGATATTCCTGTAAAATTGAATTTTTTAAAACTTTATTTACCCTAATAGTTACATACATATATAAATTATATGAAAAAAATTAAAAAATTATCTGAGCATGTCATCTATGAATAATCTCTCAATTTGATGCCTTTTTTTCTCCCTGTATACATCCTTGCCCCCGCCCATAACTGACTGTACAGAATATTATATGATAGGTTGACATTTGCTTCTCCAGACATGAGATCTTAGCAGCTGTGAATCTATTTATGTTACTTTCACAGCTGGAGGTTTTTTGCGGCATTAACTAGAAGTGTATGATAGGTAAAGCAACGATGCTCGATGTGGTCAGTCAGTACACAATTATTCTACCTGTGAGAGTATAAGGGTTGAAATATTTCTTAATACCAGTGAACTGGCCTTGAGAATCAATTTCTGGACCTGCCATGGTTTCGATCTTGCCAAAGCCACAAATCCCACAGTCTGCTTCTCTCAACATCCAGTCTCCCGCCTTTACTTCTGTCCGGCCCAGTGTCTCTGCCCGTGCCTCCCACTGCTGAACAGAAGGGCGAGAGAGCACGTCCTTGCCTCTTCTTCCTTCTTCTTTGCTGGCCGCAGGGAGAAAGTTTCGGCTTCTTACTGTTTGGTAAGATGTTAGTTTTACGTGTTTCATGAACTCTCTTTTTAATTAGGTATGGATTTTTCATAAAGGGCCTTTATTATTTCGAGTCCTAGCTTTTTGAATGATTGTTTTTTATCACAAAATAGTGTTAAATTTTGCCAAGTGTTTTTCTGTGTATAGTGAGATGCTTATGTGGGCTTTGTCCTTTATTAATATGGTGTCATATTGATGTAGTATATTAATCACTCTCATATTCCTGGGATAAATCCCACTTGTCATGGTATATAATCCTTTGTATATGAGGGGGTAACTCCCTGCAAACCGGAATTTTTTTCAAAGCTATGTACTAAAATATTTTTACAAAACAACAGTTATCACTGTCAAAGTACTCTCCATTACACTTGATACATGTATCAAATCTGCGCTTCCATTCTTGGAAACATTTTTCAAACTCAACTGTTTGGATGGCTGACAGCACCTCCCTCGTTTTTTTCTTCACCTCTTCTATGTCTGTCAAATTGCTGCTCTGCTTCAGTCACGGAAACAAAAAGATGTTGCAGGGAGCAAGGTCAGGTGAATAAGCTGTGTGGGGTGCACTGAGATGGCTGTGAGCAGGCGCACTGTCATGGTGGGAAAACCAGTCCCCGTCTGCCACAAGTTAGCCCCTGTCAGAATCTTTGATCACCAGTCTGACCAGGTGGGACACTCTATGAAAGCTGACATTTTCGTCCCTTCAGGAAGTTGGTGAACATTCAGAATGAGGTTTGTCATCAATCAACATTTCACCTTTTCTGAAATGAGAAAACCACTTGAGTCTTTCCCATAGTGCTGTCCTTGTAAGCTGTGTTCAACATCACAACATTCTGCAGCATTTTTTCCTGAGCAGGAAACAAACTTTCACAGCTACACACTGTTCTCTTAAATCGGTCATCACAAAAAATGAGGTTAGAGAGAAACAGCTTTTAAGAAAAAAATTCTCTGTGACCAGACGGACCTTCCCAGGCAACACCACCCACTCAGAGCGAGTTGCTGGATGCTTGCCTCGCAGGAAAATGCGTCCTGCGAATGCTCCCCCCGGCACCATTCAATTCCGTTTTCTTGTACCTCCGTGTATGTTGCTGCTTTTAGTTTGCTAGTACTTTGTTGTGCTCCTCACATTCAAGAGCAGTGGTTTATTGTTTTCTTGTGATGTCTTTCTTTAGTTTCCATATTAGGGTAATGCTGGCCTAATAGAATGGGTTAAAAAGTGTTCCTTTATCTTCTTTTGGGGGGGAAGGGTTTATGAGGGAGTGATATTAATCTTTGCCAATGAAGAATATCTTGTTCTGGACTTTTGTGTGAAGCTTTAAAAATAATAGTTTTATTGACATATCTTACACAATCCAATATATCGATTTACATACAATTCTGTTGTTCAATCCCATGGACTGGAGTTATACAGTCATCAATGCTATCAGATCTCCATTCCCACCCCACCCCCTCCTGCCACTTCCCATTACCTCAGGGAAGCATTACTCCTGTTACTGTTTTTGCAGGGCTCTCTATCTTGTATCTTGACTTTCATGTACTGAACAATCTTAAATAAACAAATGAACATATGCAAATCTAACATGATTAATGAGCTAAAACAAATAACAGCCTTAATCTTAAGGGAAGAAAATATTAAAGAACTAGTGGATAATTATGTGGTTCATCTCCATAACACACCCTGGGTTTATCATCCTTTTCGTGTGGCCCTTCTGAGAGGGACTGTCCAATTACCTTGCAGGTGAGTTTTGGGTCTCTACTGCATCCACGCCGCTCATATCAAGTTGGTTACGTGAACTTCTGATACCTTTTCCCATTGACAGCTCATGACCACACAAGCTGGTGTGCCTCTTCTATGCGGGCTTTGTTGCTTCCCTGCTAGATCGCTGCTTGTTTATTTACAAGTTTTTAAGACCCCAGATGGTATATCTTTTGATAGCTGGACACCATCCGCTTTCTTCACCACGTTTGTTTATGCACCCGCTTTGCCTTCAGTGACTGTGTCAGGAAGGTGCGTCTCAGACAATGCCACGTTGTTATAACAAGCCGTCCATGCTCAGGCAGGATTGAAGAAGACGCCCACAGTCCATCTGCTCCGACGGAGGCTTTGCTGGCAAAGTCCCACTGCTCAGGCTCTTTCTTCTCGGGTCACGTTCAGCCATCTGTCTTCTAAACATCTGTTCGTCTCTTTTAGATGATCTGACTTGTTGGCATACAATGAATGATTCTATTGGCTTATGGTCCAGTTTATTTTGTTAATCAATAATAATGTCCCCTCGTTCATCCCTGATCCTAGTAATTTCAGTCAGTCACAGTCATGCTAAAGGTTTGTCAGTCTTTTCAAAGAACCAGCTTTTTGTTTATTGGTTTCTTAACTGGCCTAATCTCTTTTATTTCCTTGCTTCCGCTTTGTCTTGAGTTTAGCGTCTTATACAGTTGAAGGTTAAGGAATAGATGTGAAGGTTTTCTTCTTCTGTAATTCAGAAGAATACAAGAAATGAGGGATATCAATGCTGATGTCAGATGGATCTTAGATGAAAACTGAGAATACCAGAAAAATATTTACTTGTTTTCCATTGATTATACAAAGGCATAACAAACTATGGTGATGAATGGGAATTCAAGAACACATAATTGTGCTCATGCAGAACCTGGACATAGACCAAGAGACAGGTGATTAAATAGAACATGGGTATGTTGCATGGTGTCAAATCAGGAAAGATGTGTGCCAAGGTCAGATTCTTTCACCATAATTTTTCAATCTGTATGCTGAACAAATAATCTGAGAAATGAGATTATGTGAAGAACAGAGCATTGGGATTAGAGGGCACAACTTTGCTTGTGAAAGCCAAGGAGGTTTAATGGACTTACAGATAAAGACTGAAGACTATATCTTGTATTATGGATTATAAATTAATGTACAGAAAACAGAAATTCCCACTTCTCACAATGGGACTAATACAAAACATCATGATAAATGGAGAAAAGATTGAGGTTGCCAAAGTTTTAATTTTATTTGGATTCTAGTAAGCAATCATGGAAATAGCTGTCAAAATAAATCAAACAGCGTATGGCATTGGGCAAATCTGCTGCACAAGACCTTTTTAAAGTGCTAAAGAGCAAAGATGTCACTTTGAAGACTAACATATGGCAGATCCAAGCTATGGTATTTTTTTCTCCCCGCCCCTTTCACTATGGTATTTTTTAATTGCTTCATGTGCATGTAGAAGTTGGACAGGAAATTAGGAACACTGGAGAGGAGTTCATTCGCTTGGAATCAGGGTGGTGGTGAAGAATATTGAAAGCACCAGGAACCGCCAGAAGAACAAAAAAACTGACTTGGAAGAAGCATAGCTTGAATGTTCTTAGAATCAAGATGGCAAAACTTCCCTGCGTGTACTTGGGACACGCCACCAGGAGGTACCAGAAATACCACGGATTCCTGGAAAAGGGCATCCTGCTTGACAGAGAGGTCAGTGAAAATGAGGACGATGTTCAGTCAGATGGCTGACACGGTGTCTGCAGCAATGGGTTCCAATTGTGAGGATGCTGGAGGACTGAGCAGTGCTTTGTTCTGTTGTACACGAGGTGACGATGAGTCCGAGCAGACTGGGCAACACCTGACAACAACTTACTCGGTTGCAGATATTCACTTCCCTCTGAACACTACTTTCACTGCATCCTGTAGGTTTTGGGATGCTGTATTTATTTTCAATCATCTTAAAGTATTTTCTTCATCTCATTGGTTAGGAGTATATTGTTTAATTTCCACATATTTGTGAGTTTCTCATATTTCCTTCTATTATTTAAAAATTCATTCATTGTAGCTGAAGGACATACTTTGTATGCATTGAACTTTCATTAAGTTTATTGAGAGATGTTTTTATGGCCTGTTGTATGGGCTGTCCTGGAGTATGTTCCATGCACACTGAAGAAGAA
Source organism: Echinops telfairi (assembly GCF_000313985.2). Taxonomy (NCBI): domain Eukaryota; kingdom Metazoa; phylum Chordata; class Mammalia; order Afrosoricida; family Tenrecidae; genus Echinops; species Echinops telfairi. The sequence goes on from NW_022111379.1 coordinate 881,355, forward strand.
TATGCATTCTGTTGTTGGATGGAGTGCTCTATAGATGTTTGTTAGCTCTAACTGGCATATAGTGCTGTAGTGTGGGTCAAGTCTTCCAGTCTTTCTAATATTCTGTCTAGCTGGTCCTAGCCATTATTGCAAGTAAGCTCCTGCCATCTCCAACCACTATTATTTAATTGCTTATTTCTCTTTAGTTTTGTCAGTTTTACTCAATGTATTTTGGGGCTGTACTGCTAAGTATATGGATGTTTACAATTGTTATATCCTCTTAGCAGATTTAAGAAGTCATTCTGCCAATAGCTGCCTTTTAAACAGAGAGTTTAATCCATTTACACTTAATAACATTCCTCAAAGATAGGGTTTTTATCTGTCATTTGCAGTTTATTTTATATGTGCTTTATGCTTCCTTGTTCCTTAATTTCTTCATTATTGCCCTATTGGTTTTAACTAGAGTTTTTTAGTATGCCACTCTAATTCCTTCAAAGTGTTGTTTCTCTTACTATACATTTTTTATTCCTTGATATTCTTGCATGATTAATTTTCCAGGTTAACATTCAAATCATTTTCTCAAATCATCACCAGTGTTTTACAACCATTCAAGTACAAAAAACCATCACAACATTCTGCTCAGTCTCCTGGCTTTAATTTAAATCCATTCATTTTTACCTTCTGTTTAATGGGAAGGACAGCTCACATATTATGTTTTTCAGACAGAATTATAAGTTAAACACAACTATCTTTCCTTTAACCTTCTATTACTTTATTCCATCACCAGTTTAATGTTAATTCTGAGTCTAGTGTTCCTGAATTATACTTTTCTGATATATTTAGCACCTTTTATATATAAATAAGAACCTCTACCTAGCTTGGATTTATAGCTAAATTTTAATGCAAGTTAATTTCCCGTTCTTATTTTCTCCTTCTAACTAAATTAGCCTCCTTAACCTTTAAATGTTTGTTTTGATTAAAACATCACATATATATATAATAATTCTATTCTCTAAGATGCTTGCCATTTCACTGTTCATACCTTTGCTGCCAAATGCTTACACACTCTCTCTTGGGCTTAAAGGTTAACAGTTCCCAGTGGACAAGTCACCTGTGGTCAGATGGCATTTTGGGATATCCAGCTAGGGACGGCTACTTGTAGATTTCTCCTTTACTCAGTAACTCTCCCAAACCTCAGTAAACTTGTTGGGAAGCAAAATATACAAAGAGAGCCCTAGCTTTCTATTCATGATCCCTGTGGGCCGAGTAACCCAAAGCACTGCATATGATAGTTGTATACATCATCCTACTAACTGATACCACTAATCAATGGTTGTAGCCAATGTCACAGGCACTTTAAAAGCCATTGCAAGTGTTGATGTTAGATTTGTTTTTGTTGTTGTTAAGACCAATACATAATCACCTAATAGAAAATTGTCTGTTCCAGATTCTTTCACTGACTGGTAGGTCAGCTTGGGTAAGATTACCCCTCAAGTTATACACTACTCAAGTCAGATGAATTATATTTACTATCAGAAACCTATCCACAATACTATTAATCTCAAACAGAAGGCCAAATCATGTTCAAAACCAAATCTTCCACCAATTTTCTTTTTTCCTATTAAGAGTTATTTCTATACTTCCTCAGGACAGAAAGAGAAAACTTAAGTGAGGCCAAACATGGTAACATAACTGAAAGGAATTGATTAACTAAAAAGTTTAGCATCTTCTAACATATTTTGCTACTTTAAATTCTTTCTGAAAGAAGCTTAAGGACATTAATAATATAATGTGATATCTAAAAGCACAGGATCTGAACTTAAGACTGCTTGGGTCTATTACCTTCTGTGAAACCTTAGATTAAGCCACTGAACTTTTCAAATCCTCAGTCTCCTAAATATTGAGTGGATAACAGTACCTATCTTATTGGACTTCTTGGGGGAAATTATATGAAGTAGTACTTACAACGTATTATTTCAGTATAAAGAAGAGAGTAAACCCTCAAAAATACTCCCTATGTTATTTTCCTATTATTATTCACTACTACTTGCTGTTGTTATTAGTTGCCAACAAGCTGACTTGATTCATGGCGTTCTTATGTATACTGCCTGATATGAAATGTTGCCAGGACTGTGCTACCTTTGTGATAGTTGGTATGTTTAAATACACTCATGTAGCTGTTATGTCAAGCCACTGAAACTTTCCCTGGATTGGGTTGGCTCTGTACCGAACAGTGTGCCCTTTTCTAACCACTGCTTTTTCCTGATGACGACTCCAAAGTGAGCGAGCTGAAGACGCATCACTCTTGTTTCTAAGGGGTATTCTGGTTGTTATACTTCTCCTAAGATTGATATATTCATTCTCTTATCCAAGCACGAATCAAGCCGGACCCTACCTAGCTTCCAAGATCAGATAAGTTCCGGTATGTTCAGGGTGGTATGATCTTAGAAGGATCTGTTCATTCTTTAGACAGTCCACTCAATATTCAATAATGTAGACAGTATATTCAATATTCTTTGCCCAAACCATATGTGATAGGTAAGTTTATTGTGCCAACCTGGCCAATAGGAACATGTGGGATTAATAAGGTCACAGTTTGATTGGAGGGCAAAGAGATAAATTCCTCGGCAAAGCCCGCCCCTCTCTCTCTTGCTCTCTGGTGATCAGACCAGCATGCAGTTGCTTTAGCTAGTTCTCTGCCTCAACTTGTGAGCTATCCTACCTGTGGGACAGCCAACCGGTGGATCGTGTCACTAGAGCTTGAGGTTCCTTTGAGACCTGCTTCGCCATGCTGCTGGTGTGTATATTGCTTGAGCTTGAGGCTGGTGGATCCTGTTGTCTTGCATTGCTTGAGTTCAATATCCTATCTGGGTCTGCTTAGCTAAGCTCCTGAGCTGCTGACTGTTGGTGACCCACCCTGCTGTTTGCTGCCTGTGGGCAGACTTCCTGCATTGCCCAAGGGAAGACTCAGCTGTCTGCTTCCTTGACCTTGGCCCTGGCAGCCATGTGAGTTGAAGGACTTCCAATATATTAACTGTTCCACAGAAGTGAGTTGAACTGAGCCCTCTGTACTGCTGTGTGGACTAAATAGTTGTTATATTCCTTCGTCCTGTATAAATCTATCCATATATACATATATGGATACACACACACACAGACACACACACACACACACACAGACACACACACACACACATATAAACTGCCCTGGTTTGCTTCTCTAGAGAACCCTGCCTAACACACCATAATTCAAATGCACTGATTCTCTTTCTATTTCTCTTTTATCACTGCACAACTTTCACATACATGATGAAACATACATATGATTATTACTACCATAACCAAAGTATCAATGTACTATTTATATTAGATAAAATATCAAAGTAATATTCTTTTAAAAATTAATATTGTATAATCATAAAGTAAGACTACCAATATAAAAACACTTTACATATGATACCACAGTACATATACATGATATATTATATAACATGTTGAATTACCTATATCAATGTTTTCTCTTCCTAGGGCCACAAGTGAGAGAAACAGTATTTCTCTGTATAAACTCCTGGGCAGAGAAAGAGGTAGGGGAAATATTAGCATCCAGAAAGTCCATAGTTTTTCCTATAACATTGGTTATGCTAATATAAGCATGGGTTATTCTACCACATTGCTAAACAAACAGTATGAATCAACTTACAGGAACAATATATTCATTAAAGAGAATGACTTACCTCTGTCTTTTAAAATGTGGACATTTTTTCAGTGTCTCTAAAATCTGACTCATTGGTCCATAGACATCATTCCTTTTAATGCTTTTTACCATACTTTTCAATAGTTCTTGGTTAAATGAGTTACCTTGGTTACCTTTCTGCAATAAATGGACCACTGGATATTTTTGGGCTGCAAAAGAATGAAAGTACAGATAAAGGACAATGCTCTGTGTACATCGGAGAAAGAAAATAAGCAGCAACTGATAGCTATGGAAAAAATAACAGAGCATCAAAATAAATGAAGGATAATAAAGAAAGGAACAGAAGCCTAAGAATGAAAAAGAATAAAAAACAGGAAAAATAGGACAGCTACTGTGACAAAAACAGGAGTACAGCTCTTTGTGTTCTTAAGTAGATAATAACTGAAATATTACTTTTCTTAATACAGCCTTGAAGGAGATTCTAAATCAACAGCCTGGAATGGAAATAACACATAAATAAAAAGAAGAAACTCGGCAAGCAGTGTGCTGGATCCCTGGACAACATGACCCTCTAGCACACCCACAGCACACCTCCCAAGAGCAGAAGCCTTTCAGAAGCAGCACTCAAAACATCAAGCTTAGCACTCACTCTCAAACAAAAGAGGGCGATGTTGACCTGTAAGACAAAAAGCAGTGGAAGATGAGAGTCCGTTCTCCATTAGGGGAAGCTCCTCACAGCAGGGAGTGAGGGTGCTAGGAAGGCACTTACTGTGGGCATTCCAGAGGATGTACAAGGGTTGTCCTGGATCTTGATGCAACTTCATATTGTCCCATAACATTTGTATTAAAACGTATTTACTATCTTCAGACATACAGTGGCGAGGAATCTGTGTTGTCGAAAAAACATTCAGGAATAATCCTTACATGATAATTTTTTGTAAATAATGTAAAGGCTTTGTAAAGATATATGCACGCAAAAGAAAACATAAAATGACTGATTTGTACGCATTTTGTTATTTCCAAAGGAAAGATGTACTGAATTGAGAAGTTCATGACCTCAGAAGCAGCATCAGTCTAAGATTAACCAAGTACTGAGGTCAGTGAGAATGGGTGCTGGGAAAGACTAATCCTGCTCTGCTCACTAAAAGATGAGCTCAGGGGTCTCATTCTGTATGAGCCCCAGTGGCAGTGGCAGGTAAGCACTGGACTGCTAATTGCAAGGTTGGTGGTACGATGCCACCAGCTGCCCTTCGGGAGAAAGATAGGGTCTCTGCTCCCATAAAGACTCACAGCCTCAGGAAACTCAGAGGGACTCACTGTGAGTGAGGGTTCGGTACTGAGCTCAGACCCTGGCCCAGAAAACCCTGACTAAGTTCACCTCTTGAGCACTCACTTATCATGTCCTGAAATCCAAAGCACAGCACAATAATTGACATGAAGGACAAGAAGGGAGAAGGCAAAGTTCCTAAACATACCATATATACTCACTTATGAGCCGAATTTCCCAGCATAATTTTAATGCAGTTTTTGTGGTAAAATTAGGTGCCTCGGCTGATATTTAGGTTGGCTTATACTCCAGTATATATGGTAAATGTTTTGCAATTTAATGGTTGTGATAGCACATAGAAAACTAAAAATACTCCCACAGACTAAAATATTACAAATACAAATTAGCACATAACAAACTAATTGTCTAACTTAATTAAACACACTCAGAAGAAAAGGATGGAGAGAATAGTGGAACATAGCTGTAATATGAATTATAGATACCCTTCTCAAACAGCATTAGGCTTGTGTTAAAAGGTGTACAAAACATTTAAATACATATGTTTGCTTCACTGCCAGTTTATTCTTGGGACTATAAAAAAAATCAAACTTCCCCTCTCCGGAAGAATGATTTATAGAGGACAGCACTGAAGATATAACCCTGGGAGAGTGGCAGGTCTGCCCAGACCACCACAGGGGAGCAAACTAAGAGGGGAAAAAGGGAGGGAAGGGGAGAGAGAGAGAGAGACAGAGAGAGACAGAGAACACAAACCAGCATCCTGGCCCACCAAGCCTCAAGGACAACATTCCTGCTCGCAGCAGCCAATGCACAGAAGGACTGTAGGGTTTGCTCCACCAGGAGATACAGAGACACAATGTCTCCTCCCTGACCCACAGCGCTACAGAGGACAGCATTGGAGACACAGTGGAGGAATTGTGCCCACTCTGACACACACCCTCCCCCCCCAATCCCCCCTCCCACACTGGGAAGAAACACTAAGGGAGCACAACAGAGCAACAAGGGGAGCAAAGCAACAAAATCTTGAGGAATCCTGAAAACAGAGTTCTGACTTGGGGGGCAAGGCTGGGCACCTCCTCAGACCTGATCAGGAAACATTCATAAGGTCAGGAGACAAATCTGGAACTATCTATAGGCTCCCCCCACCCCCATATCTATATAAGATAGGCAGGATTGTTTACAATCCCGAAGAGAAAACAACAGTTGGGGAGGAGGCGGTGGGGGAAAGGGAAGGGGAAGCCAACAAACCAAGGGACAAGGGAACAACAAGAGATCTAAAATTGATGGCAAGGAGGGCATAGAATGCTGGGGGGTTTGATCAAGTGCAATGTAGCCGAGAGGAATTACTGAGAGCTGAATAAAGGTCGAACATGATAGTGGGACAGGAGCAAAGTAAAAGGAAATAGAGGAACAAACTTGGAGGCAAAAGACATTTATAGAGATACAAATATTGGCATGTATATATATAAATATATTAATATGTAATGATAAGGATGTAGGTCTATGTACATATATTTATATGTTTAGTATTAAGGTAGCAGATGGACATTGGGCCTCGACTCAAGTTCCCGTCAATGCAAGACACTTTGTTCTAATAACCTGGCATTCTGTGATGCTCACCTTCCCTACATAATCGCCAAAGACAAAACGGGTGCATAAGCAAATGTGGTGAAGAAAGCTGATGGTGTCCAGCTATTACAAGATATAACATGTGGGGCCTTAAAGGCTTGACGTTAAATAAGCGGCCATCTAGCAGGGAAACAACCAAGCAACATGGAAGAAGCACATCAGTCTGTGTGAACACGAGGTATCAATGGGACCAGGTATCAGGCACCAGAAGACACAAAACAACCATATCAATGCAAACGAAGGGGGTCAGACTGGAAACCCAAAGTCCATCTGTAGACAACTGGACATGCCCTCACAGAAGGGTCATAAGGAAGAGACGAAGCCAGCCAGGGTGCAGTCTAGCACTGAGGAAACACACAACATTCCTCTAGTTCTTTAATGTGCCCCCACCCTAACTGACTATCATGACCCCAGTTCTATCTTACAAATTTGACTAGACCGGAGCATGTGCACTGGTACAGATATGAGCTCTCAACCCATAGCTTCCAGGCCAGATAAAACCCTCAGGAACAGTAATGGGAGTAGTGATACTATGAGGGTAGGGGCAGGTGGGGGGAGAAAGAGGGAACTGATCACAACAATCAATGTACAACTCTCCCCCACTCCACCAAGGGGAATGAACAACAGAAACGAGGGTGAAGGGAGCCAGTAGACGGTGTAAGATATGAAAATAATAATAATTTATCATTTATCAAGGGTTCACGAGGGTGGGGAGGGAGGGAAAATAAAGAAACTGATACCAAGGGCTCAAGTAGAAAGAAAATGTTTTGAAAATGATGATGGCAACAAATGTACAAATGTGACTGATATAACTGATATATGGATTGTTATAAGTGAAGAGTCCCCAATAAAATGATTTATATTAAAAAAATCAAACTCAAATTTCCAGTTTCTAAATTTTAGCAGGAGGCTAACAACATACCTTTGTCTTACTAACATACTGCATGAGGGATGCAACTGTGAATGCAGCTAAAGCAATTCTATCGATCTAATCATCCAGCTACTAAAAACAGATATAACATGAAAACAAATGATTAGGCATGATGCTAGCATTACAAAGCGAAAAGTTAATATTTCCGCTCATACCTTAGAATACTTGTTGCAGTGCTCAGAAGAAAGAATTAATCCAGGTAAGTTACTGGGCAGGTCAAGACGTCTAAAATACCACACCAGATTCCAAAAAACAATTGGATGATGGTCCACAAAGTCCGCCACTGTTATTGCATGATCGCCTTCATTTTCCAATAAGCTTTCCAGTTCCTTCCAGACCACTAAAGGACTAAGGTATGGAACAGTAATAGGTTCTGGACTTGGCAGGTGCCATTCTAATCCTAAAGTATCCTGTTGAATAGATGAAATCCACAAATGGAAAAATGTCAGACTCACGATACTCTAGCATTTTCTACAATTCCTGTCAATGTTTTCCACAGTAAGAAGTCCAAGTTAAAAACAAACATACCGTAGCTCCGTGTAAAGTGGCTGGCAGGCTGCCTGTTGGAACGAGCTGCTCTCCTCCAGTGTCTTCCTTATCCAAGGGGCCACAAGCACTAATACTCCTGGCCATCGGAAATACTGGACACTTTGACATGGCTGGTTTTGATCTATCGGGAGGGATCTGAACACTTCGAGCACTTGACTTTTCCGGCAGTTTATATTTGCTTGGATATTGAAAAAAAGAAGCATATTAATGTCTGAATTCACTTTACTTCGTCTTAAGAACCATATTTCCCTTTAGAATAAGAGCGAGACAGCAATGTACATCAAAGGACGGGTGCTGCTTCGGCTTTGGAGCAGACACAGGGTGCACTTTAAAACAGTGTCTTTTTCAGCCAATGAACAATCAAGATCCATTCGTCTATTCAAAACACGTAGTAGACAAGTTTGGTGCAATAGGACCCACACTAAGCCCTGGGAATAGAAAGTAGAAAAAAATATCTATCTATTCCTTCAGGATACTGAGACAAACAGCTAAGAAAAAAGATGGCTACAACAGAGCTAGGATGAAAGAATGTGTACACACAGAATTCTAGCTCTGCTGAAGCCTTCCAGATCAAACAGGGCATGTTACTCGTGGGTACTAAGTAGGAATCTTCTTTTGCACATGCAGCTATTGCCATGTCGTCTACAAAATATAATTGATATCTGCCATTGTTTTAAGTACAGATTTACTTATGTTAAACTTACAGTAAAGGCCTTACCCCTTTTGACTGAATTACTTTCTGCCTTAATTTTTTGGTTGTTGTTGATATTGTTTTCAGTTATGGAAGGCATGCTGAAGTATTTTTGAGGTAGCATGGATTTTGATACAATTATGTAGGACACAAAGAATGAGTCCTGGTGGAAGGGTTGGTTATGACTTTGGCAGTTAACCATAAGGTCAACAGTTCAAACTCATCAGCTGTCCCAAGGTAGCAAGATAAAGCTTGTTGCTTCCATAAACATTGCAGCTCTGGAACTCCAGAGAGCAGTTCTACTCTGTCCTACAGGGTCACGAGTGGGATGCGACTGGGTAGTGAACTTGGTTTTGGATGTACGACACATATATCCCCAGTGACCTCTGCTGGGGTGAAGCCTGTTTCTTCAGATTCACACAGCTTATACAGGTGCCTCCCTGCAAGCTGACACCAGGTACTACAACTCGAATAACAGCTTCCCAAGACACACTAGCGGCTGAAAATGGTGGGTAATATATGCCCCAGGGGTCACAAACTGTTAAAAAGCCTGGTGACACAGTGGTTAAAGTGCTCAAGTGCCAGCTGATGGCTGGAAGTTCACACCCATCATCTGCTTGGTGGGAGAAAGATCTGCAAGTCTGTTTTTTTAAAGATTTACAGCCTAGGAGATCCTGAGGACATTCTACCCTGTCCCATAGGGTAGACTATGGTTATATTGAGCTGGACGAGCTGCACTGTTTAGTATACGCTTTAGTTTACTTTTACAGCTTCTGCATCTGCGCTACATGCTTTCTCCGATGACGAAGCAGTCTAGGGAGACTAGTAAGCATTCGAGCAGAAGTCAGTGCTGACTTACGAGCAGAGTAAGATAAGAACACTAAAAACTTTAAGTGTTCTACAAAATATTTACCTTCAAAATAATAGCAAATATTATTACATAATTATACAGTTTAAACTCTGGGGATTCCTAAAACATAAACGTTTTATTTAAGGATTTAGTTTAGCCAACTGCATTAATATTGTTTTAATTAAGAGTATAAATTCAAGGTTAAAAAACAGCAACAAATCAAAGTGCCATTGAGTCAATTACAACTCAGAGGCGCTCCAGGACCCAGCAGCACTGCTGCCTTGGGTTCTCACGGCTGTAAGCCCCTTTGGGACGGTGCTGGTAGCCTCATCTCCCTTCTACAGAGTGAATGGTGGTTTCAAATGGCTGATCCTCAAGATAGAAGCCCAGTACTCCTTGAATTTAAGATTAGAATCATTCTATTTTTGAAAGTCAAACCTTAAGTAGCTAAATTTTCTGTTATGGTTAAAATGGATAATTCAAGATAATTATAATTACCGATTTAAAGCAAAGTTCCCTTGGATAGAGATAACAGACGTTTCCAGACCAGAAGCTGAAGCTGAAATGCAAGACTGGTTGGTCGGATTTGAAGAGGAAGATGGAAAATACAGATTTTCTGAGGATGGACTTGACTTCAAAAAGTACCTGTCATGTGAATCAAAGCAGCTTTTTAAGAAAACAGATGTTCCAGGAAACACGATCCGTGCACATGCAGAAAAACAAAGCATCAATGGTTACCTTCCAGGTCGTCGCAAATCTCTTATTTCAACATTCAGAAAGGGCAGGAAAAGACTGCCACAGAAGGGGCAGGTAGTGTTGAGATTCGACTCCTCCGCGGTCCAGCCGGCCATGATCTCCTCATCGTGGACGAGGCAGTCACACGTCCGACAGCGAGAGCAGCTGGAGATGAGAACCTGCGGGCGGACAGGGAGGGGGGGGCAGTACGCATTGTGAACGAAACGTTTTTCAAGGAACAAACCGATTGGAAAACTAAAACGCTGAAGGAATCCTACGTTAAAAACCAAAAATGGAAAACACAGTGCATTGTATATCCATGTCTCACAATTTCAGCTAAATCTATTCTAAAATTCATGACTGAAAGGGAAACTTTTATTTCAGGAAGCATTTCTTCCATTGCAAACTGATGGAAAAGTAAGCTCGGGCGTTCATGTGTTGCTAATTCCCATACAGGAGAGCTGAAAATGCACCGGTGCTCCTCAGAGGGTGGTGCCTAACCAGTGCTGGTCCACAAGCAGCTTTTCACGAGCTTGTGATTAGATGAGCAAGGACGATGAGAAGAGGACTGAGAAATGTCTGGAATAATTCAGCGTTGCTGCAACATCTACACGTGTTTAACGCATTTTTACAAAAGTATCTGCCATGACAAATTGGAAATTAAAAAGAATGAAAGAAAAGAAAAAACCCCTGGTCTGTCACTGTGCGTGGTTTGAGAAGCAGTGCTGTAGATAACTGTCGACACAATGACCATTTTAATAGAATACAAGCTACTACTGAAGCCACCAAGGACTTTGTAAACGGCATCAGCGCTCATTTATTTTTTAGCTCTAAGCACATTAATATTTTCCAGATTTGTCCAGTTTAGCATGAAATAGCAATAACATTTATAAATACATTAGGAAGCAATTTATTCCCTAGGAAAATTGGAATAAAAATTGTAGAGCACAGCTGTTTTATGGTGAGAGCATGGATAGGAGTTACCAGCAAAGATCTCTATCAAAATGACATAAAGAATGAAAAACACAAATTAACTTCTTCCAAAACTATAACCACTCCTTTCAATCTCACCAAGAAAAATGTGCTTGCATATTAAAATGACTGTTAAGTGTTTAAGCTGTAAAATAAAAATTCAAAGAGAGCATATTTAAAACAAGGGATACATATACATGCTGAAACCGAGTTTCTATGTTGACAATGTCTCAAAGTTAGCATGAAACTGTTCTGACTAAGATACAGTAGCATGTCTTTAATAACCTGAAATACCAGTTATGCAAAAAACTGGATTTTAAATTTGTTTAGATGTGACATATATTCTGAAGATTTTAGACATTCATTATCATACATGGAATAAAGCACCATCAGTTTAAGAATTGCTAAATATATAATTTAACCTTTATTACTGCCTGCTATCACAAATTTTCTAAAACAGTACACAAAGATGCTTTCTGAGTAAAACTGTACCTCCATTGCATAGTTCTGGAAGATATTTGTATTACTTGTGTTGCAGGAAGATGCCACTTCTGATTTCCCAGGCAAGGCAAACTTTGACAGGGATTCTGTTTATTATGAAAAACAAAGAGCAAGCAAGATATGACAAAATAACAATTTATAAACTATCAAGGGCTCATGAGGGAGGGGGGAGCG
>NW_022111379.1:894270-920468 GCF_000313985.2 Echinops telfairi
CTAGGTATGTTCACTAGGTTCTATCCATGTATCAAGCACTTTCTGTGTCTGTGAGCAGCCCCGGTTTCCGTGAGAGAAGGTAGTGGCAGTCTGCTTCTGGGGATTTATAACCTTGCAAACACTCTGTCCCAGAAATGTACTCTACTCTTCTGGCTCCTAGGTCTGTTCACTAAGTCCTGTACACTTAGTTGGCATTTTCTATATATACAGTGTCTATATACACAGGCTAGAAGCATGCCAGTTGTATGTAATTACTATTGTACTCTTTCCATCTTTCCATGTTTAAAATACAGGGTAGTGTCATAGGTCTAAAAAGTATAAAAAGATAATTTTATTTTAAAATCACAAACAGATTTAATGATATTTCTTTACCTTTTACAAGGGGGTTTTATCTGATATAGTAATCTTACTCTTAAACACTAGGAAATAAGTTTTTAAGAATACGCCCAAGAGCAATGGGTATTAAAACCTCAACCAAACCTGCTGCTAGTGCTCACAGTGATCTCCTAGGGTAGAGTCGGACTCCTGCATCCGACTCACAGCACAGAGAGCCACGGTGGTGCAATGGGTAAGCTTTCTGACTATTAACTGAAAGGTTGGCAGTTCAAGCTTACCAGTCATTCCCTGAGACAAAGATGTGGCAATGTTTCCATAAAAATTACAGCCTTGTAAACCCTATCGATCAGTTCTACTATATCCTATAGGGTTGCTATGAATCAATTCGAGGGCAATGAGTTTTTAAATAGTTATCTCTACAGAAGCAGTCAAATAGAAAACACTATGCCATCAGGGCTCCTTAATGGGACATCAGTACGAATGAAAACAACAAAAATGAAATGCACTCATTCTGTAACTGAGTTGAAGCCGACTGCAGGGCCGGGCACAACTGCCCCTAGGGGTTTCCAAGATGGTAACTCCTTACAGGAGTGGGGAGTCTCATCTTTCTCCTGAGGAGTGGCTGGTGGTTTCATATTGATAACCTTTTGGTTCCTAGCCCAATGGGTAACCACTATGCAACCAGGGCTTCACAAAACTAGGGGCACTTTATAATCAAATCAATTGTTACAGTGGCTGCATTTTGCTGGGGAAATTGGATGTAATCTTTATCTCTCTGCACTTTTTTTTCCCTATAGCTATTGAATTTTGTGAACACTGATTTTTTTTTTTAATAAACATAAAAGTTTGTGTGTGTGTGGGAGAAGTAATGATATAAATTACCACTTCAGAGGAAATAAATATAGACAAACATGTCAAACAACATCCCTTGGATGCAACCTGCATAATCCATATAATACTTGATTGCTTCAACAAATATGTGACAAGGTAAAAAAGAAAGGATAACCCCAGAACTACTACTGATGCAAGGCCCTGCTATCTGAAACTGCCTGAGAGGACGAGGGGGAGAATGATCACGGGGTCTAAAACCAGCCCTACAATGCTCAGAACTGGTGGTAACCACACTTCATTCCCTTGCACAGTCCTAATAATTCTCTGTACCCCCTTTCTGCTAAAGCTAGCTCAAATTTGTCTCTACTACCCAAACAACCTTGACTACACAATCACTTATGTAGAAGGTCTACCTTTTTTTCGCCTAGTTACTCTAAAGAATGAATATTCATTTTAATATGAATCAGGTTGTGAGTTAATTTTTGACTACACAATAAATTGCTCTGGTATGCTAATGCTAAAAAAGAAGATGGAAGATTAATCACCTAATTTCTTCAACAAACAGACATCAATGAGGAAAAAAAGAACAAAGACTAAAGGAGACTTGGCAAATTTGGTTGGTAATAATTACATCGATCCAATACAGTATGTGGACATTTTTTGAAGCACCTATAAAAATAGAACAGAACTGCTCCATATGGTTTGTTCTCTTTACCCACAAAGTCCAATATATTTACTACCTGGCCCTTTATAGAACAAGTTTGTGGATCCCTGAAGCAGAAAGTTTTCACTCCTTCAAGTGTTCCCCACAGCCCCATCAATGCGGTTTTCTACAGCTATAATCTTGACAAAGGCAGACTGCCTCACCCTTCTTTCATATGGCAGCCAGTGGCTTCCCCAGCCAGCAGCCCCGGAGCTTAACCCACTGTGTCACCAAGTGTCCTTTCACATCACATACTAGGATAAATTTCAAATGGATTAAATATCTAAGTAAGGAGTCAAACCCAGTTAACAGTCTTGTTTGTGTTTGGCCATGAGTGAAGAGTAGTTTTTAATGTTTTAAAAGTAAAGATAAGAAAAAGAAAGCATATGACAGAGGTATAGGTAAAGACAAAGCCTACAATATTTACTAACATGGATTAATTCTCTAATATAAAAAACTGCTAAAACGGGGAAAGGCAGAGGAGGGAAGGACCAAAGGACAGTTCAGAGAAAAAGAGATGCAAATGGTCCTTAATCATGTAAATCAACAGTCTCATAAGAAAAATAGAAATTAAACTGGAATACATTTCTTACGTATTAGACTTGCAATAGTACAAAAGTCTGCCTACACACTGTGCTGAAGGGCTGTGGGGATGAAGGGACTTTCACCACAGCCACATGCCTACGGAAGGGGACTTGGCAGATCAATTCAAAGAACCTTGACATATTTCCCAATGATACACTGACAAAATACAGCATGGCCTAGATGCATTGTAGCAAACAGGAAACTTAATGTCCACCAGGAAGGAAACATTTAAAATAAACTATGCTCCACACCAACAAAAGACTACAGCCAAGAAAACCTAAAGGGACAATCAACGCAACCACACCTAACAACAAACTTCACAGGATTTTTATGCCTCTGGAAATGCATGTGGGCAAGAAAACAAAGTGGTAGCTAAGGGTTAGTTTTTATTTTATTTACTCTTAGTTTATTTATTTTATTTTTGGCTTGTGACTCTGCCAAGGAAATCCCTGTATAATTATGAAATGTCACATTATTATTTTTAACTTAAAAATATACTTTTGAAAAAACAAAATAAGATGATGACACATGGAGACAAAGATGGACTATGGACATCTCTATATGATGACGTGGAATGACAAGAATGACAGAGATAACTGTTAGGCCAAAAAAAGCAAGGGCCAGGATAGTATGCTATCTTTTGCGTAAGACAGCAAGGAGGTATAAGCACACACACACAAATATGTGTCTATATGTTTTAAAGCGACAATGGGGGGCTAATTTTCTGAGCACAGGGAGGAATCAGGCTGGGTTTCATTGTTGTGACTGTGGAGCCACGCCAGTATTTCACACATTTAAACACAGTCATAGCATAAAAACAGAACGAGTGACAGTCTTGTGAAACCAGGGAAACTACAAATGAAACACAGTGGGACAGCACCGTTGGGACAGACCTTCTAAGGAGGCAGCGCTGTCCAGGCTGGTCTGGCTGAGGCCCGTCCCCCTCGTTCTTGAAGTGGCACTGCTCTCTTGAGAGGAAGCAGCTCCTTCCAACTGAGGGCAGACATCTTCATCTACTGAAGAGGTAGATTCAGAATCCTGGGCTCCCACTGAAGAAAGACTGGTACGATCAGAACTTTGCTCCTAAGAACACAATTATAAGCTTAATTTCCTAAAGTTATTTAAAAGATTCACTTCTAAAGCAGAGAAAACAGGGTTTTACAAGCTTGTGAGTGAGCGGGCAACTAAAATGCAGCTATATAAATGATTCCTTGAGTCTCTTTTTACATAACTGTGACTAAGGAGCATGTTAAAATAGGTATTCTTTCAAGTAAAGCAGCTTAATTTTTTTTTTCTTTCTGGAGGTGGGGTTACCATGGGGCAAGAGGATGTTTGAAAGGAAAAATAGTAGCAGTAAATACCAACAAAACTGACCTTAGATGATGTGGTATACATGGCAAATCTTGAATACCATTTGCTTGCTTTCTCCGCCACGCCTTTTCCAGCAGTGAACATACTATTCCTTAGAACATCTAGTTTAGGTACAAGTAATGCATCTAGATTAAATGAAGGTGCGGAGTGGGTTAGCGTCTCTCGAGACCCTTCCCTCAATGGGCAAGAGGGTGAGAAGGCTGGAGAAGACCAGAGTCTGTCCCTTGGCCTGTCACTCTTCGTATAACTCTTCGATTTGGGAAGCCTCGCTGGCCGTGGAGAACTGGGGGGAAGACTGGATCTTCTACAGGCTTTGACCACAGTTGGGCTTTTCTTACTGGCTAGTTTGTCGTCACATGCATGCTGTAAATCAATGCTTGGTGTACGACTTGTCAAAGGACTGCTCATGTTATTCATATACATGACAATTTCTTCAGCTAAATCACGCCTAGTAGTTGGTGTTGAAATGCATTTGCTATCATCTTCCTCCCCCTCCTCCTGCTCCTCCTCCTCCTCCTCTTCTTTTTGCTGCTGTTTAGTTTCTGCTGCCAAAAGAGATAGGGGATCGAAGCCTGTTGCAACATCAGTTTTTTCAAAAGATTTTACTGAGAAGCTGCTGTTCATACGGCGAATGATTTTGGGATGTTGTATGGCAGCAGATCTTGCTTTTGATCTATCTGTTTCACTGTCTAAGTCTTCTAAGTCAAAAATAACAGGCGACTCCACTTTATCTGCCAAGCAGTTAGAACTATCAAAAGGTGTATCGTCGTCACTAGACTCCTTTTCTAGACTCTCTCGTTTTGATCGTAGGGGTGGCTTCCCAATATCAAGACTATTTGGTCTTGTGTCTTTCGAGACAACATTTGAAAGAATTTTTGCATCAGCTCCTAATTTCTCAACGATGTCTCCGGGGTTTGCTTCCTGGTTAATTCTGTGAAGCATAAGTCCCATTAGTACTCCTCCACTAAGATTACGGGTTCGGTTTCCCCAGGCCATTTGCTGCTCAAAATTAGGCTCATTGTCACTTTTATGTCTTTTCCTGAAGCAGCTACTTTGAATGGTCCCTGTTTCATTTGTATCTTCAAAAGATGATATTAATAGAAGCTTGGGTGTACTTTCTGTGGGGGAAAAAGAGTGTTTTAAGCAGTGAAAAATGTACTGTGTAAGTATCAGCTGTTTCAGTATGTACAATGGAAATGATAATAGTAAATTTTCACTTAGCTCTATTTGACAGAGATTATCTTAGTACTTTACTTACGATTATAGACAGTAGAAAGTTCCAAATCCTCATGAGAGAAAACTGATACACAGATTCATCTTGCCCCAAAGTTACCCAGCCTTAAGTGTAGGACTGGGATTTAAAGGGTCCAGCAGTAATGCTAAGGTTCTCAGCCATAGCCAGTGTCTTTAACCCCTTCTCCATCCCCGCCAAGCATGACCTGCGAACACCTTGCCTTCTCAAGATACCGTTCGCCGCCCCCCCCCCATCCGCTGGTGCCACAGCCAATGGGGGAAGTGCAGGCTTCTTTCAGACATAATTTATTTCTGTCTCCAAAGTTTATTAATGTGGATTCCTCTGTTCGCACTCTTTGGCTTCCTTCACCTTCTTCTGTGGTCATATGTCCCTGTCTCTTCCTCTCTCTAGCTCTCCCCTTTCTTACTTTCAGTTATTGTCTTTACTCCGTCTTCCAATCTTCCCTCACCCTGCCCCCTTTACTCTCCATTCCAATCTAAACACCCGGGCAGGTCATTAACTCTAATAAAACCTGTTAATTAAAAGCCATGCTCTGGCTCCACTTTCCTTTTATTCCCATTCTAACATAATGATGCCGAAACCTGGGAGAGGTTATTTATAGCCAGGACCATGCAGCTTCCCTGGCTGCCTCTTCTCAGGCCCATTGAAGCGAATTTCTTAAACCTCTGCAACTGTGGTTAGAAATCTTCTAACTACAAAAAAGCTGGATGAGTGTGAATATCTAAACTCTTTATCTGGGGGTCATTTGCTCTTCTTGGCCTTAAAGGGCCTAGGAAATCCTGAGCATGCAGGTCTTACACGCTTCTGCATTTGGACTTGGGGGCAATCTAAAGGGATGACTTACTGTTTTGCTATCCCCACTTCTCCCTCATGAGATACAGGGTTAATAAATTTAAAGGGAATGCTCTTTGAAGTAAGTTATCCTCTTAAAAGCTTAAATACTCACTCACACCCTCTAACATGGGTTGTATTATTGCCCTATTCCTCAATTAAGAAGTTCCCCTCTAGACAATGAAAAAAACCCATTGGCCCTACAGACCATGCTGTGCCTCAGGCAGCCTCAGTGCCTGTGGGCTCCTGCCTCCTTACAAACTCTTCATCCATTGTTCTGAAACCTTCCTACTTCCACCTCATCTCCTTCTCCTCCCACCACCTCCCCTACCATGTGATCTCCTACAACTTCTGCAGAAACTCCTTCCTCCCCCACACCATTAGTGCCTCCCCCACTCCTTCTCCTCCCTTAGCGCCATCTTCTGGGCAATCTGACACCTCTCCCTTGCTGCGGGCACCTCCATCAGTTTGAGTTCAGTTCTTCCCTGCACAGACGCGGCTTCTTTGAATCCAAAGATTCCATCCTCAAACCCTGCCCACTTCCTTCCTTTCCGTTAAGTCACGGAAGCAGAGAGGCTAGTAAAAATGCATACTCCTTTCTCAAATGTATGATTTATCTGTTCTAGGAAGATGTCTGGAATCTTTACCTTTGACTTAGACACTTATATGAAAGAGTTTAAATTCTCACTCAGTCTTACAATCTTACCTGGCAAAGTATTTATATTATAACTACTCTGTCTCCCAAAGGCAGGGAGAATGGCTGGACAATGCCAGTACAGAGATGCAATAGAATTCATGCCTAGAACCCGAAAGAAAATTCAGCAGTTTTAAATAGCTTCTGGGAGACTTTTCATGAATTCATCAGTGTTAGTCCTCCACAGTAGGTAGTACTACATTCCCTCATCCACACCTTATCTCATGGTTACTTCCCAACATGAGGAAAAAACTTTAAAAATTGCTGGTTGTTACCCTTCAAAGCACAATGGGTGTATCTGAACCATTTAACGGTGGGCCCTATGTGGGTGAGTCACTTGGACCCTGCTTTCCCCCAGAGCCCGGCCTAGAATACAATCAAAAGGGGACTCTAGGGAGCTGATTGCCTTTTCTGCCAGAAAGTGGGAAGGATGATCTCGTTCACAGTGTCTCTGTAGCGACCTGCTCAAGAAGCTCCTTGTAGGGCTCCTAGACTTAGCCATGAAGACCTGGAGGTGCTCTAAGACAAAGGCTTCGCAAAGCCCACCGCCTGCACAGCCTGACGAAACGCGCAGTTTCCTCCAGTTCTTTAATGCCCCCCCCCCACTATCATGACCCCAATTCTACCTCACAGATCCAGCTCGACCAGAGCATGTACATGGGTACAGATAAGAGCTCGAAACACAGGGAATCCAGATAAACCCCTCAGGACCAATAATGAGAGTAGCACTATCAGGAGGGCCAGGGGAAGGTGGGAGGAGAAAGGGGGGGACTGATTACAATGACTGACATATAATCTCCTCCCAGGGGGATGAACAACAGAAAAGTGGGTGAGGGGAGACTGGTTGGTGTAAGACATAAAAAAAAAATAATTTATAAATTATCAAGGGTTCATGAGGGGGGGAGGGGAGAGGAGGGGGAAATGAGCTGATACTAATGGCT
Source organism: Echinops telfairi (assembly GCF_000313985.2). Taxonomy (NCBI): domain Eukaryota; kingdom Metazoa; phylum Chordata; class Mammalia; order Afrosoricida; family Tenrecidae; genus Echinops; species Echinops telfairi. The sequence continues at coordinate 901,818 of NW_022111379.1, forward strand.
CAAGTAGAAAGGAAATGTTTTGAAAATGATGATGGCAGCATATGTACAAATGTGCTTGACACAATGTATGGATGGATGGATTGTCGTAAGAGCTATAAGAGCCCCCAATAAAATGATTTAAAAAAATCACCCATCTCATGCCCAGGGTAATTATTGCCATCTCAAGTAAGCCCATTTTTTTGCTTTCCGCATATTTTACATTACTTACACATTTATGATATACTTCGTTAGTACCCACCACTTTTCCAAGAGTCACAGGTATAGTAAACATAGCCACTCATTGAATAAACACTTTCATGGAGCCTGTATAATCTCACACCAGCTTCTAATCATGACATATTGCCTCATCCCCTTACTGGGCAGAGATAGTCTAAATTCAAAACAGGAATATCTATGCAATTGACAAAAGCCTCCCAGGCTCTGAACCCATTACTTGTCTTACAAGCAGCGCCAGACACGCTGCCTGTCTTCATTTCTCCCCCAAATAATTCTAAGTGTCCCAACACCCCTCACTGATTCTTCCCCTTTACCACCTGCTCAGGGTAACCCACGTGTATGGGATGTCGCTGAACCTTCATTTGCTTTGCATTATCAGTCTATTTTACATCAGGTTAAAAAAACCCTTTGAAATTTCCTAACATGCTTCAGTACTCTAGCACCCTCTGACACTTAAAAATCCTTAAACCTCTAATCTCAAAACTCCTCAAGATGGGCCTGTTGGGACCCACACACTCTCCCGACAACACGCCAATCCTGCAGTCATTAAGCCTGGTGGCAGCGACAGCGGTGATCAAGGTCTTAAAGCCACCAACTCTGCTGTTCTGCCTATTCATCCCGTCATTCCCAACTCTTCCATTCTCTTCTCCACTGTTGCACCCAAGACGCTGAAGACGTGCACCAATCACACCGGCTTAAATGTTATGTTAGCGGCAAAAAATCACAGGCACCAAGAAGTGAAGTTCCAAAGACAGTGAGTGGAAAAGATTTGGTAAGCAGAGAGGGAAAAAGAAAGTAGTTTTGACTTTAAAGTAGAATGTCTGGCTGTGGCAGGATGTGGAAAATGGAAAAGACGAACTTGAGGGCACGCAGTGCGTTGCAGGTGGTTTGAGGAAAGGTGGACTTGACTTGTCCGGGTTTACGAACCTGCAAATGAGTGGTTTGTCTTAGAGTGTACCAAGGATGGAGGGCACGCAGTACGTTGCAGAAGGTTTGAGGAAAGTGGATTTTATAGGCCGTGGTTTACAGGACCTGCAAATGATGAGTTTTTACAAGAACAATGATAACTGATATGAGATCTTAAGCTTCATGGCCCCTACCACTTACGGAACTTCTAAGTTTAATATACATATAATCGTGCTTCGGCCCGTTTATCTCGCTGTTTTCAAAGGTTTTTGCGCACGTGTCTTCATCACCAGGCGCATGGAGACGCAGGCGGCTGGATTCCAGCCCGAGTGCTCACCGGACTCTGCCGAAACAGGACGCTTTTAAGTTGTTCATCGCCCACGTCCAGCAGAAAGTAATTACAGAAGAAGAAGAAAACCTCACTCATGGTCCATATTACTAAAAGGCAGGAATAAAGAGCCTGGCAGTAACACTAAGGTTCTCAGCCACGGCCGGCGTCTCTAACCCCTTCTCCATCCCTGCCAAGCCTAACATGACGCCTCACCCTCTCAATGCGGGATTCCTTTGTTTGCACTCTGACTTCCTTGACCTTCTGGTGTGGCAGCATGTCCCTCTGTTTCTTCCTCTCTCTTAGCTTCCCTTTCTTACTTTGGGCTATTCTCTCTTTACTCTGTCTTCCAATCTTCCTTCACCCTGGCCCCTTTACTCTCATTCTAATCTAAACACCCGGCAGGTTTTTAACTCTAATAAAATCTGTTAATTAAAACTCATGCTCTAGTTCCACTTTCCTTTTATTCCCTTTCTAACCAAATTCAAATCCAGGTTGACTGAGTATAAAGGGGATCCTCCTATCCACCATGATGCACTGTTTTTATAAAATTTATAAATAAAGATTATGATTTACTCCTGTTATATTTAACAGTAGGAACCCTGGTGGTACAGCAACTACGTATTGGGCTACTAACTGAACAAACCCACAAGCACAAGAAAGACGTGGCTGTTTGATTATAAAAAAAATTATGATTATGATGTGAGTCTTCTAAAGTATTAGTCTAGATATATTATCAACCATTCCTACATGCTTTATCCAACAGAATTTGTTCTCTATTACCAGGCAACTACTTTTTCTTCCCATGTGACACAGAGATGACAAGACAAGCAGACACTTGAATATGAATACGTTAAGCAAAGGTTGCTAGAGAAAGAGACCATAAAAGCCCTACAAATTAATATTGTTTAACAAGAATATTGCCAACACGGAAAAGAAAAGCACAGAGAATAAAATGTTATTCAGTAACAGATTATGCTTCAGGATACAAGTGCAGGAGGTGAGACTTACTCAATGTGACTCTTCTAGTCGGTCTCTCACTCCCAATGACCTTTCCCTGCATGGCCACAGACAGTGGGGAAAGATACTGAAAGGATTCACCGGTGAGTAATTACAAACAGGATTCACTGGAGGGCCATTCTGCTTATGTATGAAATGAGCCCTCTGAGAAGCAGGAGGAGGGATTCCATTACCAGCAAGAGCCAGGAGTGGGGCAGTCCTCTGGACCTGAGATCTCTGTGCAGTGAACCTCCTGGATCCACAAGACAGCGATGCCATCAAAGGAGCAGCAACAGAACTAGGAGCTGGAGCGATGGGTTTCCAAACCCAGGAGCAAGTAACAATGAGTGATTTTGTGCAGGAAGCTAGCTTGTGGGGCAGGGTGCCTCTGGGCATTTAGTGTGGGGAAGCGGGGCTTGCTGACCCAGGGAAGTGGAACTGAGTGCCTTCAGGCTAGAGCTTACAGGGGTAAGGTGCCTCTGGGCAGTTAATTCAGGGAGCTTGGTTTGCTGACACTTGGAGCTTAAGCTGAATGTCTTTTGGTTGAGGGTTATGGCAGAGTGGTATGCGCTCTGGGCATCTAACTAGCATACCTGAAAGAACTTCGTAATAAGTCTTGATAGACAACTCAACCCTGAGCATTTCTCACTGGCATTACGTCCTTAAAAAGCCCTTTAATCATGAATTTTGTCTGTGAGTCCCATGTAGTCATTGCAATGGACATCAAAACCCAGAGAAGTAAATAGAGGACACTGATTAAGACACATCAGTAAGAAACGAAGTCACTAGAATAGCCTTTCTTACGGCACTCTGGGAAATGTTGTTAGGCTCATACTATCAAAGCGTGAGGGGAATCTTACAGTCCAAAGCTAACCCTTTGGAATTGCATTCAAATAGATGTGGCAGAGTTCCTCGGTAAAGTCAGTATTATGCTGTGGCCTGAAGACAAATAGCTGGTTATCAGACTATACTGGGGATTGGCAAACTCTTTTCAAATCAAACCCTGAGGACTGTATTTTTGCACAGCAGCTAATCATTTTTAAAAATTATGCAGCTGCATGTACCTCCCCCCCCCCACACACACACAGCATATGAGGCAGCATCTGGATGTGGCCTGCAGAGCCTAAAGAATTTACTCTCTGCTTTTTGCAAGAAGAGCGTGGACACACCAAGATGGTATCCTCGGACATACCAAGTTTATATATATGCTGAGTTCCAGTAGACTAGGCTGAAAACGGTGCTAACTGAGCCTGTCCCTGCTAATGGCCCTAATTGTACCACTGTAACAAAGTAAAAAAATTGAATTATGGCCAGTATTTATTTATTTTAAATTGTTTTATTGGGGGCTCATACAACTCGTATCACAATCCATACATCCATCCATCGTGTCAAGCACATTTGTACATTTGTTGGATGGGTAGTATTTATATGGGTCATGATCTCCTCATGCCAAATTAAGTCAGAAACAACATTTAAGATCTCAATGTTAAGATGATTTCCCCCAAGCCAATTACAGAGCAACTTAATCCTGATTTGGCCCAGGTCTTTAGCAATTTCATTAATCTGAAAACAAGAAAATTATTGGATCCAGCAGCAGAACTACCAATGGCAGCCCCTGCCATTGTGTTTGTTTACAAAGTTTGCTCCACCCTCTCCTCCTGTCCAGCTGAACTCTAGGACTTTACATCATCCCCACCTGCTGCTGCAAATGGATCCCTAAGTCTGTCAAAGGGCTATATTCTTCCCCTTGCTCAAAAACTTACAATCAGGACCATGCGCGGGGAGCTTCTTTCTATCTGCTTCTCTCCTGCCAGTCTCTTTGATGCACCAGTGTTATTAACTCTGTCTCTGCAGAGCTTCACTGCAGTCCAGCAATGTTTCTGCTTTAACTCTCCTGTTCTGTTGAGGTGGCGGCTCCTGTGCTCCCTATCCGTCTCCCTCTCACTTTCACGTGGCTAGTCCCCTAGCTTCAGACAAAGGGCTGGCTCTAACTTTGCTCTATGCAACTATCCTAAATTCCTTTCATCTCACCTTCTCCATACATCCCATTTCCCAAAATAAAACCTATTAATTAAAGATCTCCCTCTGTCTCTCGTCTCTGAAAAACCTTACAAAATGACCTGAAGTTAAGCCAAGGATGCAGGCTGCCAAGGATTGCCAACAGAAATTGTACAGGAAGAAAGAAAATCCAACTAAGAAACACAGGCAAAATAAATAGTTAAAGACATAATGAATCCTCTCTCTTCTTGACTTTCACAAGGTAGCACCTAATTGCTTTTTACCTTGGTCTGTTACAGCTTTTCTGCCTTTTTGTTGAGTACTGTACTGCTTCTTATACCAGGCTATCAAGTGTTAGAGTTCCTTAAAACTTGATCCTAGCTCCTTTCTTATCATGCTCTGCTGGGAGTGACCATTGTCTACCTCACAACACTCTGAAAGCCAAACAAACTAGAACCTACTCTATAGGTAGTAACCTGGCTAGAATGCTAATTTTGTAACAATTGGTTAGAAAGGTCAGAATTTGATCAGTAACTATCAGCTTCCCTATTATTTAGTTTAAAGTTTTTATTGTGGTGGAGTATAGTCACGTTTTCCACTGAAAGCATTTTTAGGTGTAGAATTCTGTTAATTACATTCACCATGAAGTGCTTTCATTACTACTGTTTCCTAACCTTTTCATCACCCTCAACACAAACCTGCCCCCTTTCAATTTCCTTTTTTCACACGCCTGAAGTAACCATAAAGGCCTCTGGTCTTTACGCATTTGCCTATTCTGGCTATTTTACATAAGTGGGGTCCTACATTACTTTTCCTTTTGTGTCTGACTTATTTCAATCAGCATAATTGTTTCCATGTTCATCTAAACTATCTGGTAAAACTATATTGTTTTCTCTGGATAAACAAGAACAACACAAATATTAAGGAACTACAAGCTTCATTTCAAAATTGGCAAACTGCCCTCATGGGGCCCTGGTGATGTAGTGGTTACAACTTGGGCTGTGAGCCAGATGGTAGGCAAGTTTGAAACCATCAGGAGAAAGACCGGGCTTTTGTAAATAGTCTTGGAAACCACAGGGAGTAGCTATGAGTCAGCACTGACTCAATGGCAGTGAGCTGAGTATGCTGCCCTCAGAGTGATTATTTTCCTGCCTCTACTTCACCCTTCCATAAAGTCCCAACATTTTGGGTAGTTTGGATATCTAAGCTCAAAAAGATATTTGTAGATTGTATGTGTCTCTACATTTAGTAAAATAAAATCTTGAATAAACTAGGTTATAAAATAATAGAATTCAAGCTACTAAGTTAGATCATGACAAGCTGCACAAGTATGCTCAACAAAAACAAACACTAGAAAACTTCAGAATAAAGACATTAAAAATGCCCATCTGCAGACAACTGGACATAGCTTGCAGAGGGGTAGAGGGGAGGAGATGAGTCACTTAGGGTTCAGTATAGCAATAATGAAACCCACATAATGCTTCCTCTCCACAACTACCATGACCCCAATTCTACCTTGCAAACCTGGTTAGACCAGAGGATGCACAGCGGTACATATGGGAACTGGAAACGCGGGGAATCTAGGACAGATGAACCCCTAAGGACCAGAGGTGACAGTGGCGATACCGGGAGGGAAGGTGGGGGGTAAAAAGGGGGAATTGATGACAAGGAACTACATATAACCTCCTCTCTGGGGGATGGGCAACAGAAGCGTGGGTAAAGGGAGAGCCGGGCAGTGTAAGATAAGATATAATAATAATTTATAAATTAATAAGGGTTCATGAGGGAGGGGGATGGGGAGGGAGGAGGAGGGAAAAAAAGGAAAATGAGCTAATTCCAGGAACCCAAGAGGAAAGCGAATTTTGAGAATGATGAGGGCAACAAATGTATAAGTGTGCTTTACATAATTGATCTACATATTGTGATGAATTGTATGAGCCCCAATAAAATGATTAAAAAATTTTCACTAGAAATATAGATACAATTCAGTATACATTCAAGAGCTGTACACTGTATGCATTTAACTAACAACTCACCTGTGCTTTCTCTCGCTATTTCATCAGCACGGCTGTTACTTGTACCACTGAGACGGACTATACTGGAAGAGCTCTGGTAATTGAGCTTTGGAAGGCAATCAACACTTCCTTTTGTACTTTCATTTTCTGACACTGTTAAAGATAAAAATGAAAATGTTAATAAAATGAATTATCTATAGATTTTAGGAGACAAAAAGAAAAGTAGCTTTTGGTTATTAATATTTCTGCATAAAAATAGGTGAAAAAGTTAAGGAAACACTAGACATCTCTGTATCTATTTGTCAAGCAAAAATATGGGACTGCATTTACTTATAGCTCAAATGACTAATTCCTGGTCATGTCAATGATCCAAGGCACTAAGAGACTGTTCTTAACAAGCACATGAGATCAAAAGGGAAGTAGCTGTACAGGGCTCAATCTCAAAAGACAGGAAGGACTGGAAAGAAAAAGGAGTGTAACAGAAAACACAGGAGGAAGGGGATGCTGCCACTTTTCTGGGGCCGCAGTCAGTATCAGGAATCAAAATGTGTATGAATCGAATGAAAACTCAATTCACATTGTAAGCTTTCCCTCAAATCACAATAAAAGTTTAAGAAGGTATAAAAAGAGACTAGGCTTATAATTCTAAATAATAATAATTATTAAAGTTGACTCCTGATCAAAGTTCATTTCTGTTAACTAACTTATAAAAATGTAATTTTCCCTCTCTGGTTGTGAAACAGTAGTTTTGGGAGATGGAGGAGGACAACAGGGGCACATTACATTAACAAACTCATTAAATTAAAATATCGTTAACCTCAGAAAAGAGTCATGTTTCAAGAAATAAATAGCATTTACCCTAACAGTATTTGAGAAGAAGAAGGCATTTGTATGTTAATATATTCGATGGCACAGAAGCCTTGTAATGGGTGAAGAGACGGACTTACAGTGGAAAAGTGAGAAATAAACGAGCACTTTTATACTCGTCACTTGTATTTTCTATAAGTTCACACAATTTATATCAATAATACTCACAGGAACTACCATCACTTCCTTTCCTATCTTCTTTTTCTTCTCGAATGTCCTCACTAGATGTATCCCCTCTTCTAACTTCATCTTTAGACAATGAATTATAGCCAAGATCAGACTGACCACCTGGAGGGAAAAAAAGAAACAAAATTCTATGCTATTTATTCCTGAGGGAAGAGGGGCGGGGAGGGAGGGAAAAAATGAGCTGGATACCAACGGCTCAAGTAGAAAGCAAATGCTTTGAGAATGATGATGGGAACAAATGTACAAATGTGCTTGACACAATGGATGTATGTATCGATTGTGATAAGAGTTGTACGGGCCTCCAATAAAATGATCTAAAAAAATTCTATGCTGTTTGTTATAAGCTTATTTAGTAAGAATAAATAGAATTAAACATAACACATTTGGGTTTGTATTGGCTCATAGAAAATTTTCTACATAAATATTCCAGTGGAAAGAAGAGTTTTGTTAGTCAACACCAAGGGTCTCTCAATACTAAAATGAGAATTTGTGGTAGTTACATAATCTGTTGTGAATTTGAAACTTAAGAGTGAAGGGGTGGAGTTCAGCCTGTCAGTCACGTTGCAGCTTGATGACCTCATCTGAAGGTGCTAAGGAGATATATATAGCTTACTGGAATTGAGACACACACTCACTCCCTGGGAGCCATCAATGACAATGAGCCTGATGGAGTGTAGTCAGAGCCCAGAGCTGGAGACCCACACCAGCACTGAGATGCTTCCACTGCCACTGGATCCACAAGACTTTCTACCCACTGGTCTGTGATCTTCCTGCATTCCGTGTCACTGCATGTATTTCATGAATCTGAAGAGTAATTTATAGATTGGTATCGGACCTATGGGCTAATATCGGACTTATGGGCTTGATCTGGACGGGCTGGGATGTGTCAAAAGTAACTACGTTCATTCACACGACTCTGTGAGTACTAAGAACCACAGAAAAACCAGACCGTCTCCATACAAATCCTTAGCCTTTCTGGGTGAAAGTCTTGGGTTCCAACTAAGATATGGAGAAATCTGCAGGGAATTAAAAATAGAAGGTTCACACACAGATCATTACAACTGAGTATCCAAATAATTTTGCTTAAAAAATTTGAGTTTATTTAAATCTATTAATAATAAAATTTTCTGTTAAAATCCATCTAATTAACTGAAATTAATTTTAAAATTAAGATGTTAGGGTTATTATAATAAAGGAAAAATTACTTTAAATGAGAAAACTTCAAAAACATTTTGAGGCTTTCTACTATTTTCAGCAAATTATTTTCATTGAATTGATATCAAATGATAAGGTTTTGAATTCTAGTTCTCTAATTTAGAAGATACAATTTTAAGCAAATGATGTAACTTTGTTTAATATAATAACAAAAGGATGTTATATGAAGCCTATATATGAAATGGTTTTGTAAAGAATGATAATTTTGAATTTTCATTTTAAAAATCAAGCTTTCAGCTCTATTTCCAAAGAAACAAAAAACAGAAAAGGTGAGCAAAATACTGATTAAGTTCATGCTATTTTATAAGGCTCAACACAATTTTAAGATAGACATAAAATTAAGATAAAAATAGATATCTTCATTTTTAAAAAATAATGCCTCAAGCGACCACCGATCAGAGAAGCAACAAGCCCACGTGGAAGCAGCACATGGAGCCTGTGTGGTCATGCGGTGTCGACAGAATTAGGTAACGGGCACCATAAGACCCAACACACACAAAACAACACTGTTGTGAACGAAGAAGGTTCAGAGCAGAGACCCAAAACCCATGTGTAGCCAACAGGACATCCTCTGACAGAAGGGGCACGAGGAAGGGATGAGTCAACCAGGGTGCAGTATAGCACCAATGAAACACACAATATTTCTCTGGTTCTTTGAGGTTTCCTCACCACCCACCCTCATGACCCCAGTCCTGCCTTTCAATTCTGGCTAGACCAGAGCATGTACACTGGTACAGATCTGAGCTCACGACACACAGAATCCAGGTCAGATAAAACCCTCAGAAACAGAAATGGGAGTAGCGATACCAGGAGGGTAGATGGGAAAGAGAGGGGAGGAAGGGGTAACCAAGTGCAATGATTGATGCATAATCCCCCCAACTCCTGAGGGGATGAACAACAGAAACATGGGTGAAGGAAGACAGTAGTCTGTGTAAGATAGAAAAACAATAATAATTTATAATTTATCAAGGGATCATGAGGGTGGGAGGGAACATAGAGAAGCTGGTACCAAGGCTCAATATAAAGTCAATGTTTCAAAAATGATGATGGCAACATATGTACAAATAAATAGGCTTTATACAATTGATATGTGGAATGCTGTAAGAGCTTTAAGAGCCCTCAATAAAATGATTTTAAAAAAAGAAATAATGCCTGAGTATGACTAGTATAACTCTGAATGTTTAATCAAGAAATAAAAATGAACCAAGGAAGAACTGTAAAAATGATATAGAAACACAATTAGCTAATTACTTTTTTTTGGAGGCCCCGCTGGGTTAGCTAATTACTTTTAAAACGTAAATACCAAAGGAGAGATACCATTTTGATTAATGATACTATTTTGCGGAGATAGGAACCTTTGTGATTTATTTATTGCTTGGAGTCCACACCGCTGCCCCCACCCAGGAGAAATGCCCGTCTATTTGCATTGGGGGTGGAGGGGGTGTTACTGACGACAACACAGCGCTGCTGCTGCTGGTAGTGCCACTTGGACAGGAAAGGATCCAGCCCACATTGCTTAGATTTTTAAAGGTTCTGTTGGGTAAGAGCTCTGGCTCTTCTAATATATTCAAAAGTCAAGTATAATATTTTTAGATGTAATAATGCAAAGGATAGATCCATGCCAGCACGTCTTTCTTCTTGTTGTTGAACTTTATATTGTGGTTAGGATGAAAGTACATACAGCAAAGTGGATGGTCGTTATGGAGCTGATTAGCTTTCCTGTAGACACAGTTTTGCAATTATGATAGTAACTGCAATCCTTGCAATGCTGCAGCACTGCAGTCATCTCACGTCTTCCCTGGCTTCTGTTTCCATTTGCCCATTGTCCCTCCCCCTTCCTGTGTTCTGACCTTTGTTTTAGAGCAAACGCTGCTCCTTTCGGAGGTGCCCACACTGTTCCCTCAATAAACTGATTGTTTTAAGGAACCTTGGTAGCATAGTTGGAGGTGCACTGAGCTTCTAGCCATAAGATCAGGGGTTCAAATAGACTGAAAATCTCAAAAACCCAAAGAGGCAGGTCTATGCTGTTCTATAGGATTGCCATGAGTTGGCATCCACTCAATAGCAAGGAGTTTTTTTTGGTTTTGTTTATTGTTTGGCAACAGATGATCTGTAGGAGTGGGTTCAGTTCCAGGTGTGAAGGGTGTCTAGGGGCTATATTCTTGGGGGTTCCACTACTCTTTATCAGACCAGGAATTTTGTTCCACATTTTTGTCCCACTTCTATTATGATTCTGATTAGACTGGTTGTAGTAGTAGCGGGGCTACTACTACTTCCTTTTTATTTACTTATTTATTTTTTTACTACTACTTCTTTTGGTCTCAGGCTAGGAGAGGTTGTGGTCTGTGTGCTCCGTTAGACTTTTGACTTATTACTGCCTCAAGTGTGGTTTTTTTCACTCTTCTTTGCATAGGATGGGAAGAGACCGATAACTGCATCTTAGATAGTCGCTTACAAGCTCTTAAGACTCCAGTCGCTCCTCACCAAAGTAGGGTGCAGTACACTGTTTTAATGGATTGTCATGTCAATTGATGAAGATTTCCACAAACTGTGGTCCCCGGTAACACAGCGGTTACAAGTTGTGCTGCTAACCACAAGGCCAACAATGCAAACCCACCAGTTCCCACGGGGGAAAGACGCGCCTTTCTGCTCCTGGGAAGTTCTGCAGCCTTGACAATCCAGGGCAGTTCTCCCCTGCCCTATAGGGTCGCTGTGAGTAGGATATGACTGGACCTAAGGTCTCTTAGGGTCTGAGCTGAGTCACTCAGTCCTCAGTGTGTCTGTTTATGGTTACGAAGTCTGCACCCCTTCACCCTGGGCATGCTCTACTATATGCCTGTATAAATTACAGCACATCTGTATGTAATATACATATTCTGTACATACACAGGAATATCCTTAGCCAAACCTACATCTATACTCGTGGATGTACTTTCATGCACCAAGCCACGCCGATCTTACATATCTACCTGTATCTTACATATTTATCTAGATGCTCATGCATAAATTAATTCTTGTTATTATTGTTAGTGCAAGATTGGGTATATAATAGCATCATTGTGGTCATGCTGTGCTGACCATGCTGTGCTCCCCTTATTTTGTGTACTGCCTTTGCCTTCACCCAAATAATACATGTGTACTACCCAGTTAGTGATTTTCCATCTCATAAGTATGCTATTTCTTACATACTTACAAGTGTTCTTGTTCTTATTGAAAACTTGTGTATAAATCTTCTTTTTCAATGAAATTAATACCATCTGCAGTGCTGAAATGCTATTTTTAAAACAGTGAATTTTTAAAATTATAGCTGTTAATTTAAATTTTGAGTCTTTTGGTCAAGACTCAAAAGAAGTTATAAAAATAGTATACTGCAGAGAATTCTCATGTATCCTTTACCCAGTTTCCCCAAATGATATCTTAATACGCCCAGAGTGCACTGTCAAAATGATAAAACCCTAGGACAATGTCTTCTGAGGACAGGACACAGACAATGGCAAATATTACAATACCATTAGCTCAGGTACAGCGACAGGCTTTAAAAAAATTCTCCCAACATTCTTAGAATTACAAAGAAGAATTTATCCTAAGAAAATTATATAATAGAGAGGTAAGGTGAACATGAACAAAATACTTGGATAAGCTATTTTATAAGTTCTCTTTAAATGTCCATTTCTATTTGATTAAAGAATGAATAAAATTGCATATAATTATAAAGGTTAATATCAAACTAAGGGCCTAACATATAAAATTAAAAAGTGAAAGTTCACTTAACACATAATTGAAAAGAAAATATTTAGAAGAGAGGATAGCAAATTTAGTTTAAACAATGCACTCCAAGAGGTATATATTTACACATGAACAAACCTGTACTGGATCTATCATCAGCAGCATGTACTCTGATTAAGCTTGTGTTAAAAGGTGCCTGCTCCACAGTGTGTGTCCCATGACCACTATCCATGCTGCCATGACTAACAGCATCCAAGTCACTGCCATCTGCTTAAAAACACAATTTGATGGCATTTTACTACTAAAGGAGACACCAAGATATATAAAAGTTTGTTACTCAAATTAATAATCTAGTAATAACTCAAACTCAAACTCAGTGCCACCGAATCAATTCTTCCTCAAAGCGACCGTGTAGGACAGAGCAGAACTGCTCGTCTGCATTTCCAAGAATCTTTACAGAGGTAGAAAGTCACATCTTTCTCCTGCACACCATCTCGGGGTTTCAAACTGCTGACCTTGTGGTCAGCAACCTAACATATAACCCACTATGTCACCAGGGCTCCCTATTGATATAATAGTGAACATGAAAACTGCCACATAATTAGCAAAATACAAGTATAACAAGGAAACCAGTTGTGATTTAGTAGTGGACATTAAAAACAAGACCCCCAAAAGTTGATAGTTCAATAAGACAAAATGATATAATTTGATGTGCTTTCTTAAGTGGGAAAAAGTATTCTTTATTTATTTAGTGGCAATAAAAACTAGGAAATAGTCGATATTTTGAAACTATTTAAAATTTCAGAAAATGCAAAGTAAATTTATTAAGAGATAGTAAAAAACACACACATTTTAAAAACCTTTGATTACCTGAGAGAGTTGTTCGTGATAAGTGCACATGCTTCTTTAAAGCTCTCTTGAACTGTGCTACTCCCAAAACAACGTTCCTTACTCTTGTCCAAAGTACACAGCCACTATGACTTCTTGAAGGCCAGGTGCTTTCCAATACAGCCTATGCATGCAACAACAAAATACGGTTAGTAAAATATTTTTTATAAACAAGCATACACTAGCTTTAGAATTAAACTATAGAATATCAAACTATAGAATATCAAAGTAAATTAAGTAACACAAAACGGAACAGGAACACTTCTTGATTTACAAAATCAATTTTAGGTATTCTAAAGTAAATGCCAATAACTTTGCATTGTTTATTTCTGTCATTAAATTAAGGTGAAATGAGGGGACTTGTGGTACAGTGAATTACTAGGTATGGCTCTTTTAGTCATAGTCTTTTTAACTTCCACCAAATGACTGGTGGGACTAAACTAATAGGTAATATAGAACTCTAATGCCATCCCATTGGGCTTTAAATGAGCCATCGCAGAAGCAGGGACAGGGATCTCACAATGATCAAGAAAGATTAGTGCATCCTTTGGAGCCTGAGATCCCTGTGTGCTGAAGCAGAGCAGCAGCTACAGCAGAAGCAAAGGCATAAAGGGGTGCTTTCTGGCCCAAGGAACGAGCGTAACTGAGCACCTTTTAGGTAGGAAGTGGGGTGCCTCCAGGTACTTAATTGGTGGAGCTAGGTTTGTTAACCCAAGGAACAGAGTTGAGTGCATTTGGACTGAGACTTAAGGTAAAGCGGAATAACCTTTGGGCATTTATGGCAGTGCTACAAAGCTTTGTAACTGCCCAAGCAGGATAGAAACTGAGGGGCTGTTGCGGCTAAGAGACCAAGGACCAGAAAGAGGTGTGCCTGAGAACCTGGCCGAGATAAGAGGTGCTCGCGATCTGAAGAACTGCACCCTGAGCACTTCTGACCCTGTTTTCCTAATAAACACCAAAACTGTGAGGACTGTCTGTGAGTTTTGTGTGGCTATTGCAATGCACTATAGAACCCAGCAGAGAAGTATAGTGCCTTGGGATGGATTGTGGGTATTAGAATCTGTAAAGAAGATTAGAGACATGTCTGATACCAGTCTCATAGGAATCAGCCTTGGGTTGATATTGAGTTTGATTCTCTATCCCAATTGTGAAGTTAGAAGAGATCATATGTTGCCTCACACCACTCATACTGGGCTTTGAAAAGTTCATGGAAAATGGAATTAAAGAGAAAATGAAAATATTCCACAAATTCTTGAAAGTCCCCCCTGTATAATTATAAATATCACATTGTTTCTCCATCAAACTGTTACCTTGTTATAATAACCATAAGTAATGGCATTGGGGTCAATACCAGCTTTCTGCATTTCAAAAAGCACTCGAACTGCAAGCACTGGCTGATCATATTGTCCACAGAGTTGCATGAGAATACGATAACACACCTGAAAAACAGCAAGTTCAAAGTGTACAGAAACAGTCATCTATCTCCACGAATCTAGAGTGAAATAATGCATTTTAAAAGTAATTGGTACCTCATCAGGTGGATCCATCTTTTTTGAGTGCATTTTTTTAAGTACATCATATGCTGTGGTTAGAGCCCTGACTTTTGAATGGCATACTTTCACATAAGCTGGGAGACAAATAAACCACAGTCCGTAACAGTGTCGCAGCAGACACCTAGACCACATCTGAGGGATAGAAGAATACCTCTTTGCAATTTTATGGGCTGACTTAATTTCCTAGAAAAAAGATGCAAGGTTCCCATTAATAAATTGACACATTTAGGCATCCTTACTTAAATGAATGATGAACAAGTACAAGTCACATGCACTTAAACCATTTTCATAACAAAATATGTACTTAATATATTTTTAAACCTTTGCTTGAATTTGTATTATATAATATGTAAAGAGAATTAGTTAATGTCTTAGAATCAGATTTCTCTAAACAATCTTCAGAGGACTTTGGGGAGTGTAATAATCTGTTAATAGTTACATTTGGGAGTGGCAAAATTATAGTAAGGGAGTATGCATGTCAACTTTGCTTTTAGTCCTTACATTTGATTATAGGAAGAATACAACATTTTCAAAGTACCTGCTTTGTTCTTCTGAACATGGGAGAAGGACTGCTAGGACTACTTAATTTTGAGGGAAATTTTTTCTTTTTCGTTTGTAGAAATCCTTCAGGTCTCTCAAATAAATTGTTCCTAAGAACTGGAAATCCATTATAGCTACGTAGGGATGAAAACAAACAAACAAACAAAAACTCAAGTACAAATAGATGATCATACTGCTTATATACTAAACATTTACAACCAATAACTTCTTAATTTAGAACTTACGCTGAATTATCTTTCTCCATCAGGTTATAATTTAAATAGTCACACTAATGCTTTTTTTACTGTAATATTAAGAAAGGTAGTAGTCAAATACAGATTTATAAAGAAAAGCAACATACATTTAAATTTTGTTGAACTTGACATCAAAATCCAAAATAACATAAGCAAACTTTTAAATATCATTATCCATGGAAATGTACAATCTGTACAATAAACATCATAAATTGCTAAAAGGCATATCAAATCAATATTGTTCATATTGAAGCTATTGACTGAAATAATGAATTTGCTGTGAAACATCCTGTGATGCAAACAACAACTTTAAATATAGCATCTTAGCACAACACACTAGCTATCATGTTGCTCTGTACTGATTCATCAGCCCAGCTAGCAGGTTCAGGGCCTCATTTAGAAGAATGAAAACTGGAGTACTGTAGTTGGAAAGGAAGACAAGATGAGAAAACTTGGACCTTCCAGATATGGGGTGAGTAAGGTTAGAGCAAGATTTCTGGGCACTTAAAAAGCAGAAGTTCTCGTGAAAAGGTTTGTGGAAATAAAAGAAGAAGCTCCTGAGCAACAAATGGAGCCAGCTTCACTGTATTTAACGTGTACAGCTCAGTGAATAAAAAGGAACTTAATATAGGAAAATATGGTAACCTATCAGTAACTTATATTACTCTATGTAAAATCAGCAGAATAAGAAAATACTAGTAAAGATTGAATGTTAAAAAAATATCCCAAAGTAGTGCAGGAAAATTATGTGCCTTACAAAAATCCCCTGTATTACACAGTATGACAATAAGACCATTTGTCTATCTTATGAAAACATGCTATATGACTTTATACAATGCAAGTATCTGCTTCATCTTTTATTAAGAGCACTGACTGCCCATTAAAGGAATGAAAATTAAGTTGTTTTTCTAATGATGACTATGATTACGCACCAATGATATTGAGTCTCAAGAAAAGTGACTGGATTCTTTTAAGAATGACAATTTTAAAAATTAAGTAATTTTATTATTGAAGGACTAAATCTAAAATTGAAATTTAATTTATAAAGTTAAAACCAAACTAGAAAAGAAAATCAAAACTGTTTTTATTGAAATATACAGAAAGTAAAGAGAAAATCTTGTTTAGAAAAAAAGATAGAACTTAGGGGAAATAATTTAAATATCTGAAACAAATATTTTTTAAATGTGGTATGAGCAGGAATAAAGTGACCAATGCACTAATCAACATTTATAAATATCTGTAACACTACTTTTTTCATCTCTTAAATGGAAGATTTCATCCAGGTCAGAAATGAGGATGTCCTGAAAAATCTTTTTACAGTAAAACTTTCAAGCTTTAACTAAAAGGGAATGATAGATATGAAACAGTTTTAGAATCTTTAAATAAAGTAAGATAGTAGCATTGGAGAATTAAAATTTTATCATTTAAGTTACAAAAGGAAAAAAAGATTAAGTAAAAATAAAGGTATATTAGAAACCAAATAACAAATGTACTGCTGTTATTTTATTGTGCTCAGAACTTTTCTCTCTTTACCTCTAGATATGAAAACAATGTTTCATTCCAGCCTGAATACCAAGCACTTAGCCTGCCCAAACTTCCTAAATGAACAAGGATCAATGACTTAACAAGAATTCATGAAAATATTTATCATGAATATTTAGCCTAAACAATTTATAATAAAAACCAAGGTCAACAGATACTGACTCTACATTCATTTAACGCCTTTTATAAGCCAAAGTTACACTAATCAATATGTAAGTATGTGGGGGTAGGTTGGCAGTACAGTCTTGAGGCTTATAAAGGAACTAGCTTTTAGGAAGAAACAATGTAATTCTTCATTTGGGGAGGGGAAGTCTAATGAAATTTAATAAACATTTCTGAAGACAGATATTATGTGGATATAATTAGAGAGCTTCTCAAATTTATATTAGTTAGGTAAAATAATAAATGCTTTTCCTATTTATACCTCAAAATTTAATAATGGATATGATAAGCTTGCTTACTACCTAAAATTGAGAAATCTGTAAAGTAGGCTTTTTGAAAATACCACAGTCCTTAGAAAGCTACAACACAGATGTTGGCTTGCTTCTCTCTTTCAATCGCAAACACTCTGCCTCGTGAATACCTGTACTGTAAAGGGGGTTCTTCACCATTGGGTAGATGAGGGATCTCAGGTGGTGTTACAAAAACAGTATGTTCACTTCTGAAAGATTCATCCAGTTCTATAAGTCGCACATCACCACTCTTGTCCATATCTACCTGAAGTAGTTTAAAAAACATACATAGAGTTAAATAAATTTATACAACTTAATATTAAAGAGCTACCTTTAATAATAAAAAACAAATATGCAAGTTCTTATACATAATATGACAGAGAGATCTCCAAGATAAATTAAGTATAAATAGCAAGGTATACATATACATATACATACACACACACACATATATTTCTCTGAGTAAGAAAGAGGGAAAAATAGGAACCTACATGTATTTTTAATTTTATTCACATAAAGGATACTATGATTCTGGAGAAGGGGAAGAAAGAGGTGGGTTACCACAAAATAAACCCAAACTTTTAATAATTTTTGCATTTTCAATTATGAGAATGTATTATCTATTTCAGAAATAAAGAAAAATAAGCACATTTGTGTGTGTTGGGAATAGTGGGTTCTATATTTTTATTATAACTTATTCTAAATAATAAATGTCCCTAAGTTCTTCCAATTCTGTAGGGACATATTTTGGTTAACCTTCAGTCGCATCAACATGGAAAAGTTCTTAGAAGTACTGTTTTTCCCTAGGTACTATATGGCAGGTTAACATCCAGAAAAAAATACTAATTGCAGGAGCTGTGGGGAGACAGGAACTCTCATCCACTGCTGGTGGACCTGTAAGTATGTACAGCCACTATGGAAATCGATCTGGCGATATCTAAAACAGATGGAAATCGAGTTACCATA
>NW_022111379.1:922011-925086 GCF_000313985.2 Echinops telfairi
GGAAAAAATGAGCAGCTGATGCCAGGGGCTTAAGAGAGCAAATGTCTTGAGAATGATGAGGGCAATGAATGTACAAATGTGCTTGACACAAATGATGTATGTATGGATTGTGCTAAGAGTTGTATGAGCCCCTAATAAATCGATTAAAAAAAAATAACTGTATTTGGAGAAAAGAATACATGATATTATAAAACAAAAGTGCTCTATTATTGAACATAAAAAAATTAAAACTAAAAGATAAGGATTTAGGAAACTGTGAGAATAATAATCAGGAATAGTTATTGCTAGATAATTTATTATTGGTTCATAATCTCTTATGCATAAATTTTAATTTCATTAAGCTCTGCAAATCAAAAACTTCTCCCTAACTTATTTGACAGCAAAGCTTGAACTAAACTGATATGTTTTTTATTTATTCTACTTAGAATAAACATTCACATATTTTGCTTCAAAATATTAATGTGTTTGAGTATAAGTAATGATACCAGATTTTACTGGGCTATTATATAAAAGATGGTATAATTTCTATCTAGAATGAAAAATGTAGAATTTAATAATAAGTTGCATATATTAATTACTCTATATTATACATTTTAACAAGTTTAAAAGAAAGGAAAACATTAAAACTTAAACAGAAAAATATAATTATTGATTTTTCACATCATATACTATTTAGGTTATACATTTTCGTTTGCCATAGGGCTATAAAAACTAATATAGCAGAGTATATATATATATATACATATATATATTTAAAACAGAATAATCTCTTGATACTTTTCCAGTTCTTAAAAAAATTGAAATATTAAATTTTAATATAAATTTTAATGTATTATATCTCCAGAATCAACTAATGCTTTCAATGGTATAGCTGCATAGTGAACTATGTAACAATTATGTTATGCTTCATGATTATATTTAATGACGAGAAACAGTTCACAAATAATAAATTAAAAAATCAGAGTAAGAAATGTTATACATAGTATAATTCTTAAATTTCCTTTAAGATGATGAGTATGTATGCTATATAGTACTGTATGTCTATGTGACTGTGCTTTCTCTCTCACACACACATAATTGTCAAAATGTTAGCTCTGGGTAGTAATAATACCAGTGATTAATTTTCTTCTTTATATTGTTGTTTAATTGCTAATCAGAAATACTGAATATGTATTGCTTTGGTTTGTTTTAAAATTACAAAAGTAATAAATATTAAAATAGAAATATAATAAAGTAGTATATATATTATTTTTATATATTAGTGTTTCATATACTGTTTATATATTGTTTCATATATTACTTTGCTTCCGCTAAAGTATATTTATAATTCAATCATGATGAGACTTTTTTAAAGCCCATCAAAAGATATTCATATGGTAATACGAGCAATGATATAGTAAACAAATACTTGCTGCTATGCAAAATTGGTACTGCCTTTTTTTAGAAAGCAAGAATGTGTTTAAGCATTTCAATCTCATTGTTGTTCTAAACAAATAACCTAACATAAAAAAGCTAACACCATAAAAGATGTTTATTTTAGGCTCCTAATAGCAATTAAGTATAAAGTTATGTACAATTAGAAATAGAGGTAAACAATAACCAAACCCACTGATTTCTGGTTGACCGAGTTGAATGAACTGAACACTCCCTTTGAAACACTTTCTCCAAAATAAGACTACAACGATTAAGAAAACAACAACAAACACAAAATGAACTGGAGAGGGGATATCAAGGAAAGCTAGAATTCAAAACACTTTAGCAGCTGCAAAGTACACTTAGATGAACCATGAATGCAGAGGGGAGGAAGAATAAGAAAGAAACCAAAAACCAAAATATTTTCATATCAGAGAGATCAGGAACAGGGAAGGGTAGCAGGGTAGAAGCAAGATTGTTTAAACATTTGCTGTTAAGGAATTCCAGATCTCTACCCCAACCCAATATAGTTAAGTCACTACTTTTCTACAACCATGGTTGAGTCTAGGGATAAACGTTCTGAATGAGCTGGAAGAATTCAGACGTGAGTACATGGGCTGAGGCGGGAGAGATAATGGAAGTTACTGAAAACACATTAAGTAAGTAAAAGCCTACCTGTTACAACAAGGAGAAAACCCCAGTTACCTTTCTCCACTCTGCTCTGAGAATACTTGCAGATGTTTATATGCTTTAGAAAACTAACCTGCCTAAAAGAATGCACTAACGACACTAATCAAACAACTACTTTCATGAAAATCAGAATCCCGTTATAACCATCAATTCCACACTCAGGGAAGCACCGAGCCCCATCAGAAAAGCTCCAATGTGCTTGTGCGCCTTACTAGGAAAAAGGACTCAGAAGCAGAGACAGTGTAGGAGAAGAAATCGTTAAAAGAAACGAGGCTATACCTATGAAACAAGAACAAGATGCTATTTAAAGGAGCATTAAGAATATTAAAACGTGCCTGTAAAAATTAGAAATAAAATACCAGAAATAAAAGTATGAATTGGAAAGTACTCAGATGAATTTCCTAAAAAGCAAAACTAATGGACAAAGAGAAAATGGAAGGGAAAAAGGATAAGGAAAGTAGGAAGTCAGGCTGAGAGGACCAATTTCCAAGTACACACTTTTCAGAAAAGAAGAACAAACAAATGGAAAAACAAAGGAAATACAAGAAAATTTCCCCAATTTTGGGAAATGTATCTACAAAATAAAATGGTTCATCAAATATTAAACTCAATAATGAAGTACTAATGCCTACATTAGTCATATCCTAATGAAATGTCTGAACAATTGGATCTAAAGCAATGTATACAGTGAGGATATATATGGTAGCCAACCAAAAAGGAGGGGGGAAAAGGGAAAAAAAAAGAAAAGAAATGGGTAGTGGGGGCACAGGGCACTAACTCACCCAAGGGGAGGGTATTGTTTATATCTCCACAGGGAAAGAGGGACCAGACTTCAACCCGGTGCTCCAAGATGTGAGTGCAACACGCTGGCATGGAGTAGGAACCAGTGGAGAGGTCTGAGGGGCCGGCCCCAACCTCAACTACATGGATACCTGACCCTTCCCCCAGAAGAATTTATTTCAGAGGACAGCA
>NW_022111379.1:926647-934090 GCF_000313985.2 Echinops telfairi
ATTTATAAATTATCAAGGGTTCATGAGGGAGGGGGGAGTGGGAAAAATGAGTTGCTGATGGCAGGGGCTTACATGGAGAGCAAATGTTTTGAGAATGATGAGGGCAATGAATGCACAAATGTGCTTTACACAACTGATGTATGCCTGGATTGTGATGAGTTGTATGTGCCCCTAATAAAATGATTTTAAAAGTCTATAAAGTTGGGGGAGGGGAGAGGGGGGAAAGATCAGCATAAAAGATCAGAAATCAGGATAGTATTGAACTTAGCAACAGTGGGGGATTAGGAGGGTGGTAAGACAAGGTCTGACTGACTTCAAAATTTTATACTTAACCAAAATAGAAATCAGTATAAAAAAGAGTAAAGACATTTTAGGCAGGGTATCAAAATGCATATCCTTACATAGCCTTTTTCTCACTAAGCTACTGGAAAATGGGCTATGCTATAACAAGGAAGTAAAACAAGAAATAAATTACTGAAGCCAGAAAGGGGATACAACTCAGGAGACAGGTCAATATAATTCCCAAGACGGTGAAGGAAAACTACAGGCTAACACCAAGACACAAGCCTGAAGCAAGAGGAGAAACTGAGAAATAAAATTGAGAAATTTATTTTCTGTAGAGTGAATTTTAAAATGCACAATAGGCATAAATAAAAATATAACAATTATTAACTTCAGGGAAAACAAAACTCCACACATGAAATAATGTTTATTCACAATATATTAAAAGGCTCAGGAGTGATAATAATATTAACACTGAACAATCATTTGACCAAAACTTTTAACAACGAGCCCTGTTAGCACTATGGAATCATCATCAGGCTGATAACCACAAGCCTGGCAGTTCAAGTCCACCAGCCACTTTGCAAGTCTGTCTACTTCCATAAAGATTTATAGTCTCAGAAATCCAAAGGAGTAGTTTTATTTTGTCCTATATGGTCACTTTTGGTTGGGTCAACTTTATGACAGTGATTTATATTATTACACATTGGAAATAGATGACATATACAATGATATTTAGTAACAATCATGCTATCTAGAAATCTTAAGGTAACTGACTGCAGATTTAGCTGAAAGAGAGGGATCTTTGGGGAGCAAAAATACATGTGAGAGGAATGGGATATACACCTTGAAAAAGATGGTCATGTTTTACTATGGTAAAAATGAAATCTTACTTTTAGAAGATTGGTCAGTAATCTTAAAAGTGTTTATAATTTTTAGTTATGTAAAAAAGTAGGATGCTATATTACAACTATGTAAATAAACATTGGAAGTAAATGTAAAAAAGGATTTTGATACATTGGGCTTATGGCACTTTTCATTCCTTTTATTTTCCAAACTTCTTTTTACTTAGGAATTTAATAAAAGTTCTAAAAAATTTAACTTTCAATAAAAACTGAGAATATCTATGCCATTATTAGCAAACTGAAAGGTATTTAAAAAATAATAACATTAGGAACATGCCAATCGTAACTCCAAATCACATCTACCTCTATAGCATGTGGGTGGGCAGCCCAAGAATACAGGGATGTTTCACAAATAATTTTATGCAGATGAAATAGGTTAATATAATTAAGGAGAGCAACGATAACTACAAGAAACGGACCCGAGTAAAAAGGTTAGAACATTTATCCAAGTTAGCAGGAAAGAACGCTGGAAGTGATACTACCTCTCTTTCTCACTCCGTGACGGAACATTCTAAGGAATCTGATGCTTTTTAAGTTGTATGTATATGTTTTTAACAGCTTCTCCCGTTTCTCTCTTTTTTTAACAGTTTCTTTCTCTCCAGATGTTTCCCACTCTCCAGATTGTTAGTTCTCTTAGAAAAAGCCTGGGTTCCCAGTTAATTGCTTTAATTCTCAGTATTACAACGTCTATTTATATTAAAAGTTGAACTGAAATTCAGTACCTTGGTAAAAGGTATTTCTCTTCACTTGTACTGTACGTCAATAAAATCTCATTTCAACATTAGGAAAATAGTCCTTCAACGAGCCCTACATTTACCTGCTGGACACTTCTGTCCTTTGGAAAGCACAGTGACAGCTGTCTCCGTTGGGAGGAAAAGCAATCTAACATCCACAGCAGGATAACATTAAAGTCATCTTCCTATTTTCTCACAAGACAGTAATACGCTCAGCGAACACTGCAAAGGATGCTTGGTAGACCAAGAAAAATTTACCAGAATATTTGTTACACAAAACTGCCCTTGGTTAAGCACCAACTTAACCGGAACAGATGGTAAGGATTTAAAATATAATCACAGGAATGACAAAAACACATGGTTCTTAAATTAGCAATAAGTGAAGCTCAAATAAGTCTAACATATTGTTTTTCTTATTCAGCATTGCCCACTCCAGCTTTTTAAAGTCTGTCAATGTTTCTATTTATATATAGTAAGATGAAAAGAAGAGTGTGTGCAGGAAAATGTACAATAGAATTTCAAACTCTCATGGACCCTTGACTTTCTGGAGAAATGCAGGGTGTAGGTGCACCTCTGAAATGACTGCCCTGCAATCTTTAAATCTTAAAACCAAATAGATCCTTGAAGTCATCCTAACTGAATAGTAGTTTAGTTTAACGGTAGTAGAAAAAAGCCTGCCCTGAGCATTATGCTCTTTCAGGAATTACTCATATGGGAACCTACTGACAACAGCAACACAAAAGATGAAAACCTTCGGGGCACCTGGTCTATGCTGATAAGGGAGGGACAACTTAGAAAAAGATGGTGAGAATTGTTGCACAGCTCGAAAAATGTAATCAATGTCCCTGAATTGTACATGTGGAAACTGTTGAATTTGTGCATGTTTTGGTGTATATATTCACAATAACAACAAAATAAAATTTATTAAGGAAAATAAAAAGAAGAATGTGCTTACTTTTTGCTTAATTTTACTCATGGATCGTCTCAGATAGCTACCCATAACTAATATTATTTTTCACAGTTAAACTGCCAGAGGTAAGATTTGCTCAATTAAAATAACAACCATTCCACCAAGGATAACTGTCATGTAAAAGTTATTTTCAAAGTGCTATTGATATTCAGAAAAAATTTTAGATTAAAAGCAAACATTAATTTTCTGTGGTGAGCAAACTTAAACTGTGGTACGTAATTACATACAAAGTTGTAATTCACTCATTGCCACCGAGTTGATTCTAACTCACAATAGCACAGAGTAGCGTTTCAAGACTGTAAATCTTTATGGGAACAGACAGTCTTATCTTTTTCCTGCAGCACAGCTAGGGGGTTTGCAGAGCTAGCCTTGGCTAGCAGATCATGGTATAACTTGCTGTACCACCAGAATACAGTTCTCAATGTAGTGAGAACACTTTTTACGTACAGACATGATTAGGTTCAAAAGGGCAAGTCGTTACACAAAGGTTGGTATTGTGTAAAAACAGAGTATAACAACATCAGAACACAAAATTGAGGATGACTACTGCATTATTACACAAGTGTCAAATTAAATCATTACACGACTGCCTAATCCCATCACAACACATAAATGCCGAACTACTGAAAATAATGGCCCAGCCAAGTTGATACAAAACCTTAATATTACAGCCAGCATTACTATCTCCATGCAGCTTGGCGCTTGTTACTCCCAGGCATTAGGACAGGTGATTAATGAACAAAATAGTGAGTCAGGATGAATTGTATTAGCCCCAATAAAATGATTTAAAAAAAAAAGAAATACAAAGTTAAGTCCACTTCTATTTGAATGACAGAAGTTGCTAACTGTTTTAGCTGGGATGTGGATAGACCCCTATAAACAAGGAGAAAAACCTGAAAACAAAACTCATTTCAAGTTGGCTTGCTCATGAGCATCATCTAATCTACTATCTAATCTTCAGACCACATTCAAGTTCTGTTTATTATCCTAATAATGTTGTATAAAAGGATCTTCCCAGCTGCGTATCATGCACTGTCTTTGGCTGTCAAGTCTTTTTATCCTGCTTGTCCTCTGATTCCTCAAGATAGGCTAACCCTCTCGATTGGTCCTTTCCTCACCTGGGTTGGTCTCTGACACCTCACACTTTGGGCTGCTCCTCTTTACTCATCCACTTACGTTTTGATTCCCCTCTCTGGGCCGCCATTCCTCAATCTCCTCCCTCTTCAGCATGGATATCTAACTTGCTCTGATCTACATAATGTGATTAAGATAGAAGGGAAGGAGGGTGCTTAATGTGCGAATTTAAAATAATATAATTATTTTATGCTACAACTTACTCACAAGTAATAGAAATATTCAGGTAAAATATCTCTTTTGCTTTACACTTACTTTCAGGAGAATACTATCTACCTCAAACAAAAAGAAGAGGAGAATAATATGGATGCTCTAGTTGGAAGTTCATAAATGTGGAGAAAAGCCAGCGATCTGCCTATAAGTGGACAAGTGAAGGTTGGAGTTTGATGGCTAAAGCTCATGATTCTACCAGGCATAAGAGCTTGTGCTCTATCATTTATAGCAGGCCACCAAAACTTTCATGACAAGAGGTCAATAGTAAAATTAAATTAATTTAGATTTGCATTAAAGCTGGTAAAAGTTATAATGGAAACTATAACTTACAACATTTATTGCAGTAACACAAAATAAGGTAGGGAATTAGAGACATACTTTTACTTACTTTATCTACACAATCATCAAAAAATGCCAAGCTTGCATCTTTATCACTAACAAAAGAACATTCTTCAATGAAACGAATAAACATTTGTGTTTTGGTCATCAGGTTATAGAATTTTTGATGTGACCGATCTCGGCTTCTTAAGAAAGCTGTAATATAGTAACATAAGTATATATTGTCAGAATAAATGCTATCACACAGAGTCCGAATTCTTGAGCTAGAAGGAACGTGACCAACCATGCCACCTAAACTTTCCATAGCCCTGTCACTGCAGAAAAACAAACACAAATCCCTGAGAGGGAAACAACCTAAAAAAAATAACCCTAGGAAGGAACTGGAGCCCAGATTTCAAATCCTCTTCCAGAATTGTCTCCATTGCCCAGTAGTAACCTCGAAGATTATACAGAAAATATTACACTTGAAAGCATTTAAAAAATTGCTTCCCACTCCCATCCCAATGTTGTGCCATGTGTAACTGCATTTGTTCTGCCTCTCTCCTTGCATATATAATCAAAGTAGCAAAACATTCTGGGGTAGTTACAGAATTTGGTGTCAATTTGAGGATTAAGAGTGTAGGGGTGGAGTCTAGGCTGTCAATCAGAACACAGCCAATGAGGCCTCTGTGGGCATGGCCTTCAGCTAAGGATTCTGGGAATTCCTGGATTTCCTTCTTGGAGACGGGAGACACACTCTCTCTCTCTCTCTGCTCACTCCTTCGGAGACATTGCAGCTGACAAGACACATGGAACTACTCTAGTGACCTGTGCTGGAAAAGCCACATGAACCTACCCGGATGCAACCAGACCTCTGAAGCTGGAGAAGGCATGAAGAGACCCGTGTTGAGATGCTTACAACGACACTTGATCCAAAGACTTTCTACCCACTCATCCTGCATCATTGCATGTGTTTCGTGAGTTTGAAGAGGACTTTATAGATTGGTGTCAGACATTTGGGCTAACATTGGACTTATGGGTTTGGACTGGACTGGGCTGGGATGCTTTTTCAATATTCAATTGCTCTTGTATATAAACCTCTTCCTTATATACATATGAGTGTGTCTATGAATTTGTTTCTCTAGTCTACCCGGACTAACACACATTCTCTCTAATATTCCTTATTTGTGTCTTATTTATTGAAAATAGCATAAGGGCTATTTCCTGCATTCCCCCTACAACTTGATCATTATGTTCAAGTGACACTACACCCATTAACTCAAGCTCTCTAGTCTCAGGGGCTTTTCATACACTATTCTCTCTGCCCCGAACATTCCTGTTGTTCCCCTCTGCCTGACTGACTTCTATTCACCCTCTCGATCATGGCTCACACATTACTTCCTCACAAAAGCCTTCTGTGATCCCTTTGTTTTCTAATTGTTTATTATCTGTAAGTTCCATGACGGAAATGATTACATCTCTTTTGCATACCACTATATATCCAATGCATAGCATTTGGAGGTACTCAATAACTGCTTATTAAATGAATTTCTCTTTCTTTTTTTTTTTTGAATTTCTCTTTCAAATGTTAAGTATTACAAGAGAATAAATTCTTCTGATGATACTAATCACACTCTAAGGCTTCCCAATATTTTTTAACTTCATGGCTCTGAAGGCAATAACACTGTAAAGTTGAAGTAAAACCATGAGGCTGCTCAAGACTGGAGGTGACCATTCCAGAGGCTCCTCCACATCCCCACCACTGACTTGCTGCCCTAGAAGCCGAACTGCACACATTATTCTGTCAGCACATATCAGATGAAGGGGTACATAGTCTTCACATTTCAAATATTTCGTTTCTTTGGTATATTTTATGAACATAGAGATAATCAACATGTCTGAGAAAAAAAAATCCCATGAGAATGGATTACCAATGAAACTGGAATTCACAATATCCCTAATATAGGTATGCATTTTAATAAATACTATTAACCCAGAGTGTAATTGATTCATCAAGAGATGAAGCACAGCAACAAGAAACCGTGCAATCACGTACCTTGTAGGGCAAAAAGAGAGGTTGCATCTGTGGCTGTCTCAGATGGGGCTTGTGTTATTGGCCTTAAGTATGATCTATAACCTTTTAAAATAGAGGCCATAAAACACAAAAATGCCTCTTGGATTTCCAAATCTATCATATGTAATCTCTTTCCGGAATTAAAATCATAGTCATTCATTGATAAGTCCATTAGTCCATCATCTCTTGGTCTCTGCTGCACTGTAAGGAAATGCAAAAAGTGTCAAAGGTCAAGAAAAAGAAGGGAAAAAAATCTTGAGGAATTGTATTAGGGGGAAAGCCCAAAGAGAAGTGAAACTAAATATAGCACCTTATTTGGAAAGAAATAACATTATTAAAGTAAACGACAAAACTTGAATGTTGGCTGAGAATTAGGATGGTAATGACAAATTCTTGATATTCATGGTTACACAGGAGATGGTTGATTGCTTTAAGATCTTTATAAATATAAGAAACTAATTAATTAGTTATCTTAGAAAATTTATTTTTTTTAAGTTCTTGTAGTATACCAAAATATAAAGCACTGGGAAGAATGTGGATAGCAGAACCAGAAAGCCTAGACAGTTACTGTAGCTTCCTCTGTATTGTCTGTAACACCTGTAACTAGCTACTTTATCTATCTCAACTTTATTATCCTCAGAGTTGTAAAGAAAAAAGTAATGTATGTGAAAGAACCCTGAAGCTGTAAAGTAATATACAATCTTTAACCATTAGTATTACTTAATAAAGCCCAAGTGAACACGAGGTGTTGAAGGGATCAGGTAGCAGACACCAAAAAACAAAAACCATCATTGTGTGATCACCTTCCCCACA
>NW_022111379.1:934891-960684 GCF_000313985.2 Echinops telfairi
TGTGCTTTACACAATTGATGTATGTATGGATTGTGATAAGAGTTGTATGAGCCCCAACAAAATGATTAAAAAAAAGATTCCATCCTTGAGGCAAAATTATAAAAATTTCTTAGCCATAACCAAACACATAAGGGAATGAGTCACAGGGCCTGGGGTTCAAGACCATAATCTCAAGGGACACTAAAGTCAACTAGACACAAGGCAATGTTCTACACATTCCACTTTAGTGAACAACAACCAGGGTCTTCAAAGTAAGTTAACAGCCATCTAAGGAGCAATTCGTGGTCTCTCCCCTTCCTGAGCAAAGAAGACAGAAGAAAATCAAAGATGCACAGGGACCAGAAGAACTAGCTGGTACCTGGACACTACTGCCAACTGTTCTGAAAGAGATCGCAATAGTAGGTATTGGATAGATCAGGAGAAATATATAAACAAAACTCAAAATTAAAAAAAAGAACAGGCTTATTGCCCTGTTAAGAGATGGATGGAATCTCTAAGACTATGACCCTTAAATATCCTTCAAGCCTGGAAGTGAACTGATGAGTATGGCTCAACTTTCAATGAAATGACAGGTCTATAAATTGAATAATTACACCAGGAAGTATTTGTTTACTACAATAATCAACCATAAGATACCAAAGGACAACATTTTCCCAGAATAAAGCTCAGAAGACAGAAAGGATTAGGAAAGAAGATCAAGGGAAATGGTAAACACATATAAGAAACAGGTAGTTGTTAATACAGTGTGGGTATTGAAATCAAAGTTACAAAGCAAAGTAGGTAAAAATTGTTGAATGGAAACTTTCCTCCAAATCACAATTTTAAAAAGTGTGATTATTTCATTGATTTTAATAATATTTAAATATTTCTACAAAACACAAAGACTTCTTAGGTGTTTAAAAGAAGTATAAATATTTTTAGAAAACAATTAACTAGGTACTATAAATAAAATTATGTACATCCTTTTACCCCATAAGATTAAATATTGTTATATTTGACACCATTTAAATTTCATATCCCAATTCTTCTAACCTATTTTAAAATTATGAGGCTAGCTTTGTTAGTGTAGTTTCCCCACTCCACCCCACTATTTTCAACTATTCTACTTGCACCTGAAGGGTGTCCTCGGCCAATCCACTGCCACCGTCCCTTCTGACACAGTGACCCTAGAGGACAAAAGAGAACTGCTGCTGAGACTTTCTGAGCGCAGTCTCATTTTCCTCGCAAGGTATAGTCGGTAGGCATGAACTGCTGGCCTTGTGGTTAACAGCTGCATGTGTACCCAATTTGCTACAGGGCTTCTACCTTATAAGTGTAAGCCGTCCAATGTTTTATATTTCAACAAATACAAAAATGAGAACCCATATACTGTTACGTTACTAATATTATTTCACAGAGTAAGTATTAAGTATGGATTCTGAATTAGCCCTTGTTATAATACCAAGATTGACTCGATAAGAAAATGAAGGTTTAATTTTTCTTAGTAATTTTGGAATGATGTCAAAATATATTCTTATAAAAGCTTTTCACTTAAATATTTCATACCCCAATCAACTTTCATTTTGATTAATTTTCCAATACTTTTGGCAAGTCTATTTTCAAATTATTTGAGGTCAGCACAGGATTAAGATGCACTGAACATGAAAAACATATGACTTACCTCTCACCCCCGTGAAACAATAAGCATTTTATGATAGTTCAAACTATCTGTTTTAGTTTTACAAAACAAAATTTCTACTCTTTGTATGAAGGAAATATAAAAATAGAACTCTGTACTTTTCCTAGGTATTTAAGTAATGGCAAAAATAAAGATGGTGATGGGAACTAAGCCGGAAATCATGATAGAATTTTGCAAGACCAATGACTTCTTAATTGCACATACCCTTTTCCCAATAACATAAATAGTAACTATATACATATAACTATAGACCTCATCGGGTAGTCTTTACAGGGACCAAATAAACTACATCTGTGGAAAGAGACAATGGGATGTTCAACATCATCAGCCAAAATAAGGACAAGGATCAACTGAGGCGCAGCCCATCCTTTTGCTCATGTGTAAGTTCAGGTTGAAGCTGAAGAAAATTAAAACAAGTAGATAATGAGCTGAAATATGACCTTGAGTATATCTCACCTGAATTTAAAGAATTTCTCAGATTTGACACAATGAACAATAAAGAATGAAGACCAGTTGAGTTGTGGGATGATTTCAAACTATCATACATGAAGAAAGCACAAGATTAAAAAACAAAACAAAAACCAAGAAAGAAAGGAAGACCGAAGTGGGTCTGAATCTTGCTCTAGAACATAGAAGTCAATAAATGGAAAAATGCTTAAGATGTGAGAAGACGAAAAGTTATAATGAAATGTACACAGTCCTGGAACTAGAAAACCCAAATGGAATATGCTCATCATATATCAAGCTCAAAGAACTGAAGAAAAAATTCAGTTGATTTGGAATATTGAAGGACTTTAGAGACAAAATACTGAATAATGCAGGAACTATCAAAGATGGAAGGAATAGAGAGAGTCACTTTGCCAAGAATCGGTCAACATTCAGTCATTTCAAGAGGCAGCATATGATCAAGCACAGATGATACTGAAGGAGGAAGTCAAAGTTGTACTGAAGGCATTAGTGCAAAACAAGGCTCCAGGAAATGACTGAATACCTATTAAAATGTTTCCACAAACTGAGGCAGCACTAGAAATATTCACTAAAACCAAGTGAAAAAAACCACACAAAACAAACCCACTGTCATGGAGATGATTACAACTCAGAGAGCTCTACAGTACAAAGTAGAACTGCCCATTGGGTTTCTGAGGCTGTGTGTTAGTCTGGGTACTTTGGAGAAACAAATCCACAAAAACTCATGTATAAGAGTTTTATAAAAAGGTTAATTTAAGTGTGCATCAAGTAAACATCCCAACCCAGTGTTGCCCAAGCCCACAAGTCCAACATTAACCCATTAACCCAAATGTCCAACACCAATCCACAAAGTCCTCCTCCATCTCACAAAACAGATGCAATGATGTTGACTTCAGGAGAAAAGCCGAGTCAGTGAAAGTGTAAGCATCTCAGCGCTGGCAGGGGTCTCCACATGGGTGCTCCAGCACCCAGGGCTGCATTGGGGTAAGTTCATGTGGCTTTTCTTCAGGGATGTCTTGTAGGAAGTCAGCCTTGCAAGCTGAAGCAGGGAACTGCTAAAGCAGCTGCACCCTGGTGCGACCATCACAAAGTAAGAGATCCGAGAACTAGAAGGGCGAGGCTCACTGAGCCATTTATCCCTCCACCTTTCAATTAACCACACATATGTTTATTGGCCAGGTTGGCACAATAAACTAACTATATCAGGTTGTAAATCTTTCAGGGAATAGAAAGTCTTATCTTTTTACCACTTATTCCCAGTGGAATAGGTGACTGCTAACTCATTAGTCTATGCAAGAAATTTGTAACATAGCTACATGGCTAACTGACTGGAGGAGATCCATATTTGTGCTCATTCCAAAGAAAGGTGAACTAACTAAGATGTGGAAATTATTGACCATCACTAATATCACATGCAATTAAAATTGTGCTAAAGATAACTTGATAGCAGTTGCAGTAGTACACTGACTGGGAGCTGCCAGAAATTGAAGCTAGATTCAGAGGGGACATGGAACACAGGATATCACTGCTGACATCAAAGAATTGGCTGAAAGCAGAGAATACCAGAAAGACATTTATTTGCATTTTATTCACTATGCAAAGGTACTCAACTGCATGAATCATAACGAACTATGGTTAATATTGAGAAGAAAGAATAACACAGCACTTCATTGTGCTCACATAGAACCTGTAGAGCAGTGGCTCTCAACCTGTGGGTCGCGACCCCTTTGGGGGTTGAACGACCCTTTCACAGGGGTTGCCCAATTCATAACAGGAGCAAAATTACTGTTACGAAGTAGCAATAAAAATAATTCTGTGGTTGGGGGTCACCACAACATGAACTGTATTAAACGCTCGCGGCATCAGGAAGGTTGAGAACCACTGCTGTAGAAGGTGAAGAGGCAGTCATTCTAACAAAGTGGAGAATGCTGGTTTAAATTCAGGAAAGGTGTGTACTTATTCAAAGTTCATGCTGATCAATAATCTGAGAAACTGGATTAGATGAAGAAAAGCATGGCATCAGGATTGGAGGAGAACTCCTTAACAGCCTGCGATATTCAGATAACACAACCTTGCTTGCTGAAAGCCAAGGGAACTTGAAACACTTGATAATGAAAATAAAATACTGCAGCCTTCAGTGCTGATTGCTACTCAACATATAGAAAACAAAATTCCTCACAACTGGACAGAAGACATCATCATGATAAATGTTGGCAGGGATTTCCTTTTCCTTGGATCCACAAACAAAACTCATGGAAGCAGCAGGCAAAAAATTACACAACATATTGTATTGGGGAAATCTGCTGCAAAATTTTCCTAAAATATTAAAGAGTAAGGTGTTACTTTGATGGTTAAGATGAGCCTGACTCAAGCCATGACATTTTAACCGCCGCATATACGTGTGGAAAAGAAGGCTACTGAAGAACTGGTGCCTTTTAATTCTGGTATTGGTGAAGAATACTGAATTTACCAAGGACAGTCAGAAGAACGGACAGCAGGCAGAATGTTCCTTAATGTGAAGCTAGAGGAAATTCCCCTCACACACACTGGACATGTGATTAGAAGAGAACAGTCCCGAGAAGGGTGTCATGCTTGGGAAACTCAGCCAGAATGAGCAGGACCTCCTAAGATGGACTGATCGTGGCCGCAATAATGGGTCTGAACATAAGAACAATTGCGAGTTTGGTACAGGACGGGGAACTGTTTAATTCTTTTATACACATGTGCGGGAACTGCATTCAGGGCACCTAACAACAAGAGCAAAACTAAAGAAAATAACCACATTGGCACCTTTATTATTTGAAGAAAGTTAGAATGGTTCTGTGAGAATGTGGTAGTTGTAGACTGGTTGTATGAATCTGTTCAGTTTCTAGCAAATTTTGCCCTAATGGTCACTTCCCCTTAAGGTTGTAAAACCACTTTCTTTTATATAAAATAAATGCTGTCCTTTTACAAGTAAGGCAGAGTAATTGGAATCCCTTTCTTGCATTAAATTACTTCCTTTAATTAAAGTCTCAACTTACATTTTGCCAATTGCTGGTGCAAATTATTCAGTGTGTTCATGAGATTTTTACATGGCTTCTTTGGAAGTATTTTCCAGGCTACATTTTTCTTATCTCCAGTTCTGAGATGAAATGATAACATTAATATATTTGTTAGCTGGATTTTTTGATAAAATCATATACCTGTTACATATAGAAAAAGGAAAAAGAGAACTCACTGCACAAAGAATATTTTAGTTAGGATAAAAATAGTAGCAAATTGAGATGTTGAATATTTAAACACTAATTTACATGATGATAGACCCTTGTATTAACTTTAGCTCACAGTTTTGTGATTATGTTGGTAATCAATCAATTTTTTTTGCACTGGAATTAAGTTAATCACCACAAAGCTTAATGTGGTATATATTAATCTTAAACCTTACTTAACAGTATTTAAAAGACAAAACTCATAGCCAATTCACTGCTACCTTCCTTGTAGGATAAAATAGAACTATTCCTTAGGATTTCTGAAACTGTAAATGTTTATAGGAGCAATCTCATCTTTTTCTCATCTATGGGCTAGAGGTCTTGAATTAATAACTATCTTACTGTCAGAAAGCCAATGCTTAATCCACTGTGCCACCAGGTATCCTTTAAACGTGTTTACCCTACTGCCATGGACTGGATGTTGACTCATAGTGACTCTATAAGACAGAGTAGAAATGCCCCTTTGTGTTTTAAAGGCTGTACATCTTTAGAGGAGCAGAAAGCCTCCTCCTTTTCCCTCAGAGTATTTGAATCCATAAGCCACGAGGACTGTTTCCAAACAAAACAAACACAAACTCACTGCTACTGAGTAGACTGTGACCCTATAGGAGAGAGTAAAACTGTCCCTGTGGATTTCCAAGACAGCAATTCTTTACCGGAATAGAAAACCTCATCTTTCTTCCAGGAATATTGATAAGTACAAGTGATTCACATTGTAACTCTGGCTTTTTAACTCATTAGTGATTAAAGCAGAAAGAAAAAAGAGTAAGCAGGAAAGTAAGAAAATATTAATTTATTACAAAAACAGTGTATGTTTACTTACTACTTTTAATTATAAAAAACTATAAAAACTGCAAAGACAAAGATATTACATTAATATTTAAAGAATAATATATTCCTGGAAAATAATTAACTGTTGCTGGTAAAGAATCTTTGACTTTAAATATGCCATATGAAAAATGATTTCTATATACAAAATCCAAGGAGGTTTCAAAAAGTTAGTGGAAAAAGCTTTTTTTACAGCAAATCTTCTTTGTAA
Source organism: Echinops telfairi (assembly GCF_000313985.2). Lineage (NCBI taxonomy): Eukaryota > Metazoa > Chordata > Mammalia > Afrosoricida > Tenrecidae > Echinops > Echinops telfairi. Next base: position 941,328 of record NW_022111379.1, read on the forward strand.
TAGAAGACTGATTCTTTTGCTAAACTTTTCTAATGACTTAGGCACTTTAGGCTTTGACATATGAAAAAACTGAGAGTCATTTGAAACTATGCTAGTTTGGGGATTTCCTAATAAACTAAACTGAAGTTAAATATGTCCTATAATGACTTACATCACTTTTTCCCCCCTGGAATACTTAAGTATAATTAAACTGAAAATAAGGAGTGTTTAAAGAAAACACAGGGATATAGTGAGTTATAAAGGAAAATATAAATCCAATAACTACAACTTAGATACTATTCCAATACACGGAAAACACAAAATTCTTGTATTGCTAAAGTGTAAAGGTGGTAAAAATAAAATGGAAAAGTTATTAATATTTTAACATGATTCATTAATTTCTCTATGAAATAGTAATAGTATAATAGCATTACACAGGACTAGAAACAGAATTGTTGAATTAATCAAGAAATAGTATTTTAATCAGTAATTTTACCTATAACCATCTGATTAAAGAGAAATAAATATTTTTGTATTTTTAATTTGTTTCCTTTCTGCTAAATTTTTAAATAAGTAGAAGACTAAAATGTTTCTTAAATATTTGAAGAGCTAAGAATTGAGTTTATTTTTTTTCCACTAAAGCCTTCCTCAGGATTCTAAATATAACAATTGAGGCACAGTAAGAGATTAAAAGATGGCAATAACTACAAATGCAAAGAAAATGTATCTCAAATTAATTCTAATGGTGCATTCACAAAATATGCATTTATATACCTATACCATGTGGTTGAAAATTATTAGGCATGGCATTACTAAAAGGTACTTACTGAGAAATGGTGTTGGTATCTAGGTCAACACAACTCACATCTGGTGGAGGATCATAGAGATCAAAGTATCTTGAATCAATCCCTACGATGAATGGACATGGTGCACTCAAGACGTCTGCCAGGGCCAGTGGGCAGAGAGGGACATATGGGCACGGCCAGTGAAAAGGGAAAATCATCTTGGATAAACAAAAGACAGGAGAATATTTAGGTTTTTTAATATACTGAAGTATATTAAACTATAAACACACAAAATTATCTTTTAAATACTTACACCTAAAGCTTGATAATAAATTAAAGTATTACATCTAGAGTTAAGAAATTAAAATTGCTTCCACAATAGAAAAATTCATTACTCTCTGAATTTTAGATGAGCTTTAAAATGACATTACATTCTATAATTATATTAGGTTTAAAAATAAACTGATTATCAGTGAGAAGGTGTGATACTCACCGACACTAATGCTTCTGTCACACTAGTAAGCACGGAAGGCCGTAAGGAATGGATGAGAATTTTATGTTCTGTTACAGCAAACACCAGTAATGTTACAGCATTTTCCGGGCCTAAATTCTGAAGTAGTGTTGAAAACTTGCCACCACTGTCAATTTAAGCAAAATATACTTACTGACTATATGATTTAAAGAATAAGGACCAAAATATATGTATAATTTGGTAAATGATTTTTTGGGTCTGTGAATGGTAAAAAATATTTCTACATATATTAATGTCACTTGCTTCTTCATTTTACACCATTTCAGCTTACGAGCCACTTCACAGTAATGCTCTATTTTTGGATGGTAGGGATCTGTAGTAACGGACCATCAAGAGTTCAAAACAATGAGATAGATAACCAAAGCAAATTAATAACCAAAGCAGAATTAGATCTTGTATATGGCAACATAATATTAGTTGGGAAAAAGTAATTAATGTTGCAAGCCAACTACTATTTTGCCAATATAATACTATATACAAATTTTACTGATTTTTTAAAATATGGCAAAGCTAATAAAATCTCTCAGAGAAATGAAAACACATGCACACATATAACATGTGTCTTTTCATAAGTAGTAATATTCAGATTAGCCCAAAAGTAGAGACAACCTAAATATTTTGGATCATTGATCATTAACATATAGTCTCAGTATTCCTAGTTTATTTTGGGTCTTAACAAAGGTTAAGAAAACAATGGTCACTCGGCACCAAAGCCTGCTGATGAAACATTTGCAATTCTTACAAAACTCATGTCAAAGAAGGCAGATGATCTCCCTTAGAAATGTTCTACATAATAACTTATTTACATGGTAACTATTTTTCTGCTGGAAAAATGATATAGTTAACTGAATTTCAGTAAAATATGCCATAAAAAGTCATGTTTCATAACTTTATATTTATATGTTGTTTTATTTCTGTAATTTGTTAATCATAATTACCGTTCTTTTGGGGTCACTTTAAATTAATTGCAGTTTTATGTTCTCCAGAGGATAATTAAAGCTAAAAATAATTGTTTTCAAAATCTACTCGTATGTGTATTTATATAATAGTACTGATGATAATAACTAGATATAAAAATACCCAAAAAATACCACAAAGGTTTCTTTTTTATTATTAAAGTCTCTAAACTAAATATCATCAGGTAAATGGAATTAAGCTAAGAGAAAAAGGTAAACGATAAATATTTTCAACAATATTTGAAATTTATCTAGGAGATGATAAAATATTTGACTGTCATTTGGATCTCACACTAGTAATTGGAGAAACTTAAAAAAAAATTTACTTGCCTTAGTGGAAGAGGTGAAGAAACAGGCTGACTGAGAATCAGATTATCATGTGGTGATAACTGGAAGATTGAAAATAAACATTTGAATTTTACTTTTTTTTCAAAACCTTTTTTATTGAAAATTAAAGAAATATCACATCATTCCATAGTTCAATCGCATCAAGCAGTACTGTGCAATCACTACCACAATCAGTTTTAAAACATTATTTCCCTCCTTGAACTCCTGAACATCCGCTCCCTTTTATCTCACCGCCCCGCCCACCACTGCTGTACCCGCCAGAAACCCTTACTGCACTTGCTGCTCCTACAGGCTCACCGACCCTCAGTTTTATATACTGAAAACCAGAAGACACATGAAGAGGGTGACCCCAGGCACACAATGCATCTGAAATAAACCCCAATTTGAACAAACACAAAGGATGTAAGTACAGAAACTGTTGAAAACTAGGTCAGGCCTAATGTGCATCAGAGGGGGAACCAACTGTCAAGGTTTTAACCACTCAAGTCAGGTTTATCCCTTTGATCGTCTTTTTTCTAAAATAATTTTATTAGGGGCTCATCCAACTCTTATCACAATCCATACATACACCAGTTATGTAAAGCACATTTGTACATTCATTGCCCTCATCATTCTCAAAACATTTGCTCTCCACATAAGCCCCTGGCATCAGCTCATTTTTTCCCCTCCCGCCCCGCTTCCCTTCCCTCAGGAATCCCTGATAATTTATAAATTATTATTTTGTCATATCTTACACTGTCCGATGTCTCCCATAAGGGGATGTCCAATTGCATACAGATGGGCTTTGTGTCTCCACTCTGCACTCCCCCGCATTCACAATGATATGATTTTTTGTTCTGATGATGCCTGGTACCTGATCCCTTCGACACCTCGTGACCGCACAGGCTGGTGTGCTTCTTCCATGTGGGCTTTGTTGCTTCTGAGCTAGATGGCTGCTTGTTTACCTTCTAGCCTTTTAAGACCCCAGATGATATATCTTTTGGTAGCCGGGCACTATCAGCTTTCTTCACTACATTTGCTTATGCACCCATTTGTCTTCAGCAATCGTATCGGGGAGGTGAGACACAATATGATTTTTTGTTCTTTGATGCCTGATAACTGATTCCTTCGGCACCTTGTGATCATGCAGGCTGGTGTGCTTCTTCCATGTGGGCTTTGTTGCTTCTGAGCTAGATGGCTGCTTGTTTACCTTCAAGCCTTTAAGACCCCAGACGCTATATTTTTTGATAGCCGGGCACCATCAGCCTTTTTCACCACATTTGCTTATGCACCCGCTTTGTCTTCAACAACTGTGTTGGGAAGGTGAGCATCATGGAATGCCAGTTTATTAGAACAAAGTATTCTTGCATTGAGGGAGTATTTGAGTGGAGGCCCAATGTCCATCTGCTACCTTAATACTAAATCCTTTTTTCTTGAACTTTTTCTATAAGGGAGAAATATTAGATGTCTGGGAGGGAGTTAATAAAATATTGAGTCTAAATTTCCTACATGAAATAGCATCCAGTTCTTCTTAGATATTATTAATTTCTTTTCTCACTTAGAATTATTGTCCTTATGTTCATTTTGACAGTCAGTAATCATTCAACGAGGCCCTCATAGCAAGAAAGCCTTACCTGAACTAAAATCCGTGGTCTCTGAGGAGATGGAAAAGGAACTTTGTGCATAAAATGAGAAATGTGCCTTAAGAAGAAAAACAAAAGCAAACGGACAAGTCAGTAAACAACCACAAAAAGCACTTGACTAAGTGCCAAGAAAGCAAGACTGTCTGAATTATCTGAATAATTAGAATAAGTAAAATGTGAACAGATTTCTAAAGATCTCTGTGATCTATTGGAAAGTGTATGTAACCAAGACTATTTTGACAATAGTATTAAGGTGTTATTTGCTTTTTTCATTGTAGGCATAGGCACTGAAGGTGCAAAAGCACTGTGGATATAGCTACTCTCAGTTAAGCATGAATTAAGGTAAAGGTACCATATTATACTAGTCACTGTATCCTTTATTAAAATACATACACAGTAAAATAAGGTATTCCACTTAAGAATTTCTTTAATTTAGGAACTGAAATACTTAGTTGGACTTAAGGCTGTAAAGCCCTAGTGTGAGAAGCTATCCCAAGGTTGTGGTTTTGGTAATCATTGGACTTTGGTTCAAATGTCATGCTTTAAGTGTACCCAATAATGGACAATTAAAGACCATCACATACTTGCTATCTTCATACTCATTGCTTTTTTATGATATGTCTTAGTTCAGAAGGTATTCTTCCTTTAGTGAATGAAAATTATTGAAAATTTTTGCCCTATCCCCAACCCTCGGTTTGCATAGTGTCCAGTAACTTAAGTTTTTAATCTGTACAAGTTAACAATCGATGTATTTTATTCTAAAAAGCTGCCCTGTATACGTATATTTTACTTTTCTCAGCAGTATTTTAAATTCTTTATCATTGGCTAAATTAGTAATATTATTGATAGAATTTCCATATGCCCCATGGGGATTATTTATAGCATTCCTCAATAAAAGGATAACAATATCTCTAAAGTGGACCATATAATATCTACCATAGACCACAGACCAATCTACTACATATAAATAGATTTTGAACTTTCACTTAATCATAAGCCCCAGTGTAAGAGCAATTAAATCTTATGGCATGGCCCTACTCAATTTGTTAAAGCAAAGTGATGATGCCCAGCTTTCAGAAAGAATAGCATCTGGGGCCTTAAAGCCTTGTATTAGAACAAGCAGCCATTTAAGTGAGGTGACAGCTAAGTCCACAGGAAGCAGCACACTAGCCTGTGTGACAAAAGGTTTCTAAGCAATAAAATCCAAGACTGGAGGAAGGAATTATATTGGAGCTTAAATGCTAAGCACTTAGTCTGCAAAAAGCTATGGACGCTAGTGAAAGCCCAAATCCATCTGCAGGGCCCCATGCGGATTACATCGCCAAGGATTCCCTTCTGACCACTGACCAGGGGTGTGAACAGCCTTGCTGTTAGACCGCATGAAGAGGTGGATTCATGCAGAGTAGTTACGTTGACATTGAACACCTATCACTGTTCTCCCTTTTGTCCCATTTGAAATTTGCTTCAGTTTTCATTATTTTCTGCTTTCTTCTACATTGAGTTATTTCAGCGTTTTATTTTGCTATTGTTATTGTTTTTTTTCATGATTATATGAAACCCAGGATAAGTAAATCTAAAGAGACAGTAACTGTCTTAATAGTTTATTAGGCTTATGGCAGATGAACTAATAATAAGAAAGACAAGGATTAAGAAAATGTTCTAGAATTGATTGTGACAATGACTGCATAAATCTTTTAAATATATTTAAATTGAATTAAATTAAATCATTGAATTGTATGTTAATTATGTTAAACATGTTAAAATTATAAAAAGGAATGTCTTTAATTTTATAAGTTCATTATAACATCTTTAATGAGCTTGTTGTCTTAAAGAAAATGACAGTGTTTGTTGTCAATAATTGTATTCAATTTTCAAGCAAAAATTAGGATTTTTCCAACAAGAGTCTTGACAGTTTCCTAAGCCTTGAAAACTTTTCTAGTGATATTAAGAAATATATTACATTAATAATGAAATGTTAGGGAGATAATGCTTAACTCAGCAAACCAGTATTTCCAAAAGACCAATGCATAATGCTATAAAATCATGCACAAGTAAAAGTTCCACTGAAAGAACAAGATAGATCTATGGATTTTACTGTAACAAAGAAAAAGTTCGCTGTGTAAGATTCAGAGTCCATACTGCAAAGAGTATAAATAACTACCACTTTTTGAATTTTGGTGTAGTGTGAAAAAAACAAACAAAAAACCTAATTTTGAAAAGGCTATTCAAATGCTCATTTTTCTACTTATTTCTCTGTGTAAGGCCAGAGTTTCTTCATATATGCCAACCAAAACAACAGACTGCAACAGATTCATTACTTAAGTACATATGAGTATGTAACTGGGTGCAATTAACTCACACATTAAAGAGATTTGCACAAATGTAAAACAGCAGTCTTATTATTAAATATTTTCTGTTTTAGAAAATAGTTATTTTTCAAAAAATACTTATGTTAATGTAGTGGGTTTTCATAAATGAATACACATTTGAAAAGTTTCTCAGTTTAAATTTCTTTTAAACAATAAACATTGACATAAAAAGATTTTGGAGGAATCTTAAGTACAAAAGGGTCCTGAGACCAAAAAGAACCCGCAACAAATTAAGAACTGCTGAGTCAGAAGATTAAGAAGAAATAGAATATTAAGAAGAAAGGGGCAAGGCAAAATTCATATACTGTTGTACCCTGACAATATCAGGGCCTGGCAGTCATTAGAGTCAGAGAACTCTGTCTGAAGACACAGAAGTGCTAAAGTGGTGGATAACAGAAATCACAGTAAAACAGACAACTGAGATATTTAAATCTCATTTGAACCAGCTTCTATTGCATAAAACACCAACTTCAGTGATCCTAAATTAAATCAGTAAGATTTAAAAAAGCAAATAGAAGTATTCTTCCAAGTTTTCTTCTAAACTCATGATATATAGAGGCAGTAGCTATATAGAGGCAGTAAGAACATTTTTACAAGTTCCATAATGAACACAAATTAAAAATCTACATAAAATTCCAATATTTCTATAGATCAGAATCTTTAAAACCTGACAAGATCATGAAAAATGAAGCTGTTAGCTATAAAAGTACAAGGAAGGTTCAGAAAGTTTGTGGGAAAATTCCATTATGTTTCAATTCCATTTTTCCATGAATTTTTGAAGCTATCTCATATAATGGAAAAATATAATAATTGAAATCAGCAAATTATTTAAAACAATAGACATTGAGAAATCCAGTTTCCACATAAAATTTATTCAGGTAATAGTAACAATATATCACATACTGAAAAGATCTGCCAAATTTTGAGCCAAGATGACTTCTAACTTACTTTTCAATTGGAAGGACATGTGGTCCAGAGATGGAGTATCGATACAGAAAAGTCAGAAACTTCCTGAATGCATCAAAAAACGGCCAGTGAGAAAGAAGACAAATGCATTTGTTAGTGTAAATTGTTTTGGAAGTATCAGACTTTCCATCTACTGATGGTGTTAATCCCAAAAATCGTCTCTGTTTTTCTGAAAGATTCTCCTCAGAATATGGTTCATAAAACTGAATAGCAGCACCATAGACCTACAAAACAAATAACATATTTAATGAAATACATATCACATTATGTCATTAGTTAAATATTTAATGTGTAGTTACCAGGAATAGGCATTATGTTGGGTATGAGGAACACAGTGGTGAACAGACATAATTTTTCCTTTCTTGAAGTATAAGAAGACTTACATAGAATTATTCTTGTCCTTTTTAAATTAATAAATCATGTTTATTGGGGGCTCTTTCAGCTCTTATAACAATCCATACATCAACTGTATCAAATTCATTTGTACACATGTTGCTATCACCACTTCCAAAACATTTTCTTTCTACTTAAGACCTTGGTATTAGCTCCTCTTTTTTTCCTCCCTCCCCCACCTGCCCACCTTCACGGACCCCTGATAAATTATAAATTATTATTTTCATATATTACACTGTCCACTGTCTCCCTTTGCCAACGTTTCTGTTGTTCATCTCCCTTGGGGGTGGGTTATACTTCAATCATTGTAGACAGTAGTTCTCCATTTCTCGCCCCCCCCTTCCCCCACCCTCATGGTATTGCTACTTCCATTACTGTTCCTGAGGGGTTTATCTATGCTGGATTCCATGTGTCGCGAGCTCTTATCTGTACCAGTGTACATGTTCCAGTCTAGCCGATTTGTAAGGTAGAACTGTGGTCGTAAGAGTGGGGGGCGGCGCAGGGGAAGGGGGGAAGAAGCATTAAAGAACTAGTGGAATGTTCTGTGTTCCACACTCTTGACTCATTCCTTCCTTGTGACCCTTCTGTGAGGGATTGTCCAATTCTGAGTCTTCTTATTAGGGAAAAATAAAGTAATTAAATTACAATGTTTTACAGTGAGTGAAAGCAACATTCTCTCTAAAAAATTATGGAAAATCATTAGCAGAAAATGGGACAGAATTTTAGATAAATATAAACTTCAACATTGGGCAAATCACTGAATATCTCTGTACTTCAACTTCTCTATTTGCAAATTGAGAATGTTAGACTAAATATTTCCAAAGTATGATTCCAAATAGCATTATAGGGTGTCCTTGCATTACAATTGAGCACAATTCTTAAGTCTATATTTAAACTGAATTTGCACCCAGGCTGGAACTGGAACCTAGGTACTGTTAGTGAGTTTGTCAAATTTTTGTCTCAGTATAAAGTATACTAAAACATTTTTGACATAATACAACAATGTTTTGATGCACATTAAAGTAAATATAACACCCATTTGTTATTACAAACCATCATATGAAACTCAAATTTCTAGTAGAAAAAGAGTTATGGGTTTGGTGCCCTAAAGGTAAGTCAGCCATACATGAAGGGGCTTCAAAGAGTTCATAAAAATTTTCCATTATTTTTCAGTTCCATTCTTTCATGAACTCTTTGAAGCTCCCTTAAATTTACGATACTTAATTATTTATATTCATTTACTGAAGTCTTTTTTACTACTTTAAATGTTTATCATAGAAAACAAATTAATCTTTCGCACATACACAAACACAAAATCAGGACCAGAGAGATGAGAGAGAATGAAAATTCTCTTCCTAGCTAGGTCTTAAGATATAGCTATTTTAGTCAGTGAATGAGTATAATGGGCTCAACTTAACTACTTATTTTTTCCTACTGTTCCTTGTAGTTTATGAGGGGGTAGTGCCTCCAAAATGGAACCCCCCTGAAAGCTATGTATTTAAATTTTTTTACAAAACAACCTATCATCTTCAAAGTACTCTCCATTATACTTGTCAAATCTCCAATTCCATTCTTAGAAACATTTTTCAAACTCATCTGTTCGGATGGCTGATAGCACCTCCCTTGCACCTCTTATATGTCATCAAATTGCTATCCTTTCATGTCCCTCTTCATTGATGGAAACAAAAAGAAGTCACAAGGAGTGAGGTCAGGTGACTAAGGTGTATGCAGCAAAAGAGGCATGCTGTGTTTGGCCAAAAACTGGTGCACTTAGATGGCTGCATGAGCAGACGCATTGTTGTGGTGGCAAAAGCATTCCCTGTCTGCCACAAATCAGGCACACTGTTATGCACTCTTTTCAGAAGCTCTAAATAGAAAGCTTGATTAACAGTCTGACCTGGTGAAAAGAACACTGGCCCTGCCCTCATATAAAAAAAACCCCAAATGAGCATGCGTTTTGACTCTTGAGTTCACTTGATGAGCGTTTTTGGGGTGAGGTGTCAAATGGCTTGAGTGATGTTTGGTTTGGGGGTTGTAAGAATAGCACCTTGTCTTGTCACCAGTAATGACCTTGGGAAAAATGTCTGGGTTGCTTCAGAGCTGTTCTTTCAAGTGCTCCATGTTTCCACTCGAAGCTCTTTTTCCTGGTCGTCAGAACCCAAGGGCAAATTTGACAGCGACCCTTCTCATTCCCAAATCTTCTGTTAAAATTCACTGAACCAAGCTCCAAGATAGACCCGATAACTTCCCCATCTCTTCAATGGTCTGTCTTCGGACTTCAAGCACATATTTTATTGACTTTTTCGTCCATTCAGGAAGTTGACTGATATCCAGAATGAAGTTTGTCATCAATTGACAAATTAGCCTTATAAAACAAGAAAACCACTTGTACACTTGAGTTTTTGCCATATCACTGTCCTTAGAAGCTGTATTTGACATCACAACAGTTCTGCTGCATTTTTCCCAGGCAGGAAACAAAATTTCAGTCTCATGCTTTTCCCTTAAATTGGACATCACAAAAAAAGAGGTTTGAGCGAAATTGCTTTTATGAAAAAATTCACTTTGTCCAGAGAGAACCTTCCCAGGCAACGCCACTGAGTATACACCATCTCAGAGCAAGTTGCTGATGCTGATGTACAAAGAAAAAGGCATACTACGAAATCTCTGCCCAGCGGAGCTTTGGGGGGGGGGGGTATCCCCTCACATAGAACTTTAAAATGTGTAAGAAATGTGTATATGTCAATTGTTTAAATAACATAGTACCTTTTCAGCTGAAGCTCCAGTCAAAACAAAGGTAGAAAACACAGGGAGAGGGTATTTGCTATTGGGTGGCCAGCATTCAATAGTTGCACCCATTGGTAAACAAAAGAGTGGTACAGATTCTGGTAGTGAGAATGACTCATAATCTTCTTGAGGATATCTGCAAATTAATCCTATAAAACAACAGTAAATATTAGGTCATTACTTCATAAATTCAGCTGCTTATATTTGAATTAGATAAAATGTTTTATTATTTAACACATTTAAAAGGCTAAAACATTGCATATATTCATCAAATAATTCTGAGTGAGCAAATATTGTAACTTTTAATATTAACTGACTGCTTAGTTTAAATCAAGGTTCACTAAAAAAGGCTAGTTAAGGCACACAAACAAAAATAATCCTATAAAAATCATCTTATATATTAGGGGAAGGTGGGAGGGAAGAGGGAATCGATCACAAGGATCAACATATAACCCCCTCCCAGGGGGATGAACAATGGAAAAGTGGGTGAGGGGAGACAGAGGACAAGGTAAGATATGAAAATAATAATCTATAACTTATCAAGGGTTTATGAGGGAGGGCGAGTGGGGGAGGGAGAGGGCAAAATGAGGAGTTGATAATCAAGGGCTCAATTAGAAAGAAAATGTTTTGAAAATGATGGTGGCAGCATATGTGCAAATGTGCTTGACACACTGGATGAATGTATGGATTGTGTATGGAATGTATGGATGTAAGAGCCCCCAATAAAATTATTTGATAAAAGAAAATAATAATTTATATATCTATCAAGGGGTCACGCAGTTGGGGTACAGGGGGAGGGAGAAAAAAGAGGAGCTGATACCAAGAGCTCAATAGAAAGTAATTGTCAGGAAAAAAAATTTAATTGTCTAGAAAAGAATGATGGCAACATATGTACAAATATACCTGACACAATAGATGTATGGATGATAATAAGCATTGTAAGACCCCTGAAGAAAATGATTGAGGTAGTTAGTTTATTGTCAACCTGGCCGATAAACACATGTGGGGTTAATTGAAGGGTGGAGGGATAAATGGCTCAGTGAGCCTCGCCTTTCAAGTTCTTGGGTCTCTTGCTTTCTGATGGTCCCACCAGGGTGCAGCTGCCTTAGCCAGTTCCCTGCTTCAACTGACAAGGCTCACTTCCTGCGAGACATCCCTGAGGAGAAGCCACATGGGCCTACCCTGATGCAGCCCTGGGTACTAGAGCACCCGTGTGGAGACCCCTGCCAGCGCTGAGATGCTTACACATTCACTGACTTGGCTTTCCTCTTGCAGTCGGCATCATTGAGTGTGTTTTGTGAGATGGAGGAGGAATTTGTGGATTGGTGTTGGACATATGGGTTAATGGGTTAATGTTGGACTTGTGGGCTTGGACAGCCCACTGGGTTGGGATGCTTTCTTGATATGCACTTAACCTTTATACAAAACTCTTTCTTACACACGAGTTTCTGTGGATTTGTTTCTCAAAAGTGCCCAGACTAACACAATGATAAAACAATAAAAATAAGTAATAAAAATTTTACACACAAACCTAAAAATTCAGTGTGGTCACATTAATCTAAATCATATGAATATACTGTTTTAGAATTTTTCAGCTCTCCATAACCTCTGGTAGATTTTAGACATTAAAATAGACATTGCAAAGAAGTATATATGTACCATCTACCACAAATACAAGAAAATTAATTATTAAAAGTCACATATTTACAATGTTTTCAGAATATTTAATATTATCAACTAAATAACTCTAGATTATATGAAGACAAGAATTTTAAGTGGCTATTAATAATAACTATTACTATTAAATTTTTTCGAGTGTTCTATGAATTCACGTCAGGTGGACAAAAGCCAGAATCCACTCAATGGCAACCAACTGGTCTTAGAATAGTCTGGTAATTGCTCCAATCATCTTCTAATAATACTTCCTAAACACAAGCTTTTTGCACTAGATTTTGTGGGACTAGAAATAGAAAAAAGATTTCCTGACCTTGACACTCTAAAGCGGTGGTTCTCAATCTTCCTAATGCCATGACCCTTTAAAACAGTTCCTCATATTGTGGTGATTCCCAACCATAAAATTATTTTCATTGCTACTTCATAACTGTAATTTTGCTACTGTTATGAATCGTAATGTGATTATCTGATATGCAGGATGTATTTTCATTGTTACAAATTGAACATAATTAAATTATAGTGATTAATCACAAAAACGATGTAACTATTATGTATTGTGGAATATTTATTTCTAATGACAACTAAATGAAATTTTGTCTTGAAGCATGATGTAGCATGGGTAACAGTCTTCACAGCGGGTACTCGGATGTGGCCAGACTGGCCTGGAGACGGACAGAGGAGTGGTGTCTCGGTTCCTAAGACCATCAGAAAGACGTGTTTTCCAATGGTCTTAGGCGACCCCTGTAACAGGGTTGTTTGACCTCCAAAGGGGTCACGACCCACAGGTTGATAACCGCTGCTCTAAAGTTAAGTAGAAGTTATCACTGCACATAAAAACAAAAGGTTGGTTCTGCCACAAAATCAATTTTTAATTTAGCACAAATCACGTACCTTTAGGACTCTAGCTTCTCATTTATAAAATTGGACAATATAAACTAAGTTCCAAGGTAGTTCTGAAATTCTCTAGCTAGCCAAAAATCGCAAACCAAGCTCAGTGCCATCCAGTCGATTCTAACTCTTAGTGACGGTACAAGACACAGCAGAACTGCCCCAATGGCTTTCCAGGGCTGTCGAGCGTCACAGGAGCACAGAGGCTCCTCTTTCTGCCATAGAGCAGCTGGTGCTCTCTAAGTGCTAACTCCCCCCCACCCCCCCAAGTTTATGTATTTTATTAACTACTGATTTCTGTCATTTGATTCTCAGCATTATTTAAACTAGTTCTTTTTTTTTTTAATCATTATATTTGGGGCTCATACAACTCTTATCACAGTCCATACATACATCAATTGTGTAAAGCACATTTGTACATTCATTGCCCTCATCTTTCTCAAAACATTTGTTCTCCACTTAAGCCCCTGGTATCAGCTCCTCATTTTTCCCCGCCCTCCCCACTCCCACCTCCCTCATGAGGCCTTGATAATTTATCAATTATTATTTTGTCATATCTTGCCCTGTCCGACATCTCCCTTCACCCACTTTTCTGTTATCTGTCCCCCAGGGAAGAGGTCACAAGTAGATCCTTGTAATCGGTTCCCCCTTTCCAACCCACCCTCCCTCCCAGTATCACCACTCTCACCACTGGTCCTAAAGGGATCATCGGCCCTGGATTCCCTGTTTCCAGTTCCTATCTGTACATCCTCTGGTCTAGCCAGACTTGCAAGGTGGAATGGGGATCATGATAGTGGGGTGTATGTGTGCGGAGGAAGCATTTAGGAACTGGAGGAAAGTTCTATGTTTCATCATTGCTATGTCGCACCCTGACTGGCTAGTCTCCTCCCCGAGACTCTTCTGTAAGAGGATGTCCAGTTGCCTATAGATGGGCTTTGGGTCTCCACTCCGCACTGCCCCCCTCATTCACTATAGTAAGTTTTTTGGTTCTGATGATGCCTGATACCTAAAGTGCTGAGTTTTAAGTTAGCAGCCCAACATGCAACTCACTGTGTTACCTGGACTCCTCCAATCAGCCAAAGGACCCACAAAAATCTACACCCTCTAATAATGAAATAGCAAATAGTAAAACCATCCAGTATAGAAATTGGGATAAATTTTGGGTCCTTAAAAATCTAAAGTAGAAGCAATTTTAAGAGTCTAGAACACTGTTTTAAAAATGATGTATTTATATATGTTAATAGGGAAACTCTGAAAAGGCGGATGCAAAGGCTGTATAAGTTGAATATAATCAATGTCAATGAATTGCATGTGCAGAAACTGCTGAGTTGGTGTAGCCTGTGCATATTCTCAACATCAAAAATAAATAAATCATATTAAAAATACACGCATTAAAAAAAGCTGAATCTGTATCTGCTCTCATTGTAAATAAGATCAATACATTTGATATTCTGATATATCTAAAACTTGAAAAACTTCTACTATGCAATATAAAATCACAAATTAATTTGTATTTCACACCATTATGAAGCATAACTATATTAGAACTATAGATTTGACTGAATTTAATATAAGTATTAAAGAAATGCTAATTAAAAGTGAAAATAATACTTATTTCCCTCTCTATAGATTGAAACATTTCAATAATTGGCATTTATACATATATATTATTTATTTAAACCTAACTCTTAACCTTTCTTTTAAAATTAATCTTCCAATAAACATGCAATAAATATACATATGAAGGCAAAAGTGAGAATCAAGAAATTTGGATGGTTTCTAGTATGTTATAACACTAACACATCAAAAAATTAGCTTTACCCCTTCTTTTACTTTTTTGGGCCATATGACACATTTATATCTTTAAGTATTTCATGAAAATATAACTTACCAGCTTTATAAGATATAGTGTTAGTCTTTGCCACTGATTTTTTATAGCATAAGTACACCGCTGATCCCCACTGAAATTTTAAGAAGAAAACAGTTTACTTTTAAAAGGCAGTAAGTTGAGAAAAGAAAACCGCTTTTATGCCCAGTACATCTTGTCTTCTCTCTGCTAGCTATTTTCAGTTGATTATTTCATAACCTTTTACTGGAGGCATTGCCCATTTCTAGAAGTACAATTTCAAATTGCTGTTTTCCCTACAATAGCAATATTGTGAGGAAAATTTGACCCTTTAAAACAAAATTAATGAACAACAATTTACATTTTATATTGCATTCAATCTTTGGGTAGAAATGACAAACTATAGGGTTATTTAATAAATACTCTTTATGCTTATAGTTTTGTTTTATTTTGTTTGAACTTCACCTCTTCTAAGAGATGGCCAGCTTTTTCTGCAGCCCCTTTTACCAAAATCATCTAAAGATTTGTTGAAATTTGATATAAGCATTTATCTATTCTCTTCTAAATCCATTTTAAGCCACACTTTAATTGCCATAGCTCCTTAAAAGAACGCAACAACTCCCATGAGCTAATAGTCAATTCTTACAACTTACAATTCTTACATCTTACGACTGTTGAACATCTCCGTGGATTTCAGTATCACTGGTACCACCTTCATGAGCCACTTTCTCTACTGGTTTTACAGCTTCCTGGCTACCATCTGGCCACTCCTCTCCGTCTCATGGTGTGTTATCCTCCCATTTTCCTTTTCATTAAATGTGAACTCTACTTTCTCTAAATGATCCCATACATTTAGTCTGATGGTTTCAAATAACAGCTCTTACTGAGGAGCTGCACTGCTATGTCTATTGTACTCTGTTCTTTACATGACAATAACACAAGTCTTGTTGCTTTCAAGTTTGTTCTTCCTCAGGGTTTCTCCGCTCAGAAAATGGCCCACTACTTACTCAGTCCCAAAGCTGGAGCTACTCTGATCTTTTCTCTCTTTCATGCACCATATCCAGTCCATCTACAAATTCAATCAACTCTACCCTCAAAATATACCTTGAATCTGAACACTTTACACCATCTTTATTACTACTACTCTTGGTCAAGGAATCACCATTGTAATTTTTACCGCTACTGTAGTGTCCTAAGCAGCCTCTTAGCTTCTGGTCCCCTGTCTATTTTTCACAGCCTGAGTAAGTCTTTTACATGCAAATCAGAACATGTCACGTGTTACTCAAACCTCTAAAATGAGTTTAAGCATAAAACCTCAACTCCTTATTCTGGGCCACAGAGCCCTATGGGACCAGGTTCCTTCAACTTGTCCCTTATACTGCTATCCCCTTCCTCCAATTTGTGCTAACATTACTGGTCTCTGTCTTTTCTCAAAAAAGGGTTATTTGAGCAAAGATCTGAATAAAATTGTGACAGAAGCAGAAGTGTAAAGGTTGTAACATAGGTGTGTACTTAGCAGGTTTGAGAAAAGGCATATAGCACACTGACTCCCCAATTTAAAATTATAACCTACTTACCAAGACTCTCAATTTCATGTTATCTTATTCTGTTTTCTTTTTTACCATGCATGTATCACATTCTAACATATTTCATGATTTATTTATGTAATATTTGTTACTTGGTGCCTATTACTCACACCTAAAACAGTGCTTAGTATACTATAGGTGCTCAGTATAGTCTGCTGTATAAATGAACCACAGCACTGTTCCTGAAAGAGGAAGGGCAAGGACCAAGGTGCTGATACAGAATACACTTGGTGTGTCCAAAGAGCTAAAAGGAGGCGATACGAGCAGAAGAGAATGTAGAAAGGATCTAAAGGGGTCAGATCATTAGTGTTTTTTAAGGTACTTTAGAGACTTGAATTTTCATTTGGAGAGAAGCAAAACCAACGGCGGGCTTGGAGCAGACAAGCGACATGATCTGACTTAAAGGCCACTGACAGCTGTGTTGAGAAGTGAGAGAGCAAGGAGAAAAGTGTGTAGACTACTACAGAAGCCCATCATCAGGAATGATGAAGAGTAAGATTCTGTACATGTTCTGAAAACAGATGACAGGATTTACTGTTTGACTGGACATGGTATATAAGAGAGTCAAAGAGGACTCCAAGGTTAAAGTGAAAGAACGAAGCTCAACTGAGGTGAGGAATAGGAATAAAGCAGGTTTTAGAGTAAACATAAGGAAGTTCAGTTTGAGACATTGTGTTTAGTCCAGGTAGACTAGAGAAACAAATCCAGGGAGACTCATATGTGTACAAGAGAGAGTTTTATATACAGGGCAATTGTACATTAAGAAAGCATCCCAACCCAGTCCAGTCCAAGCCCATAAGCCCAATATTAGCCCATATGTCCAATACCAATCTATAAACTCCTCTTCAGACTCATGAAACATATCCAATGATGCCGAGTACAGGACGATCACAGGCCAGTAGGTGGAAAGTCTTTGGACCCAGTGGTGTAAGTATCTCAGTTCTGATAGGGGTCTCTATGGGCTTCTCCTGCTCCAGAGGTCTGGTTGCATCAGGGTAGGTCCATGTGGCTTCTCCAGCTCAGGGCACTAGCGTAGTTCCACGTGTCTTGTCGGCTACAATAACTCCCAGCAAGTGAAGAGACAGAGAGAATCTCCTGCCTCCAGGAAGGAATTTCTGGAGTTCCCAGAACTCCCAGGAGTAGGGCATGCCCACACAGAGGCCTCATTGGCTATGACCTGATATGACCTGATTGACAGACTAGACTCCATCCCTTCACTCATAATCTCTCAAATTGACAAACAAGTATTTAACTACCACAGACATATTAAACTCTGTCACCTCCCATATGTCAAGTCAGCAGCAATCAAGAGACATCATATTTCAAACTATGTGATCATTTAAAAAATACAATAGAAATTTAAATCACAATAAATTTCTGGTTTTTGACTAAAGTATTGGAGTCTTCAAAAATAGCTCCTATATTGAACAATTAAAAGCAAACTAAAATGAAACAATATTGAAATATCACTTATTAAAGTAATACAGCATATAGAACACAATGTTTAGACAACTGGAAATATCTGACCAATAAGCAAACAAGAAAACCTCCACCTTTTATTTTTCAAGTGGAGCCCTGGTGGTATAGCAGTTACATGTTGGGCTACAATCTGCATGGTCAGCAGATCAAAACCACCAGCAGCTCCTCAGGAGGAAGACTGGGCTCTCTGCTCCCGTCAACAGTTATAGTCTCAGAAACCCACAGGGGATCACTACGAGTCAGCACTGACTCAATGGCAGTGGGTTTGGAGTTTGGGTTAAGCAAGATTTAATATACTAATTTTCTGGGGACACATTCTTTCAAAAAGTCATATGTACTCGTAAAAATCAAGTAGCTAATATGAATGTTGGTAAACTGAGTTTTATCAGGTAGGTATGAATTTTAGAAATAAAAGATCTTCCACCTCTCGATAAATCAAATTCATAACACTTAAAGCAATAGCAAGCCTTCAATAATAACCTTCGGGAAAAGTGGGATAGCTGACAATGTGGATGTGGTAGATACAAAAAAGAATATCCTATAAAAAAGAAACAAAGATGTGTCTGGGTGGTACAAATGGTAAGTGTTTGACCACTAATCACAAAGTGAGCTTTTCGAACCCAGCTACAAATGCCTTTATAAAAAAGGTCTATCTGCTTCCAAGAAGTTACAACTTTGAAAGTCCTGTGATGTACACTTCTACTGTGACACACAGGGGCTGTTAAGAATTGGAAACCTGCTTGATAACAACAGTTTAATTCGTTTTGTTTGTAGTGACACAGTAAAAAAAAACAAAAAACAAAGATGAGTCTGGTGGAAAAGAATAATGGAGTGCAAGAGTCAAAGTGCAAGAGTGTTTTCCAAAAATTTTCATATATAAGGTTCAGCAAGAAAAAAAGTAGGAAGGGTTATTGTTCTAAAATAACTTGAAACATCTGACCTAGAGACAGAGCATTCACATTGTGGTTTAACACAACAAAAACTTTACTTTTGGATATCTCCCATTTGCCACCATAGGAATTAAGTACACGATTTAAATACTTGTTTTGTTAATAACTCTACATTTCTAATTTAGCTTGTTATATAAAATAGTGATATTCAAAATAGATCTATGTGCATGTATTTACACGTTTAGTATTACGGTAGCAGA
>NW_022111379.1:961976-977280 GCF_000313985.2 Echinops telfairi
AATCCTGCAATAACAGTAATAGCAAAAATCTATGAATGGATCCATAGATAGACATATAAACTGAAGAGATGTGGTTAGGTAAATGGAACTGCACTCATGAATATATATACACACACATATATATCATATACATGATATATATATATTCATATATCATAAACATATGAATATATATCAGAGTATTTTCATATATAGTTATATGACCTGTAAATGCATACATGAATATAGTAGAGCACATGAGGGCAAAGTTGTGCAAACTTTTAGTCATAACCAAACAACTTGAAGGAAAGAGTTGCTGGACCTAGAGGCTCAGGCCCATAATCTCTGGGGACATCAATGTCAATTGGTATAATATAGTCCACAAAGACAATGTTCAACTTTAGTGAGTATTAATCGGCTCATTTTCAAAAATAGACTATATACTGGGGTGCAAGTTGAGCCTGAGTAAATCTGAATACCTAGAGATTACTCAGACGTCTTTCTCGGATCACCACACCATAAGCTGGAGATCAAAAAAAGGACAACCAGGAAAAAAAAGGCAAACAATTTGAGGATGAATAGCTATCTTCTGTGACACGAATGGGTACTGGCCCAGATTTGAGGAGTTTAGGAAGTTTCTATAAAGGAACTGGAATGAGAATGCATCGTATCAAGACCTATGGATACTGCAAAAGCAGTTATCAGAGGTGGACTGATAGTAATAAGTGCGTATATGAAAAAGGAAGAAACTTATGACTGAAATGCCATCACAAAACCTCCAGCAACTAGAACAGAGGCAACAGAACAACCCCTGCAATAGCAAAAGAAATAATAAAAATCAGTGCGGAGTTAAATAAGTGGAAAGACTGGCGCCTGAACAGGGACCTGACCCGGGGGGTGGTGGGGGAGGCTATCAGTCACCTGGAATTTTATTAGTGACTGACGACTTCCCAAAGATGAGGGGTTGTGGAGCAGTGACTCCATAGGGAATTCCCAAGGAAAGTTGGGGGCTATTCCTGGACTTATCTACCATATATTAAAGAAATCATATTACCTCTTACCAGAGAGCAATTTGAACAATTACATCTAGCTTTCAGTACAGCTTTTGCATTATTTTGGAATTATTTCTTTCCATAGGCCTTTTTCTCGCTTGTTTGATATATGTGAAAGGACAGAATGGATTGTTGAAGATGTTATTAGTCTGGAGCCCATTTTTTCAGCCCAATCTTCTTTGTGGATGCCACTCAAGCCAATACTGCTGGTATATGGTCTTCTTCTCTAGGCCCCCTTTGTATAATTATGCGTTATATGCTGTGATTGTCATTTTATGCTGTGATTGTTGTTTTAATAATAATTGTCATTTTAAATAATAATCCTTTTACTCTACATATTGTGTCTGATTCTCTGTATGTTGTTATTGCTGTACCTCCACTTAGCACTGCTGCATCAAAAGGTTCCCTAGATAAGCCTATTTTCTGTTTATTATCATATCTTCAATGCTTATTGCACCAGTATAACTGTCCTCTTTTTATCACCCATATCTGAGTCCATTCAGGCCTCCCAGAAGTTTCTTTACATGGGATGGCCCAATAAAGTAAATTATTTTTTTAAGATTTTATTGAGGACTCATACAATTCTTATCACAATCCATACATTCATCCATTGTGTCAAGCACATTTGTACATTTGTTGCCATCAACATTCTCAGAACATTTTCTTTCTACTTGAGCCCTTGGAATCAGCTCATTTTCCCCTTCCCTCCCTGCTACCCCTCCCTCATGAACCCTTGATGATTTATAAATTATCATTATTTTTCTGTGTCTTACATTGTCTGATGTCTCCCTTCACCCACCTGTCCATCCCCTAGGGAGGGGGTTATATGTAGATCCTTATAATCAGTCCCCCCTTTCTATCCCACCTTCCCTTCACCCTCCCAGTATCGCCACTGTCACCACTGGTCTATAGGAGTTCATCTGTCCTGGATTCCCTGTGTTTCCAGTTCCTATGTGTACCAGTGTACATCCTCTGGTCTAGCTGGGTTTAAAAGGTAGAATTGGGATCATGATAATGGGTTGGGAGGAAGCATTTAGGAAGTAGAGGAAAGTTGTATGTTTCATCGTTGCTACACTGCACCCTGACTGGCTCATCTCCTCTCCACGACCCTTCTGTAAGGGGATGTCCAGTTGCCTACAGATGAGCTTTGAGTCCCTACTCTGCACTGCCCCTCATTCTCAATGATAAGATTTTTTTTGGTCTTTGATGGCTGATACCTGATCCCGTTGACACCTGATGATCACACAAGCTGGTGTGCTTCTTCCATGTGGGACTTGTTGCTTCTGAGTTAGATGGCCGATTGTTTACTTTCAAGCCTTTAAGACCCCAGATGCTGTATCTTTTGATAGCTGGGCACCATCAGCTTTCTTCACATTTGCTTATGCACCTGCTTTGTCTTCAGCAATTGTGTCAGGAAGGTGAGCATCATGGAATGCCAGCTTAATAAAACAAAGTATTCTTGCATGGAGGGAATACTTGAGTAGAGGCCCAATGGGTCAGTGAGGGATGTCGTGTCTCATAGTGGGGCCGGCCATATGGTCCTTTCTGTGCTCTGGCTGCTCTGAGCAGGGATATCGTCCTTAAGGCTTGGTGGGCCAGGATGTATTCCACTTTCTATTCCTCCCCCTTCATTTGCTCCTGTGTGCTCTGATCAAACATGTCCCTCTCCCTGAGCTGTAGCTTCAGTGCTGTCCTCTGAAGTTAAATTCTTCTGGGGTGAGGGGTGGCTGTCCACGTAGTTGGGATTGAGGCTGGCCCCTCAGACCTCTCTCTGAAGTAACTTTTAATCTCTCTCTGTTACCTGGTTCAAGCTTTCATTTTAGGTCAAATATGTGGAAAAGCCTTACATCCATGCCAACTTATCTACATCACCCTGTGCATTGATATTGTGGAGTCAAAAACCCCTTGGCCAATGTGGGATGATTGTCAACAACTATTCCAGACTCTCTTCACAGCAGAGGAGCATGACTGTATTCACAGGAAGAGCCACAAACAGGTCTTGGGAGCAGACGGACGACCTGAGATAGACCCCCAGCAGTTGGAATCTGCTCTCCCCTTACACTGCCCTGATTGGGACCCAAACCACCCTGAAGGTAGGGAATGCCTCCTCGCCTATCGCTGGACTCTGATGAATGGTCTCCAGGAGGCAGCATGCCATCCCATTAATTTGTCCAAAGCAACTAGTATAATTCAGGGCAAGGATGCAAGCCCAGCAGCTTATTTAGAGAAGTTGTTTGATGTCTACTGGCTATACCCCAATAAACCCAGAGGCACCAGATAATTGCAAGGTCATTAATGTAGC
Source organism: Echinops telfairi (assembly GCF_000313985.2). Classification (NCBI taxonomy): domain Eukaryota; kingdom Metazoa; phylum Chordata; class Mammalia; order Afrosoricida; family Tenrecidae; genus Echinops; species Echinops telfairi. Next base: position 965,310 of record NW_022111379.1, read on the forward strand.
TTTTGTGTCCCAAGCCACACCAGACATTTAAAAAAAAGTTATAGAAACTAGAAGGGTTTTCAGGGAAAAATATTAGTGAATCATTAGAAATAGCAGAAAAGACTTATAAGAAGAGAAACCCCCCAGAAGACAAGCCAAAGCAATAGCCAAAATTCTCGCCATGACCATGGGGAGACTAGAACCCCGTCCAGGTCCAGACTGGCAGAACAGACAGAATATGTGCAAATCACCATAGGCAAAACCCAATGTGTCTGTTGCAAAGAAGAAAGATATTGGAAGTCGAATGCCTGAAACAATCTCAGCAAGGAAATCAGCCATGCCGGACAGAGACTCCACCCATTCCAATCTTAGAACTGGAATGAGGTGGTCAAAGCACCGCCTTCCCCCTGAAGCTCATGATAACCCTGAAGGTGGGGGACATGCGTGTCACATTCCTTGTAGACACAGGGGCAACCCACTCGGTCCTTAAGGAAGCAGCAGGCACCATCAGTAAAAAGACTACCAATCAAGGAGCAACAGGCAAATTAGAAACTGTCACCAACACTACAGGGAGGTAAACACACCTGGAAAAAGGTGAGGTTGAACACTCTCCTCCTTATGCCAGACTGTCCCTACCCACTTCTAGGAAGAGACCTACTGCACAAACTTAAGGGGGTGATCAGCTTTCAACCAGACCATACCCAAATAGTATTAGGTGGGCCCAAAGACGAAGCCCCCTGGCAGGTCTCTGTGACTCTTCCCTTGAATGATAGTTATCTCTGACAGTCAGTGAGCCTTCCTCTCAAGAGTATGATGGAAACTATTGACTGAAGTCCTGAGAGTTTGGGCAGACAATAACCCTCCTGGGTTTGCAGCACACGTGCCTCCAGTAGTGGTTCTCTAAAACCCGGAGCAAGCCCAGCGGCAATCCATCAGTATCCTGTCCCCTTTAAAGATAAAGAGTTTGCTGACCTCAGAAGGGACTGAAATTAAAAATAAAGACGAAATTTTTGCAGCTGTTAGAAGCCATCTGGATGCCCAGTGAAGTGTCTATTATGCATTGTCCTGGCCTTCAAAAAGGAACAGACCCAGTGGCCCTAGGCCACCGAAAGGCAGACACAAGCAGAAGTAAGGAAGGAGTTAAAGTTTGTGTAGGAGCAAGTCAAACTGAGTCAGAAAACTCAGTATGCTCCTAAAAACCAATAAAGAAAGATAAGATATAGGATAAGAAATGTGATAAGAAAAAGAATGTAATAAGAAATGTGATATGGATGTGATCAGGAATGTGATAAGGAAGTTGCTATTGTTCTGGGTGATACTGTTCTAGGTTTTCAATAGGAACAGAAGAAAACAGGATGATCCCAAACTTGCAAGTCAGGTTAACCACAAAAAGAGCTGTACTTTGGAAATAAAATTTGCCTTTGGATCATCAGTCCACTAGCCATTCTTTTCCTTCAGGTCGTCACTCACTGCAGGTTCATACCACTGGACATTAACAGGAAGACGAGAACAATGCAGAAAATCTATACAGCATAGAGCTGGTTCTTTGAAAGGATCAACAGAATCGACAGACCGATAGCCAGCCTACTCAAGGAAAGGAGCAAACATTAATAGCCAGGATGAGGGAGGAAACAGGGGAAATCACTAAGGACCCCAATGAAACTAAAAGGATAATCACAAAAGTACGATGAAATCCTGTATTCTGATGTATTCAATAACGTGGAAGACATGGATAAATACTTGGAAAAACAACCCCTCCCTAGATTATCCCAGATAAAAGTCAAGTACCTCAACAGAGGATAGCAAATGAAGAAACAGAAACTACCAATAAAAAAGCTCCTGCACCAGACGGTGTCAGGAGAATTCTACCAAGCATTCAAGGAAGAGTTGACACCTATCCTCCACAAATTATTCCAGAGTATAGAAAAAGATGGCACTCATTCTACAAAGCCAGAATGACTTTGATACCCAAACAAGGCAAGGATCCCGCAGGAATAGAGAACTACAGACCGATATCTCTAATGAACATAGATGCAAAAATCCTTAACAAAATATTGGCCAGTAGAATGCAAAAGTATATAAAACATATCCTTGAGAATGATGAGGGTAACGAACGTACAAATGTGCTTTATACAATTGATGTATGTATGGATTGTGATAAGAGTTGTATGAACCCCCAATAAAATGATTTTTAAAAAAACCAAACCAACATATCATCCACCATGATCAGGTAGGATTTATCCCAGGGATGCAGGGATGGTTTAACATCTGAAAATTCATCAATATTATACACCACATTGATAAGAAAAAGTATAAGAATCACATGACAATATCGCTAGATGCAGAAAAAGCATGTGACACATCCAACACCCACTCAAGAACAGAGGAATGGAAGAAAAATTCATCAATACAAGCTATCTATGAAAAGTCAACAGCCAACATCATAGCCAATGGAGAAAAGATGAAAATAATCCCACTGAAAAAAGGGGACCAGACAAGGATGCCCCTGTCCCGGCTTCTATTCAACATCATACTGGAGGTTCTAGCTAACAACGTAAGACAGTGAAAGGACAATAAAGGTATCCAACCGGGAGAGGAGGAGGTAAAACTACTGTTATTTGCAGATGATATGTTTCAATACATTGAAATCCTAAAAGCTCCACAACAGGAGTACTGACAGCAATAGAGGAATATGGAGGAGTGGCAGGATACAAGATCAACAAACAAGATATATATATCTTGTCTGATATATATATCAGACAAGACCATGGAAGAGGAGATCAAGAAGGCAGTACACTTCACAATAGCTAAGAACAAATAGAAATATCTAGGGATGTATTTAACAACAACAAAAAGACTTATACAAGGAAAACTATAGGACACTACTATAGGAAATCAAAAGTAACCTCCACAAATGGAAGAATATTCCATGTTCATCAATCGAAAACCTCAACATAGTAAAGATGTCAATCTCACTCACGGCACTATATAAGTTTAACATTATCCTGATTCAAATACCAACAGCCTTCTTCAAAGAATTGGAAAAACTGACCACGAATTTCATATGGAGAGGGAAGAAGCCCAGAATTAGCAGAGAACACCTTAAGAAGAAGGACAAAGTTGAAGGGCTAGCTTTACCTGACTTTAACACTTACTACACAGCCACAATGGTCAAAACAGTGTGATACTATAAAATGGCAGATACTCAGAACAATGGAAAAGAACAGAAACCCCAGAATAAAACCATTAGCATATAGACAACTGATCTTTGACCAGGGCCCAAAATGCATCAAGTGGGAGGCAGATGCCCTCTTTAACAAGTGGTGCTGGAAACAATGGATATCCACCTGTAGAAAAATGAAACAAGATGTTTATCTCACCTCGTGCACAAGAACAAACTCAAGGTGGATCACAGACCTAGAAGTAAAACCCCAAACTATCAGGACCAACAACGAAGGTATTGGGACAAACCTAAGAACCTTGGCCCAGGGAATACATAGGCTAACTGCAATAGGGAAGGGCACAGACACAGGAGAACCTGAAATTGACAAGTGGGATATACTAACAATAAAACACCTGCGTGTGTCGAAAACTTCACCAAGAGAACCCACAGACTGGGAGAGGGTTTTTAGCAATGACACAACAGACGAAGAGCTTATTACTAAAATCTACAATACCCTCCTACCCTGCAAAACGAGGAAAACAACCCCCTGAGGATGTGGGCAAAAGACCCAAAAAGAGGTTTCACTAGGGTGGAGATCAGAATGGCCAGTTAGCATGAGAAAATGCTCCCAATCATTAGCCATCAGAGAAATGCAAATTTAAACAACCATCTAATACCCTTGAGGATAGCCCAAATCAGAAAATCAGAGAGCAACAAATGTTAGGGGGAATGTGGCGAGATAGGTACTCTCTTCCATTGCTGATGGTCATGTGGATACGTACAGCCTCTGTGGAAAGCGATCTGGTGATATTTAAAGCAAACAGAAATTGAGTTACCTTATGACCTAGCTATCCCTCTATTGGGCATATACCTAGAAGAGGTAAGAAATAAACCATGATCAGTCATCTGCACTCCAATGTTTACTGCAGCACAATTCACAATCACAAAGAATAGGAAACAACCTAAATTTCTATCAATAGACTGGTGGGTTAGAACACTCTGGCACAAACACACACAATGGAGTACTACACATCACTAAAAAGCACTGATGATCACATGAAGCACGTTGTTTCAAGGGAAGAGTTGGAGGAAATTTTGCTAAGTTAAGTTAGCCAATCATAAAAGGATAAATACAACATGAGTCCACTGAAGTAAGTATAATAGCACAGTAGGTATAGAAGAAAAGACACTTATCTCACATTATACAGGGTTGAGGTACAGGCAGTTGGATGGAGGTCAGACCAAACCCAAGGAGGTACATGTTATTCTAACACAAAGAAGGAGAAAGAGGGGAAAGGGAGGGAGAAAAGGAGTGGGGAGGATGATAGCACAGGAGGAGCGGGGCACTAACCCACCCAGGGGGAGAATATTGGTTAAGTCTCCACAGAAATTGAGTGTGCATGCAAATCCCCCACAGTGCACCAAACCTTGAAAGCAATGCATGAAGCAATTGGGCTACAGGCAGGCCCCAATCACAGCCAAACTGACCCTCCCTAGAAGTTGTGCTTCAGAGAACAACACTAAACCCACAGGTTGGGGAGAGGGGACAGTATGCCACACCCACACGGAAGCAAACCAAGAAGGACAAAGAGAAAAGGATGGTCTAGACCCCATATGGCACCAAGCCCAGAGGACGACGTCCCTGCACGGAGTTGCTAAGGCACAGAGGGGGCTGCAGGGCCGACAACAGCTCAAGACATGTTGTCCTTTCACTGGAGCACACCATGACAGAGGACAATATGGGGACACACAGTGGGGTGCTAGTCCGATCTAAACCTCTCTGGGGTGAACCAAGAAGGGAACATAACAGAAACCATGGGGGAAGGGAGCTAGCAGTTGTTGTAAGATATGAAAATAATAATTTATAATTTATCAAGGGGTCACAAGGGTGAAGGGGGAAGGAAGGAAAAATGAGGAGCTGGTACCAAGAGCTCAATAGAAAGTAAATGTCTAGAAAAGAATGATGGCAACATATGTACAAATATGTTTGATACAATTGATATATGGATTGTTATAAGAACCAATAAAATGATCTTTTAATTAAAAAATCATTATGAACTTTGAGAAAAGAATCAATGTGCATAGCCTCATGTCTAGTAGGTCAATTTTTTTTTTCTAGTTCAGAAATTCATTAAGTAGATATAATTCAAGGTACCTAATTTCCAAAACAATAGTAAACTATATGACTATAATACAGCTGAGATTATTAACACATCAATAATTTAGTCCTAACTGCTTCCTGATTCCTTATATATGCACTGAACAAATGTAAAAATAAATTTCTTAGGTTGTATGTCTAAAGGTGAAAAGTTATTATTCACCCACTACAAATATATATCTAAATTTGCTTCTACTATTTTACAGTCAATGGAAATCAAGAATGTTAATAGATTAAATACTGCAACTATTTGCTTAAAAAAAGACAACTACTGCCAAGATCAAGGGACATTATTTATAGATCTGATACTACATAAAAGAATAAGAAAATAACAATTTAAGATTTAAAAATATATATATTTCATTGTGATTTGAGTGAATATTTACAGACAAATTAGTTTCCTGTTCAGGAATGAACACACATTTTGTTTTGTATCATTAACTGCAACCCTCTTACTGTAATTGCACATTTCCCCATTCCTCCCTCAGTTTATCACTTTCATTTGACCCCGTCTGCCTTCTGAACTGTCTTTTTGGCACATGCTGCCATGTTGTTCTGATGAGCATGTTCCTCACGAGTTTTACTGTTCACTTTATAGGATGATTATTTGGTTGAAAGGTGATCCATAGGAGTGGGTTCAGTTACAAAGCTGAAGGATGTTTAAGGGCCAAAGTATCAGGGATTTTTAAGAGAGTTTTTAAAAAAATACTTCTTTTAAAAACGTAAAAGAAGGGCAAATACTAGACAGGTAGAACAAAAAGAACTCTCCACACAAAAAAGGGATTGGTGAGGCAATATACAGTTAACCCAAGGAGTAATTCACAACAGCTACAATTGCAAGGGGGCAGCAAAAAAAAGGCTGGAACTATTTTTTTCAAAGTTATGTATTTAATTTTTTTTTGTGTGCAAAACAACCTTATCACCTTCAAAGTACTCTCCATTACACTTAATACATTATCTGCTATTCCACTCTTGGAAATCCTTTTCAAACTCATCTGTTTGGATGGCTGACAGCATCTCCTTTCTTTTTTTCTTCACCTCTTTTTACATGTCAAATCGCTATCCATTCATGTCCCTCTTCATTCATGGAAACAAAAAGAAGTCACAGGGAGTGAGGTTAAGTGAGTAAGGTGTGTGGGGCAAGAGAGAAATGCTGTGTTTTGCCAAAGACTGGTGTACTGAGACGGCTGGTGAACAGGTGTGTTGTTGTGGTGGCAAAACCAGTGCCCTAGCTGCCACAACCCAGGTCCTTTTTGTCACACACTGTTACACACTCTTTTCAGAACTTTTAAATAGAAAATTTGATTAACAGTCTGACCTGGTGAAACAAACTCAAAATGAACTCCCCTTGCCCTCACATCAAGAAAACAAATGAGCATCATATTGATCTTCTATTTCACTTGACGAGCTTTTGGGGGGGTGAGTTGACAATGGCGTCCTTCACTGGTTTGAGTGGTGTTTGGTTTCAGGGTTGTAAGAATAGCACCTTGTCTTGTCACCAGTATGACCTTTGGGGGGGGGAAAGTCTGGGTTGTTTCAGAGCTGTTCATTCAAAGTAGGGCATGTTTCCACTCGAAGCTCTTTTCCTGGTCAGTCAGAACCCAAGGCACAAGCTTCGCTGCAACTGTTCTCATTCCCAATCTTCCCTTAAAATTCAATGAACCAAGATAGTCCAGATAACATCCCATCTCTTTAATGGTCTGTCGTCGTTGTTGGCCTTCTATCACAAGTGCATGCATTTTGTCAACTTTTTCGTTCGTTCAGGAAGTTGACAGATTGTCATCAATGGACAAATTCACCTTTTATGAAATGGGAAAAGCACTTGTACACTTGAGTTTTTCTCATAGTGCTGTCCTTGTAAGCTGTGTTCAAAATCACAACAGTTTCTGCAGCATTTTTTCCCAAGCAGAAAACAAAATTTCATAGCTGCATGCTGTTCTCTTAAGTCAGCCATGACAAAAAAATGATGTTTGTGCAAAACTGCTTTCATGAAAAAATTCACTGTGAGCAGAGAGAATCTTTCCAGGTGATAACACTGGGTGCAATAACCCAGAGGGAGCCGCTCGATGCTCGCCTAGTGGGGGAAATGCACACTACAAAAGCTCCGCGAGTGGAGCTTTTTTCCATGTTGAGAGGGCGGTACCCCCTCATATATGAGGTTTTTGGAGGTTCAGTGACAGAATTCTCCCCTTCTATGTGACAAACCAGGGTTCTACTCATAGCCAATGCACCTCATGCATAGCTACCATTTGGTTTATCAGTGGAAGACTAGATGTTGCTATGATTCTAATAAGGTTTCAGTGCAGATTCCACACTATATGATTAGGAAGAAAGTCTGGCGATCTACTTTTGAAAATCAGCCCGTGAAAACCAGTCTGATTCCCAACTGAACACAGAGATAGTAGTACAAGGCTAGGAAGCATTTTCATTCCATTATGTCTGGAGGTGCCATGAGATGAAGGGGACTAACAACAGTAGCACTTAGGTATATCTAACTTACGTGAGTCAGGTAAGAAGCCCTGGTAGTGAAGTGGCGATGCATTGAGCTGCTACCCATAAGATCAGCCATTCAAATCCACTAGCTTCTCCCAAGGGACAAAGATGAGGCTGTCTGCTCCCAGAAAATTTAAAGTCTCAGAAATCCTAAGGGGCAGTTCTACTTTGCCCTATACTGTTGCTATGAATCAGAGTTAACTCGGTGATGGTAAAGTTGGTATGCCAGGCACTATTCTAATTCTTTAAATATGAATCCACTTAATCTTCACAAAAAGTATGTGACATAAAATACTACTTGATCTCTATTTCATGAATGAGGCTCAAAGAGTCATGGGATTCATGGAAGGGGATACTGTGAATATACTCTGCCATCTTACCCTATGACTCACAAATGAAGCTGTGCTTAGGATCACATATATCGACCTGGCTTCTTAGATGAAATGAAAGTGTGGAATTAAAATAAAGAAAGCTAGCTTTTTGTCAAAACTCCTTTTGAAAGTACAACCAAAGCATTTCCCTAACAACAACAACAAAAAATTCAACCTCTTTAAAATGTCTTTTTCAATTCGGTCATTGTGTTATGCTGTTTTTCAGACAGACTTATTTTAGAGTATGCTCTTTCATAAATGGCCAATTTCGTCTGTGCAAAAGAGTCACTTACCATACTGTTACTGAGATTTTTGTCGACTTTGCAGAATGTGTGTGGTGGACTTTCTCCTTTACTGGGTATAATAATACATATGTCGGTGACAGCCAGCGTATTCGGAGTCACGTTTTCAGAGGCTCTGCGGTAAGTGATGTAAATCCTTTGTGACGAAGTATTGCCGCTAATATTTGCAGGGCGTCCATAAGGAGTACTCTGAATAACTTCACAGCCTGGCTTCAATCTTTCTTTCCAGTCATATAAAACCCTGAAAAATAAATACACAACTGTAATCACACAAATACCTGTGCACAAAGCCCTCCTAAACATGAAATGCAGTATCTTCAAGCAGCACAAACTGATTCTCATGTGGCTGTTGATCAATGTTTCAATCTTTTCATAAGTTTGAATTGCGCAGACCTGTATTATATTAAAGAATACGTTTTTCTTTATAAAAAATAATGTATAAATGTGCTTGACACAATGGATGTGATGAGATGTATGAGCCCCCAATAAAATGACCAAAAAATAATGTACAAACAAATTCAGATTAATCTTTGTGTCTGTTGATATAAACCATAAATGGTAACAATTAAACACAAAGGCACCTATTTTAGTACACTATTTATTAAAATGGGTTTTTGTGGTTCTTTTAGTGGGGGGTTCTCTAAAACTGTCTTCTTTAGAAAAAGTGACTTTGTATTTGGCCTAGATTTAAATTTTTACCAAAGGTTCTTTGTCCAGACTATAGGAAAGCTGCTTGGATGCTTGTACCTCTAATGCTTCCCCCTCAGCTTCAAGAGGCAGTTTATGACTTTTTGTTGCTGTTGTTCAGTTTATGACTTTTCAGAGAGAATGTAATCTCAAATCTACGTTTAACCAAAGTCTAGGAGAAAGACGTAGGCTTTAATAAGGGCAGCGCAGGCACCCATTCCTTAAACCCTCTGAAGACTTCACTTAAAGCACTAGGGAAAAGACAACAAGAACTCACCATGCTTGAACATTATTACTTTGTTCCCTCACAGAACTCACTCATTTGTACTTTAACACTAAATGTTTAAACCTCTACTAGATTAAATCTATTTCTGAATCTGCTGTTAAAAACTGTTAATAGTCCATAATGACAATGTTTGACACCCTACTTTGGTGAGCAGCAACTGGCATTTTAAAAGCTCATGAATTAGAATGAACTGGAACATGGACTGATGCAAATATGGTTAGATCAAAATCTAACACCTTATCGTTTGTTCTGGCTTCTACTACTTTCTGTTATCTTTTCAATTGAGGTTGTTCTGTGCTTCATTTTGTTATTGTTCTTGGGTTTTGTTTCTTTGTTTTCTTTTATCTATATGAAGTCCAGGATAGGTAAGGACATAGGACGGTAACTGGATGAGTATTTCTTGAGGTTATAGCAAGAGAGGTTGAGGGAAGAGGGGGAGCTAATAATAATGAGTCCAAGAAAGAAGAAAATGTTCTAAAATTGATCGTGGCAATGACTGCACAACTTTTAAATTTAAGTTTACACTATTAAATTGTATGGTATGTGAATTATATGTCAGTCAAACTGTTAAAAACCAAAAAAAGCTCATGAGTGGCCACCTACAGTGAGCTAATGGTCTCCCCCAATCCAGAGGGAGGAAGAATGATGAAAATCAAAGACATATGAAAACAATTAGTCCAATGGACTAATGGACCATGTGAACATCAATCACAAGGACACTGGAACCAGAAGAATCAGATAGTGTCCGACTACCAATACCAACTGCTCCGAAGGGGATCACGTGTTAGTGGATCCTGGGTAGATAAGGAGAAAAATGTGAAACAAAACTCAAATTCTTAAGAGAGACCAGGTTTATTGGTTAGGCAGAGACTTGTGGAACCTTACGACTTTGGCTCTTACGTCACTCTTCAGATCTGGAGCTGAATTCACCCCCGTGGCTTAATTATCAGCCACACAAAAGGCCTACGTCTATAAGGGAAACAGTAACACTAGTGAGGTATAAACACCTTAGAATAATCAACCATTTGAGATCAAAAGAGCAGAATTTATCTAAGGAAAAACTTCAGAAGGGTGAGGATAGAAAGAGGAATGGAAAAAGAAACCAAAGGTTAGAACTTGATAAGTGACGTTATATTGAGGGAACTGCAATCAATGAGATGAAACACAATGTGTATGAATTGTTGGATGTAAAAACTGAAGACCGGCTCTGTAAACCTTCATTCAATTCACAATAAAATGTTTTTAGGAAAACTATTATAACAGGCAATATGCTCACATTAATCATTGTTTTCATATAAAATCCCACTCTGCAAATAAAATAGAATGATAGCAATTAGTCAAATTCTTTCTTGCTAGTATATTTAAAAAAATCATTTTATTGGGGGCTACTACAACTCATATCATAATCCATACATCCATCCATTGTGTCAAGCACATGCTAGTGTATTTTTTCCCCCACCCCTACCCCCCTAGTGTATTTTTTAAGCTCTTGTTTTGTCCTGGCTGCCAGCAATTTTTTTAACTTGAAATTTTTTATTTTGAAAATTAGATTTAAATGTGAAGCTTAACCATTACAACTATGTTTACCCTAATATTAATTAACTATTCTGACTTATAGCTACTCCATAGGCATCAAAGTAGAACTGTGCTCTACAGAGTTTTCAATGGTTCATTTTTAGGAAGTAGACTATCACGTCTTTCTTTCAAGTTGTTCCTGGGTAGACTTGAACCTTCAATCTTCTGGTTAGTAACCAAGCATATTAACTGTTTACATCACCCAGGAACTCTATGTTTACCCTGATGTTAGCTTAATTGTATACTTCTTTTGAAACCACTGTTATGTGCATTGTTATTTTTGAGCTTTTCTTAAAACTTAAAAAAAAAGGCAAATATTACAGACACATGAATTCAAATTCCTGCGACCCATTTTTGTTGTTGTTGTTAACTAGTTGCATTTCCTTGGGCAGTTACTTAGCTTCTCTGAGACTTATTACTTGCTACTGAGGTATAAATTAAAAAAAAATCTAACTTATAAGATGTTGTGTGAATTAGATGAGTGTACATAACAACTCCAAAATAAACAGTGCCTGGTAAATGAGAAGGCTTCAAAACATTTGGGAAAAAATTCCATTATCTTTAATCCAATTTCTCCAACTTCTTGGAGTCTTTTTATATGTTCAACCAAAAACAGGAAAATAAAAATACAAGACACACAAACACAAATTTATCACTTCAAATCCTTATAAGATAAGGGCTATAAATACATTCGTTACAGAAAATATTTCCTTTAACTGTGCTGCTATTGTGAAAGTTCTCTATTACTATTATTTGATTTTCATATTGCCAGTTAACCTTTCTTGTCTAATTGAACTGTAACTTTCTTTAAGTCAAGAATGATGTCATCTCCTCCAAGACATGAATATAACACGCCGGGACGGACCAGGGAACCAATAGAAGGGTCTGCGGGGCTGGCTCCAATCCCAACTGTGTGGACACCCCCCCTCAGAAGAATGCACTCAGAGGACAGCACTG
>NW_022111379.1:977380-979668 GCF_000313985.2 Echinops telfairi
ATGTACAGCCATTGTGGATATAGATTTGGCCATATCTAAAATTGATGGGAATTGAGCTACCATACGACCCAGCAATCCACCTACTAGGCATATACCCAGAAGAGGCAAGAAACAAACCATGGCCAGACATCTGTGCTCCAATGTTCATCGTGGCACAGTTCACAATTGCAAGGAGTAGGAAACAACCCAAATTTCCATCAACAGATGAATGGATAAAAAATTGTGGTACATATATATGCATCTCTAAAAGGCAGCAATGAATGCATGAAGCACATTGCTGCATGGGAAGAACTGGAGGAAATCATGCTAAGTGAAGTAAGTCAAACACAAAAGGACAAGTACAACATGAGTCTACTGAGATAAGCTTAAAAAAGAGCTCCCAAAAATGGGGTATAGGGGAAAAGCTACTATATACATACATCCCTGGGGTGATGTCCAGCAACTATGACAGGAGCCAAACCCAATCCAGGGATACATACAGCAGCCAAGTAATAAGAGGAGGAAAGAAATTTTTTAAAAAAGTCATGGGTAGGGGGAGAGCAGGGCACTAACCCACCCAAGGGGAGGGTATTGTTTATATCTTCACAGGATGGGGGAGAGAGACCAGGCTTCAACCCAATGTGCCAAAACATGAATAAAACATACAAGTATGTACCAGGGAACCAATAGAGAGGTATGCAGGGCTGGACCCAATCCCAACTATGTGGACACACACCATCCCCCTCAGAAGAAAGCACTTCAGAGGACAGCATTGGTCATACAGCTTGGGTAGAGGGGTTCATCTGATTAGAGCACATGGGAGAAATGAAAAGGGATGGAGAGGGAGGGGAGCACATCCTGGCCACCAAGCCCCGAGGACGATGCTCCTGCTCGGAGCAGACACCGCAGAGAGAGAACATAGGGCCGGCCCCACCACGAGACACAATGTCCCTCACTAAACCTTAGTGCTGCAGGGACAACACTGGAGACATAGTGTGGAAGCAGTGTACAATCTGACCCCATTACGCTGGAGCGGAACACTAAGGGCATGCAACAGAGCAGCAAGGGGAACAAAGTGAAGAAATCCGCGGGGAATACAAAAAATAGACATTGGAGACAGAGTGGCACCCCATCAGACTCAACTGGAAAACACTTGTAAAGGCCAACAAACACACCTTGAACTATTTATAGGTTTTTCCATTTTTGTCAGTGGCTTTCTTTTTGTGATTGCTATTTTGGTTTGGGGTTTTTTTTGGTTGTTGTTATTGTTTTGTTGTTTTTTACTTCCTTTGTTGTTTTATCTGGCTTTGCCTGATTTTTGTGCTTAGTAATGTAAGTGCATGTCTATCTTGATAAGATACGTGAGATAAATAATTCAGAGATGAAAAGAACGGGACCGATGGTTTGGGGGGGATACAGTAGAAAGGGAGGTGGGAAAAAGGAAGGGGAGGGGACCAACCCAGGGACAAGGGAACAACAAGTGAACTAAAATCAATGGAGAGAAGGGCAGAGGATGCCTGGTGGGGCTTAATCAAGGGCAATGTAGCAGCTAGGAATCACTAAACCCGAATGAAGGCCAAACATGATGGTGGGACAAGAGGAAAGTAAAAGGAAATAGAGGAAAGAACCAGGAAGCAAAGGTCATTTATAGAGGTCTAAATACAGGCATGTACATATGTAAATAGTTATATAACGAGAGGGGAACAGAACTATGTACTCATATCTATATGTTAAGAATTAAGGTTGCAATGGACATTGTGCCTCGACTCAAGTACTCCCTCAACACAAGAACACTTCGGTCTAAAAATCAGGCATTCTGTGATGCTCACCTTCCTGACAAGATTGCTGGTACATAAGCCAATGTGGTGAAGAAAGCTGATGGTCTCCAGCTATCAAAAGATAAAGTGTCTGGGGTCTTAAAGAATTGAAGATAAACAAGTGGCCATCTAGTTCAGAAGCAACAAAGCCCACATGGAAGAAACACACTAGCCTGTGTGATTATGAGGTGTCGATGGGATCAGGTATCAGGCATCTAAGATCCAAAACAAAATGATACCCAATGTGAATGGGGGTGGGGGACAGGTGGCATGGAGTGGAGACTCAATGTCCATATGTAGAAAATTGGACATCCCCTCTCAGAGGGGTCACAGGGTAGAGATGAGCCAGTCAGGGTGTAGTATAGCACCGATGAAACACACAAGTTTCCTCTAGTTCTTTGGTGCTTCCTTCCCCCCCACTATCATGACCTCAGTTCTACCTTACAAATCGGATTAGACCAGAACATGCACACTGCTACAGATAAGAGCCTG
>NW_022111379.1:979931-987381 GCF_000313985.2 Echinops telfairi
GGGAAGAAATGGGGAGCTGAGATCAGGGGCTCAAGTGGGAAGAGAATGCTTTGAAAATGATGATGGCGGCCTATGTGCAAATGTGCTTGACATGCTGGATGAATGTATGGATTGTGATAAGAGAAGTAAGAGCCCCCAATAAAAGTAAGAAATTTTTTTTAAAAAAGAATGATGTCATCTCTTCTGCAATGAGTAACATACCTTAATAGCTATAAAAGGGGCTGATTTATTCATTCCAATTCAAGTATTTTCCTAAAGTGAATTCTTTGTATGCCACAAGAATTTTTCATCTCTAACCTAGGAAATCTCAGCACCCAAACAAACAAATCTGTAACATTTCTTTCATTTTATCCACAAGCTAGAATTCAGAATATGGTCAGTGGTCATTGGGACAAATCACCTATACTTTTGAAGAATACTTGATCTAACAGTTAAATTACTTTTAGAACCATTTCCTAAATATATAAATTTTTATGAAGCAACATGGTGACCAGTCTGAAACCAATTTAAAATTACTGAAAGTTATTAGAATAGATACCAATTATTTAGGTAACTTCTTTTATATCAAACGAACTTCTTTTACATCAAACAGATGATACAATTTTAAAAGTTAAAACTCAGGAACTCATCCAAATCATTCCATCTTTCCTCAAGCATTAGTAAATATGGCTATCAACTTCAGACTTAAAGAGCCACAGTGGGGGTACAATGTAGAATTCTGCATACCAATCTACTTTTCTAAAGCTGTCAAACTTCTAATGAATGACCAGTTAATTTCAAAATCTATAAGGCATATTATTTGAATCAATAGTAAGAAAACATTTTCAAAAGTACTTACCCCAGATCTGTGAGTGGAGGCTTATCTCTTCCTCTTCTATAGCAAAGATAAATCTGTGGCCCCACCAGACTGCCATTATTGAGATCAGCTGACAATCCAGTTGGAGTAACATCGATACACATATAATCACACGGCACTTCCTCCCCAAGAGATTTAATAATAACGGAAACATCTGTGATAGGTTCTTTTGGTTTAGCTACTTTATGGCAAGCATCATTGAAATGAATTTCTTCTTCAAGAGGCTTTGAAACATCAGTCAATCCTGCTACAACGAAGTAGTCAGCAACACGAGGGCCCTGGTCTTCGATCATCTTCCATTACAGAAGATTGCATCTGGAAGGAAAGTAAAAGGCAGATTTTAGAGTAAGTCAAATAAATGTAAGTTGTTTGCGTGACAATAAGCAAAATCTACAAAAAGAGCACTACTGATAAACACGTGTTCTATCCATTTTAATTTAATATTTAAAAGTATGCTTCCTCTTTTCTATGGGAACATTTTAGCAGTTTTCAGATCATAAAAGCAATGCATAAATTTCTACTCTGGCAGTATGGAAGCCTAGATTATAACAACTATGATTTTAAATGAATGAACTAATTTGTAAAAACAGGAAATTCTTAGGACCCCCAAACAATGAGGAAACCAAAAGCCAGACAGTTATGGGGAAGCTGATGGGTTGAAGATCTCCCCAGTAATCCAGGGCTCTACATTTGAAAAGGCATTACAAGGAGAAGAGACAATATCTTGGGACAGTGAAAGACAGAAAACTGGAAATGAAACACCCATATGAAGTCAAGAACTTTACAGGACTACACCCCACTTAAAGAGCAAGCTTTAAAAATACATTCACTGCCACAGGGAGGTATAAAAGCAAGTTTTCCTCAATCTGGGTTCTGGACTGTTCAAACTTAGATTTAGGGTTTAAATTTAAGCCACCTGCAAGTGCCAAATTGACAATGAACTCTAAAAGTGTTCTCCAGCCAGTGATACCCTGGGGAAGCATACGCAGCTGCAGAGGTTACACCCTCAGCCCAGGAAACACAGGTTTCCACAGATAAAGCAAGCTGAAGATGCTCCCATTCCCATACTGGTCCACCATAAGAGAGGTCCAAGGGATACCACCAAGAGAAGAATTTAAATAATAAACTAGGGCAGAGATTATGAACATAGTGCATGTTTCCAACAAGTTCCAAGGAAAACAGAGTAGTTCACCATATAGTCACACACATTTTAGTAGGAAAATTCACATGCTTAGCATCGACAGCTTAAATAGTTCTTTAACTAGGAGAACACACATCGTACTGTTATGACTTAAATGCTAATGCGTAGGAAAAAAGTTTCATCTAAAACCATAGTTCCCAACATGTGTTTCATGCTAGACTTAGTTAAAATAAATGCAAAAAAAAAAAAGGATTTGTTGCATGAACAAATAAATAAGGTGTGTGCCTTTTGAAACACACACATATGTAATGCTGAAGTCTCAAAAGAGACTTTTATAAAGTATCTTAGATTTGGTTTCTGATTTTAATATCTCATAATTGCAAAAATAATGAGACAATATTTATGTTACAATATAATGTCCTCATAAGAGACAATATTTATAGGCATCTTCTTGGATTTCAGATACCTTCTTAGGTAGTATTTCACTTTAAATTTGCATCTATTTTCTGGACATTAAGCCACCACTCAAGTAATCCCTCAATGCAAGAACACTTTGTTCTTTTAAACTGGCATTCCATGAGGTTCACCTTCCCGACATGATCACTGAAGACAAAGTGGGTAAAAAGCAAATGTGGTGACGAAAGGTGATGGTGCTCAGCTATCAAAAGATATAGCATTTGGGGTCTTAAAGGCTTGAAGATAAACAAGCGACCATCTAGCTGAGAAGCAACAAAGCCCACAAGGAAGAAGCACACTAGCTTGTGTGATCACGAGGTGTCAATGGGATCAGGTATCAGGTATCAAAGAACAAAATATCATATAATTGAGAATGAGGGGGAGTGTGAAGTGGATACCCAAAGCCCATCTGTAAGCAACTGGACATCCCCTTACAGAAGAAGGGTCATGGAGAGGAGATGAGCCAGTCAGGGCGCAGTGTAGCAACGATGAAACATACAACTTTCCTCTAGTTCTTTTAATGCTTCCTCTCCCATCCCCTACTATCATAATCCCAATTATACCTTATAAACCCAGCTAGACCAGAGGATGTACACTGGTACAGATAGGAACTGGAAACACAGGGAATCCAGACAGATGAACCCCTCAAGACCAGTGCTGAGAGTGGTGATACTGGGAGCATGGAGGGAGGGTAGGGTAGAAAGGGGGAACCACAAGGATCTACATATAACCTCCTTCCTCGGGGACGGACAACTGAAAAGTTGGTGAAGGGAGACATCAGACAGTGTAAGACATGACAAAATAATAATAATTTATAAATTATCAAGGGTTCATGAGGGAGGGGGTGCAAGGAGGGAGGGGAAAAATGAGGAGCTGATACCAAGGGCTCCAGTAGAAAGAAAATGTTTTGAGAATGATGATGGCAACAAATGTACAAATGTGCTTGATACAATGGATGGATGGATTGTGATGAGTTGTATGAGTCCCCAATAAAATGATTTTTAAACATTTACATCTGTTATCTTTGAGAACAGAAAACAAGAAGGGTATGATTCCTAAACGGCTGGTGAGAACTACATTGTGAAGGCATAAGCAGGCCCTACCCAGTTTGCAACTAATGGAGACTTATTTCTATTTCTTCCCCATTTCAGTTTCTATCCAATCAGTTCAAAGTCTCTTTCATTTCTTCCCTCATTCCATTATGTCAGAGGGGTTAAACATTTGCTGCCCAGGTTAACTCAAAAGACAAGAAAAGGCAAGAGTGGAGTTAAAAGGAAACATTTAAAATTTTTTTAATTATATGAAAAAAAATTCTAGCCCTAAAATTTTGCAAAATGAGCAGCTATTATTAAGAAGATAAAAGGAACAAAGGTCTCCCAGGTGGGGCCTGATAATGGTCTGATGAACCAGTTCAACACCCCAACACTTGAATTTACTTAAATAATCTAGAATAAAATTTCTGGTTTTAAAAATTTCAAAAACCTAAACTAGTTCATCTTTTCTTAAATTGCCAAAACTGAGCTAGAGATTCTCGTTTCCACTTTTCCTGACTCTTTCATCTTTCCTGTACGTAAAACATTATTTTCACTTTGTGCATACTATTTCTTTCTAGTCAACATCTGCCCATCATAGTTCATGAAATTAAAACATATTTAGTGGGTGGGCAACAGGAGAGATAAAAACAATACCCTTGTCTTCAGGAGTTTCTCATTTATGTCTACATTTCCACATTCCTTTCTATTATTTTTATCCCTCTTCTGGCCATTTTTCTTCATATCACATCCTTCCATGTTCCAAGTAGCTTTCTTTCAACTAACCTGAAGTTCTCCAATAGTCCATTCCTTCCCGTTTCTCCCCAACAGCAACAGTAAGCCCCCTAAATTGTCGTCCCCCTCCTTGACAACTGGCACCCTTCAGAAGCAAAATCACAGAATTTTGAAAGAAATCTTATTTGTGAGAGAAGACCCTGTAGCCTGAGCACTGTCGTCAGCGCGCCCAGAGGTGCCTCCTCCCTGAGACTCTGCACCTCTTCAGCTCAAAGCAAGCTCTCCCGAGATGACCCAGCAGCCGGACTACAACCCGGAGAAAATTGAGAACGAAGAAAGACCTACCCTAGCCAAGCTTCCCAATTACCTCTCATTCCTGCAGGTTTCAGGAAGGCCCTGGTCCTGGTCATGCAGGTGCAAGCGCAGGCCAGCAAACAAAAATCAGCAGCAAGAAATAAAAAGCCCCAGTCATGAATACAACTAAACTTGAAAATAATGGAAGTCTCCCACAAACTTTTTGAAGACCCCTTGTATATCTATCATACAACTTTTGCCTGTTTATTATTTACAGGTTTTAGCCTTATTGACGGCAATGATAAGAATGTTTGCAAGCACACTATTCCATTATCCATGTGGTTTTTCCATCACCCCTACCCTCCACCCCCCACTTTCTCTATCCTGACCCTAGTAACTACTAATAAACTTTGATATCTATATAAAAAAATAAAAATCATATTTGTATATCCTATTTAACAGTAGGTTAGGAAAGTCTACCAAGAAATATTTTCCCTCACAACAATGCATCTGCCCATTCTATGAGAATAACAAGGCTGTTCTAGGAGAATGTGTTTAGTAAACTTTACCTCATCCACTCTACAACCCTGAACTTGTCTCTTCAGCCTTTCTTTTATTCCTAAAACTCAAAGAGCATTGGAAAGAAACACACTTTGTGTCCCTCTAAAATGCCAGAAACGCCATTCTGGCGTGGATTGGAAAGATGTAAATGCCGCCTCTTCAAGTAGATAGATCTAGATGGAGGACATGTGGATAAGGAACAGCCTCACTCTGATAGTTCTTTTAAATAAAGGTTTCTATGATTTCATAGGAATACTTTTCTTTTACCCCTATAAATAGTGTTGGATTTATATTGACCCAGTACATATCTTTGAGACATTTTCTTTCAATAAAATATTTTGTCATTTGTTTCTCACAATAATTATGTGGTAACTATGCCTCCAAATTCTTGTAAAGAGTTTATAAATTAATGTTTCTGAGTTTTTAATAGAAAACCACTACAAAACAAACCTAGACAAGAAACAAAAACTACTCACACATTACTACACACATTACTACACACACTACTTACACACTACTTACACATTACTGAAAATAATACTGGATCTCAATTTTTGACTTCTGTAAGCCTCAGAGTTTGAGAAATACTGAAAAAGAATAAGAATTGAACTTAAATTAATTTCAAACAAATATTTTCCCCTAGAATACCTATGGATACTTAAAGTTCTGTTAACAATGATTTTTAAAAAATCATTTTATTGGGGGCTCATACAACACTGAGCACAATCCATATATACATTCATTGTGTCGAGCACATTTGTACATCTGTGGCCATCACCCTTTTCCAGGCATTTTCTTTCTATCTGAGCCCTTGGTATCAGCTTCTCCTTTTTACCCTTCCCTCCCCCACACTCCTTTCCTCACAAACCCTTGAACAATGATGATTTTTAAACAAAACTATTACATATATTGTTTTTATATAATTAAGAGTCAATAGGTAATTTCAAGCACTCACTCTTCTAGAACATATATTGTGGTCAAGAATAGATACACACAAATAAAAACAAAAAACCATCAGCAGGAAAGGGTTGGAAGATGACAAAGAAGAAGAAACACGGAAACAAAGAAATAAATAAACATAGAAATAAAGAATGTGAGAAAAAAGGCACATCTATTTCTGGGGTATTATAAATAGTATAAATTTCCTCATTCCTAGAGGAAAATTATATACATTTAAGGCAATTTAAATATAGACTCACTAACTTTCAGGATACATAACATGTTTCAAAGACAGCTGCATCTAAAAGTATTTCCTTGTTACAAATTAAAAATTTTAAATATGAATATTAATTTTATCACAATAACATTAAGTATGATACATATTTTAAAGATGTTAAATTATAAACATAATTTAAATAGCACTATTTATATTAAATTCCTAGCCATAAAACCAAGGATCTAAGTTCTTTTGAACTAAGATAATAAGCAATGTTGTATTATGAAATTCCATGTGCCATTATCATATTTTCTGAAAGTTGAGTTGTTTAATAAGTTGTAGTGATGAATTATTTCAAACCACAAAGAAAAAGATGACGGCACTAACAAAGTCTCAGAGTAGTTCCAGTCCAACTGTGTTCAACTAGTCGACCCCAGTCAGTTTTACAATGCTGTCTTATATTGTGTGAACACACACAAACATATCTTTAATAAATACTAAAAACATTTACAGGAAAACAAAATGAAATGCAGAAATAAGTAGATCAAGAGGAAGAAAGCTAAGAATAAGCTAAATCTTGGTGTTATGTAATATGAAATATTAATGATAGGGCAACAGACAGCACATTTGCTAAATTTGTTGGTCCTTTAACATACCATATATACTCGAGTATAAGCCGACCCAAATATCAGCAGAGGCACCTAATTTTTTTTTATTGTTAAGTCTTTTTTTTTAAATCATTTTATTGGGGGCTTATAAAACTCATCACAATCCATACATACATCCATTGTGTCAAACACATTTGTACATTTGTTGCCATCATCATTCTCAAAATATTTTCTTTCTACTTGAGCCCTTGATATCAGCTCCTCACTTTTCCCCTCCCTAACAAATCCTTGATAATTTATAAATTATTATTATTTTGTCATGTCTTACACTGTCCGTTATCTCCCTTCACCCACCTTTCTGTTGTCCGTCCGTCCCCCAGGGAGGAGGTTATATGTAGATCCTCGTGATCAGTCCCCGCTTTCTACCCCACCTTCCCAGTACTGCCACTCTCACCACTGGTCCACAGGGGTTCATCTGTCCTGAATTCCCTTGTTTCCACTTCCTATCTGTACCAGTGTACGTGCTCTGGTCTAGCTGGGTTTATAAGGTAGAATTGGGATCATGATAGTGGGAGCTGGGGGAGGAAGCATTAAAAGAACTAGAGGAAAGTT
>NW_022111379.1:988239-1002971 GCF_000313985.2 Echinops telfairi
AAAAAAGAAAGTAACTGTCTAGAAAAGAATGATGGCAACATATGTACAAATATGCCAGATACAATTGATGTATGGATTGTAATAAGCATTGTAAGAGTTCTCAATAAAATGTCTAAAAATCTTAAAATAAATACCTTGATTAATTTAAAAAACATAAAATAAAATAATGCTACAATAAAAAAATTAGTCTTGAAAATCCTCAACAAAAAAAATGAGCTGAAAGACTCAGTTCATACACGAATATATACAGTATGTGGGAAGTTGAGAAGAGGGAAGAAAAGAGCCAAAATTATTTAAATAATTTGATGAAGTGCCTTGGAATGGAGGGAAAAAAGAATAAATGAAAAGCAATATAAATATAATCTTGCCAGATTTCGGACAATTAAACATCGTCAGTGTGGATATATGTGCTTAAAGACTAGGACATCACTCCACCTCAGACTCACTGAAAAAAAGGCAGCAAATATTGAGTGATATATATATCTGATAAGACATTTTAAAAGATTCAAATCAGATTATCACAAATTTTTTCTAGTTAAAATATTCTACAAAGAAGCTTCAAAAAGTTCACGGAAAAATTTTACAGTGTATTTTAATTCCATTTTCTGCTTAACATTTTGAAGTCCCTTAGATATGTGTGCATATATAAATATTTATAAATATGTTATGGTTAAGAGCCAAAATTTTAAAAAAATATTTTTATGCTTTTGTTTTATTCATAGACTATCAGATGAGTTTAGATATGATTATGAATGAAGTCCAACTAATTTCAAATACATCTTCTGCTACACTGAAGTTCTTAATATTGTAAAAACATTTTTTGACAAGTCAATGTTCCACTAAACTTGATATTTATATCAGTGCATAAAACAAACGTTTTTAATGGGGATTTTTTTAGATTCATTTATGGTAGTATTCACAATACTAACAAATGCTTCATCACTGACAGAGTGAACTTTACTTTGACTCATGAATTTTATTGAAAAAAAAAGTACCATTATTAGGATTAACTTAACTTCTCTTAGATGCAGACTATGAGAGTAAAATAAAACTGACATGAGTTAAGTGTCTGCAAAATTTTCGTTCTGTTAATAGAGCCACCACATCCTAAGCATTGCTTTAATTTCCATAAAGCATAAGAAAAACTCAATAGAAAAAGAACAAAATCAAGTTAGTAGGGTATTCCCAAGAAGTCCTAGTGGTTACAAGAAAAGGTCAGCAGTTTGAACCCACCAGCTGCTCTAAGGGAGAGAGATGAGGTTTTTTGCTCCTGTAGATTTACAGCCTCAGAACCCTACAGGGGTAGTTCTGTCCACAGGGTCCCTATGAGTCAGAATTGACTCAATGGCAATGACAGAGCATCTTTGATTTAAATGGAAAGTCATGTTCCAAAGATTGGTCAACAAGCTTCTTGAAGGTGCATATGCTAAATTATTATCTTTCAGCAACCAAAAACCAAATTCACTGCCATCAAGTTGATGCTGACTCACAGTAACCCTACAGGACAGAACTGCCCCTGTGAGTTTCTGAGACTGTAACTCTTTATGGGAGTTGAAAGCCCTGTCTTTCTCTCTGGGAGCAGCTGGTGGTTTTGAACTGCCGACCTTGTTGTTAGCAGTCCAACATGCAGCTACTATATCACTAGGGCATAGACTTCTTTAAATAGCTATTATTTTTATTAAGCTTTTAATTTTGGGACAATTACAGATTCATTGGAGCTGTAAAAAAAGAATTCAGAGAGCAGATTATCTATTAACCAGTCCTTTCTAATGGTAACATCTTACAAAACTATAGTATAATATGGGTCACTGAAGACAAATGGGTGCATAAGCAAATGTGGCGAAGAAAGCTGATGGTGCCCGGCTATCAAAAAGTATGGTGTCTGGGGTCTTAAAGACTTGAAGGTAAATTAGCAGCCATCTAGCTCAGAAGCAACAAAGCCCACATGGAAGAAGCACACCAGCCTACGTGATCACAAGATGTCGAAGGGATCAGGTATAAGGCATCATCAGAACAAAAAATCTTACCATAGTGAATGATGGGGGAAGGCAGAAGGGAAAACCAAAAGCCAATTAAAAGCCAACGGAAAACCCCCTGCCAGAGGGGCCCGGGGAGGAGATGAGCCAGTCAGGGTGCGATGGAACAACGATGAGAATTACAACTTTCCTCTAATTCCTAAATGTTTCCTCCCCGCTCCCACTACCATGACTCGAATTCAACCTTGCAAGTCTGGCTAGACCAGAGGATGTACACTGGTACAGATAGGAATTGAAAATACAGGGAATCCAGGGCGGATGAGCCCTATAGGACCAGTGGTGTGAGTGGCGAAACAGGGAGGGTAAAGGGAGAGTGGGTAGGAAAGAGGGAACCGATTACAAGGAACTATATGTGACCTCCTCCCTGGGGGACAGACAACCAAAAAGTGGGTGAAAGGAGACGTCGGACAGGGCAAGATATGAGAAAATACCAATTTATAAACTATCAAGGGCTCATGAGGGAGGAGGGAGCGGGGAGGGAGGGGAAAAATGAGGACCTAATGCCGGGGGCTTAAGTGGAGAGGAAATGTTTTGAAAATGATGAGGGCAATGAATGTACAAATGTGCTTTACACAATTGATGTATGTATGGATTGTGATAAGAGTTGTATGAGCCCCTAATAAAACGATTTAAAAAAACTATTGTATAATATCACAATCAAGTTATCAATAGCAATTCAATTCACCTATTTTATTCTGATCTCCCCAATTTTCTTTGTATTCATTCATATGTGTGTTTGTACATATTCAGTTTTGTGTAATTTTTCACACATGTAGAGTTTTATATCCACCATCACGATTATGATACAGAACAGTTGCATCTCAACAATCCTTGTCCTTGTAAAAATCAACCAACCTCCCACTCATTGTATTTATTCCCCTGTCCCCAAGTCCCTATAATCAACATCCCAATCAGCTACCATCAAGTAAATGATGAAACTGTGGTCCAGAAGGTATCGATGGCTGTTTTTCAAAAGTAAATCACCAGGGCTTTCTTCCTAGATGCCTTTGGGTGAGCTCAAACTTCCAACTTTTCAGTTAGCAACCAAGCACATGACAATATATACTACCCAGGAACTCCACCAGAGAGTAGAGACAGCCTATGAAAGGAAGAGATGCTTCCAAAAGCAATAACCCCTAAAAAAAAGTGCAGAACCAAAGCAAAGCACATAGCATAAAAATACATGGTGTGGAAAGACAGTCGTGGCTATATTTACTCAGCCATCCATACTATATTTGAACAGAGTCACCCCAAAATTCAAATTTATATATATATAACATGAGAGGAGGGCAGAAAATAATGTACTAAAACATGGTTAAGACTAATCTCTTTCATTCTAAGATATAGTTTCCTGTCATTGATAAGTTCTAGGCTGACATCAAGTATATTAAGTAGATTACATAAAATAATGTTACAGATTAACTGCAGTGGGGGTTCCTATATGTAGAGAGCATAAAAAAGAATCTTTTAGTGCTTTCATGGGCAAGCCATGAAATTGGTTAGAAGAGAAGTAGCTTATAGTCCCTTGAGAATATGGCTCTGGTCTAGACAGACTAGTAACAGAATGAACTAACTGAATGTTAATACACGCATATGTCAAAAAGCATTGCCACTTGGGCTCTAGTTTACACATGCCTGGGTTTATTCCAAACAAAATGTGTTTAAACATGTCTCTGCAGTCAGTAGATAGCTGCAGACAAGTTCTTCCAGTGATGTGCTTTTCTTAGTTTAATTAGTGTCTTAAAAAAAGGTACAATCAAAACAGTGGTTTCCAGTGGAATCTGCTGAGTCAATTAAATTCAAGGCAGAGAGGGCTGCTCAGAATATTATGAGCATTTGTTTTGGAGAAGTCCCAAGGGGTAATTGTAATAGATTTTCTCAAAGGGCATAGGTTGATCAAGAGGGCTTCGTATAAAGAAATTTTAAGAAAATGGAAAACTGCATTGGTGAGAAAAAGGCTAGGAAAGTTGCATCAAAGAATTTTTTCCATCACAAAATGTACCAGCATATGGTACCAAGGGCTATTCTATGAGAATTTCATTGAGAAACGACTTCATCCACTCTACACCCCTGATCTTTCCCCTTCGGACTCTCGTGTTCACAATACTCAAGAACATGGTAAGTCCTTGAAGGACGCCAAAAATGCCCTTTGATGTGGTGTAAATCAATGTGTACAAAACTATTTGGGGAAGGGTTAAAAAGCCCACTGCCATAGAGTTGATCTCAACTCACAGCAACCCTACGGGACAGCGCAGAACTGCTACTCGGGGTTTCAGAGACAGGAAAGCTTCACAGGAGCAGTCAGTTTCACTGTTCTTCCACGGAATGAACGGCTGGTAGGCTTGAACACCCAATTTGCCGTTAACAGCCCACCACTTAACCTGCTGTGCCACCAGGGGTTCATGGAGAAACGGAAACACCACCTTCAAATGTGTACAGAGCTACAAATGCTGAGAAACAGCTGTGTTTTTACATATTTTTAATATTTTTGTTTAATAAGAGTTTATGATTTGGGGACAAACCTTTATGACTTTGTCTCCTGTAATATACCTACATATCTCTTATCTCTCTCCAAACAGAATAAATAATTCGAAGGAAGAAATTTTTTTCACCTCTTTTACTTTGTCACATGCAGTCGTAACGTTGGCAGTTGCGTAAATATTTATGAAACGAATGAGGTCAGCACATATGGAAAACGGAGAGACAGTTATGGCAGTCACAGAATTTTAGGGCTGGAAGGGTCCTTGGAGACTGTTTCAATTCTCCCTTTCAAACTTGGAGAAATTGAGGTATAGAGACCAAATATATTAATTTATAACTTATCTCTCATGGCTATTAATTCTAAGTTTTCCAACATAATATTTCATATTCAAGAATGGAGAAGAAAGAAATTTCCTGAGGAGGCCTGTTAATTAGAAAACTGATGAGAGTTGATGGGCAAAAATAGAGTAGGTAAGTAAGAGAAGTTAAACTGGTCAAAGAGTGTGATCAAAAATGAAAGTAAGCGTAAAACAAAAAAAGGTATAAAGTTTAACAAAGAGAAACATTAAGAAAGGAATTAGACAAAGATCAGAGGAGAAAGGGATAAAAGAGTAGAAATGGGCAGGAGAGAGAAGCAATAAGTAAAGAGGGATGTGGAGGATTCTTATGCTATTAACATCCTTTTAAGATAAACTATGAGTTATCATTCCTACAATGAAATTAGATTCTCTATAAATTAACAATAACAAAATTCAATTGCCAATCTTGCCCTGAAGATCTGCTCATATACAGCACTGTGTGAGTATATGGAATGCAGCTATACAAGCTTTAAAAAGCAAATTCACTGCCATCAAGTTGATTCTGATTTACAGTGACACCAAAGGCCCGAGGAAGATTGCCCCTGTAGGTTTCTGAGGCTGTACATCTTTTTGTGAGCAGACAGCCTCACCTTTCTCTAGCAGAGCAGCTAGTGAGTTTTGAACTCCTGACCTTGTGGTTAGCAGCCCAGCAAGTAACCCACTATACCACCAGGGCTCTTGGCAATATACGTATTTACCATTAACAGTGAAAGGGAAGTCTGGTTTTAAATCTCTTGCACCATCCTTTCTCACTTAATTTCCCTTATGTGTGCCACCCCCACATCACAAAGTTCTTACTTCCTCTTTGAATTACTGTTACGCATTTGTTATCCAGTATCTAAACAGGCATGTTTGCTACCACTGAAATCTTCCCCAAAGTTTTATCTCAAATGTACACTATCTGGTTCTGCTTCTCTATTTCACTGCTATCCACAAGCTACTTCCAAGTTCACATAACAATCTAAAAGCTAGCTACATTAATAGAGCCAAAACCAAACTCACTGTCATTGAGTCTGCTGATGGCGACTCAGCGATCCTATAGGAAGTGAGTTTCCAAGACTGTAACTCTTTAAAGCCTGTGTTTCTCCCTCAGAGCACCTTGTGGTTTCAACGGTTAACCTTGCAAGTAGCAACCCAACATGTAACCACTATGCCACTGGGACTCCTAGCTATATTTATACATAACAAAAATGAGATTCACTGATTTTCTTAAAAATCAATGTTTTTGGAAAGCAGTTATGAAGACTTTAAGCTTTGTCATTTGATTAATGTTAAGCATTTCCATTTCTTAACTATTTGATTTTGCTATCTTTTAAAAGTATCTTTTCGAACATATCTCCTTCCACTTTTCCTCACAAACTATGTCAGAAAACATATTTGTAAAAGACCCGAGAATGAGGTAATACTTGAAAATATCTTTGACAATTCTGTTATTTGTCTGGTTAATAATTTATGCTATTTTTTTATTTATAAGACTTACTAGATGTTCAAAGACTAAAAGCAAACAGTCCACATAGAAGTACGCCCAAAGAATAAGATACTTAGAATCATTAGCCTTCTGAATAATTAAAGAAATGGAAATGAAACTTTAAGGCACCACATCACAGCCACTGAATTACTAAGCATGAATTTTTAAACGTGAAACTCAATGCTGGTGGTGCTGTAAGGAAAGATATGTAATTAAAAATTGCAAATAACTATGAATTAGAGTAGTCTTTCTCAGAAGTAATCAAACAATTACTTAAATTATACTCTCTTCAACTAACTCAACTTTGGTGAAATTAACTCAAGAAAATTTTACTCCAAAAATTCAAACTATTAACTTAAAGATTATTTATAACTATATTTCAATTAAGAGTCCTGGAATTGTGAGGTAGAAAAGATTCATACAAATCATTTGATGCAATCACATAATTTTGTTGATGAGAAAACTCAAGTCCAGGAAGGTTAATTTGACTTGCCCAAAGGAGCATGGCTCATCAATAGCAGAGAAGGGCCTGAAACTACTTATCTCAGACATGCTGCTAATAAACTAACACTGCTAAATAGACTATTAAAGCTCCACAGGGGCCCGAAATAGTTAACTAGAACCATAGAACCAACAAAGATAAATAGGTCAACCTAGTGAGGCTGGATAGCAGACTGCTTTTTCTTGATAATTTGATGGCCAAGAATCAAACCAGCTTCCAAGGCCTTCCCTTTCTTTTATTCCCAAGAAAATCATTAGCCTCACTAAATGCTATATGTACACACTTTCCAATTATTTTACCAGTCCTTCTCATCATTTAGATCCATGGTTCTCGGCCTTCCTAATGCCGTGACCCTTTCTTTAATACAGTCCCTCATGTTGTGGTAACACCCTCCCCAACCATAAAATTATATTCATTGCTATTTCATAACTGTAATTTTGCTACTGCTATGAATCGGGCAACCCCTGTGAAAGGGTCATTCGACCCCCAAATGGGTCGCGACTTACAGGTTGATAACCGCTGATTTAGATCCAAACTGCTTACCTGAGAATTCTACTTAAACAAGTGTCTAATAGCCAAAACATATTTATTGATTTCCTTGGTAAATATCTGACTTCAGGCTTAAATCACTTCCCTGTCTCCTCACAAATTCTATGAATTTAGCAGAAAGGGCACAAATTTGAACCTGGGGCTTTGATGCTACATTCAAGTTTGTATTATCAGTCAAGACAGTTGATATATTCAAGAAAATGCATCCCTGAAGGAGCACAAGTACTCAAAGACAAAAACCAAACCTAAACCCAAACTAACAAACAAACAACAACAAAAAAAAACTGGCCCAAACCAGAGCAACATATTCGAGAGGAAACAGAAATTGTGGGCCAGACAGAAGAAAAAATTTAAATAAGGACAATAAATATCTTCAGGAAACAAGTAATATTAGGAAAATGATAATGAATAAGCAGTTATAAACTGGAATCTGAAAACCGTATTAATTCAAAATTTAAAAATTAGAGAGGTTAAGTAACAAAATGGATATAGTTGAAAAATAAATTCAATGAGTAGATAGATCAGAATGAAGCAGTAAGAAGGTGTAAAGACAGTGAAATGCATGTTTCATAAAATGTTAAAGTTACATAGAGATTAGAGTAGAGGGTTAGAGGAAGATTCATCCACAATCTTCAATATACAGATGATACAACCTGGCTCGCTGAAATGAAGGAGGAACTGAAGCACTTACTGACGGAGATGAAGACCAGCCACAGCTTGCACCTCAACAAAGAAAACAAAAATCCTCACCACTAAACACTAAGCACATCATGATTAAAAAAAAAAAGACTGACATTATTAAGGATTTTTAAAAATCATTTCATTGGGAGCTCATACAACTCTTACCATAATCCATACAAACATCAATTGTATAATGAACATTTATACATTCTTTACCCACATTATTCTCAAACATTTGCTCTCCACGTAAGCCCCTGGCATCAGCTCCTCATTTCCCCGCTCCCTCCCCATTTCCCCCTCCCTCATGAACCCTTGATAATTCATAAATTATTATTTTGTCATATCTTACACTGTCCGACGTGTCCCTTCACCCACTTTTCTGCTGTCCGTCCCCCAGGGAGGAGGTTATATGTAGATCTCTGTAATTGGTTCCCCCTTTATATCAAGGATTTTATTGGATCTACAATCAACATCCATGGAAGCTATGGCCAAGAAATTAAATGATGATTACATTAGATAAATCTGCTGCAAAAGATCTCTTTAAAGTTTAAAAAAGCAAAGCTGTCACTTTGAAAAAAAAATTAAGATGTCACTTTGAAAATTAAGGTGTACCTGACCCAAGCGATGGTATTTTTAATTGTTTCACATGCAAGGGAAGCTGAACTGTGCATATGGGAGACTGAAAAAGAACTGATGTCTTTGAATTACGGTGCTGGCAAAGAATACTGAACATACCATGGACAGAACACTCCTTAGCAGCAAGACCTTATCTCATATGGTTTGGACATGGTATGAGGAATCAGTCCCTGGAAAAGGGCATCATGCTTGCTAAAGAAGAGAGGGTCAGTGAAATAGAAAGTCCCTTAATGAGATGGACTGACAGAGTGGCTGTAACAAGGGGCTCAGACTACAATTGTGAGGAGGGTGCAGGACTGAGCAATATTTCCTCCAGTTACATATATGGTTGCTATGAGTCAAAATCAATTTGACAACACCTAGCATGAGGAACAGAAAAAAATATCTAAATAAGAGAAGCAAGCCCGACAGGGGAGAAAAAAATGGAGTTGAGAAAATAATTACCAGTAATTAAAGGTATAAAACATCAAAATGGTGTAGTAGATAAGGGAAAAGATCTCCAGGATAACCTTACAGAGAAATATAATGAGTTACAATACATTCTAAATGTTGAAAGATAGGAACTTTTATAGATAACTAAATTATCATTGAAATACACGGGTGATATATAGATATTAGGAATATAGGAATATAAGCATCCAGAATGTTTGCCAAGAAAAGCGGCTAAAAGTTAAAAAAATCAAATAATTGGGCTAAAGATATTTATAACTGATATCCTTAAAGACACAGAATTTTGGAATAAAGCACCATGGTGTAAAGTATTATATAAAATGATGATTGCCACATATATACAAATGTGTTTGATATAATTGATGTATGGATTGTTGTAAGAACTGTAAGAGCCCCCCCAAAATGATTTATTTTAAAAAGTATATGAAAATAAATCCAGGCGGACTCATTCCATTAAGATATGGCTGGAGAGGGTGAGTAAATAACTTAATGGTTCAATATTGTTAAATAAACAATGGAAAGGAAGGAAAAGGAAGAAGAGAAAAAGAAAACAGTAAAATATATAAGTAACAATTCTGAACCTCAAAAAACCAAGAACCCCAACAAGGTGGGGGCAGAAGTGGGGGAAATAGTGAACATTAAGGGCTTGCCAAGATAGAGGTCTTGTTCAGGGAAAGCTGTAAAAATACATTTTTAAATTGATGGAAAAATCATAAAAATAAGCATAAACATTAATAACGATTAGAAATTAGAACATATAACTTTCAAACTGGTATCGATTATTTGTCTATAAAAATAGGAAAGGAAGAAGAAATAAAAAGAAACTAGATTACATAAAACACAAAATAAGATGGCAAGATTAAGTCCTTATATAAATGTAAGTAACAAAGTTTAGCATATTAAAATACTTGGATGTGGTATGCCAGCCTTTTGTGTTGATCCTTGAAGAAACCAGGCACACGCCAAGAAAATTCATATACAACTGTTTTGTTTGTTTAACTGTTTAAATATATATTATATATAGGAAAGCATACAACTCCAGAAATTACTACAAAGTATATAAACTACCCATTACCTCCAGGTCACAAATAAAGCATCACCAGTAGCAGAAGTCTCCTCCACACTTCTCAAAGGGGGGATCACTGATCACTAATGCTAGATTTTGCCTGTTTCTGAACTTTACATAAGCTGAACATGAAAAAACTCATAGTCTGTATCTCTTTAATCTAGTTTTCACTCATGGTAGGTATGCTTTTGAGATCCAACCATATTCATATGCATAGCAGTGGTTTGTTCATTCTCATATTAAGTCTACACCACATTTTTCTTCCTGTTCATTCTGGCTTGTTGTTTCTAACATTAGGCTACTATAAATAACTCACGTCTTTAAAAATGCACAAGTATGTGTACTTTGTTTGTTTCTGGAATAAAATTCCTAGGATTTAGACATATTGAAATTTGGTAGATATTGCCCAAACTTAAACCTTGTATTTGATGAATAAGATGGCTAAGAAATAAAAGCCATCATAGTTAGGTGTTAAGGAATCGGTTTTGCCAAATTCAAATCCTGGCTCCACTCAGTAGTAGATAAGCATTTGTGATGAGGGGATTGCAAAACAGGAGTACCCCCAAAAGTTTACATTTAATGTAAATAATTTAATAATGAAGCATCATCATTTAAAAATAAAAATTTTGCTGATTTTACTTGTTTGTAGTTTGATAGTGACTTAGTTTTGAATTACAGAATGGCAACATATGAATCACTTCAATGCTTGGTGATATACAGGTTCTGAGAAAAAAGTACTCATCTGGTTCTCTGATTATCTGACAAACATTTAACGTTTATTAAAACTGATATGTGTCCATTTTATATTTGGCTGTCCGTCATCTCCATCCCTCCCTCCACCCTGTATGTTTAGAGAATTTGTCACTATGTGTGTCTTGGAGAAAGCTGAGCCTTAGATCAAAATATGGAAGCCAAAATGGTCGGGTTCTTGCTCTACCTTTTAGGGACCAAACACATGTGTCGATTAGATGCTCTCATGCAGATGTGAGTCTGGAGCTAAAGTTGCAGAGACAGTTTAAAATCCATTCCTAGGACAATGACATACAGTACCCAGTGACGATGTTCTAGCAATATATTCAGTGTTTTGTAAAAGACCCAATGGTATCTTAAACAAACAAAGATTGGCTATTCCCAAGGCACTGCCTTTGGCTATGGTTCAGTTTAATAATTTCCTGGCTTCCTATGTGTTCTCTGAAACTGGCTCTCTAGTCTTTAGTAAGTTAACCAGTATCCTTCCCATAAAATTCCTTTTCTTTTGCTCCAGCTAACTAAACTTGATTTTTGTAATTTGCAAATAAGAACCCAAAACTGGTATTCTAACCAGGTGCCAGGCTCTTGTACCACGTACTGAGAACACAAACACAAGCAAGATCTGAACCTGTCCTACAGGAGTCTAAATTATAACAGAGAAGGCAGACAAGGAATTATAAGTGATAAATCTATAACAGAAATAAGCACAGAGTATACAAAGGATATACAGTTTAGGCTTGAGGAGTCAGAAAAGGAAATAACATTTAACTCCTGAAATACAAGAAGGGTGATAGGGAAGAAATGGAAGAGCATTCCAAACAAAAGAAATAGCAAACAGAGAAACATTTCATCTTTTTTTCACCCTATTGCCTCCTTCATCCACAATTAAAAAAAATTATACTTGAAGGAAAAAAATGACAAAAGGAAAACTAGTATTTTGGGTTGGTTCTTTTTTATGCATGGTTAGTTAATTATTTTTGGTGGAGGAATCATGAATGAGTAGATAAAGGAATTGAAAAGAGAAGTAGTGTTGATCAGAGAAGTGAAGCACAAAGTAGTCTGCCAACTGCCTAGTGGGTTTTGCTCTGAGGGCAGGTACAGAGGCAGAAAGGGGGAGGAGCACCGATGGGAAGCAGCATCCTCTATAATGATCTCTCACTCATCTAGGCTGCCATCTTCACAAAATTTTTGTACTGACAGTGATCATTTTAGAGATGATCTTTAACATTATGTTAGACTTATACTATGCATTGCTCTCACTGTTTATTTTTATTCTCATAAGCTTTTTAAGCTCTGGCATTTGGTATTTTTTTTAACAATAAAACCCACCATAACAAATAAACCAATAAACCATGACTAGAAAATTTTGATAAGAGTTTGAAAGTCAATAAACCAGTGAGTGACAGCTCAGTCTCAAAAAGTGGCTTCATAGTTAAAGACCAACATGATCGAGCATCCCGTAATCAATAACCTTCTTTAAAAAAGCAGTATGGCAATGACATGAGGGCAGGTATGGAAGGAGAGTTTTCATTTGTTTTGTTAAACTGTGTGGTTTACAATTTCCCCTTCTTCCAGAATACCTGGTGTTGTAGTCATAAAGGTGCCTTGGTTGCAGAGGGGCTAAGGCAGCGCTTCTCAACCTGTGAGTCATGACCCCTTTGGGGGTCGAACAACCCTTTCACTGGGGTCACTTAAGACCATCGGAAAACACATATTTCCGATGGTCTTAGGAACTGAGACATCGCTCCTTTTTTATTTTTTTTAATCATTTTACTGGGGGCTCATACAACTCCTATCACAATCCATATATGCATCCATTGGAGACACTGCTTCTCTATCCGTCTCCAGGTGGGTCTGCCCACAAGCAGATATGCCCAGATACAAGTACCCGGTGTGAAGACTTACCCATGCTACACCATGTTTCATGACAAAATTTCATTTGTAATTAGAAACAAATATCTCACAATATAATTATGTATTGTTTTGTGATTAATCACTATGCTTTAATTATGTTCAATTTTTAACAATGAAAATACATCCTGCAAAGCAGATATTATTATTCGTAGCAGTTACAAAATTACAGTTATGAAGTAGCAACGAAAATAATTTTATGGTTGGGGGTCACCACAACATAAGGAACTATATTAAAGGGTTGCAGCATTAGGAAGGCTGAGAGCTACTGGGCTAAACACTCAGCTGCAAACCAAAAGGCTGTGGTCTGAACACCACAAGAGAAAGATGTTGACAGACTGTTTCTTTAAAAGTATATAGCTGGGAAATGGTATGGGGTAGTTCCACGTGGTTGTTTTTTTGGTTTTGTTTATAGTCATACTGAATTGTGTGGTTAACCCTTTGCACAACTGCATGCTATCTTGCAAATTCAGTTGCTCTGCCACAATGCCAGCAGCTTAAGTGACCAGATAATAGTTGAGACTTGCTCTCTGAAGCTTTCCACGGTCACCACCACGAGAGATTGTCTCTCTCTTTCATTATGCTTTAAGAGCATTCTGCATCTAAGTCTTGTTTTGATTGTCACAGTAATATTGTAATTGTTCTTTGTACATCTATTCTTCATTACTAGCTTATGAACTCTCTGAGAATAGGCAATGTTATATAGTTAATTTCTGACAATCCTAGGTAGTCAATAAATGCTGCAGGGAGTAAGCACTAGAACTGATTGTAATGATGTATACACAACTCTTTTAAAAAGCGATTTAACTATGGAAGTGTATAATATGTGAACATTATATCAAGAAAACTACCAAAAAAAGAAAAAGAAACCAAACTTGACCAATGGTTACCATGGGTGAAGGAGGAAGAGATTTTGCTTAAAGGGCACTGAGTTTCTGTTAATTGTGGCAGAAATGTTTGGAAAATAATTAAAAATGGTTGTAAAACACATAGAGTATAATCAATGGCACTGATTTATACATGTAGAAGTTGTTGAACTGGAGAATGTTTTGTTGTACATATTTTTGCCACAATTAAAAATAATAGTTAAATGAATAACAATGAGTACAGGGAAAATGCTACTAAATTTAAAATGGCATGATATATTACATGACATGGAAATAAAGAAGGTATATAGCATTCATGAAATAACATGACTCAAATTCTATAAACTCTGCATGGAGAAGCTAAGGAATCAGCTCCACTGGTTTTTGCTTTCAAAAGGGAGATGATTTATAGATATTACAAAAACAATTTGTAGACTCAGAATAAAATATTTTAAGTTCTTTACTACTATATCAGGAGGATTCAAAAGTTATGAAAAAACGGGATGAAAAGAATGGAATTTCCCCCAAAACTTTTTGAAGCCCCCTTATATAAATCAACTGAGTAATCTCTTTTAATTTCATTAAAATCTTAATTGTATTTCTCATCGTTTACTATTTCTTTGAAATGGCTACTTTTAAGAATATCTACTTAGTCCACACCCCTTTTTGTATGCCCTGCAGCCATTCTCTTCTCAAAAATGGGGCCTAATAGTGATGTTCTATGGAACCTTGACTTCACTGGCCATAGTGGGTTGAACTGTGAACACTTGAATTATATGAGCTATTGGAACACTTTCCTCAAAAAAATGTAGAATGGAGTCACAGAATCATGAGTAAATGTATGAATTTAAGAACTAGAGGGCATGTTCAATGGTAAAAGAAAACATGCACAGAGAAAAACAAAGTGGTAAGGCCAGGGCGTGGTGGCCCAACAGACTGGACTGGAAAACACTCCTAAAAGCCAACAAACAGTCCTT
>NW_022111379.1:1004813-1008455 GCF_000313985.2 Echinops telfairi
AAAAAAAAAAAGAAAGAAAGAAAAGCTGCCTGGGTTCCTAACGGTCTCTGGTTCCTGGTTTCCTTTCTCTCATGAGGCCTGGCTGTACTTCCGCTAATACCAGTTGCCATTCAGTCAACGTGGACTCATGGGAAGCCTGTGTGGGTCAGAGTAAAGTTTCCAATGGCTGTTGGGGGAAGCAGATTGTCAGGCATTTCTTTCTAGGCACCTCTGGGTAGACTCAAACTTCCAACCTTTTAGTTAGCAGCCAAACTCACTGTTTGCATCATACAAATACTGTCAATTTCTCAATATCCTTCCCAGTAATTCCCTTTTTAGAGTAAGTTACTTTGAATTTTATTTCTATTTCTTGAAACCAAATAAAATTTGATTAAACAAAAAAATTTTTTAAGTTGTGGTTATTAGTTGCCTTCAAATTGGTTCTAATTCATTGTCAAATAGGAATATAAAAATGTCAGTTGACCACAAGGGGGAAAGCTTTGTTAGGAAAAAAAAAAAAGCTGTTGAAGTAATATCTTCAGGCATTCCACAGCATAAGAAGTATCATCAACCATCGTAAGTTTAAAGAACAGCCCATAAATCCAAACTGAGTTTATTTTTGAGTCAAGAAATTCTATTAAAAAACTCTATTACCATTGTCTGGTGTTCAGAAAAACACACAAACTACATACAGGAGAGATAAAGGAATGGGGGATATCATAGTAGAGCTTGTTAGGAAAAAAAGAGACACTGCATTTTTCAGAGGTGAAACTGTGCCCCCTCCCTCTAAATAACCATTGTAAATGGACAAGTCAGCGGCATTTCTAATACATTCATTATATTGTGCAACCACCATCTAGCTGGTTCCACGTTACATCACCCCAAAAGGATTGCTTATTTTATCTCCCAGTAAGTAGTTGCTCCCTATTCCCGCTGTAAATAAGCTTTTGAAGAAAAATAGTATCACTACGATTTCACAAAGGAAAGGGAAGATAGAGCTTTTCTAATAATAGCCGATCCTAACAAATCTAAATAGCACTAGACAGTTTTCCCTATCCGTCCACAATGATTTGTCTTAAAACATTCTACCTCCAAGTCCTTAAGGAAAATATTTTGTGCTAGATCAAAACTCCTGCTGCCAGATACATTGTGACACAGAAAAACCACACAGAAGGCGTTAGAACAGACCCAAACAGTTTCTAAGGCTGCTTTGAAGAAGCAGCCTGCCACAGTTCCAGGGGCAGCTGGTTGGTTTGAACTACCAACCTGAGCATTTAACCACTGCAACCAAAGCTCCTGCGCCAGAGATGGGGACCTTTAAAAACATGAAGCATTCCAACATTACAATCATTATACAACATTAGCTTTCAAAACAAGTCTGATAGGTTTTTATTTTTCTTTGATATTGATTTGTTATTGAGTAGTTTCCTCTGGAAACTCAGATATAAAGAACAAAATTTACTTTTCAAAGAAAACAAAAAATCACTTTCTCTAGTAACAACTTTCAAATAAATGGTGAAAAAGATTGAACTAGTAAGAGGTACTGACCCGAAGTTCAAAACAGACAAACTTGCTTGTGTAAAGAAATATGCCCAGTTTTGCATAATTAAAATGTAGAATAGGAAAATCCACAAATGTAATGGCACAGAGATAAAAGAAACAAAAGAAACCAAACTGTACTATCTATCAATTTGCCAAACGTATGTAGCTAGTTCTGCTTTTACAAAAATCAAAGATGTTAAATTTATAATAAAGGGAAAACTTCATAAAAAATTACATAGTAATTGTAAAAAGTTTTACATTTTAAAAATCACTTGTTTGTAGTAATGGAAAAAGGTAGAAACATAATATTTTTTAATGAAATATAATGCCTCTAGAATGTGTTTACTGAAGTTATATTTGATTATAAGTCTCTAATATTCTAAGAATTGAAACCAAATAGTCAAGAAGGGAGGGATCATGCAGGTTTGACTCAGAAGTGGTTGGGAAGCTTTCCAAGTTCCCCATTCTGCCCCTTGCTCAACCTTTCTCGACAACATGTTCCAAACAGTTTAATCATGCAAAAATAATTTTGTAAAAAAAATGCAAACTCTGCAGAGCTGCTCTCTCTCCTACCTTCACCAAAACAGGAAAGGCTGGCTAAATGCTAGAGTAGGGGCTACGTGAGAACTGAGAGTAAATAAAGGTCATTTCTAGAGTTTAAACAGTGCTGAATATTTTAAAAGCAACCAATTATATTAGGAAATACTAATCATGCTGCAAGTATGAGGGGGCTCCAAGCAATTCATGAAAAAATAATTAAATAACATTTTCTAGGAACTTTTTGAAGTCCTCTCATATATTCTTACATGCAGTAGAGCACTGAGGCAATGAGTCCCTGAGCTTAGGGGCTTAGATCACATCTAAATCAAATGGCGTAACAATTTACAAAGACAATGTTTTCCTTCCTACTATGGAGAGTCATGGCTGGAGTTTTAAAGGCTGGCAAGGGGACTTCTAAGATGCAGTTCCTGGTCTCTCTCCACCCAGGGCAAAGAAGAGTGGAGACAATTAGGGATTCCAGGAAACAAGTAGTTCAAACGACTGAGGGACCACAAGCTCCATTACACTGAAACTGGAAGAATGAGAGTGCCCGACTATTACTAACTACTGCTCTGAACAAGACCACAAAAAATCCTGCACAGAATAGGAGAAAAATATCGAATAAAACTCAAGAACATTTTTTAAAGGCCAAACTTACTGGTCTGATAGAGACTAAAAGAACCCTTAGCTACCCTTCAAACCTGGCAGTGAACCAACCCCTGGGGAATCGCCTCTCAGTCAAACAACAGACAGGCCTATACACTGAACAGTAACGTTAGTAAGAGATGTGCTCCTCAAAACAAGTACCCAAATGAGACGAACCGGGCAACGTTTGCCCTAAAACAAGCTCAGAAAGCAAGAGGAGTCGGGAAAGGGCAAAAGGAAGCAGGGAACACATGGAGAAAGTGGAAGAGTGTTGTTACATTGAGGGGACTGACTCCAATCAATGTCATGAAACAAAATGTGTGTAAATTGTTGAATGGGAAACGAATTTGCTTTGAAAACGTTTACCCAGACCACAATAAAAATTAAATTAACAACAACAACAAGAAGAAATACTAATCATCTTAGAGTCAATTTTCAAATTTATGTCCGGCACCAAATGTTGGAGCTACTAGAAAGAATAATGGTCACCTTGCAATGATATTCTCAAAAGCTCAGAATACAGCATTCCTTTTTAAAACTCGGAACTAGCTGCTCGTTAATTTATTCACTGCTTCATAGTCTTATGGAAGATACATATAAATTAGACCTATTAGGGCAACAAAACAAAACACTCACTAAAGTCCCAGGTTTTCACTTACATTAAACATTTTAAGTCTCATCCCCTTGCAGAAGGGCTGCGGGGAGGTGAGGAACAAATCGGAGTGTAGCGTAGTAACAATAAAATATGCAATCTTCCTCTGATTCTTTAGTGCTTCCTCCTCCCACTACCATGATCCCAATTCTACCTTACATATCCGGCTGGACTGGAGGAGGTGCACTGGCACAGATAGGAACTGGAAATACAGTGAACCCAGGACAGATGAGCCCCTCAGGACCAGTGGAGAGAGTGGTGATGGCGGGAGGGTGGAGGGAAGG
>NW_022111379.1:1008766-1011423 GCF_000313985.2 Echinops telfairi
AAAAATTTAAGTTTCACAACAACCCTATGAAGGCATCATTACCCTACCTTACAGGAGGATAGAAACTGTGATAATACAGTCAAATGGCAAAGCCCAATTCCAATTCCATGCATCTGGGTCCAGAACCAACTACTTAATACTGTCTGCCCAAACACTACCTTGATTCATTCAACAATGTTACTGTTACACCAGGCACGGATAGCATACAGTTACAAATAAATACATTATTCCTAGGAACCCTGGTGGCGCTGTCAAATGAGGTAACTGTTGGCCTACCAACTGTTACCCACAGGGAAAAGGGCAAGGCTATCCAGCCCTGTAAAGCTTGACAGCCTCAGAAATTCTTTAAAGGTCACTATTTGGAATCAACTTGACGGCAGTAGGTTAATAGATTATTCCAGGAGAAACCTAATAACGCAATTAGATTGCAGGGGGATACTAAGTAAATGAGAGGAGAAAAGGTAATATTAGCAATACAGACTATCAGTTTTCTCATGTATAAAATTGAGATAGTAGGCTACTGTGGGCACTAAAATATTTATATCAAAGTGACTGTAAACACTAAAGCAAACTGTTATTGGTTATTTCCATTTTTGTCACTATACTTAGCCACACTGGTTGCCCTTCTGTTCTCAAACACCTCAAGTTCTTTTGTATAGCAAGGCATTACATTTCAAATTGTACTCTGGGAGTCCCTCTTTGCTCGGTTTTTCACAGGCTGGCTCATCCATTTAGCTTGGTCGCCTAACACAGAGCTTCCCTGAGAAATTCTACCAGGATCCTCTTTCAGTCTTTCTCTCACATCACCATATTTTATTTCCTTCATAGCTTTTAGCATAATATTAATTATCTTGTTGAGGTAATACAGCAAAGTGATTAGAGGTGCAAGTTCCACAATCACACTACTCACTGCCATCAAGTCAATTCCACTCCACTGTGGCCCTGTAGGGCAGAGCAGAGTTTCCCAGTTGGGTTTCCAAGACTGTAAATCTTTATGAGGGCAGAATACCTCATCTTTTTCCTGCAGGGCAGCTGGTGGTTTCAAACTTCTGACCTTGGTTAACAGCCCAATGAGTAACCCAGTACACTCCCAAGCCAGTCTCAGACTGGTTGGGCTCAAGTTATACCATTTACTAATCTGTGTGAACTGCACCAGGTTGCTTAACTTCTCAGAGTCTTAATTTCTTCAACACTCAAATAGACAACAAAGTACTTCACAGACTGCTTAGGGAGGAATTAAATAAATAATAGTTATTACAAATTATTACAATATAGGTACATTTAAGGGTTGAAATATTGTTATATATTTGTTTTCTTTCAATGATCTTACTGCTCCACCAAATTGTCATTCTTAACATGTAGTACCAAAACATTAGGAGCAGTTATAGTCAAATCATAAAGATGTCAACCAATAACCAAATGAAGGAATAATGTCTGAGCTAAACCTCAGGAAATACTGTCTTGAGAGAAGTCCTTACCACTCCTTTAGCCACAGAAGTCAGTAAAGAAAGAGAGACCCAAAGATCTATAGCTGAGCAAGGGATATTTCTAATAAATTTTATATGTTATCACTAGGTAATGCAGACTAATTGATAAAAATTAAAATGTGGTGAGTAGAGTAAAAGGATGGAACACAGTGTTTTGATTGGAAACTCAACACAAAAGGCAACACTACTCAAGAGTGGACGGTCTGCCAGCAAGGAAGGTGGCCCAGTTCTGCGCCATATTCATGACCACTAGTGCATTAGGGGACATTGTTTTGCTACTCTACCAATTAGCCTCATTGATTTTTTTCCTGTCTTTTTCACAGACTTTTACTTTACCAACCACGCTGTCCTTTCCAGCAATTAGCCTTTCCTGATGACATATCCAAAACATGACTCAAAAGCTTGCCATACAGAGCATTCTAGCTGTATTTCCTCTAAGACTTATTCGTTCATTCTTCTGGCAATCTACAATATTCTTCATCAACACTACGGTTCAAATGGATCAATCCTTAAACTTTTATTTTCCTTTTCACTATAAAGCATCCCATGCATACAAGGAAAATGAAAAGACCATGGCAGGGCCCGGCCCCAATTGCAACTACGTGGACACCTGCTCCTCCCCCAAGAAGAATTTATTTCAGAGGACGGTACTGAATCTGCAGCTCTGGGAGAGGGACATAGCTGAGCAGAGCACACCGGAGCAGATGAAAGGGGAGGAGAAGAGAGTGGAGCACATCCTGGCCCACCAGGCCTTGAGGACTAGCAGCCAGTCCACACAGAAGACCACATGGCCGGCCACACTATGAGACACAACATGGTGTCTCACTGACCCACAGCCCTACAGTGGACAACACTGGAGACACAGTGTGGGAATTGTGCCCGATCTGATTCCACCACACCAAGGCAAAACACTAAGGGGGTGCAACAGAACAGCAAGGGAACGGAGCAGCGAGGTCCCCAGGGAATGTCGAAGGTGGACTTTGGGGCCAGGGCTGGTGCCCCAACAGACTGGACTGGAAAATACTCCTCAAGGCTAACAAACAGTCCTTGAACTAACTACAAGCGTTTCTTTCTTGTTGTGTTTTGATTTTGTCATTGGTTTGTTGTTATTGTTTTGTTGTACATTGTTGCTTGGTTTTGCTCTGTCTTGTTTTTGTGCATGTTATTATC
>NW_022111379.1:1012684-1024203 GCF_000313985.2 Echinops telfairi
AGAATGATGAGGGCAATGAATGTACAAATGCGTTTTACACAATTGATGTATGTATGGATTGTGATAAGAGTTGTATGAGCCCCTAATAAAATGATTAAAAAAGAAAAGATCATGGCTTGGCTCAGGGGCATCTTAGTCATCAAAGTGACATCTATGCTTTTTAAAACATTAAAGATGTCATCTGCAGCAACTTTTCCCAATGTATCCTTTGATTTCTTGACAGCTGCTTTCCTTGAGTTAATTGTTGATCCACATAGAATAAAATTGTTGACAATGTCAATCTTTTCTCTATTTACCTTGTTATTTATTAGTTCAGTTGGGAGGATATTAATTTTCTTCATATTTATGTAGTATGAAGTAATCCACAATGAGGGTTGTGGTCTAATATAAGTTAGTCATTCTTAGTTAGCTATACATGTAGAATGGAAAAAATACATAAGTAAATGGTGATAGAGGCTAGGAAAGGTGGGATAAGCAAGAAGTAGGCTAGAATAAACAATATGGTACTAGATTAGAGTCAAATACATTAGCAGAGTTCATATTTATCTTAATATAGATACA
Source organism: Echinops telfairi (assembly GCF_000313985.2). Classification (NCBI taxonomy): domain Eukaryota; kingdom Metazoa; phylum Chordata; class Mammalia; order Afrosoricida; family Tenrecidae; genus Echinops; species Echinops telfairi. Next base: position 1,013,246 of record NW_022111379.1, read on the forward strand.
GATGGATACATATAGTTACATTTAAATACCTGGGTTAGTAATATGTATATATATACATTCCCAATGGGTGTATATTGAAAAGGCCCATAAGCAATGCAATCATAGCAGCAATGAACACTCAGTGCTGAGATGTTGGTTTTTATGATCATTCGTCAAAAGGAACCAGAGCTCTTTAGAGAAATTAATGATTCTAAGGATAAGGCAGGAATATACAAGGTGAGCCGAGAGCCTAGACTATCTTGTAGTGCCAGAAAGTAAGGAAGTGTTCTGGTTGGTCACAGGAGCCAACCTAAGAGTAGTAGGATAATTTGAGAAACAAAATAAGTATAGGATTACAACCCAAAGCATAACATAAATATCCATGAGTCCATATTGGCATAAATAATGTAGACACATTTCTTATAGAAGAATTCCAATTAAATTTGTCAGTACTCCCTCTCATGTGGAGCTTAACTCTTGAGTGTGGGCTGTACCTTGTGACTTCCTTTAAAAAAAACACACACAACGAGCAGGAAGAGGTAGGAAAACTAGATAACTGAGAATCCTGACGAACACTACCTCTGCTAGGTGATCAAGGTTAACAATATCAGTGATAAGACACATTGACAGTGTGTGCCTTTGGTATGATGTGCTGAGAACGGCTTTTTAATCTTTATACTCATCTTTCTCCCCAAAACCTGTAACTCCAGGTCTAACCATTAAAAAAAATTAAATGAAAATTAAGGGAGAGTCTACAAAATATCTGACTAGCAGGCCGTGTTAACTGTCAAGGTTATGAGAAACCAGTGAAGTCCGAGAGGGCGCACAGCTCAGAAAAGCCTAGGGAGCCCTGAGAACTAAACATTATGTGGTATCTTGGTTAAGGTCTTGGAAGAGAAACAGGACATGAAGTAAAAAAAGAGTCCAGGCAGACGCCGCCGCCTGAATGTGTAGTCTTGTCTGGTCCCTGTTGTGTCCAGCCATGGTCAACCCGACTGTGTTTTTGACATAGCTGTCGATGGCGAGCCCCTCGGCCGCGTCTCTTTCGAGTTGTTTGCAGACAAAGTTCCACAGACAGCAGAAAACTTCCACGCTCTGAGCACTGGGAAGAAAGGTTTTGGTTATAAAGGTTCCTGCTCTCACAGAATCATTCCAGAGTTTACGTGCCAGGGGGGTGACTTCACACGCCACAATGGCACTGGTGGCAAGTCCATCTGTGGAGAGAAATTTGAAGATGAGAACTTCATCCTGAAGCACACAGGTCCTGGCATCCTGTCTATGGCAAGTGCTGGGCCCAATACGAACGGTTCCCAGTTTTTTATCTGCACCGCTAAGACTGAATGGTTGGATGGCAAGCATGTGGTCTTCAGTCAGGTGAAAGAAGGCATGAACATTGTGGAAGCCATGGAGCGTTTTGGATCCAGGAATGGCAAGACCAGCAAGAAGATCACCATTACTGACTGTGGACAACTCTAATTAAATTTGATCTGAATTTTCATGTTTTATCTTAAGCAGCAGACCATTCCTGTGTAGCTTGGGAAATCACCCTTCTGTTCCCAGTATGCTTGCAGTAAAGTTTAATCTTGTGCTCTCACTCCAGTTCTTCGGGTTTCCTACTTTCCTTATGGCCCCTGAGTCCAGCTGGAAAGCAGAGTTAAGTTTATGATTATGAAATAAAAGATAAAAAAAAGAGTCAAGTGTGAATAAAGCACAGACTTTACATAGTAAGGCATGTGACAATATTGGTTCCTTTGTTTTGATAAGTTTAAACAAGAATGTTAGATGTTAACAATAAGGGAAAGTGGGTGCAGGGGACAGATTAACTCTTTGTAACTTCTTGGTAAACCTAAAACTATCCTAAAAGAAAAAGTTTATTTAGCTTTTTAAAATGGTAATATGGCAGGTTATTCAAGTTGATTTTAAGCCTCCAAATCATGTATAATGGTTCAGAGAAAAAAACAGAAATATCTCAGCATTGATTTGCAAAATAATCTAAGCCTTGGTAAACAGTTTGTAACATTATATGTAAGTGTATATAAAGTAGCTATCAGTCACTTCATATGTGACCGATACATTTTAATTCCCTAGTAGTAAGTATTTCAGAAGAAAACACTCCTTTTATTTCTGGTGTTCTAAGCATGAAGCCACACAAACTGAACTAAAGCAAATATGCACTATTAATTATATTAATAAAAATTGCACTTGACATTTTAAATCAATAAAATTTAGGTATAAAACTCTACTTGTGATGGTGAGGAGGGTGTAGGAGGCCAATGTAACCGAGAGGAATTACTGAAACCCAAATGAAGGCTGAACATAATAGTGGGACAACAGGAAAATATAAAGGAAATAGAGGAAAGAACTAGGAGGCAAAGGGCATTTATAGAGAGAGATCTAAATACAAGTATATACATATGTAAATATATTTTTATATGACAGGGAAATAGATCTATGTTCATATATTTATAGGTTTAGTATTAAGGTAGCAGATGGATATTGGGCCTCTACTCAAGTGCTCCCTCAATGCAAGAACACTTTGTTCTATTACACTGGCATTCCATGATGCTCACTCACCTTCCTGACACGACTGCTGAAGACAAAGCAGGTGCATAAGCAAATGTGGTGAAGAAAGCAGATGGTGCCGGGTTATCAAAAGCTATAGTGCCTGGGGTCTTAAAGACTTGAAGATAAACAAGCGACCATCTAGCTGAGAAGCAACAAAGCCCATATGGAAGAGGCACACCAGCCTGTGTGATCATGAAGTGTCAAAGGGATCAGGTATCAGGCATGAAGGAACAAAAAATCATATCATTGTGAATGAGGGGGAATTAGGAGTGGAGACAAGCCATCTGTAGGCAACTGGACATCCCCTTACAGAAGGGTTGTGGCGGAGACAAGCCAGTCAGGGTGCATGCAGTATGGCACCGATGAAACATACAACTTTCCTCTAGTTCTTTAATCTTTCCTCCCTGCACCCTCGCCCTCGCCGCCCCCACTATCATGATCCCAATTTTACCTTAAAAATCTGGCTAGATCAGAGGATGTACACTGGTATACATAAGAACTGGAAACACAGGGAATCCAGGACAGATAAAACCCTCAGGACCAATGATGAGAGTAGTGATACCAGGAGGGAAAGGGGAATGTGGGGTAGAAGTGGGGAACCAATCACAAGGATCTACATATAATCCCCTCCCTGGGGGATGGATGGGCAACAGAAAAGTGGGTGAAGGGAGATGTCCGACAGTGTAAGATATGACAAAATAATAATACTTTATAAATTATCAAGGGTTCATGAGGGGAGGGTTGGGAGGGAAGAGGAAAATGTGGAGCTGATACCAAGGGCTCAAGTAGAAAGAAAATATTTTGAGAATGATGAGGGCAACAAATGTACAAATGTGCTTGACACAATGGATGTATGTATGGATTGTGATAATAGTTGTATGAGCCCCAAGTAAAATGATTTTAAAAAAGAAAAAAAGAAATTTCACTTCACCATTAAATTTTTTTAAATTAATTAATTAGACTCTAATTGCAATACAGTGTTGAAACTTGTCCCCACGTCTCTAAGAACAAGAAGACTGTACCATACCTTACAATATTTTGATAACTAAATGAAAATTTCACTATCAATAATATACCATAATGCAGAATTCACAGTGATTTGAGGCCATACTCTTCATTTTTTGAGATCTGGACAATTCAAAAATCAAATGAAAACAAACTTTACTAATATTTTTTAACTAATCTGAATACCTTACCAAAAAAAGCTTCCATAAATCTATTTAAAAAAAGATATTTAAAAAACAGCAACAGGTAAAGGATACCAAACCCAAAACAAACCCTTTGTTTTGAGTCAATTCTAACTTATTTTGATCATGGACCAGAGAAGACCTGGTCTACAGGGTTTCTGAACTATACATCTTTACTGGGACAGACAACTTTTCTCCTAAAGAAAGCAGCTGATGGGTCTGAATCAGAACATACTGCCATTTAACTCCCATCATATCGGCAAAACTCAAAGAGTTGAGTTGGAATCAACTCAGTGGTAGTGTGTTTTTTTTTTTAACTGATGGTAAGATTGTGGAGAAAATAGAAATGATTTGGCAATATACTATTGCATTCAGTGAATTATTTATTATGGCTCTTCTAGACATAGCTTAGAAAAAAAACAAGCCTTGAGTTGCAATACTGAAAAATTCTAGGAGCAAAATACTGAATGATAAAAGAGGCATCAAAAGAAGATGGAAGAATACACAGATTTACTGTACCACAGGTCAACATTCAACCATTTCAAAAAGCAACATATGACTAATAGTACTGAGGCAGATGTCTAAACTTTACTGAAAGCATTAGCCAAAAACAAGGCTCCAGGAATTTATGGAATACCAAATGAAATGTTTCAAGATGCTGATAAGGCAGTGGAAGCATTCATGCGTCCATGCCAGAAAAACGTGGTCAATTGCCTGTAAGAGATCCGTATTTACACCCATTTCAAAGAAAGATGACCCAACAGAATGTTCAAACCATAAAACAATTATCATTGATATCACATGCAAGTAAAATTTTGCTGAATATCATCCAACAACAGTTGCCACAGGGTGCTGCCATTAGTGTCAGACGTGGTAAAGAAGGTTAGACAGGGTGCTGCCCGAGGTTCAGGCCAGATTCAGAAGAGGACTTGAACAAAGCATTTCTTCAAGGTTTAAAATCAAGAAAGGTACGTGTCAGGGTTGTGTCTTCTCACCACATGTATTCAATCTGTATGCTGAGCAAATAATCAGACCTTAATTATAAGAAGAATGCAACCTCAGGACTAGAGGAAGGCTTATTAATAATGTGATATGCAGATGACACAACTTTGCTAGTTGAAAGTGAGGACTTGAAGCACTTGCTGATGAAGATCAAGGATTCCAGCCTTCACTCTGGATTATAACTCAATGTAAACAAGACCTAAATCTTCATAATTGGACCAGTAGGTATGAAAAATGGAGAAATGATTGAAGTTGTCAAGGATTTTGTCTTGCTTGGATAGACAATCAATGCTTATGGAAGCATCGCTCAAAGGACCACATGACAAATTGCATTGGGTAAATTGGCAGCATAACACCTCTTTTTACATGTTGAAAAGCAAGGATGTTACTTTGAGGACTGAGTTATGTGTATGTATGACCTAAACTATGGCATTTTCAGTCACCTCCTATGTATGTTAAACTTGGACTTTGAATAAAGTAGACCAAAGGAAGATTGATGCATTTGAACTATGGTACTGGTGATAAATATCGAAAGTAGAGTGGAATGTCAAAAGAACAAAAAAGTCTGTTTTGGAAGAAGTAAAACCAGAATGCTCCTTAGAGGCAAGATTGGTAAGATGTCATCTCATGTACTTTGCATGTTATCAAAAGAGACTAGTCCCTGGAGAAGACTTGTGCTTGGTAGAGTGGAGGGGCAACAAAATATAGGAAAGCCTTCAACTAGATAGATTGATACAGTGGCTGCAACAATGGGCTCAAACATAAGAACGATGCTGAGTCTTGATGTGATTGAACTATTTGTATGACATGTGAGTTATATGCCGACAAAACTGTTATAGAGAGGAAAGAGAGAGAACTGGTGAGGGTGGCGCAGGACTGGGTGGTATTTCATTTTGTTGGACATAGGTCTCTATGGGTCAGAACGACTCAATGGCACCTAAATCAACAGCCATAGCCTTTGTTACCAAACAAACAGTTTTCCTGATGGGTCTGGGTATGACAGCAGGGGAAGATACTAATTGGAATTTATGATTCAATTGTGAGTGATTTTTAACAGAAGTAACTGTGATTGTCAATCTTCTGGGTATAAAATCAACTACTTCAGAAGCAGGAAAGGGTAATCTCATGACCAGCAAAACAGAAGAGGCAGAGTGGAACACATTCTTTGGACCCCAAGAGCCCTGTACACTGAACTTTCTTGATCCACAGCAGAGGAGTGGCAGAGGAGGAGCAGCATCGGCATCGGAATCAGAAGCCAGAGCATGAACCTGAGCAATGGGCTTCTCAGCCCACCACGCAAGTAACGCGGAGTGCTTTGGATCAGGAGGCTGTCTTGTGAAGTAGGGTGCCTCCTAGCACGTTACTGGAAGAGCTAGGTTTGCTGAGTCTGAGTTGGAGCTGAGTGCCTTTGGGTTAAGACATATCAGACAAAACTCTTAGGTCCACTAATACATGCCCTAAGAATTTCGTAATATTGCCCAAGCAGAGCAGACAAGAGCAAGGGGCTGAGGGCCAGAGAGAAGTCTGCTTCTGGGCATGGCAGAGCATTGTCCTGACTGAATGAACAATAGCCTCAGCATTTCTCTCCTGAATTGTAACCTGTTCACTTCCTTAATAAATTCCATAATCGTCAGCATTGTCTGTGAGTTCTATGTGGCAAGTGGAATGAATAATTGAGCCAAGCTACAGGAGACTGCGGAGGAAGGAGCCATTAGTGTCAGAATTGGGAAGGAAGGTTGCAGAGTAGAGCGAAGTCTGATCTCGGTCTCAGAGGACTCAGCCTTGGGCAGCTGATGCTGACTTTCTTTTCCCTCTTGTGCAGCTGGAGGGTCAGATACCATCCCCATGTCATTGTTTTCTCTTTTATACACTTATAAATATCCTATAAGAGTAACAAAGTATATCCTAGAACCAAGTATTTTTTGCAACCATGAATATGATCTAGAGAAACTCTGGTATGTTGCTTTAAGAGCTTCATGGAAACTATGATAAATGGTAAAAAATTTAAACATTTAAAAAAATTTTAAACTAAATGTTCATGAACAGAAGGAATAATAAATTGTACTATATTTAATCAGTAGAATACCATACTAACATTAAACTAAATAAAGTAAAAAATAATACTCTTTGTTTATCAGAACTGTTTAAAATAAACTATGTTGAATACTGTCAATAAGTCAATCTGAAGTGCCAACAAAGATAGAACAAAAAAAATGAGAAAAAATACAATGCAAAAGCCAGTTTCACAATACCATGACACAAATCATTAATGGCTGCTAACACATACAGTACATTTAAAAAAACTAGTTTGGGCAAAGTTTTATATAAATAAACTTATGTACTCTTTATAGTAATTTTATGAGAACATATTTATTATCACCATTCTACAGAAAAATGAGGCACAGAAAGATTAAACAATCTGACTAGTCACAAAATTATCAAGTAGTAGAGTCAAGATTCAAGCCAAGGGAGTATGACTTTAAAATCAACATTTAAAAGGACCTGAAGCCAAACCACACAGTGTTCCTATAAATAATAGTATATTAAGAGGTAAGTGAGTGAGTGTGCATTTAAATCATCATAAACATTGCCTCTGGGGCAGAGGAAGGATGAAACTGGGTTGAAAAAGAACTTTGAAAACTTGATCAATAATGTCTATGCAGACTATAAAGTTCTACATTGCTCTTATAGAGCTCAATGTTACAATTATGAAATGTATAGTTCTTTTATATTACATTTGTATCTTAATGAAAACATGTTAACATTTTACATGTGGTCTACATTATTTTTGTACTTTTCCACTGTTTTAAACTTTTCAAAAATGAAATGATCTTGTATAAGGTAATTGGAGCTCTGGTTGCCTAGTTAGGTGCAATCTACAAGGCCCACGGTTCGAAACCAACGCGGCAGCTCCGCAGGAGGGAATGGGGCTTTCTACTCCTGCCAAGAGCGAACTTTTCAGAAACTCACAGGGCAGTTCTGCCTGTCCTGTAGGCTCACTGTGAGACAGGGTTGACTCAGTGGCAGTGAAAATAAGATAATTAAAAACAAAAGTCACAATAAAAGCAACGTGGTCTTTCAGAAGATTTAGTTGTAAATGGCTTTCTGGAAATCAGAACATGTGTTCTCAGGTAAAGACCTGAAGGAACAGGCAATGGCCTACAAAACAGGAAATGCAGAGTACACAATCTGTATGAACTGATGACCCAAAAAGAAAAGGTTCTCAATCAGTTTGAAGGCAGAAACCTCGTTTCATTCACCTCTGTATCCTTAGTAAGTAGCAAAGTATCTGGCACATGATTAACATTCAACAGAATACAGCCTACAGGCAAGGAGGTAAAGAGGAAAAAACTAGGTAGAGGGCTTTATCAATAGGTGGAGCTACCAAAACAGTGCAGTTTAGTTTAAGCAACTAGCAAGAAGAAGCCATGAGCATTCAGACTAGCATAAAACATGCGAACAATCACAAGCGTGGTGCTAATAATGAGAATGCCTTCACCTAGCTGTCGACATTATGTGTAATACAAATTAGCATCGTATTTGAGCTTGTTTCCTAATGATGAGTAACATAGTTTTTCTGTTGGAATATTCAATATTTTCTCCTATGACTCTTGAAAAAAAAATTTTTTTTGGTGCTCTTCAGGTTTTTAATTTGGTGTTAACTCCACAAGAAAACAAACATCTGTTACTATGGTGAAGGTCAAGTCGGAGTGACGTATTGCGGGCGGGAGTGTGGTTTCGGCACACCAGACTCTTGAAAATATTTTAATCATTTTTGTAAATATAAGTGTAATACTTTTCAGAGAAGAAACAAAGAAAAGTGTGAACACTAAAAATCATCCACAATCCTTTTATTTGGACATAACATCTTTTCATAGTTTATGTATGTCCTACCAATCTTTTTGCCATGTACATATGTAATATAATAACAGTATATATTCCATACATTCAGCCTTTTGTCTCAACATCATATTGTGACTACTTCCACATATCAGATATTTAAAAAAATGATTCATAACTGCATTTATCACATAAATCCAATCTCATTAATTCCACCATTCCTTTATTATAGGATATTTTGAGTGTTTCAAATTTTTCACTATTATAATTACACATTAATATAATAGTGTAATTATATTTACACTATAAATATAATTTATATTTTTATATATATATGTATATATATGTAATAATAGATACTTATTACACATAAGGTTTTATATTGCTCTCTTCAGAGTTAAGTAATAATAATTATGGTACATGGTAATAAAGTGCTTCACTTATCCATCTCTCTAATTCTACAGAGCAATAAACAATGTGAGGCATAAAAATTAAGAAAATGTCATTAATGTTTCTTCAGTCAATTAAATTCTTCAAAACTAGAGCAGGAATGATAAAAGTTCCAAAATGGTAAATTGCCTGACATCAGGAAGGGCAAGAATAACAAGTCAATCACTCTCCTAGAGTCACTTCAGTTGTTCTCATAGAACAACGAACCATTAATTTATAAATACTATAACATGCATAATATTGCAAATATACATCTGTATTGATGCTTAAAGCCATTGCCCTTGAGCCTCATCTTTCTCCTGAGGAGTGGCCAGGGGGGTGGGGGGGAGGGTTCGAATTGCTGGCCTTGTGGTTAGAAGCCCAAAGTGCAACTCACCCAATTATGATCAGTATCATTCAAGTTGTCATAAGTGGGCCAACAGTTCCAAGAGCTTAAGAATAAATGACTGCTTAAACCAGTGGTAGTTCATGTGGAAAACTTCCGAACACATCAGCATCAGCTTTCTGACCCTCTTGCACAAATTCATACCGCTTCACTAATTTTTAAAAATGTAAATCTGTGTACAAAAATTTAATATGACAGCCAAAATTTACTCATACTTTTCTCCACTACTGGACTGCTGACAGGTCCAATTAACTTTCTTGTTACAAGCACATTCTTATCAAATTCCACAATGAAGTAGATCTGCATTTAATCATTTAGAAAAGAAAATGTATGTAATGCATATTGTATGTACTGATAATATTATGTAATTAGTCTGAATTCCTAGCCAGAGAAATAGTGAAAATATAACAAAATGTTGTCAAAAATGTTTAGTTCTGTCCAAATCAAAGTTCTCACAAAAGAAGCCAATCTTTTGTTTCACTGCAAGTTCAAACAGGGTTCAAAACAGCTCAGAAATTCTGTACACTTAGGTTTCCAGAAGCTGAACCCCAGAACTATCTATTCTAAACATAAAATGAATAAGTGCCCAAGAGTCCTTACTTATTACTCAATCTTAGGTCCCCCAGAGACTACTTTTTGTACAGTAATCTCAAATGTCCTAGAATGGATTAGGGTAACCTGGGCTACGCTGTTTACAGGTGTCTCCGACTTCTTCCTCCAGAGGAGCGAAGAGGTAGCTGAAGCGAACGCTATACACAGCCTGTAATTTGTAAGACAGCTTCTCTTGCATTTGGGCTATTCTTTTCATTAATGTGCAATAAATACATTTTAAAGAATAACATATTCACAGAGCACAATTAATGCCCTCACGGGTCTCTAGCTTGGCTGACACGCGTTTTCTCCACTAATAAACACACGCCTGTTGACTGATGCCTGTTCTGTGGTCGCAAACAAGAAATAACTGTCCTGTAGGACAAAAACCTCTAAGACTCCAGGCGCAACTATACGTTTGAATTAAAAGCACGGTGGAACAACAACACATCTCCCAGCACATCTGTCATTTAGAAGCACGATCATGAAAAACTGTCGCGGAGACCCAATTTTAGGTCACCAGCTCCCCCACCCCCCACCCCCAACTCCTCCCTCCCACAAGAGATAAACTTCAAAGGGGATGATGGGGTCCAGAAATCCATGATCAAAAAAGAAAAAAGACTGACAAACGGGCCAGTTTGGACGCTGGCCGGACTCACGCGGAACCACCCACGACCGGGCAGCCGGCGGGCGGGGGAAGTGGGCCCCTGGGCTCCCCGGGCTCCCGCCCGCGCCGGCCGCGGAAAACGCCGAGCAGGTGGGGTTCCAGGAGGCCACCTTCCCCTTACGTAACGGGACCGTGAAAACACCCCGGCTCCAGGACCTCCTCTCTTCCCGCCCCCGTGCCCCAAACAGCAGCCCCAGGCCAGCCCGGCATCGCAAAGCTGGCAGGAAAACACTGCTGCCCCCCACGCGCCCGGCGCAGGGGCGCAGATGCCACGACGGCCGCGCCGTCCCGG
>NW_022111379.1:1024729-1030060 GCF_000313985.2 Echinops telfairi
GCCCGGCCTGCTCCGAGGGCGCTGGAGAGGGCCCGGCGCGCGTTCGCTGGGTCCTAGCGCCGTCCTGTCAGCGGGCCGTCGGGGGAGGCGGGCTTGAGCCGGGCTGGCCCGTGACGCGAACACGTAGGTAGCGGAGGAAATGCGCTGCGGTGCCACCTCTGGTGGGAGATCCCTGGGTGACGCTTATCTTCTCTTCCCCTTTCACCACCCAGAGGCGCTTGCCAACTGACCTCTTTCTTTCTTCCTCGTTGGCCCTCTGGGGGTCGTGAGACCGCAGCCCGCGGTCGGTAGGCGCGTCGTGCTTCCGGGCGCTCCGATCCCTCAGGAAACCCCCTTAGGGTTTAGCAGCCGCAGATTTCGGTCTCTAAATAGAAGGTCAGGTAAATCAGGGAGTTCTGGGAGCTTTTTTTTTCTGGAATGTACGCTGCTGAAATACCTGTCGTTGACTGAGAGGATATCGATTACATTGGAGTTATTGGATACGGCCGACGTTAGCCAAAACTGCCTCCGCCACTAATGGCTTTTGGCAAGTTGCCTTAGAAAAGTGAGCGTCATGGTTCATTTTTCCTACAAGGTTGCTATGACGGTTAAATTCTGCGAGTGCAGTGCTCAGCACGATGCCCAAGGTACCCGATAAGTGTTAGCAATGACTTCATGGACACATAAGGGAAGAATAGGGTTTCAAAGTAACGTTTCTGGCTTTCCCAGAATAGGTAGATGTCCACCTTCTTAATCACCTGGTTTAAAGCTCTGTGTCTTCACTCCACTCTTGCCGCTGTAGTCATTAATTTCATCAGACATGCATTGAGAACAATGAGAGGACACAGTGATGGGGGACAAAGAGAAGATCTACATTCATACCACTGTCCTGCGGGAGAAGAGGGGTCGTAGACAAATACTTCATCACAGTTTAAGGGAAAGCGTACTTTAAAAGTCAGGAACGAATTCTGGGCCAGTAAATAACAGAATGGCTTAGCGTGGTCAGGAGAGGGCCATCTCCGGGATTGTGGACGGCACAGCAAAGGTTTTGCAAAAGACCTGTGGTAGGAAAGAGCGTGGTGTGTTCGTTGCGGCTACCCGGGGGCCATTGTGCGTGGAGAAGACTGGGCAGGTGAGCACCCAGTCCTGCAGGGCTTTGGAAGACACAAAAATTGGATTCTATAGAAATAAACATTTCCTCTAATCGCACCTGAAAGTTAGTCAAAGAGTTGTGATGCAGAGTTTTAAGTTGGAAGTGAATGTTAGAACAAGAGTTGGGAACAGTGATGTTTGCAATGTGAAATCTATATTTGTATTTCAGCCAATGGGTGAACCGAAGAACTGGATCTAACATAAAAAAAAAATAATAATCTGGGGTTGAGCCGCTAAAACACTTATTAAATTGGTTGGATAACGTAATGTCTTTTTCCTGGGACCAATCTCTCCTGATATGTCCCAAAGAGATGAGCTGAAGTCTTGCCGTTTTCGCTTAAAAGGAGCATTCTGGCCATTGTTCCAGCACGGATTTGCTGGTTCTCTGGGCAGTCAGTCCATAGTATATCCCATATTCCTCATCAAACACCACACGTCCAAGGAGCGGATTCTTCAGTCTTGCTTTTGCCTGCACTTGAGGCAGTTGGCAATACCAGGACATGGGTCAGATACTCCTTAGTCTACAAAGTAATCTTCTTTCATTTTAAACTTTAAAGATAGCGTTTAAAGTAAAATCTCCTGATATGATACACCTTGGACTTCTTGACTACTGCTCCCATAGATGTTGATTCCAGATTCAAGGAAAGTGAAATCCTTGACAACTTTCATCTTTTCGATGTTTATCAGGATGCTGTTTATTAGTCCAGTTGGGAGAATTTCGGTTTCTTTATGTTGAGGTATAATGCATAGTGAACTAGATAGTCTTTGATTTTTTTCAGTTATTGTTTGAAGTCCTCTTGGCTTTCAACAAACCAAGTGTGTCATCAGCATATTAAAGGTTGTTACTGAGTCTTCCTCCAATCCTGAATGCTACTAATTTTCATTTAAAAATAAATAATTCTAGCTCTGGGCAAATTGAATTTTTAAAATCATTCATCTGTGAAGGAGTTAAAAAAGACCCAGTGTTTTGGTCACATTTCAAAGGATCTAGCCTTCCATAAATTCAAAAGATCAAGCTTTTTACCTGAAAATATGGAGTCCATATTTTTTAAAAATTTCTAGATATTGCATTATTGACTCCATTTAACAAAAACTCAATCTCATTACCTGGCTGGGACCCTCCTCCATGTTGCACTGTGATCTACAGTGTTTTGTACCCAGTATAAGGGCATGGCTGGAGGCCGTCATTGGTTGCCAGGAAAGGGTTCTAGTACAGGAGGCACAAAAAACCTTTGAGGGAATCATGGATATATGTTCATTATCTTGATGGTGGTGATGGTCTCATGGAGGTATGGATATACCACACTTAGCACTTCACACACTTCAAATATATTAGACAGATAACATAGTTGTGAGTTAGCTCACTGTTGGCTAGTAGCAACCTTTATGTACAACAGAACAAAACGTTGCCCTGTTCTTAATTATCCTCACAGTCACCAGCATGTTTGAGTACATCATACGTTGGTTATCTGTAAGAAACTGTAATGTAATATATATATATGTATGTATGTATATATGTGTTTGTATGTGTGTGTGTGTGTATATATATATATATATATATATATACATATATATTAAAAGCTCAGAGCGAAGCCTCCCACTCTTCCCACTCCTCCACTGCTTTGATGGGACATAGATTTAACCTTTTACTGATTTTAATGGTCAGAACTATCCAGCCATTTCCACTCTGAAGAATAGCTTGGTATGTCAAAACATTTGCCTAACCATTAAAAAAAAAAAGGATTCCTTTAATTGGCGACAAATATCTAAATAATCCCAACTCCATTGCCAAGTACCAACTAAAGTATTATAGGCCCATAGCTGCAAGCATTCACTTACAGGATGGAATTCCAAAAATGTTTCAAAAGTTGAAAAAGTTTGAGGTGTTTGCTGTTGTTTTAGTCAAAGAAAATCGCTCTTTAAAGAACAGTATTAAAGTTCAGTAGAAAAACAATAAGCTTCCCCTCACAGAAGGGGCACGAGGAAGGGATGAGTCAACCAGGGCAGTATAGCACCAATGAAACACAATATTTCTCTGGTTCTTTGAGGTTTCCTCACCACCCCACTATCATGACCCCAGTCCTGTCTTTCAGTTCTGGCTAGATCAGAGCATGTACACTGGTACAGATCTGAGCTCACGACACACGGAATCAGGTCAGATAAACTCCTCAGGAACAGAAATGGGAGTAGTGAAACCAGGAAGCTGGCGGGGATAGGAGGGTGGGTGGGGGAGGGTGGGGAGCCCACTGCAATGATGGACACATGCCCCGCCCCAGGGGGATGAACAACAGAAATGTGGGTGAAGGAAGACTGGTCAATGTAAGATAGGAAAACAACAATAATTTATAATTTACCAAGGGGTCACAAGAGTGGGAGGGGAAAAAGAGGAGCTGATACCAAGAGCTCAAATAGAAAGTAAATGTTTAGAAAATGATGATGGCATCTTATGTACAAGTATGCTTGATACAACTGATGTATGACATGTTGTAAGAGCTGTAAGAGCCCCCAATAAAATGATCTTTAAAAAAAAACAACAATAAGCAGTCATTGACTGTGTCTGTGGGAAAGTCATCTCATTAGTCATTTCAACATCCCATTCATGTCACTATTGTCCCAGTTTCAACAAACTTAAGGCCTAAATGTGATTTGGGCAAGGGAGTTCTAGAAATGCAGGCACAGGCTGGCTAGAAAAATGTCAATTATAAGTTTCGGCCCCATGCCAGTTCTGAGATTATGTCATCTTTTACACCTGGAACTCTATCTGGCTATTTCTTCGAAGTTATTTGAAAATACTGTGGTTTCAATGAGCCGAGACTGAAACTATGAAACCAGTAACAGTTTAAAGCACTGGAACCTCAAGTTATTGTACCATCTAATCCTCTTCACCTGTTAAAGCTGTGCACGTTAATTGCTATACCAGAAGTTTCCCACGTCTTTAAATGACAACCTGGAGCCTTCTATAAAGCAGCCCGGTGCCACAGGCTTCCTATAGATAAGATCTTATATTCTTTAGAATATCTTTGGGTGTTTTACAAAGCAGAACACAGAATGCCAATTCTATTTTTTGTGAAGCAGTATTGAGAGTGATATTTAATGGTACAAACAAATTTATGAAAAGTAGTATCAAGTTAATCAAATTATATTAAGACACAAATATAAATTTGGAAAGAAATTATCCGAAAACTTAACAAGAATAAGAAATGTCAAGTTAATCATTAAACTTCTTTCACTAATTCTTCTTAAATTTGATTTCTACTTTTAAAATGATTTGAAAATGAAAACTATTTTTTTATATAATGTATCTTTTTAACTGTCAATGTCCTTAGTCAAGTATGACTACAACATTCTTTAAATGCTAAGACAATAGTTTAACAAATATCATGCTGGATACTAAAGGAAAACCAAGATGGGTAGGTGCACATCAATACTCCAAGACATGTAAATCTAGTGAAAGTCACACGATGATAAGTTCTATTCTAGTGGGATAGAGTCATTGTGGAGAGAGACAGGGACAAAACTCCATTTGAATTAGTCCTCAGATTATCTGGACATTCTATGGAAGTCATCGGGGCATGAAAGTAGGCACGGTACAAGGCAGGACAATTTGTCTGATTTTTAACTGAGCTTTTAGAAGAAGTCCTAGAATTGTTTTCAACAAATGGAAGCGCTGCTCATGAATTGTCCCAACCCTTCAACTCTCTTTGGGAGTGGCCAAAAGTTCAAATAATTTTGATAGATAGATATCTGCACTGACTGGTAGGAAATATGAGTCAGCTTTTCTCATGTATTCAACATTGTTGTCACAGCTAAAATATTTGGGAAACATAAAGCTACACAACTCAAATGACATCAGTTTTCCTTTAAAAAAAAATGGATGAGTCCAGGCACGCATCCTGCAAGGTTAGACAACAGGGACACCCTTTTTATTGTTAAAGATTAAGGGGAAACACCTGCAATGGAGAAGAATAAACTCTTTTAAAAACACACTCTGGATTCTGTATCATGCCTCATGCCTCCAAGTGTGAAATAGACACGTCTCCAGACGTCTTCTAGATATCAGAAGTACACCCCAAATTCAGCGTTTTCAAAGATGAAGTCATTATCTTTATTCCAAACCGATTTCTCCCCAGCCTCTAATTCCTTGAGAAGTAAACACCATCCACCAAGTCACAAAAGCCAAAGTCATCATCAGTTCCTCTC
>NW_022111379.1:1030733-1036068 GCF_000313985.2 Echinops telfairi
AAGTAAAATGGATTCTTCTCTCACTTTGGGCCCCTCTCTCTTTCTACAAGGAGCTCTGGTCCCGTGGAAGTTTACCACTTGGGCTGCTAACCCCAGGGCCAGCAGTTGGAACCCACCCATCTGTCTGAGGGAGGAAGATGAGGCAGTCTGCTCCCAGGATGATTTGCCATTTTAGAAAGATGAAGGAACAGCTCTACTCTGTCCTATAAGATCTTCACGAGTCAGAATCAACTCAATGGCAGTGGGTTTTACTTTGGATATGTTTTTGCACACAGATTTTAAGAGTTCCAGGAAATGTAAATCCTCTATCTATGTGACCACAGGCCAACTCTTCCCTAATCAGTTGATAATCTGTAACATGGAACAATAACAGGCTGTAAATTGTCCCAAGATATCTTACGAGGATAAGTTAAAAAGTGTTGCTACAGAACCACAGAAACCTTTATCAAACAGAAACATCAAAATGTGAAGCTATTGTTTCTCAATATATCCTTCATATCTAGGTCTATACGCTTCTAAAGACTGTTTCCAACTCCCAAGGGATGTAGTGGCTTATTCGCTGGACTGCTACCCACAAGTCAGTTCAACATCACCAACCTTTCGGCGGAAGAAAAGTAAGGCTTTCTCCTCTCAGAAATAGTTACAGTCTCAGAAACCCACAGGAGTAGTTCTTGTAAGGTTGCTATGAATCAGAATCAACTCAATGGCAGTGAGCTTGAATTTTAAAATTATCTCCCAAATAATTATCTCCCCCCTTACCCTCCATTCCAGTAAACCATTGCATCAGTTATTGTCTCCTGTGCTTCATAAACTAGGAAATCTAACAGAAACAATTTTTCAAAAATGAAACAAAACAGAAAAAGGAGAAGAAATAATATAAAAATAAAAACAAACAAAAATAAAACCGGAGAAGAACAAGCAAGAATATTTAAGCCTAGAAAAATTCAGGTTGAGTCAAGAGGGCAGTCAACTGACCAAGTATCACACCGCAGTTCGGTCCACTACCATCAAGTGTACAATAATTTCTGTCTGCTAGTAAAGCTGTTCGAGTCCCTTGCCTGTGATCAGAAGGTTCTGCCGGAGGCTTAATCTGAGGCTCTCCAGATGGACTTTGGATTTCCACCGCCCTCCATGCCTTTCTGTGAACTGAGTATTCGCAATTTAAGCTCTGATACTTTCCTTTCTTCATATTTTGGTTTTGTTATTGGCATCTTGGGATCATACAGGCTGGTGTGCTCCTTCTGTGTGGCCTTGGTTGGCACCTCACCGCGATGGCTGCTTGTTTGAATGCGAGCTTCCTGTGAACTTTGTGAAGCCCCCTTGTAGATATGAAAAGTAGATGTACACAAAGCAAATAAGCGAATTACATACCTAGCTACATGGTATTTAAAAAAGGTTCATTTAAAAAATCCATAGTTTGTTTGAAGCCCCTTGGCACAGGGATTATGAGGCCTGGGCTCTGGTCTAGTTCTTGCATGTGATTTGGAAAAATTCACTTTATCTTTCTGCATGTCAGGATTGTACAATGTGTCCTGCTTACTTCCTGGAGGGTTTGAAATACTGAATTCTCAGAACTGAATTGATAGTTATGCAATAGAGAAAGCAAAGAGCCAGGATATCTTGTGGTCCGTGTTCTTGTTCTGGAGGTCCCATCTCATTACTGCACATATGATGTTAGACAAATCACAGGTCACCAATTTGAAAATGAAATGGTCTCCAGATGGTTCCTTCCTGCTCAAAAATTATATGTTTTGGGTCAGAGAAACGTGAAATCAAACTATAAAAATGTCATTCATGCCAGCATGACCTGGGTCAAATGATAAATTTTAAATTCCTAATTGTCTACTCCACCTCAATTGCCCTATAAATCCCAAACCCAAACCACTCCATCAAATCTATGACAGCTCATAGCCCTACCTTTATCCAATTGCCCTGCACGTTACCAGAGATTTTCCTTTGCAGCTGGCAACCATCTTTATTATCTGTAGTATTTCAACTCTTGGTCCTTCATGCAACCATCAGGAGAGCTTGAAATGGAAGACTGTGTGTCCTTTCTCTTCTTATAACTCCACTACTTCCCCATGCCCTTTTAGCAAAGAGTTCGTTCACCGTATACACTCTTTTTACCCTAACATCAAAGACTATCTAGCTCTTCAACTGTGTCATGGGTGACTTTCCGGAGAGCAGCGCACAATTGGACATGATTTAAAGCCTGTAGTGCCTTCTCTAAATGCCTTCCTTCCATGTCTGTTCAATACGGTTACATACAACATAGACTACCATCAACTTAATGAATCATGTTCCCTTTTAGCTCAGTCTCGGTTGAGAGACTTGTGCTGCAGTCTGAAAGTGTTCCGAATGAGCGTCTGTCACCACCATACTGGAGGGGCTGAGGAGAAAGGGACTAGGTCCTCAATGCCCTCTTCCTCGGCTTAGAGTCTAATCAAGCTTCTAGGCAGGACATCGAGTTTTTCAAGGCTTCCAACCGGTTCGTGTTGGTAGGACTCTTGCTGAAAATTTGTCATTTTGACCCACAGATACTGAATCAGAATCTGCAGTTGAACAAGATCCCCACGTAGTTCTGATAGGCTCTTATACAATCACCTGGGGACCTTGTTCAACTGTAGATTGTGATTCAGTATCTCCATGGTGGAAATGCAATCAAACTATCAGCAGGGATCTAGAAGGAAACCGGTCAAAGCCCTGGAATTTTTCCACTAAGAAATGAAAGAAAAGGGAGAAGGAAACTGGCAACTTCAAAATATGTCTGAAGCAACCCATAGAGGCATATGTGCACATGTATGTGTACATATATAACTATTTAAAATTTTTCCAGTTTTTAAAAATATATATTTTACTGGTTTTGTTTAAGGTCTACACAACAGTTGAGGGTCACATTTGACCACTTCTACACAAATAGTTCAGTGTCATTGGTGACATCCTTCACACGCATGATTTTTCTAATTGTATCCATTCTGATTCTGTTTCCATTAAGCTAGTTTCCTGCCCGCTTCCCTTTGCATCTGCTTTTAAAAAGTAATTGTTGACCATTTGGTCTCAGAGATGATTTTTTTAAAAGGAGCACAGTATTCGCAGGTAATATCCTTACTTTTGTCAAGCTGTTGCTTTGCTAAAAGATGACCTCAGGGGCTCAAGGTTTGGAGAGTAGATCAGGGCAATAATTTCAGATAGCCATCCAGTTTCAAGTGACAGTGTATCTGGATAGATATGTAATTGGAAGTTCTAGTTCACATTTCTCTCCATTATATCAGGACCATCTCTGTGGCACTGATTGGAGTAGCCAGTAGTAGTAACTGGTATGGTTAACATTTAAATATATTTTCTTTCAGGATTTCTTCTTTTCCTATCTAAATACATGCTAGATGTGTTTAATTTTTTTTAATTTGGAATATATTTAATATATACTTTTGTTAATCTGATGTTTCAGTTAGACTATTCCTAAGTTATTATTATGTAGTCTTCAGGTATATTATTTTAATAATTATCATTCCTGGCTTCCTCCTTAGTAGTAACTGGAAATGCATTTGGACTCAAGAAATAAGATTTTATTTCTTAACATGGAGTTCAAACCCCCTTTCTTTTACAAATGTTCTCACTCTATCTTGCAGTTCCTCTTGCCTCCTTGTTGCTTAACAAGAATAAATTCTTGCCAGCCTCAGTTTAGCAATTTGCTTTCCTAAGACCCACCTCCATGCTAGCTGACACCAATTTAAGCATTTATTGTGTTCAGGGATATGAGCCATCTGGAAACTTTTTCTATCACAGTTTCTATATGACCTCACTCTTTGTTAGTGTCATAATTTTGCTGTTTTCTATAATACGTATTTATTAAGTATATACTTTGATCTAGGCTCTGGGGAAGATTTTGCAAAAAGAAAAAAGATTAAGATATGAGCATCACCTTTAAACTGCTTATGTGTCAACTAATTGAGAGAAAGGTTTATCAATAAAAAAAGGGTACTGTAAAAATAAAGTGTTATAGATGCTATAAAGTACAATATAATCATAAAATGAAACAATGGCTGCTATTTATGAAGTGCTTACAATATGCTAGGAACTCTGGTGTCGTAGTGGGCTGCTAACTACAAGGTATGCAGTTCAAATCCACCAGCATCTCTGTGGGGAAAATATGAAGCGTTCTGTGCTTGTGAAGATTTACAGTTTCAGGACCTCACAGAGGCAGTTCTAACCTGTCCCATTGGGGCACTGTGAGTCAGGACAACTTGATTTTTTTTTGGTTACATCATTCCCGGTATTATACTATTTAATGTATAAGTGGAAAAAAGTATTGCTACTGGGGTTCCAGGTCATACTTGCACCAATTTATCCCACAAATCAGCAGGCTTACATGTGTCTCTGTGGTCAAGGGATGCCGCAGACACGTTTCCCCAGCAATACGCTTGTCTCAGAGCTGTTAGGGTGCCCTCAAAACAAAGGTTCAATCTGGCACTCTCAAGGTTATGACCCGTAGTCACCCTTCAGATTTGAAGCTGAACTCACCCCGCATTAGAAGAAGCAACCATTTGAGATAAAATAGCCGAGGACGAAGGTCAGAGGGTTAGGAAAGAGGATGAACGGAAACGGGAACATAGGAAGGGAGCAGGAGAAGTGGTGGTGCAATGACAGGGTGGCAATGGACGCCCTGAAACAAAATGTGTGTGAATTGTTAAAAGCTGCTGTTCTGTCAACCTTCAACTAATTGACAGCATTAATACACACACACACACACACACACACACACACACACACACACACACGGTCTAATCAAATCAGTGGCTTCCCAAGAGATCCGTTGGGTCAAATAAATTGGAGGCAGAGAGGTCAGCTCAGTCAGATTTTCTTGAAGGATGCAGGACCACAGGTGTGGGTTTGTTATGAGGACGTCGTATGAAAATGGAAACGACATTGGTGAGAAAAAAGCAAAGAAATTCCCTGTGCCAAGAAACTTTTTTCCCATCCTGACAATGCACTTGCTGATTCTCATAGGGGTGTAGGGGCTGGCCTATGAGGAGTTTGTTTTGAAACTTTGCCCCATTAACCGTACCGCCCCGATCTTTCCCCGTCAAACTTCTTTTTGCTCAACAACTCAAAGAACATAGCAGAGGAACATGATTTGAGTCCCTGACGGAGGTTGGGGAACAAACAATGAGTGTGGGAGGGGGAGGGAGCACTAGAACTGATTGTGATGATGTATATACAACTCTTTTTAAAAGTGACTTTAAAAAGTGACAACTATGGACATGTATGATATGTGAATTTCATATCAATAAAACTATTTTTTTAAGTTCATAGGAAAAAGCCCCTTATATTATCT
>NW_022111379.1:1037357-1038712 GCF_000313985.2 Echinops telfairi
TTGTGTACTAGAATATTAGGAATGTGTACAAACTATTATGAAAGAATGATCAGCCCTTCTCCATGGGAAAAAAATAGATTTCTGTAAAGGCTCTGCCTCCCTAAGGATTGTTACTGTTGTTAGGTGTAGTCAAGTCTTTTCTGTACACACAGAACAAAACACTGCCAGGCCCCGCCCCACCCTCATGCCCACGGCAGCTATCAGTCCATCTCCCTGCAGTCTTCCTTTTTTTGTTGATCTTCTCACTTTACTAAGCACGATGTCCTTCCGGTCCGGTCCTCCTGGATAACATACCCAAAGAACATATGATGGAGCCTCAACATCTCTTTTCTAAAGATCATTCTGAATATACTTCTTCCATGACAGATTTGTTTGTCCTTCTGGAAGCCCATGGCATATTTAATATTCTTCACTAACACCATAATTCAGCTATGTCAACTCCTCTTTGGTCTTCCTTATTCATTGTTGGAGTTTGGCATGCATATGAAGCAATTGAAACTATTATGGCTTGTGTCAGGTGTACCTTGGTCTTCAAATTAATGTCCTTGATTTTTTAACACTTTAAGGAGATCTTTACAGTAAATTTATCTCGTCCAACACATCGTTTGTCTTTTGACTACTGCTTCTCTGTTGATTGTGGATCCAAGTAAACTGACATCCTTGGCAACTTCAATAAGTCATAATTGACCAATTGTCCACAAGTTATTGGTGTATGATGATATCTCATTGCAGTTTTTATTTGCATTTCCCTATTAATGTTCAGTAAGTTTTCATAACATTTTATATAAGAAAATGTATTAAAGGTTGAATTGTTACTAAATCATGTTTCCTACTTTTCCTTCCCAGCTCTAAAGTTGTACTTTGTGAAGCTAAAAAGAGAATATTGCAAACAAACAAACAAGAGCCCGTATTTTAAGTTAGATACGGAGGTAGTTATTGTGGTTGGATAGTAGCGTCATACTAGTGGTGATGGATTAAAATCACAGAGGGCGAACAAGGAAAACAGAAATATCATTTTCACTGCATTCCTAGATTTTCAGAATACTGCCCTTCCTAGCCGTTCCACGTGATGTAAAGGGCAGTGTTCTTCAACCGGTGTTCCAAGATGTGAATGTAACATACCAGCATGAAGCAGGGAACCAATAGAGAGGTCTGAGGGTGCGGCCCCAATCTCAACTACGTGGACAGCTGCCCCTCCCCCCAGAAGAATTTACTAAAGAGGACAGCACTGAAGCCACAGCTCAGGGAGAGCGCTGATGAGAACACCTGGGAGCAAATGACGGGGGAGGAAGAGAGAGTGGAGCACATCCTGGCCCACCAAGCCTTGAGGACAAAATCCCTGCTCAGAGCTGCCA
>NW_022111379.1:1040394-1051976 GCF_000313985.2 Echinops telfairi
TGGATTGTGATAAGAGTTGTACGAGTCCCCAATAAAATGATTTTGAAAAGAAAAAAGAAAAGCTTATGCAGAAGCTTTATTAATACTTCTCCTATTGTACATATTTAAGGAAAAACAGAATTTTAGAATATTAGTAAGTTCTATACATAAAAGCAGTCAATATAAATTTAATAATCTTTTAAAAATCATTTTATTGGGGGCTCATACCACTCTTATCACAAGCCATCATACATCCATTGTGTCAAGCACATGTGTACAAATTAATATTCTTGTCTAACGAACACAGCGAAGATTTATAAAAAGCTACAATAATGTAAAATAGACTCTTAAGTGAAGTTATGTGGGGGTTCCCAAGGCAACAGAGAAATCGAAGCAATCACACCTGGAGGTTAGCGTCTATAAGAAAAAGCTGTGGGAGAATTGATATTGCTCATCTAAGTCCTCGGAATGGGGAAATTCAAATTCAGTTAACGGGACCTGCAGCTAATTTGGCTAGACAGGAGGAACATCTAGATATATAAACTAACAACAACAAAACTGAACCTGTCTATGCTGCCAACCAGAGTGGGCCCAACATTTCAGAAAGATTTACCTGTTAGATATGCGCACTGTCCAGATGCTAAACAGATGTAGAGTAAGAACTGTGACTTTCTGAGGTAGCAGAGGAAGGACACCCTTTCATATGCTTGTTCCTTAAGAAGCTGTGCTCTTGGATCATAATTATTAGCTATATTCTTTGGGAGTGTTGTATTCAAAATTCAGAAAGCCTCACTTAATATATTTTCTTTTGGTGCTAGTTAAATTTGTTGGAAATGGGAAGTTATGATGGTATTTCACCCCACCCCACCCCGACCCCTCCCTCACCCCCCTGAACGGTACAGATGCTTCTGATTAACTTCTGTAAAGTTCCTTAAAAAAATAAAAAAAATCCGTAGGACCAATGTACATTGAAGCTTCACTGCAATCGCCAAAGTGTAGAAATAACCTAAACACCTAACAACAGATCAGTACATAAACAAAATGTGGTATAGACACACAATGACGTTGTGCTCAACCATAATGAGAAATAAAGTCCTGCTCTATGCTACAACATGGGTGAGCCATGAAAATAAGTCATTCACAAAAGGACCAATATTATGTGATCACACTTCTATAAATAGCCAAATCAAAGCTTAAAGAGGCTCTCAAGAGTGGGATTGAGGGGGAGAAAAGGGGTTATTGCTTAGGAGGCCTGAGTATCTATCGGGAAAATTTAGAAAGAAGATTGGTAATGATTGTGTAAGATTATGGATATTAGCAGTGCTACTGAATTGTACATGTAAAACTTGTTAAACTTATGAATGTTCTATTATACAAATTTTACCACAATAAATATAGTAATTTAAAAAATCAATAATTTCAGCGGGGACAGGGATTTTTCTGCCTAGAATGGGAATTAGAATTATTGGGGACTTGTACAACTCTTATCACAATCTATACATCCATACATTGTGTCAAGCACATTTGTACATTTGCTGCCATCATCATTCTCAAAACATTTGCTTTCTACTTGAGCCCTTGGTATTAGCTCCTCGTTTTCCCTCTCCCTCTCTGTTCCTCCCTCCCTCATGAACCCTTGATAATTTATAAATTATTATTATTTTGTCATGTCTTACACTGTCCGATGTTTCTCTTCACACACTTTTCTGTTGCCTGTCCCCCAGGGAGGGGGATATATGTAGGATCAGTTTCCCATTTCTCCCTCACCTTCCCTTTGCCCTCCAGGTACCTGACATGAGGTAGCTCCTGGAAGGACTTATTGATTTATTTATTGTCCTGTTCACAATTAGAAACTATTTACCAAAAACAAACCAATAAGCAAACATGTTGCTATCAAGTCGGTTCTTATTTGCACTGACCTTGTAGGACAGAGTAGAACTATCTTCTGGAGTTTCTGAGATTATAATATTTTCAGAATCTAATGATCACATCTCTGCCCCATGGAGTAGCTGCTAGGTTCAAACTTCTGACCTTTGGGTTAATAGCTGAACACTTAACCACTGCACCACCAGGGGTCTTTAGAAGCGATTTAGAAATTATTAAATCCTAATCCTGCATTGGGGATACTGAGCGAGACACTGTTTTGATTTTCAGTTTACCATCTCCTTTCCACTCCAATAACAACCCTAAGTCTATCTTAACCATCAAGGCTATAATACTTGACAAGTTTCTCAGATCTTTTATTACATTGCTCTTGGGGCCATCACGTCAGTTCTGAATCACAGTGATCCCATGAGCAGGCTATCATTCCCTGAAGAGTTTCTCACGTATCTTATTACATTGTTGTTGTTCCTGTTGTTGGGGCCATGAAGTTGGTTCTGATTCACAGCAACACTGTATAAAAGAATAAACTAGTGCTTGGTCCTGCACCATTCTCACAACCAGTGCCATGTTTGGCTCATTGTTGCCGTCGCTGTATCAATCCACCTCCGTGAGAATTTCTTTCTCACTGCCCCTCTGCTTCACCAAGCATGATGTCCTTTGCCAGGGACTCGTCTCTTCTGATAATATGTCCAAAGTACATGACCAAGAGTCTCACCATTCTTACTTCTGAGGAGCATTCTGACTGTACTTCTTCCAAGACACACCTGTTTGCTTTTCTAGCATTCTATGGATATTCAATATTCTTCGGCAATGCCATAACTCAATGATATCAATTATTCTTCACTCTTTCTTATTCATTGTTCAATATGAGGCAATTGCAAATTCCATGGCTTGGATCAAGGTCATCTTATTACTAACATTTCTCAACCTGTATGTAACCATTAATTCCAGTTAAAAGTTATATTATACAACTTATATTCTAACTCACTCATCGCCATCAAGTCAATTCTGACTCACCGTGACCCTCTAGGACAGTGGAGAACTGCCCCTGTGGGTTTCTGAGACTGTAACTCTTTATGGGAACAGAAAGCCTCCTCTTTCTCCTGAGAAGCTACTGGTGGTTTAGAACAGCTTGAGGTTACCAGCCCAGTGTGGAACCCACTGTGCCACCAGGATGCCTCACATCTTCACTACTCCTATGGAATAGAGAAAAATTGACTAACTCTTCTATGCGCACACCATCCTTCGAGCATCATGAAAGATGGAAAAACCTGCAAGTCAAAGATTTCTTTTGTGTTTAGTTTGTCTCTCAGAATATTCTATCACAGTAGCTATTCCTTGGTTTACATGTAGTTTAGAATCCCTAAGTGAAAAAGAGAGCTACAGAGAGAAGGATATATATCTTGGCTGAAAGCAGAGAGAGATAATTATTGTTTTCTTCTTGACAGTGTAACCGAGTAGATCATAACAATGTATAGACCATGGGAATTCCAGAACACTAAATGTGCTCATGCAGAACCTGTATGTAGCCCAAAAGTTAGTCATATTAATGGAACAAGGGGATATTGTATGGTTTAAATTTTTTTTAAAAGGTATGCATCAAGGTTATACCCTTTCACTATTTGAGGGGGTACCCTCCCAAATGGAATTTTTTCAAAACTAGGTTTTTAAATTATTTTTTTTAAAAAACAACCTTATGACCTTCAAATTAATTTCCATTACACTTACATTTCCATTCTCGGAAACATTTTTCAAACCCATCTGTTGGGATGGTTGACAGCACCTCCCTTATCTTCGACTCTTCTACATCCATCAAATCACCATCTTTTCATGTCCCTCTTGATTTTTGGAAACAAAAAGAAGCCTCACAGAGCAAGGTCAGGTAATAAGGTGAGTGGGGCATGCTGATTTGGGACAAAAACTGGCACACTGACATGGTTCAGACTGTTAATTAAGCTAGCTATTTAGAGGTTCTGAAAAGATTGCATAACAGTGTGCGACAAAAAAGACCTCATTTGTGGCAGATGGGGAACTGGTTTTGCCACACAGCAGTGCACCTGCTCATGGAACCATGTCAGTGTGCCCTTGGTATCAGCTCATTTTTTCCCCTCCCTCCACCACCCTTCCTCCCTCATGAACCCTTGATAAAAATTTATAAATTATTATTTTTTCATGTCTTACACTGACCGATGTCTCCCTTCACCCACTTTTTTTGTTGTCCATCCCCCCGGAAGGGGGTTATATGGAGATCATTGTGATTGGTTTCCCCTTTCTCCCCACCCCCACCTTCCCCTTTCTCTCCTGGTATGGCTACTCTTAATATTGGTCTTGAGGGGTTTATCTGTCCTGGATTCCCTGTGTTTGCAGCTCTTATCTGTACCAGTGTACATGCTCTGGTCTAGCCGGATTTGTAAGATAGAATTGGGGTCATGATAGTGGGGGGAGCATTAAAGAACTAGAGGAAAGTCGTATGTTTCATTGGAGCTATACTGCACCCTGATTGGCTTGTCTCCTCCTCACGACCTTTCTGTAAGGGATGTCCAGTTGCCTACAGATGGACTTTGGGTCTCCACATCACACACACCCCCATTCACACAAAAAATGACAATATTTAATATAAAAATAATTGAAGTATTTTACTGCTTTTTCTTAACTTGCCAGTAAAAATGGCAGAGCAAACAGTTTGGTCTCTTTGAAGACCCTAGTTCATCCATGAACATGAAGAGGTGCCCTTCATGGGAAGGACACATTCTAAACGTTCCATGTAATTTCTTTGGCTCTTCCCCGTTCTTCTTCATGCTAAGTAGGTCCTTTTCTAGCCCGTAGCTCCCAATGGGAAGACTGGTTTGTTAGCTTTCTTCTCCATTTGCCATGTCTTGGGCTCTTCCTTGATATCTTTTTTTTTTTTAAATCTTCTTTGCTTTCATTTTTGGACAAGTTGGGTTGATGCTTTGGCACAGCACTGCCATTAATCATCTGCATTCATTCGATGTACTTCGCTGTGAGTCCCTTCTTAGGTAACACAGGGAAGGATTTCTGTTTTAGAAGATATTTGGATTTCATTGGGCTTTGGCTGATGCTCACTAAGCTGCAGATGGTTGTATAAATTAGAATATGTCCTACAAATGAATCCACAACCTCACTTCTTTTTTACTTCTTCAAAAACTGCAGTAAAAGTTTCCCTTCCTCAGACTTACTGAGATAATTCATTAGCAGGCTACAGTCTTCAAAGGATTCAAGAGTACTCAATTTTGGTCTTTGTTGTAGTCATTACAGTTTTCCTGTAATTGGTTGCTATTTGAATTCAAAAAAACAAACCAAACTTACTTCCAGTGAGTTGATGATAACTCATAGCAACCTTATAGGACAGAGTAGAACTGCCCCCTGTGAATTTCTAAGACTGTAACTTTTTACAGGAGTAGAAAGCCCTGTCTTTCTCCCACAGAGTGGCCAATGGTTCTGAACTGCTGACCTTGCAGGTAGCAGCTCAACAAGTAACCCCTACACCTCCAGGGCTCCTGTCTATTTGAATCGAACCTTCTAAGTCAGCGTTATCAAGGGCTCCAAGCGCATCATCATCACATCGCCCATAGAACTTCTCAAAACTCTCATCGTGACAGGTCAGCTGTTCTTTTCTGCTCATGAATGAGGAAGTCATGGAATAGTCTTTTACTCGACTGTTGTTCCCTCTTCCCAGAACAAGTGGATTTCTATAGCTCCATGAAGTTGTCTAGGCAGGCATATTATCTTCATCTGATAGCGGCCCGTCACATCCAGTTCTTATCGTCCACATGTCCCCACTCACTGCCATCTTTAGCCTCAGACTTACGTGTGATGGTGTTTTCAAAATATACCAAATTATAGAACTTTTATTAAAAGAATCAAAATCTGAGACTATTATTTCTCAGCATCCCTCCAACTAGGTCTATACACTTCTGAAGGTGAAGTTACCATCTCTCTAACCCAGTCCTGAAGTATCTGGTGCTCTTCCACATCCAATGTTTTGACATCTTTGCGGGACACAAATTATGTTCCTTTTAAGTGTTCTTTGAGTTTTGGGAACAAAGAGAAATCTGAAGAGGTTATATGGAGTAGGGGTAAAGTTTTCCCACAAAATGGGGGAAAAATCCATGACCTTTTTTCTCACCAATGCGGATTTCCATTTTCTTAAAATCTCCCCACAATAAGCCCCATAATGGTGGTCCTGTAACCTTGGAGAAAATCTCTCAAGATGATCCCTTGTGGGATCCTCCCAAACAGTCACCATAACCTTCTGAACTGACCTATCTGCCTTGAATTTAGCTGGCTTAGCAGCTCTTTTTGAAGCCACTGTTTTGATAAGACTTTTGTTTCAAAGGCACCCTAACAAGAATACGTATGGCTGCGAGAACTTGTCTTCAGCCATCCACTGACCACAGAGACATCTTTAAACATATTTTAGTTGGAATACATACATGCATGTATGAAACCGTAGTAGCAATGATTTTTAACGTACTCTCCTCTACTCACCCGTTCCCCTCCCTTTCCTGCCTGTTTGGGGTATTAGCCTGAAGAATAAAACCATCTTCATGCAGGTGCTCTAGATTGTCATGGTCAAAGTCATCATCAACAGCTGCAACATTATCAGGATGAAAATCCATCCTAGGAACTGAAACAGGCCCTGAGTTATCTGTCAGCCCAACCTCTTCCTTAATCTCGGATGCAAACCCTGAAGAAAGCAATGTGCATTCTAGTGCTTTGAATTACTAGGGTTTCTTCTTTTTTCTCTCTCCGATGTGGTCCACTGACGCTACATGAGGAAATGTGCTCTGAGGGTCTGCAGGTAGTCATCACCAAAGGCCATGCCGTACTTCCTCCGTTCTGTTTGCTTTTCTCCGTCACATACTTTCTGTGTAGGCAACAGAGCTCCCCGAGAGCCCGCTCTCTGCTGCTGCTTTGGCTCCGATGGACCGAGTGAAATGGCACAACTTTCTTCTCTGTAAAGGAGTTTTCTTCTTAAAGGTAGATTGTGACCCTCGGAAGCTCAACCCAAGAGCCCCAATGATGCTCTCAAAGTCCCAGGCATGGATAAATCCCTGGTTTGCAGCATTTTATAATCCAGCCACAGGTGAAATTCCAAGCCAGGTTACATTACCTGTACTTATTTGTAAATGTAAGTATACCTCAGAGATTGAGTTCGGTTCCAGACCACCACAGTGAAGGGAATATTTCAACAAAACAGATTACCCAAGTTTTTTTGGTTTCCAAGTGCATATAAAAGTTTCATTTACACCGTACTGTGAATGTATAGGAACCCTGGAACCTCTGGTGGGATCGTGTGCTATGAGCTGAGCTGCTAACTCAGCAGCTCAAACCCACCAGGCATTCTGTGGGAGGAAAATCAAGCTTTCTGCCCCTGTCAAGAGTGGCAGCCTTAGAAATCCCCGAGGCAGTTCTACACTGTTCTATAGGCTCACTGTGAGTTGGAACTCAATGGCAGTGAGTTTTTGTTTGTTTGCTTGCTTGATTAGTTTTGGTGGTACGTACTGTCAAGTAAATGTCGGTCTGCTAACAGCAGAGCTGGTGTTTCAAAACCCACCACTGGCTCCATGGCAGGAGGATGAGGCTGTCTGCTCCTGTAAAGATTTACAGTCCTGGAACCCTATATAAGGTTGCTAAGGGACACAAGCAATTCAGTGGCAGTGGATGGGTTCGAGGTATTAAGTATGCAATTGCAGTATGAAAATGTTTACAATATTACGAGAATGACCAAAATATGACACAGAGACGTGGAGGCAGCACATGACCTGGGGGAAATGCTGGCACAGGTTGCCACAAACTTTCCATTTGTTAAAAATACAGTATCCACGAACTGAAATAAAATTAGGTATGCCTGTATATATTGTCCCAGTTCTTAATTACACAACTTATAACTACCTATGCATTTGGACAGAATGATTGCTCATTTTCATCATTATAAAAAATCAATTAGGTGTCCATATAGGAGAACCAGCTAAGTAGATACTTCTGAAGAAAATTCCACAGACATATTTCTTTACATATTCCCAATAATAACCTTTACACAGGACTATTATATGATACATTTCCCATCTCCCATTTTCATTCCTAAAACCCCATCTGAAACCCTGGAAAACCAAAAGGAATCTCATAGGACAACATACCTGACAGACACTCTGTAAATGCTGATCTGCTGATGGTAATTCATTGGCATTCATAATTTTTATATTGTAAAGATGACGGTCATTTATTTAGATGATTAGTTCTCTTGATCCAGGAGTGCCTTTCACTTCAGAGTTTCTTCAGGGAACACACTTATCTTTAGTAAAAACAGGAGTCATTCAGGGTAGAAGCTTAGTGAGCTTAATTTTTTTTTAAGCAGCTTTCTACTGCAAGGTCACCATTTGAAAAGTGATATAGAGAACTCAATCCTCAATCTCTTCTTCAAAATAAAATTGCTTTCTTCTCTGGTTTATAACAGACACAACTGTGTTACAACTAACAGCAAAATTTTGCAACAGAATGGCCTTGAAATAGGGTTACTGCTCAGTTGAAAATTTAGGCAATCAAGCCGTGCCTGCTAGCCTTCGTGTGTTACTTCCTATAGGGAAAGCTACTGCGTTTGTGAGCCCTACTGTTCTCTGCGTGATCCTGCGCTCTATCAGGCGCTCCATTGCTTTAACATTGAGTCATTGCACTGAGACTAAGACATACCCCTCTTATGTGTAAGTCTTGCTCGGTGCAGTAAGTTGCAGCTTCTGAAAGTAAGTAAATGTTTTTACTTGGAAACTAGTGTAAGAAGCCCTGGTGGTGCAGTGGTTAAGCGCTAACCAAAAGATTGGCAGTGTGAACCCCTAGAGCTCCACATGTGAAAGAGGTGGCAGTCTGCCTCGGTCAAGGTGATAGTCCGAGAACCTTGGTGGGGCAGCTCTATTGTCCAATAGGGTGGCTGTGCGTCGGTATCCGCTCGGTGACAGTGGGCAACTCTCGGGTAACTGCCATAAAACCCCACTGCTGTCAAGTCCACTCTGACCTTAGAGGCCAGAGCAGAACGGCACCTGACGCGCTTCTGAGACTCTAATATTCATGGCAGCAAATCACTCCCAAGGAGCTGCTGGTTGAAAGTCAGCCTTGTTATGCACAGCCCCTTGCTTAACCCACTGTGCCACAAGGCTCCTTGTATCTACCATCGTGTTTCTCTTAAAAATGGCTTACGAAAGGGCGAAACTTTCTGGAAGCACATAAATCCCTTAACGAGTGACTGCACACTTGTCCATACTCGAACTCATCGCAAGTGAGTTAAACAGCTGCAACGGTTCTCTGAAACCATAGCCTGTTTCTCAAAAGTGTGTTCATCTCTGGTTTTTGCAAGAGGCCTCCTTACTCAGGCCACAGAGGACTTGCTTCCGTTTCAAAGTTGGTTGGGTTTTCAAATTTCTTTTCCTCCGCTTTTGATTCTGATATGAACTAGAAATGATAAATAGCAACATGTGGGCGCTGCTGATAGACTGAACACTCTCCGTCGGGGACACATGGCTGATGATAACGGGGCAACACGCTGCCTTGAGAACTGCTTATCTGGACATCTCCAAACACTTGGTAAACATGGCGTTTCCACTTGAAGCTTGCTTACTGAAAGTAACTCCCCCATTCTGAATCATATAAGACCTTTTTTTATTTGCATTTTTCAGTAGTTGTGGCTAGATTGCTGGACTTCTTAGAAATGTCACAAGCCCGGAGCTTGCTCAGTAATACGGTTTTCCTAACCACACAAAAACATGCTCAGCCGGTCCTCAGACTCATGATTGAGCAAACGACTGTGACTGGGGACGAGTTGGTGGTGAGAACGAAGTCTGCACAGCAGTACAGGATAGCCGTTCTTTTTGTCTTTTTCTTCTTTCCCTCTCAACGTTTCTGGGGTCTTAGCTGGTTGGAATGACTTTCTTTACACAATTCCTTGGTTGGTTGAGTTTTTTCTATAAATCAGGATGGGGGTGGGAGGTACAGCTTTATTGAAATATCGTTTACATATCACTCATCTATTTAAAGTTTTCATATATTCACTAGTATTTCATACATTCACAGAGAAAACCCCAAACCAAAATTCATTCTAGATCATTTTCATCCACCCCCCACCGCCCCACCCAAAGAAACCCAATATCCTGTCACACCCCATTCTCCTCTCTCCTCAATCTCTGGCAACTACAAACCCAATTATGCTTATTTCCCTTTGCATTTCCATGGATCTGTGTATTCTTGTCATTGCATTTTGTAACTTCTCTCACTTGACATAATCTTTTCAGGATTCATCAATCCTGTATCAGAACTCTTTCTATATGGTTAAGTAATATTCTATTGTGTGAAGACATATTTTGCTTATCCATATTTCAGCTGATGGACATTTGAGTTGCTTCTCCCTTTTGACTATCATTAATAATGCTGTTACAAATATTTGTGTTGCAGGTTTTTATTTCAAAATTAAAACCTTTACTCAATAGTTCAATGGCAACTGAAGAAGCTGTTATCAACACTGTTAAGCCATGCCTGGTGTAACACTTGAACCTGCCAGGAGGTGTATAAAAAGCTTTTCTCTTTTCATACACTTTGTTTCCTCGTTGGTGTAAAGCAACTGCTCACTGTGTGACAGGGTGAAAAGAAGGGCCCGGTTTTGGCCTCCATCAAGGCAGTGTCTACACGGCACAAGGAAAAGCAGACATTTTGTGTTCCAGTTATTTTGAGAAAGGAAAAAACTAGGCCGGTCTTTGTGGTCCACATTTCTGGTTTGGGTTAGTTGCTTTGGTTTGATTCCTCACATTAAAAAAAAAAAAGTGCCACAGCTCAACAAATGTTGTGGCATTATGTTCCATGTTGCTGACGATTCCCATCAGAAAACAGAGCAGGAGAAAGTGCCTCTCGCAGACTTCAGCTGTGGTAATCAGGTGTTGTCTGTTTCAAAGCACAAGACAAATATAGTCATGCAATTTGCAGGGAGAACACATCACACACACATGAGGGTTTCCATACTGCTTTGCATGGATTGAGGGAAAACCTTATTTTCATTTTAAAATCCACTGATAAAAAGAAAATGGGTTTCTGAATTTCAACTCCTGAAGAAAGTTAACAATGGTTCTTTAGGTCAAAGTTGTTGAACTTTAGGTTTATAGTTTTTATTATTCTCAGGCAACTGGTTTTGTTCAGAAAAGGAAGCGCCCCGAACAACACTGAACTAGAAGTCTGAAGAAAACAAACAAACAAAAACAACACCCTACTTCTCTTAGCTACACTGTATTTTATAAGATGACTCTTTCTAGAATTAGCTCTATGATGGCAAAACAGCAGGGTAAAAAGTGAAAATTTCAGTAATTCTTGCTGTTCATGACATACAATTTCAACCAACTCTTTGATTCTTAATCTCCATATGATTTACAATTGTATAAGATACACAGGATTGTTATATCGCTAAGATCTCCTGATACATGTTAGCAATCTAAACCTGGAAGTGCTATTCACTTTTAACTAACCAGTTTTGGAGCATGATCATATAGTACTTCTCAGAATGAGTGCGGTATCTTTGCTCAACCTGACAATCATTGTCTTTTGTTTCATGTACAGTGAAATTAGTTTTGGCCATGCACAGAGGTATGAAATAACCCGTGTAGTCATGACACATAATACTCCATTGCCCCGCAAATCCCCTGTTCTACTTACTCCCTTACAATCCA
>NW_022111379.1:1057409-1058794 GCF_000313985.2 Echinops telfairi
ACCTCACCGCAGTTGACTCCACTCCCTCCTCAGTCATATGTCGAGTGCCCTCCTACCCAGGGGCCCAGTCTCTGGCTCTATACCCAACAGTAGAACAACAAAGTTCTAGGTCCACTCATTAGGTCTTCAGTATCTAACAGTGTTTTGAAGCTATGCATAAGATTTTCTGTCTTTTCCCCCCAAGTGTTTTATTGCAATGAAGTTCACATATCATACAGTTCCATGGTTCAGTTGTATTCAAAAATAGTTATATATACATCACCACAATCAGTTCCAGTGCATCTTCCTTCCTCCACCATTTGCTCTCCAATTCCCCTTACCCTCCCCCTACCCCCTATATCCCCGGCAACCCTTTACATCAATTATTGTCTCTACATACCAAAGACCAAAGACAAAAAAAAAAAAAGGAAAGAAGACCTCTGGCAATATTAAAATAAGCCAGAATGAAAGCCTCTGTAGAGAAACAAACAAGAAATATTTTAAACCTAGAACAAATCCAGAATGGGTCAAGAGGGAGATCAACTGACCAGGTATCCTATTATGCCATAGTTCCATCCACACTAATCAAATTTACACGAATCTCTGTCTGATAGTAAGACTATTTCCCTCTCTGCCAGAGGCATAATCTGAACAGGTACTCTGCAGATGGATTTTGGGCTCCCATGTCCATAGCCTTCTAAAAAGTGGGTGTTCACAACAGTTTGAGCTCTGACACCTTTCCCTCCATCACATAGACTATACCAAGGCATTCTACTACATGGGTCATCGCAAACTATGGGTAACCTTGAGAAGAATGGGACTTCCAGAAGACTTCATTGTGCTCGTGAGGAACATTAACATGAATCAAGAGGCAGTTGTGTGAAGAGAACAAGGACATACTGCATGGTTTAAAGTCAGGAACGGTGTGTGTCAGGGTTGTATCCTCTCACCATACTTATTCACTCTGTATGCTGAGCAAATAATCAGAGAAGCTGGATTATATGAAGAAGAGTGCAGCATCAGGTTTGGAGGAAGGCTTATTACCAACTTTACATGTACAGATAACGCAACCTTACTTGCTGAAAGTAAGGTGGGCCTGCAGCACTTGTTGATGAAGATCAAGGAGTATAGCTTTCAGCATGGAAGACCCAAATCCTCACAACTGGACCAATAGGTAACACCATGATAAGTGGAGAGAAGGTTGTAATTGTCAAGGATTTTGTCTTGCGTGGTTTCATACTCAATGCTCATGGGAGCCGCAACAAAGAGATCAAAAGATGAGTTGCATTAGGCAAATCAGCTGCACAAGACCTCTTTAGAGTGCTGAAGAGCAAGGATGTTACTTTGAGGACTGAGCTGCGCCTGAGCCAACCCAGGGTAGTTTGAAACTTCAGATGCATGTGGAA
>NW_022111379.1:1059886-1061132 GCF_000313985.2 Echinops telfairi
CTGCCTGCCCTCCTACCCTGAAACTATCATCATACACTGTAAATGTATATACATTCATTTATACTCAGTTATATATACTCAGTAAGCATTTGCGGAATCTGAATAAAATGAGTGAATAATAGTTCCCCCTGATGGTGCTAGAGGGCTGTGCCAGGTCATTTCCAGCTTTCAGGTCGGTGATTATGGAGCACAGTTCACTGTTCAGGAACATTGTGTGTAAATAGGGCAGGGACAAAAGAAGAAATTTGTGTCAGCTGTGTACCCAGTAAAGGAAAAGAATACCTGAGGCATCTGAAAGTAGAGATGATGAGAGAAATTGATGCTGCAAGGAAAGAAAGTAGCTAGAACTGCACAGGTTGTTCTATTTTAGTCATTTGCTAAAGTTCTTTTTTCAACTGCATTTTTAAAAAAGATTATACATACCGCGGTACAGCTAGCATATTATGTATCAGATTTTGAGAGAGTCCCTGAGGACTTGAGCCAGAAGGTGAGTTGCGTTTTAAGAATGCAGGTGAACAATCTCAAAGACATGATGTTGAGTGACAGAAAAGAATACATGCTGTATGATTCCATAAACATGACAAAACAAATTTTGGGTCAAAGAAGTCAAATTAATAATTCCCTTTGGAGAGAGGTGCTGAAAATGTTCTATATCTTGACCTAGGTGCTGGTTACATGGTGTATTCAAAGAGAAAATTATTGTATTGTGCATATAAGATATGCACACTTTACTGTAAGTTATATCTAAGAAAGTTTAAAACTGCATTAACAAAATGCATTTCTCCTATGTAACTGATAAGCAAATTACATGGTGTGTCTCCTGGAAAAGATGGAGCATACTTTTTAAAATTCCAGCATTTTCTCCAGGAATATGTGACCAGATGGCTCTCATAAATAATGCATCAAAATATGGTTAGAACCAGGAGAACTTGAGATGTGTGATAAAAAAGAAAATACCCAGTGTGCACAGGGCTTAGTCTTTTTTTGTTATTATTAAACACTGTCATTGGGGCTCTTACATCTCCCATCACAATCCATACATTCATCGATTGTGTCAAGCACATTTGTACATATGCTGCCACCATCATTTTCAAAGCATTTTCTTTCTACTTGAGCCCTTGACTGTTCAAAAGTGAGAAGATGGAGTGATCTCCTAAGCCTTTTTCCAGCCCTTGAAATCGTTGGCTCTTTGGAAGTTGTGAAGTGCAACCTGATGAGAACGCTCATACTGTTGAAGTGAGGTGGG
>NW_022111379.1:1062413-1071592 GCF_000313985.2 Echinops telfairi
TTGCTGAGACTTGGACTCTAAGCAAGTCGAAAGTCCAGTCCCCCCCACCCCCCGAGATGCTTGGGGTGTCAAACTGGGCATCACACCCAACTTGTCACCACGCACCACCCAGGCCACTTTGGATATATATATTTTTAATTTAAAAAAATGTATTAATCATTTTATTGGGGGCGCTTACAAATCGTATGACAATCCATCATTTAATTGGACTAAGCACACTTGCACATATGTTGCCATCAACATTTCCAAAACATTTTCTTTCTACGCAAGGCCTTTGTATCAGCTCCCTCATTTCCCCTCTTTCCCCCAGTCTCTCACCCTCGGAAATCCTTGATAAATCATAGATGATTGTTGTTATTTCACCCCTTCTGATCGTTAGTAGTTGATTAGTCTAACGTGTGGATGGACTGCATTCCAAATCAGGAGGCTGGCTAATGGCCATAGTTTTAACAGTCCCACCAGTCTCTAGACGACCAATGAGCCTGGTCTTTTTAAAACAGTATGATCACTTTTCATAGAATATTAAAAAATATTCTGAAGAATGCTCCCTAATGGGTAGCTGCTGACTGTAAGAAGAACCTGTATGTGAGTGCCCCTTCTCTAGTCCCTAGCCACACTGTGCTATCAGTGGGAAAAGGTGTGCCTTAAAATGGGGTTTTGTCGTTATTTTATTGTTCTTATTAGTGAGGCTGGGCATTTTTTAGTAGGAGTGCAAATGGATGAAGCTTAGTGGAGAGTTGTTGGCCGATATTAAGTAAAAGCTTAAGTGCATTCCTTTCAAGCCTAAACTTCTATTTTTCAATCGCTCCCTCAGAGAAACAGTCACATATATATACATAGAGCCATGTACGAGGGTTGTTATTGTAATGTTTTCTGAAATAGTAGATAACTAGAATCAACCTGAATAGCCATCAATAAAAGGAGTGGTCAGATAAATATCCAAACCATAGGAAAATGTGTAATTGTTGAAAAAGTGGAACTTGGGGTGGGAGGGTACAGAACTATATGTACCACACAGCTTCGTTCCCTTAAAACAAAGCTACAGATCTCAGTATTCAAGTCATGATTGATAGTAGTCTTGAGGAGATCTGTTATTGTCAGGCACCATTGCTTCAGCCACACTGTCACACAGCACAGCACACTTCCAGACCCTGCGCCACCTTACAGTTGTGATGTTTGAACCCATTGCTGCAGCTGCGGTGTCAGGTCACCTCATTGAGGGGTTTCCTCTTTTCCACCGACCTTCTGCTTCACCAAGCGTGATGTTTTTCTGCCAGGGACTGGTCTTTCTGGTAATATATTCAATGTACATGGAACAAAGTCTCCCCCACTCTCGCTTCTAAGGAGCATTCTGGCTGTACTTTTTTTTTTTTTTTCATCTCAGTGAAGTTTTAAAAAAAGTTTTGCTTTTATTACACAGCAGTCATTTAAAAAAGTAAATGTTAATTGGGAAAAGGGCACAATTCCTTATAAGAGAAAAACACCAAGAAATATGTACAGTATTTCTATTTGATGGTGGGATGACATCTCTCTCTCTCTGGTGGGAGGGGCAGGTGGGGGTGGGAGTAGAATCTTGAAACATAACTTTAAAAATATTGATAATTTAGGTAAATGTTATTGCAGAAAGGCCATCACTATTTATGCTCTCGTTTCTAGAATATGAACGTCTGATGAGCTGGGCTCTGGAAGTTGCCCTAGATTTTGAAAGGCACGCAGTCTCTTGTTCGTTACCTTTCACCCATGGGCTAGGGGTCTGCCTCAGGCCATCTTAAAAAAACCTCCTAGATGACAAGAGTGAAAAGTACTGAGATAGTATTTTACAAACCTAAAATGTTCAGTGCCAAAGAGACTCTGGGTTGTATTCTGAAAACAATTCCTTTGGTTGACCCTTTTGAATTGGGAAGAACCTTTTGCAGGGGCTCACAGGTAGCATGGGATGGTTTGGGCACGTTGGCTTAAATGTTGACCACGTAGGCAGTAGTTGCCATGCTGCTGCGCTTAGTCGTGGTCTCTCTTTGTGGGAGACTCCCTACATCATCTTAATCGTCATGGTTTTCTCAAGAGGGTAGTTTGGAAACACCTAGAGATGAGGAGAAAGAGTCCAGGAAGACATCTTCCCCAACTTTTCCTCAAATGTGAAAAAGGGACTGGGAATGGAGCTAAGCGGGTGAGACCACGCTAACTCATGCCACAAATGGAAACGTTGTCCTTTCCCCTTTCCTTTCAAAATAAGGAGACACCTAGTGGGCACAACATGAAAGTGTCTTTATGAGCGGCAATGGCGCGTTCAGTCAACAACCAGGTAAATTATTTTCAATAATTTCGATAACTGCCTCCATGCCAGGAGCCCTGATGGTGTCGGAGTTACACATTGGGCTGCTGACTGCACAGTTAGCAGTTTGAAGCCACCAGCCGGGACTTGCTACTGCTGTAAAGAGTTACAGCCCTGGAAACCCACGGGGACAGGTCTACCCTGCCCTGTCGCTATCAGTTGGACTCATGTCAGTGGCAGTGAGTTTTTGGGCTCCCATGCCAAATTCTACAAAAGTTTTCTTATTAGGGAAATATTCAAACCTAGTGTCAGATAAGTTATTGAGTAATTGTGGGTATTAAGATATATTATTATATAGCTCTCAGTAGTTTTCAATGTCCTTTCAACATGAAATTTCTCATCATAATAATACGTACTCCATACAGTAGTCTCCCCTACTAGGTTTAGAACTCCCTGAGACGACGAGCCACCCTGGTTTTCTCTGAGTACTTAGCTAAGTGAAAGCTAAGCCAAACTCACATCCGTCAAGTCAATTCCTACTGATAGTGACCCCCTGGGGCAGAGTAGAACTTTCCCTGTGATTTTCTGAGACTGTCGCTCTTTATGGAGCAGAAAGTTTACTTTTTCTCCCAAGGACTGGCTGATTTTGTTATTAGCAGCCTAGTGCCATCAGGGCTCCCTTACTTAGCTCAGAATCTGGTACATGTAGAATGCATGCCTGATAAACTGAACTGCTAAGAGCAACCACTCCATGGGTTGGGGTAGTTTTTGTTCCACCCCCCACCCCACCCCAGGAGAAGAAATGGAAAGTCAAGAGTAAAGAGAGTTGCCCTCCAGCTGAGTAAGTAGAAGAGCTCACTTCAAACCTGGCCCTGTTCTTCTTGACCTTTGCCCATGCACCTCAAAATTATGTAGAAAAGACCTTGTGCCCACAGGAGTACCCACTGGCCATGCGCTGCCCTACTTTGAGTAACAGTGTTCATGTTGATTCCACTGCTGGGGACCATATGGAAGGTCGTAGTGCTTAAATCAGGATACCCATGACGCAAGTGGTGCCTTAGCAGAAGATAGTCCTCAGACTATGATAGATTTCCTGGCATCGTAATAAAGTTTCAGGATGTGGATTTTGTACTTCTAGCCTCATTGATCATATGCTTACTCAACTACCTGGTGTATAGATGTAGTAATTTACTTATGCTACCATGGGCCAGTCAAGGGACGTATAAATCCCAAGGTATCTCTGGCCAGTCTATGTCTTTGGAAAGGCCCTCATTGCTTAGCATGTAAAGGGGTAACATTGGGAGATTGTTTGAATTGTTATTTCACAAACTAGAGTTTGTAGACATATGGAGATTATACTGGTGAGTCCTCAATGTATACAAGTTGATTATGACTATTTATAACTTTAGATTTCCATTTCCATGATCATCTAAAGTTAACATAAGCACCTGCTGGAGTAC
This sequence comes from Echinops telfairi, assembly GCF_000313985.2. NCBI lineage: Eukaryota > Metazoa > Chordata > Mammalia > Afrosoricida > Tenrecidae > Echinops > Echinops telfairi. Next base: position 1,066,146 of record NW_022111379.1, read on the forward strand.
CTGACATCAGGTTTCACTGCCCCATACAAAGTATTTTATCAGTTCCTACACATAATACCATGTGACATTTTTATTGCCTATAGTTCATGTGCCATAAAATTTATCATTTTATTTTTATTTATTTATTTTTTAACATTTTATTAAAATTTTATCATTTTAAAGAGTATATTTCAATCATTTTTAGTACGTTCATAAAGCTTTTCAGGCACCCAACCTACCCATTGCCATCTAATCCATGCTGACTTACAGCAACCCCACACAGTTTCTGAGACAGTAAATCTGTATAGGAACAGCCAGCCTTGTCTTTCTCCCTGGGAGCAGCTGGTGGGTTCGAACTACTGGCCTTGCAGTTAGCCATCTTATACTTAACACCAGGGTTCCTGGTGCAACCACCACCATGATAAATCCCAGCACATATTCACACCCACCCTCAAAAACAGCCCCACTCCCATTAGCAGCTGTACCTCACGCCCCATCCCACCCCAACCCCACTCCCCGCCTCGGCACCGGAACGACGGGTCTCCTTCCCATCTCTATGGAACGTGTCTGTGCAGATAAACGACATCATATGATATGTAGCTCTGACGAATGTTTCTTTCACTTGGTACCGTGTCTCCGAAGTCCATCCGTGTCTCAGTAGATGCCAGTACTTCCTATGTTTTTATGACTGAACATGCCCCCACTGTATTCCATTGTTCATCTACTCATCCATAGAAGCACCATTTGCTTTGTTCCCGCTCTTTGGCTATCATGAATAATGCTGCTACGAAAACCGGTTATCCACAAGCCTATTGTGAAAACCGGTTATCCACAAGCCTATTGTGAAAACCGGTTATCCACAAGCCTATTGTGAAAACCGGTTATCTACAAGGCTTCAGATATGTTATTGGGGATCTGTCACTACTCAGATGTGAGAAATATTAACCCAAGAGACTTCAGTGCTAAGTTAACAGGTTGGACTCATAGAATTCATGGAAGCCGCTCTGACTAAAAGATTCTCAGCCCAAGCTTGTTGACTTTCATATTAATAGAGCGTGGACAACACAGTTCAGAGCCCATCCAAGTCATCTGCTGGTTCCATAATGGAGCGAGCCCCCAATGGCGGGGTGATTAACACCCATCTGGTACATTGGTGAGGGTGGGCGCAGCCCAGAGGCTGAGCAGCTTTTCAGTCCTCTGGGCCTGAATACTGGTAATAATTTATACTGGCTAAAAGCCAGCCAAAAAGAATCACCTGGCCAAACATCCCCATTCATTCTGCTTTCCTTAGAGTGGCCTCCCAGAGGAGCTCTCTGGACAAACAAAGCATGTTGACCCAGTTTGAAGGCCTAGAAAATCATCGTGTGAGTCACTGGGACAACAGAGCAAAGTGCCAAGCTCCTGAGAAACTCTAAACACAGATTTCCAGTGTCATTTGTCTCCCAGTTGGGTGGGACCCAAAGTCCCAGGGAGGCCTGCCGCTGTCCACCTGGCTGCTCCTGCACGTGTTTTCAAAGCTCCTTGACCCTGCTCACGGTGCCACAGAGCCCCGGGTGTGCGCCTCGCAGCAGGCCCTGTGCACAGCAGTTCGGAGTGACAGCTCAGTTGCAGGAAACCAAACAAGCACTGCTACTCAGAGGAGGGCGCACAGCGTCATTTGGGCCAGGCCACAGACTCTCCCTGGGCGGATATGCTGAAGCAGCGGCAAAAAAAAAAGCCAAACTGAACTCCAGGAACCCAAAGCTGTATTTTCACAGTGCTGTTTGTACTTATGAGAGAGGTAGGTCCTTGTGGAAAGAGCCCCTGCGCCTAGGGCTGCTAGCCCAAAGGTCAGTAGTTCAAACCCACCAGCCATTCTGTAGGAGAAAGATGAGGTTTGGGGGCTCCCATAAAGACTTACCGCCTTGGCAATCCCTAGAGAGCAGTTCTCCTTTGTCCTATGATGTTACTGAGGCAGGCTCAATGGCAGTGGGGTTTGTTGTTGTTGTTAAGCATAAAGGGCCTCTGAAGAAGAGTGAATAACAAGGCGGGGTGTGGGGGCGAGGGGGGAGGGGGTGCTTCTGAATATCCAGGACAGCGGAGGACAGAGGAAGAGGGAGGCAGGACAGTCTCCCAGAGCAAACGTGGCCATTTGCTTGCTTAGAAGCAGCAGATCCCGACACTCGCTCGATGGGCCTCTAAATGAGGAGGCAATCTCAAGACATAACATGACCCAGGCTCATATCAATTCATATTTGGTGGGTGATTATTAAATTCCTCCCACTGCAGTAATAGCAAAGGAAGTTCCTCTGCTTCATGTTTTTTTGGGATACATTTTTTAGAAATCATTTTACTGTGGGCTCTTATAGCTCTTATCACAATCCATACATACATCCATTGTGTCAAGCACATGTGTACATTTGTTGACATCATCGTTTTCAAAATATGTTCTTTCTACTTGAGCCCTTGATATCAGCTCCTCATTTCCCCCTCCCCCACTCTTCCTCCCACATGAATCTTTGATCATTTATACATTTTTCCCCCATGTCTTACACCGACCACTGTCTCCCTTCTCCCCCCTTTCTGTTGTCCCTTCCCCTGGGAAGGGGTTATATGAAGATCATTATGATTGGTTCCCCTTTCTACCCCCACCTTCCCCTTCCCCTCCTGATATCTCTAGTCTCATTATTGGTCCTCGGGGCTTTATCTGTCCTGGATTCCCTCTGTTGTGAGCTCTTATCTGTAGCAGTGTACATGCTCTGGTCTAGCCAGATTTGTAGGTAGAACTGGGGTCATGATAGTGGGGGTTAGGGGGATGGGGAGGAAGCATTAAAGAACTAGAAGAAAGTTCTGTGTTTCATCAGTGCTATACTGTACCCTGACTGGCTTGTCAGGATAAACTTTTATGCCCTAAAAAATAGAAGCATGGATACTTAGAGGAAGACAGTTGTGTTGAATATTTTCCATGGCATGCCTAAGTTTTTGGTGTCTCTAGGCCCATTGCTCCCTCCCTCCCCATTGTGCTTTCTCCCTTTCCTTTTCCATCTCTACTTCGCATAGAGCTAGGAGAGAAACAACACCTCCTGAAGATTTGCAGTGACAGGCTCTTCACACCTAACCCTGGCACTGTGACTGCAGGTTGCTTCAGACCTACTACTGCCCCCTGGGTTCTGTCTTCATCCTCGAAAGCCTGCCGTGTGCTCAGGGTGCTGGGGGCTTTTGCAGAGCCAGGGGGTCAGCCCCATGCCTGCCCTCTGGGCGCTCAGGTGGAATATTAAAGGAGAACTGGAAGGAATACTCAGAATTACAAGATGAAGATAAAAGAAGGGCAGTATCAAGTAAGGGTAAAGCGTCCACTTCTCCCATTGTACCTTCCAAGTAAGGGTAAAGCGTCCACTTCTCCCATTGTACCTTCCAAGTAAGGGTAAAGAGTCCACTTCTCCCATTGTACCTTCCAAGTAAGGGTAAAGAGTCCACTTCTCCCATTGTACCTTCCTGGCACATGACAGCAATGCACTAGCAGCCTGTCCATTTGAACTTTCTACGATGGTGGAGATGTTTCAATCTGCACTGTCTAATCCAGCATCAATCCCCAACCTGTGGCCGTGGAACACCTGAAATGCGGCTTGGGAAAACGGAAGAGTTGGCGTGTTTCTTTGGCTTCACTGATTCACATAGCTACATGTGACTCGTGACCGTGGATGGTTTTGGGCACTAGTGTTTTAAAGGACAGCAGAGGAAAGTAGGAGGCCAGACTTCCTGATCACACTGCAGCTCCTCTGTTTTACTGGCCTGTAACCCTTACTAGGAAAGACACTATGCACAGACCATTGTAAGACAGAGTTAATACTGTCTGTGATGGTGGTGGGCTAAGTCAGGTGGGTGGAACTTGAGGTGGGAGGAAGGAGTCCTTGGCCAGTGCGCTCAGTCAACAAAACTGACTACAGTATCTGGAAGAGGCCGCAAACCAGGATGACCCCCGTGTGCTGCCAAATGATTGCAGTCCCACTGAGGCCTCCCACTCACCGCTCCATTTACGTTTTCTCGGTTTTCCTGGGGTCTTTCATTTTATTCTGAGAAGCAGGCAAGACAAAGATGATCAACTCCATTTTACAGATGAGAAAACAGTGGCGGGGGTGGGCAGACGAGAGAATTGGCTGGCACAGCTTCCCCCCAAATCCTCCACCAGGAGCCAGAGTCTCCCCGGTGGGTCAGGGACAGGAGCCTCTCTCAGTCCCCGTCCTTTCACCGCTCCTCTTGAGACTGGACCTCTCACTGGCTGAGTCACAAAAATGCTTGACGGAAGCCCTTTCTCTGGAAGATGGCAGCTGCGACTTGCCCAGCTGTGGCTCCCATCTCGGTGAAGAAACGCTTTCTCTCTCTAGCTCACCCTGTCTCTCTCTCACTGGCCGAGTCTCTCAGTTAATGCCTGCTACTCAGACACTTTCAGCAACTCCGTTTTAATCTAGACCTGTGTACATCCACTTGCCTGTGTTTTCCTGCCTATACGTATTTAATCGGTTTCTTTTAATGCCCACGAGTGAGAACCCTGTGTTCTGAAAAGAGTTCTGGGAAAACAGAACGACTTGATTTAACACTCAAGCCGGAAACCCAGTCCTTGTCTTATGGGGCACAACATCTCCCCCTGTTGATCGAGGTGAGTAAATTTACCATGGAATTGTGTTTTTAGGAAACAACTTTACTGAGGTATGATGCACGTCTTTAAAGCGGATAGTCTGCTGTACATGACCTGTGAAGCCACCACAGTCCAGACAGTGGTCATTTCTATCACAGTCAGCTTTTCCATTTCAGGGTAAACAGAGCAACGGTTCAGTACTGTTTGGTAACAGAAGTGCTGTTGTCAGTTGCCATGGAATTGGTGCTGACTCATGGTGACCTAATGCGTCGTAGAATGGAACACTCGCCGGTCCTGCGTCATCTTCATGATTGTTTGAGTCCATGGTTGCAGCCTGTCCACTCACGGAGAGCTTCCCCCATCTTTACTGACCCTTCCACTGGTGATGTTCTCCTCTAGCAATCAGTCAAAGCGAATGGATTGAAGTCTCACAATATTCTGTGCTCCAGATAATTTTCATTGGCTAGATTTTGGCACAACAACGGTGCTGCAGGACAAATATTGGGTTACTAACCCCAAGGTCAATGGTTCAAACCCACCAACTGCTTCTTGGAAGGAAGATGAGGCTGCCTACTCCCGTAATCTGGCTAGACCAGAGGGTGTACACTGGTACAGATAGGAACTGGAAACATAGGAAATCCAGAGCAGATGATCCCTTCAGGACCAGTGGTGTGAGTGGTGATACTGGGAGGGTAGAGGGAGAGTGGGCTGGAAAGAGGGAACTGATTACAAGGATCTACATGTGACCTCTTCCCTGGGGGACAGACAACAGAAAAGTGCGTGAAGGGAGACGTCAGACAGGGCAAGATATGACAAAATAATAATTTATAAATTATCAAGGGTTCATGAGGGA
>NW_022111379.1:1071926-1078107 GCF_000313985.2 Echinops telfairi
TTATTTTTACAAGTAGATAGGCCTTTCTCATAGTCTGTTGTAGTCAGGAAAGTCCCTTAAAGCCTGCCCAGGATGGATGACTCTTCTGATGTGTGAAATACAAGGACATACTGTAACTTCCAACATGACAGCAATGCACACGTTACCATGGCATCCTCGTAAATATAATGGTATGTACGCCCCCAACCCTGGAGGGCCACCTCTATTCCAGTCTCTGGGCTCATTGGAGAGGCAGTTCTCCATTTGATCTCTACTTGGCCCTGGTGGCAGAGTGCACTACCCATTGAACTGCTAACTGTAAGGTCAGCGATTCAAACTCACCAGCCACTCCTCTGGAGAGAGATGAGGCTCTCCATCCTCACGAAGATCAAAAGTCTCCGAAACCCAAAGGGAGAGCTCTACACTGTCCTACAGGGTCGCTGTGAGTCGGAATCAACTGGACAGTGGGTTTGGCTCTTTCACCTACCCTCCCGTGACAATAGTCCTCATTCTGTTCAGTGTTAACGCCTTCCATGGAATTTTGGTCCCTATTCCCTTCTTTCTTTCCAGAGACTCCCCTTGATGATCATCCGCGCTCTCTGCTGAAATGTCCTTATCCACTGATTCCTTTTCAGCCTTAAAAGAGAACAATTACAACCGAATGAAAAACAAAATACTTCTTCTGTCTCCCTATTTCCCCTTTGAGTCACTCGCTGCTCTATCTCATGTCTTCTCTCCATTGCTAAACTTCCAGAAATAGATCTCCCAACTCACCCTCCCATTCCCCCACTTCCCTTCTCTGAGAGAGCCGCTACCCACGTCGCCCACTGATACTGGTCTTCACTAGGCCACTCATTACCTCCCTGTGGCCACAGGCAGTGAGCCCATCGCAGCCCTTACCAGACCCAGACACTCCCAACTGCTCTATCCTTTGAAAAAAGAGCTTTGTTCTTTGTGCAAAAAATAATTGTTGCCATATTGGAAAGAAAACCAGTCAAATAAGATAAAAGTATCAGGAGACTCCTCCTAGGCTGTCACCCTGTCACAGGCCTGCCCACTGCTACAAAGCCACTGCTGCGAAGAAATAGTGGTGTCAGGCAGCCATCTGTGCAGTTCCAATCCCAGAAATTAGACACTATTCTAACTTTGGGAAAATCCCATCCTTTCTCTGTTTCGGACTTCATACCCCAAGCCAAACTCATGACTATCAAGTTGCTTCCAACTCTTAACCCCCCTATCTTGGGTTTTTATGAATACCAACCTTTGCTGGGGCAGAGAGCCTCATCTTCATCCTGGAAAGTGACTGGTGGGTTTGAACAGCTGACCTTGAGGTTGGCAGGTCAACACTTAGCCCACAGCAATTATAAAAACAACTCACTGCCATCAAGTCAGTTTCATCCCAGAGGGACCCTATAGGACAAAGTAGAACTGCCCTGTGGGTTTCGGAGGCCGTGCGTCTGTACAGAGGCTGCAAGTTTTGTCTTTCTCCTACAGAGTGACCAGGAATTATAACTGCTGACCAGAGCTCCTGCCCAGCAACTATACTCACAAACTCCAGACTCAGATCTGCGTCATAGCAACTGTACAGTGCCGGGTAGAACGGCTCCTGTGGGTTTATCAGGCTGTAAATCTTTGCCAGAGTAGAAAGCCTCATTTTTCTCCTATGGAGTGGGTGGTGGTTGCGAACTGATAACCATATGGTTTCCAGGCCTATGTGTAAACCGTTACACGTGCTCACAGCAATCATAGAAGGCAAGGAGAATTCAAACAACAACTCTTCAGCTCCCGTTTGAAGAGTTGCTGTAAGGCCTTCCCTCAAGAGGAACTGCTGGCCGTGTCTACAAGCAGGTCCCTTGCTGGTCTCTCTACGCAGGAAGCCTGTCTGGGCTTGGCTTTCCTGATAGCCACCAGCTGTTTTTCCATTCCCATAGCTTATCTTTGTGTGAATGATAAGAATGAAATAAATATACAGGCATCTAGGATCTCCTGAGGCTGACCATGCGACTTTAAAAGAGTCTGGGTTTCCAGACACATATACAAAATGAGATTTAAAACTAATATTTTACTCAAGATAAAGTACAAAGAAGGAAATAAAAATCACCCCCAAATCCTATCACCCAGAGCAACAGCCATAATAATTTGGGTGACATCCTTCAGACATCATTATATATAGCATTGGTGGGATTCAAATAATTGAACAACCAGTTCGTTGCCCTAATGACCAAGGTAAGTCTAAAAAAAAGATATACCGAATGATAGTTTGCTATTTTCGATGGTTAATACTTAAATAAGAACAATGAAAGAGGTACACAAAACTAGATTATAAGAAAGAGCTTTAAAAGATTAATAATACCTGACATAAGGCAGTAGCACTGTTATTTAGGATATTTCCACATTGCTCACTTGCAATATTCTTCGCTTTTATCTGAGCAGCATCGCCTGTGTGATTTCTCTTTAACCATCTTTTCACTGGAGGAGTAGGATCCCATTCCTTTAGAGGTAGGTCAATTAGACAATAGTCATTGGGTTTGACAGGTTAGAAACAGTGAGGCAACTTCTCTTCTATGAACATATGATGTTCACCTTTGAAAAGCCCCTTTCCGCTTCTGCTGAACTTACGGCAATTGTTCTGACAATACTTTTAGCTCTTTGAACACTTTCAGAAATTGCATAATTCATGCAAAATATCTTGGGAATTTGGGGACTAACGCAAAGCTGAAATGAAGGACAGCACATCAACCTCTGGTTGTCTGGCACTTTTCCTCCTTGTGTTATGTGTTTCTTTGCTGCAGTAACACACGCAAGGGAGTACAAACGCCGTATTTCATCAAAAGTATAATGAATTTTATGAAATGAAGAAATAAATATTACATAGTTCCATATAATTTTTTATACCTATGGGTGATGAACTATGGGGCACTTAGAATACACTGTTGCACAGATTAAAAAAGGAATGTAAATTTGTGATTTCCACGTTGGTGGCTACCCAGTCACCTGCCTTAGAGAGAAACTTGATTACAAATGCCACTTTAACTATTGATTTGCTGAACGCAACAAAAAATTAGTTGCCGGTTCTGCTGAGCTGCTGTGAACTGGCTGCATCCCACCACTGCTTTACAGAATGTACATAATGGGATCATAATTTGCATGCTATTCCGCAATACTGACATAATTATACAGTTATAACTGCATAATAGGTATTTCAAGTCAGTAATGATAGAATAGAACTACAGCCTAACACTATGACTGTACAAGTTACAGTGATTCCATTGTATTTATGAATCATGATTTATACACCCATTTTCCTATGATTGAGATTGTGGGTTGTTTGCATATTTTGACCCCATAAAAAAAAATTGGTCAATATCAACTGTTCAGCTTTTTGTATTTGCTCAGCCTCTCTTGAGGGGGCATATACATTGTACAGTTTGACACATTTAGCCTGCTCCCCTTGAAGGAATGGCTCACCAACACCGGGTTTGAGGACATTCTTTGCACCCTCTTATTCACATTGAGTTTTATCAGATCATGGTTCTGGATTCAGCTTTGTAGACGATTTAAATCTTTGATAAAATTAAGTACTTTTTCTCCAATTAGTTAGCATCGCTTGATCACGCTTATTGTTTAATTATTTAGTGTGAACTAACCTGTGTCACCGTATTTCCTTTCAATTTTTGTGCTTCTGTGGTTTATCATTGTTTTCCACTGTCTAGTAAGTTCTCTGTTTTCTTTGGAATTTTTTCCTGCTGGTAAGTTGGAAAGTATTTCCCTATAAGTAGTTATTTTTGCCTTTCCATTATATACTTTAGATGTCTCTTTCTCAATCCAAACTGTAGTGACCTCTCTAACAATAATCACAATAGCTAGCATGGAGTATACATTTACTATGCAGTCATGCTGTACTCTTTCCTATCCCTTTCTCTGGTCTCCAGACCTGGGGCATCTCATCTGAGTTGCAGACGCTTAAAATTCCTTTGGAAAGTAAAATCAGACCTGATTTTGTTTAGGTTCAGATAACACCCCTGCGTCCCACTGATGGAGTGACCATGATGATTTCTGTTTAGTCTTACTGACTGTCTTTCACTTGCACCCCTACAGATCAATAGCAGTGCAGGGAAATTATTACTTAACCAGTCAAAACGACTCTAGTTTAAGCTGGCTTTCCAAAACCAAACCCAACTCACTGCCATCGAGTCCATGCCGACTCCACGCCACCCTATAGGACAGGGGAGAAGTGCCCTGTGGGCCCCTGAGACCACGACTCTACAGGAGTAGAAAGCCTCATCTTTCCCTTGCAGGGCAGCTGGTGCTTTTGAACTGCTGACCTTGCGATTAGCAGCCAACATGTAACCTCTAGGCCACTAGGACTCCTTGCATATAGGTAATTTCATTCAATCTTCACAGCAAAACCATGTAACTGTCTCTATCTCCCACATAAGGAGCACTGTGGGTTAGGGATTAGGCTGCAGACATCAAGGTTAGCAGTTGAAACCCACCAGTCGATTCTTGGGGGAAAGATGAGGTTGTTCACTCCCATATTTACAGTCTCAGAAAACCTACATAGGGTTGCTATGAGTCAGAATCGTTTCAATGGCTGTGTTTAATCTCCCACATCAAACACACACACACACACACACACACACACACACACACACACACGCAAACAAACTCACTGCCACCCAGTTAGTACAACTCACAGTGACCCTGTCGGAAAGGTAGAACTGCTCCTGTGAGGTTCTGAGACTGTAACTCTTTACAGGAGTAGAAATCCCTGTCTTGCTCCACAGAGTGGCTGGTGGTTTTGAACAGCCAACCTTGCCGTTCGCAGCCTAACTCATAGCCGCTATGCCAACAGGAAACTGTGCTTTGAAGAGAAAGCCTGAATGTGGAATAAAGTTAAAAATCATTACAAAAGACTAGACTTACTGGTCTTATAGAGAATGATGGAACACCCCCCCCCCCCCGCCCCCCGCCAGATAATCGTCCCTAATCACACCAAAACCAAAGGAAACCTGGGACTGGCCCCTCCTCAGGATCACATTTCAGCCAAGCATTAGTAAAGCGAATACTAACGTGCACCCTAGAACAATTAACAGCATAAGACCTGAAGAGCAGCCTTTGCCCCAAAACAAAGTCCAGAAGCCAGGAAGGGCCAGGAAAGAAGGACAGATGGAAACCAGGAACTCAGAGAGCTCTGTTCCATTGAGGGGCCTGCAGCTAATGTCATAAAACACAGTGTGTCCGAAGTGTTGAGTGGGCGAACAATTGGCTCTGTTAATGGTCACCTACCCCCCAGTAACATGCTCTAAAAGAGAATGAGAAAGAGCCCGTGTGATTTGTTTTTGTGCTCAGTGCTCAGTGGGTGTTATTTGGCTAATGATACTGGACCGGTCACTACATTTTAAACTAAGGAATACAATAATGAAAACAAGGCAAGGGGACCAGAGCTTACTGGATTCTCACTCCATGTTACATGTTCCACATACTTGTCTCAAGTGAGTCTGGTAGCAATGCTGGGGTAGCCATCCTTTCCTCGTCTCACAGATGGGACAGCTGAAGCTGAGAGGGGTCCCTACTGCCTGTGAGGAACTCAGACTTAAATACCAGTCTATCTGATCTGAAGCCGGTGGTATTCCCGCTATCTCACTTCCTAAACACATGATTTTAGAATGTTCTTCAATATTTGTCAGTGTGGCCTCCACTTTCGCAGGCACAGGTTTAGCTGACAAACTTCCCCATCTCCTTGTGGCATCCTCTTTCACGCCCTTTGGCCAAGGTGGCCTTCCTTGGGGGCATCATGGCTGTGGGGAGAGTGCTTGCTGGATGCCTTCGGAGGGTGTCTAGAAGTTGGGTTGCTGCCCTGCCCGCCGCACACCTGCTAGCAAGACTGTAACTCATTAGGGGAGTAGGCTGTCTCATCTTTCTCCAGTGGAGCAGGTGGCGGCAGTTTTAAACTGCCGATCTTGTGATTGGCAGCCCACAATGAGAAGCTAATGCGACAAGGAGATGCCACAAGGAGATGCCACAAGGAGAAGCTAATCCCTCAGTTCCTCAGTGAAAATGAGGAACTCCCCCAATAGGATAGTGGATACGACATTAGGCTCAAAACAGAAACAAAAAAACAAGCTCACTGCCATTGAGTCAGTTCTGAGTCACAGGGACACTACAGGACAGGGTAGAACTGCCCCTGCGGGGTTCTGAG
>NW_022111379.1:1079176-1081040 GCF_000313985.2 Echinops telfairi
CAGCTCACTGTTGGCCGCAGTGCAGCCGGAGCAGACAGGAAGTGCGAGGTCTCTTTTAATAAACCAATAAACAATAAATGTGTACCATATTCTTCTTCATAGAAAAATAAGACATCCCCTGAAAATAAGACCTAGCGCATCTTTGGGAGCAAAAATTAATATAAGACACTGTCCTATTTTGGGGGAAACAGGATACATCTAATCACTGCTATTGAGTCAGTTCTGACTCAGTGACCCTATCTGACGGAGTAGAACCTCCTCTGCATTCCTAAGGCAAACTTGGTTTTGGAGTAGAAACACCATTGTTCTCCCTTGGAGCAGCTGGTTTTGAACTGCTAACCTTGAAGTTAGCAGTCCAACGAGTAACCCATTATGCCACCAGGGAGCCTTCTTTTTCATTTCAAAACCCAAAACCAAACCTACTACCATCCAATCAATGCTGACTCATAGCAACCCTACAGGGCAGGGTAAAACGGCCCCTGTGAGTTTTCGAGGTCGGTTAACTCTTTATGGGAGTAGAAAGTGCCATTTTTCTCCCTCAGAGCAGCTGGTGGTTTCGAATTGCTTACCTTGCAGTTAGCAGCCCTGTCAATAGCCACTAATCCACCAGGGCTCCTTTTTCATCAACTATCCTGTTTTTGTCTTGAAGCAAACATTTCTTTCAATGTTTTAAATAAATTCATTTTAAGCTATTTTTTAGATTGATCTATTATCTTGACTTTGGTAAGTACACCTTGTCTTGTTGTTTCTGCCTTTGATGCTTGAATTGATCTGATGCAGAGATGCTCCCAGGGAATTCTGTGTGGGATGGATTTTGATGGTGTTTCTAACAGGACACCTACACAATCTGCTTCAAGGCCCTGCAGGGTTCACTAATTGTAGAATAGCTTTATGTTTAATTCTTAGGTCAGCATTTCTGCATCAGGCAAGAAATTAAGTGTGTGTCTTCATACAGATATCCGCCGAATGAATTAGTTCTTTATTTCATTTGGTATTGTGTAGGCACCAAACTAGTTGAATGGAGTTCATGATTTTAAAATCTGTCTCATTTTCCTCAAAGTTGTTTTCAGCTTCATATTTCAATTTTGTTTCAAAGTAGTAAAAATGGAGCTCTCATTTAAATTCTTTTTTATGTTGCTGTAAACAGCAAGGTTTACTGTTTTAAATTAAATCAACAGTTCAATACTGTGGCACTCCCCACCCCCACAACGCCTTCTCTATTAGCTCTTGCTGGGTTTTCCTCCGGGATGGAAGGCAGTGAGGCTTGAAGAATAGGCTTCTTGTCTATAATTTGCAGACTTGATTGGAATGCACTGTGAATTATCCTTGTGAAACCATAATGATCCACTGCTTGTTTGGGGAGTTGGAAACTATTGATTCACGTTCCGCCCCAGGAGATAGATGAAGCTTCTCTTGGGTGCATTACAGGGTGGGTTGGGTTTCTGCTTCCTGCCAACATGCAAACTATTGCTCACTTTTTCATCTGGGACAAATGGGAGTCTTCCTTTACTCTGGCAGAGTTTGATAGAGAGCTTCATGTCTTTGCATATCTTTTGCTCAGTGTTACCCCATTATGCCAATAATGACATGAGATTTCTCTGCCATTGGAAAGTATGGTTAAGACCTATGTTGTCCCACCCAAGGGGAGGGTATTGTTTATGTTTCTCCACTGGGAAAGAGGGACCAGATTTCAACCCAGTGCTCCAAGATGTGAATGCAACATGCTGGCGTGGAGTAGGGAGCCAGTGGAGAGGTCTGGGGGGCCAGGCCCAATCCCAACGACTACGTGGACACCTGCCCCTCCCCCCAGAAGAATTTATTTCAAAGGATGGCATTGAATCTGCAGCTCCGGGAGAGGGACATA
>NW_022111379.1:1083481-1086280 GCF_000313985.2 Echinops telfairi
TCTATTGCACAGCCTTGTGTGGACGGACATTCCTAAAAAGAGGAAAGCCCACAAATACCTCACAAGCATTTGTTTCTTTCAGTCTGCTGCTCGCTGCCTGTGCTTCCACGCACTGTTTGGTTGTTGGTTGGTTTTGAAGGTGTTGTGATTTTGGTATGAGTTAATACTTTACTACTAGAATACAGGCAAATGCAAAGGGGATACAACACACCACCTTTAAGTTAGTTTCCCATTTAACATTCAAACACAAATTGCTCCAAGACTTGGGTGGCTAATCCTGCAGTGTGTCAGCACTCTCCCCGTTTCAGCCTGGCTTTCCCCTCCCCTCCCCTCCATCCCTTCTCATCTCTGCTTTTGGAGGGACAAATGCGAGGTAGACTTGCCTGCACTGTTTGTTTCGCTCTCCCTTTCTATTTGTTAAGCTCCAGTAGGTGAATTTGCATGCTTTAGCATGAGTTCAGGGGCAGTGACTTATTTAACATGGCTCTTCTAGCCCAAGTCTCTAAATGCCACCAAAGTCCTTTTCCTGCATGAGTCTGGTAAGAACGTAGGGGGATATGATGCTAGGATTCGCCTGTGAATAATTGTGAACAGGAGTCCCTGGAGTGCTATCCTGCTGCCTATAAAATGAGCCCGCTGAGAAGCAAGAGGAAGGGTCTCATTACCAACGAGAGTCGGGAGTGGAGCTGGGGTCATCTGGATTTGAGATCCTTGCACAGTGAATCTCTTGGATCCAGATGATAGGCACAGCTACCGAGGAGCAGCAGCAGAACCAGGAGCCAGAGCGTGGACAACCCGCCGAGCAAGTAGAGCTGAGTGCTGGCTGGCACACAGGTTATGCAGGCAGCTGGTTTGCAGAGTGGGGTGCCTCTGGGCACTTAATTGGAAAAGTTGAGCTTGCTGACTCAAGGAAGTGGAGCGGAGTGTCTTCAAGCTGAAGCTTATTGGAGTGGGGTGTCTCTGGGCACTTAATTCAGGGAGCTGGGTTTGCTGACCTACGAAGTTTGAGCTGAATGCCTTTGGGTTGAGGTTTAGAGTGGGGTGGTATGCCCCTTTGGGCACTTATTAGCAAACTGGAAAGAACTTTGTGTTGTGTTTGGGTGAACAAGTCAACCTTGAGCACTTCTCACTGGCATTACAACCTGTTAACCTCCTTATATAGCCTGCTCATAAAATCATGAATGTTATGTGTGAGTTCTGTGTTGCCATTGCAAGGTATATTCGAACCCAGAATTCAAGTCAAGAATATTAATTGAGACAACACACGGATCATCCCTGATGCCCTGATTCTAGCATCATCACCTGCCGCTTCCCGTTGATTCTGTGAACTGTAAATAGCCCTTCAAGTAATGCCCTCACTGTTTTGCTGAAGTTAGCTTGTATCTCTTGCTTGGAACCAAATAAATCTAATTGATACACTAGGGTTGAGATCCTGGCGCCACTACATTTAAACGTTTGCTCTTGAGTAAGTCTCCCTGAGCCTATGTTTTCTTAAAAGGAAGTAAAATTTAATTTTCAAGGTACTGCCAGGGTAAGAGATACTGTATGTAAACTCGCCCACCACTATCAAGTGGATCTTGACTCACAGTGACCATATAGTACAAAGTAGAACTGACCCCTGTGGGTTTCTGAGACCTGAGGGGAGTAGAAAGCCTCATCCTTCTCTCACAGTGCAGGTGGTAGCTTCGAACTGTACACCTTATGGTTATCAACTGAAGTGTAACCCACTACCACCAAGGTTCAACAATTGTAACTCATAGTTCAGTGGTGTTGCACAACTGAATACTGTCCTAGACTCTCTAGCTCATACCGAGTTACACCATTAGAGTATCAAATGCTATATGCATACATGATAAATGTGGGAATAATGACTATTTCCTATGCTGTAAATGGTGTCGAGGCCTCTCTGACTCCTGGTTTCTCTACTGCCACGAGGTCTGATATGCCCCCATGTTCCATCCTTCTTTACTTATTCTGACCCCCCACAATTCCCCGCATGTCATTCTACATCTGTGCTGGTTCAGTAACACAGAACTCACAGACAATTCTCAGGGTTAAAGGGGTTTATTAGGGGAGTTACCAGGTTACCAAAAGTCAGGATCAGTAATACAAACTTTGGTTCACACCAACATCTCTCCTCAACCAGCAACCAAGTCTCTCTGTGATCCTCAGTTTCTCAGCCACGTGGTCCCTCAGCCTCTGCCTGTGGCTCTGTCTCACAGTCACATGATCTGTGCTGCTCCTCTTGCCCTGTCCCATAGTCTCTGTGCCCATCTCTCGTGCCTCTGGTCTCAGCTTCGGCCACTCAGACAGTCCTGCTTTACTGATGGCCCTCAGCTTTCTCCCTTTTTCCTGCTTCAAAGATGGCTCACCCTTAGAGGCAGGGAGGTGGGTGGAGCAGGGTGGTAACTAAAATGGACCAATTCGCTATAGTAGAGTTACACACACCCTATTTTAGCAGAAGAATTCAGCTTGTTTACACTGGTTTGGCAGAACCCAAACGTAATTTTTGTAGAGTTCAGCAAACTGCTTGTTAAAATGGCCCTTGGAATTGGGGCTCTCTCTAAGGTGGGCAGCTGGTCAATGTGGAAATCACAAGTTCATATCCCTGACTCTTTTAATGTTCATCTGAGCAACAGTATATTCTAAGTGCTCCTAATAATGTTCATTGTATCCATAGGTATAGAAAATTAGACAGAAGTATGTTTGTAATACTTATTTACTCATTTCATAAGACTTGTTATACTTTTGATGAAATACTACATTTTTATTCCCTTCCATGTGTTACTTCAGTAAAAA
>NW_022111379.1:1087347-1089625 GCF_000313985.2 Echinops telfairi
CCCGGCATTAGGTCCTCATTTTCCCCCTCCCTCCCCGCTTCCCCCTCCCTCATGAGCCCTTGATAATTTATAAATTATTATTTTGTCATATCTTGCCCTAGTTCTCTAATGCTTCCTCCTCCCCACTATCATGACCCCAATTCTACCTTACACATCTGGCTAGACCAGAGCATGCATGCCGGTACAGATAAGAGCTGGAAA
Source organism: Echinops telfairi (assembly GCF_000313985.2). Classification (NCBI taxonomy): domain Eukaryota; kingdom Metazoa; phylum Chordata; class Mammalia; order Afrosoricida; family Tenrecidae; genus Echinops; species Echinops telfairi. The sequence goes on from NW_022111379.1 coordinate 1,087,549, forward strand.
CACAGTGAATCCAGGACAGACAAACCTCTCAGGACCAATATTGAGAGTAGTCATACCAGGGGGGGAAGCGGAAGGTGGGGAAAGATAGGGGGAACCAATTACAATGATCCACATATAACCCCTTCCCTGGGATATGGACAACAAAAAAGTGGGTAAAGGGAGACATCGGTCAGTGTAAGACATGAAAAAATAATTTATCAATTATCAAGGGCTCATGAGGGAAGAAGGGTAGGAGAGGGGAAATGAGTTGATACCAAGGACTCCAGTAGAAAGAAAATGTTTTGAAAATGATGATGGCAACATATGTTCAAATGTGCTTGATACAATGGATGTATGGATGGACTGTGATAAGAGCTGTATGACTTTTAAATGACAATACAATGACTTTTTAAAAAAAGAAACAATATGGAAATATCAGCAGTTTTATTGGCTTTTTGTCAGGTATCATTCAATAGTTTCATTAATATTTAAGACTTATAGTTGTGTACCTCTTTTATTGTTCTTATTTAAGTATTGACTGTTTAAATTAATAAACTGCCTTTTGGTGTGTGTATATATATATATTTTTCATTAAAATAGTCATTCGGGCAGTGAGCCAACTATTAAATTATTTGAATCCCACCACTGCCCTATTTGCATAATGCCATCCAATCATTTGGTGGGCATTACAGAGACATGGGTAGAAGTCCCATATTGAGAAATTTCACTCCACCACACCGGTTTGCCAAATCCTGTTGTGGGACTGGGTTTCAATGTTGTCTCCTCTATGTTGATCCCTCTCAAGGGGCAGCACCCTTAAATGACACTGCAAAGCAAAATAATGGGGTGATGGAAGAGAAAATAATCTGTCTCCCAAGAAAGGTCTGCCTTGTAGATAATCAGAAAGTTTAAAAAACAATACGTCCAAGGGGTTTATAGTGAAATCTTTTAAAATTGCTGAGATCAGAGAAGATGACTAGTAGCTGCCTGGGAAGTCAGTTGTAAGAGATACATTTTCCCAGGTGTTTCTCCTGATGATTGAGTCGATGTCATCATGGTGTACAGGGAACCTGGCGAGGCAGTGAGTAAAGGCTGGGCTGCTAACAGAGAGGGATTCAAACGCACCCGCTGTTCTGAGGGAGGGTGCTGTGGCAATCGTCTCTCTCCAGGTGACAGCTGTGGGAGCCCTCTGGGGCGGTTCCTCTCTTCCTAGCGGGTTGATAGGAATCAGAACCGAGTTGGTAACAGTCAACGAAAACATGCCACTCGTATCTAAGTGACATCAAATGGATTTTAATTAAGTTCTCACTGAACGTTACCACAAAAAGGAGGGTGGAAAAATGAAACTATTCAGTAATAAGGCCCTTTAGATGCTGAAGCTTTTAGACACTCCTCTCATATCGCCCAAGTCAACCCTCACAGCAAACATCAGAACACTTAGATCTTTTCTTAAGTTGAATTATTTATGTCTTTGTCTTTCTTAGATGATAAGTGAGAAAAGCTGAATGAAAGATGGAATGATTGCTACTGAAGTATTTACATGTGGGATATGGCATCTGAGATTTGTTTCAAAAAAACATGTTCAGGTGGGAGTAGCTAATATGAATGGGCCAGCATTGGCCACAGGTAATGTTTTGTGGGGACTGGGTAATTGTACATGGGTTTCATTATTTTAGACTGTATACTTTCTTATGTGTTTAAACATTACCATAATAAGACATTTGTAAAAATTGAATGTCAAATAGTTAAAATAAACATGCATGAAACAAAGACGGGAAAGAAACACAGGACAAGAGTGATAGTAGCTATTAAACTTGAGACAAACTTAAAGACAAACCAGTGGCCATGGAGCCAATGCTGACTGATGGCTGCTTGTGTTTGTCAGAGTAGAACTGTTCTTCGTAGGATTTTCAAAGGCTGACTTTTCTACATATATTTAATGAGATCCAACTGTAGACAAGAATCAGGGCTAGGGACACAAAGAATTATTTAACAAATCTGGCTAAACCAGAGGATGTACATTGGTACAGATAGCACCTGGAAACACAGGGAATCCAGGACAGATGACTCCTTCAGGACCAGTGGTGAGAGTGGCGAT
>NW_022111379.1:1089888-1109314 GCF_000313985.2 Echinops telfairi
CAAATGTTTTGAAAATGATGATGGCAACAAATGTACATATGTGCTTGACACAATGGATGGATGTATGGATTGTGATAAGAATTGTTCAAATCTGCCATGTTTTTTTAAAGCTTAACATTCAGTGGCAAGGAGAGCAGTTAGCTGACAGTGTCTGGCTCTTGGTGCTTCGGGATCCACTTTAGCTATTGATCCAGAGCCACAGTCTTCCCAGATAGCCCACAGCTGAGCCTGAACGAGAGCCATGGGCTTGGCGGGGTCTGCTCCCAGGAAGACTCCTGTAACGGGCAGTCTTGCTCCAGAGCACCTGTAGGGGAGGGTCAAGACTCAACTCTGTCGAATCTGCATCCTAGTTGGTCCTGCTTGTCTGTCTTCACAGGTGTTAGCCCTTGACAAGTCCATTGTACTTGAATCTTTATTTTACAAGTTTTTAACTTAAAGAGTGAAAAAAATGTGTCTCAAAGTATTAGTACTATTTGAAGAAAGAGGGAGAGACTATCAGTATATTTCAATTTCTAGTAATAGAAAGTGTGGTAGGTACATAGTCTGTTGTTGATTTGAGACTTATGAGTGAAGGGGTGGAGTTTGGCTTGTCACTCAGGTCGCAGCTTGATGACCTCATTTGGAGGTGCTAAGGAGATAAATAGCTCGCAGTAGGCGGGACACACACTCTCTCCCTGAGAGATATTACTGACAATGAGCTTGATTGAGCTATGCTGATGCAGCCAGAGTTCTGGAGCCAAAGGAACTACGTAGAGACCCCTGCCAGTGCTGAGATGCTTCCACCGCCACTGGATCCACAATACTTCGCACCCACTGGTCTGTGATTTTCCTGCATTCGGCGGCATTGCGTGTGTTTAGAGTTTGAAGAGGAATTTATAGATTGGTATCAGACATACAGGCTAATATCAGACTTACGGATTTGATCTGGACTGGTCTGGGATGTTTTCTGACTACAGGTTACACAGTAATGAGGGGTGGTCTAGGGGCATACATGCAATAGGAAGAGGAGGGACAGCCGGTTTGGCCTGTCCCTGGCCCAACTGATATACAATTGCTCTTGTATATAAAGCTCTTTCTTATACACATGAGTGTCTATGAATTTGTTTCTCTAGTCAATCCAGACTAACAGAGAAAGTAGGCATAGTTTATTATTCACAATAAGTAAAATATATTAGCCAACTAACCAAAATATTCAAAGGTAGAATGGCCTTGGCAGGGGCCAATTCAGGAGTTCACTAGTATCATTCAACTACCAGTTATTTTGTCTTGCCTTCTGCCTCCCAAAGGAAAGGCCCCATTCCCAGGCTGGCTCCCCTTGGTTGGAGGACTGCTGTTGCAGTCAGGGTTTGGGATTTCTTCATTCAGTCCCAAAAGAGTAAGAAGTCTATATTCACATTCATCATACAGCAGTTTGGGGCTTTCCTCTGATTGGACCATATTAGGTCATGTACCTATTCCAGAATCATGAGTAATGATGGCAGAATTATGTACCATGTTGACGTCCAAACAAAACAACAAAATAAAATGTAAAGAAAAAATCTGGAAAGCTACTTTGTCACAATGGTTGAGCATTTAGAGAACATGGGCAAGGGTATTCTATTTCTGGTAATATATGAGCCATAATTTCCTCACAACTGGCAAAACTTTTAATTGTTTGGTTGATTTTAATGTAGATTAAAACAAAACCCTGTTCATAATAATTTGAACCTAGTCTCTAACATCATTTTATATATGAACTATTTCACATGGACTTAGTATAAACTGTATTTCCAGATAGGCGATTAATGAGTAAGTAGCAGATAACACTTTGTGTCACTTGGGACTTTACTAAGAGTTGCTCACTCCATATTTCAGAAAGATCATGTTTTCAGCAGTTGGTGCTACTTGTGGTACTTGACTCACCAATTCAGCCCTGAATATTGCAATTCACACTGCATGATGTAATCCGCACTGCATATTTTAACATCTCAGAATTCAGGAAGTGACCTACAACCAATGGAATCTTAGATTCTCTGAAATATGGTACTGAGCGCTAGCATGCATTTGTAGCGGTTTGGGTATGTGTGACAACCTCCATTCTAGTTTCCCTATTTCCAACCTTGTTGCTGGGTGCTGTCCAGTTGGGTAAAGCACTGGCTTGCTAACTGCAGTGTTGGCTGTTGAAACCCAGCAGCCACTCCATGGGAGGAAGATAATGCTATCTGTTCTGGTAAAGATTTGTAGCTGCAGAAACCCTAGATAGGATAGCTATGGCAATGGGTGGTCTTGTCACTGACTCACAACAAGCCCATGTGACAAGAGTTAGAATTGTTCCAGGGGGCTTTCTTGGCTATAATCTTCACAGAAGCAGATTGGTGGCCGTTTCCCCTCAAATTCCATCCCAAGTCTCTGGGTAGGTTCAAACTACCAACTTTTCAGTTAACAGCTGAACTGTGCATACCTGTTTGTGCCACCAAGGCTCCTTGCTTCCACCTTTATTAATACCCTATAATCTAAACAAGGAAGCCTGCCTTTTCCTTTTAAAGTGTATGTCAGATCATATTATCCCTCTGATCACAACCATCTAAAGACTTCCTAGTACACTGATTCCTCACTTAATAACAGTTCGGTTCCAAAGACCAGGTCATTATGGGAAAATCTAAATTATGCAAAATGGAGGATGACCATATCATTACATAACTTCCAAATAATCACTGAGAAGGATGGCTCAGTACAGTGACACCTAACTTCAACCACACCACATCCAATGTTAATACTGTTGCCTAGCAAGCTGGTGATCATTAATGCCAGATGTGTAGATTTTTCACTATTGTAAACGTCTGATGACGGAGATAGTTGGCCAATAAGTTCTAGGTGTATAAACCAATTTCCTTTTACCATGACCCATGACCCAGAAGGTCATCTATGATCCAGTTGTGTGTGTGTGTGTGTGTGTGTGTGTGTGTGTGTGTGTGTGTGAGTGAGAGAGATTTCTGCTTCTACTTACTCTACTTCACTGGCCCCATTTAAGCCAACACACAAGGTTCTACCTTAGGGCTTTTGTACTAGCTGTTTGTGCTGCCTGGGCTCTGTCCCCCCAGATAGAGGCCTGATTCATTCTCTCACCTCCTTCCAATCTTTGCTCAAATGTTACTTTCTCAGTGAGGCCTGCCTTGCCGCTGTGTTTTAAACTGCCACCCGCTGCCCACTTTCTTAGCACTCTGCAATTCAGTTTCCCTTTAGCCATGCACCATATTCCTTTTTACGCCATAATGCTTACCGCCTTCCAATGTAATATGCAAATTACCTATGTATGATGTGGATTGTTGTCTATCTCACACCAGTCTACAAGAATATAAGCTCCACGAGGCAAGGATTTCTGTCTATATTCCCAGGACACTTTGGGCAGTGTTCAACACATAGTAGGCACTCAATATTTATTTAATTTGAATTTTTGCAAGCATCTCACTACCTCATTACATATCCTAGTGTACTTGTGCCCAAGTGCTTATATGTGAAATATATATTTTACAATGAATTATTTTCCTAACATTTCTCCTGTAGGCCAGTTACAGCCTTTTATCAATGTTTAAAAATAATTTGTCTAAGAAATCATATCCCACTGGTTCCATCCAGAGCCATCTTACTTTCTCTAAGGCCCCTCCTGCGACACAAAGACTATTCAGTCACGCTCTGTTCCCGTTTGTGACTTCAGACCAGAGCATCCCAGGTGTCACCTGGGAAAAAAGCTCTACGGCGTGGGGAAGCTGTGAAAGGCTATGTTCAATACTATTTAAAAGAAAAGATCTCTCAAATGTGCTTGATATAATTGGTGTATGGATGGTTATAAGAGCTGTATGAGCCCCCAATAAAATGACTTAATTAAAAAAAAAATCTCACTACAGCAGAATTTCTAGACTGTAAATTGCCAATGCGCTAAGGGGAGAGACAATGGGCAGTGTTTCTCCATGCTTCTGACCACACAACCCTTCTTTTGAGGGACTCTCCCAACCTCAGGACACACGCTCACAACAAATGACTTTAGGGGTGTCTTCTGGCATCAATGACCTTGCTCAATCAGCATGCCCTTATCCTTAGCATCTAATTTCCCTTACTTCCCCAAATGGGATCCCTTCCGTTCGCCTCCTCCAGGGGGCTCTTCCTAATTACATCAGTCTTTCTGAACTGTGGCACTAATCATCAGATCCTCACTGAACGGTCTAGTTATGAATATTCCCCCTGTAATGGGCCTATCTTGTTGGCCCAACCCAAGTAGGACTACAATTGTGACTTAAAAATAATCTCCAGTAGCATATAATTAGGTACCCTATAAATACTTGACTGCTTGTATAGTATCTTGCCGCTCCCTAAACATGAATGCTTACTCTTCATAAAGCAGTATCTAGGGCCTTTGAGAAACCTTTTTTTTTTTTTTTTTTTAAATCACTTTACACTTTCAGAGAAAGGATTGAAAATGGGACTGCCACAAGTCATCACAAACTAGGTGCCTTAAAACAACACATTCTATTATCTGGTTTTGAGGTCAGGAGTTTGACAGAGGTCTCCATGGGCTAAAATCAGGTTGTCAAGAGGGGTGCGGTTCTGATGGGGCTTGCAGTAGAGGGGTTCCTTTCCAGCTTCTAGAGGCGTCTTCATTCCTAGACGCCTGTCCCTTCCTCCAGAGCAGAGCCAGCCAAGGCTGAGGCCGGTCCTCCTTAGATAGCATCACTCTGACCTTCTCTTCGGCCTCTTTCTCCCATTGTTAAGGACTGTTTAAGGTCATTGGAGCCTGGTGGTATAGTGGTTACAGGTTGGGTGCTAACTGCAGTTTGAAATCACCAGCCCCCTTGGGGGCGAAAGAAGAGGATTTCTAGTCCCGTGAGGAGTCAGAGTCTCGGCAATGCACAGGGACAGTTAGGCCCTGTCCTGTAGGGTCACTGTGAGTTGGCATCAACTCGATGGCAGTGAGTTAGATTTTTGGTTTATGGCTACATTGGGCCTAACTAGGTAAACCTGATTCATCCATCTGTTTTAGGTCAGTTCATTAGTAACTTGAATTCCTCTTTACCAGGGAACCTATCTTATTCCTTTCTGAGGATCAGGACACGGATATCTTTGGAGGGGCATTATTTCTTTCTATCATAAGCACCTTTGCCCAAAAGTCTAAATTGAGAGTTTGCGTATCGGCAGTAAGGGGTGTGACAATAAAGGGGAAACAAGTCTTTGAAATGACAAAACTCTTCAAATATGGGGAGGCAAATCACTTGATTCTAAGTGCTCTCGAAAATGGAAAGTAAGACACTAAAATGAAAATTACCATCCTTTGTTCCTCAGATTTAGTAATTACGTAAACGTTTTCCTGTAGAAGCTGACAAATAGTAACAGGCCCAGGTTCTTGATGAATCCTGATGAGGGTGGGCGAAGTTCTCTGAATGACAGCTGGAGATGGTTTGAGATTTCCCGGAGAAGAGTGAATGAGAAGAACCTGTTCTTTAATGGAGCCGGAGATAGAAAATTCCAGAAAAAAGGAATCAAGTTTCATTAAAGGAGCTTTTAAATTCAGGTCTGAGGCAAAAACAGCTGACTGAGTGGCAGGTATGGCACACAGTTGGAAACTTGCGGCCTTTGAAGGCACAGATTTCGAGATGCCCTCATTCTATTTGGCAAAACGCCTGGCATCCCATGGTAGTACAACCATAACCTTACGAATAAATGAATTTATAAAACAGAGCAGGAAAACAGGTTCCACCGAGATTTGAACTCGGATCGCTGGATTCAGAGTCCAGAGTGCTAACCATTACACCATGGAACCAGCACACACACGTTTCCGACTACAACCCTGTAAACCTCAGGAAACCCCGCCCCCACGCACAACCAGCTACACAGAAGACCTGGCGGCCTCGAGAGCCCCGTTCCGGGATTGAGCGAGAGGCCTTTAAGAGCGTAACCAACTGAGAATCCGAGATTCGGTTTTTCATTAGAGCCTCCTTAAAATCCCACTACCACTCCGTGCGAGCACAGACTACTATCCAGAGCGCGGAGGCCGGGCGCCGCCTCCCCGGAAGTACTTCCCCTTCGGGGCTGGGCCCGCCGGAAGTGGCGCAGCGGCAGGGAGGGGCTCTTCACCCGGTCGGGCAGCTGAGGCTCGGCGCTCGGGTTACCCCTGCAGCGACGCCCCCTGGTCCCACCGACACCACTGCTGCTCCCGCCCCTTCGCTCCCCGGCCGCGCCATGGGCACCCGCGACGACGAGTACGACTACCTCTTCAAAGGTGAGGCTGCGGGCTGCCCCACTCGCCCCTCGGTCCCCTTTCGGGGGGCCCGGGACACCCCGGGGGACTCGCGCGCGGCCGCCCCTGCACCGAAATGGGCCTGCCTCAGCCCTCCTTCGAGCGCGGGGTTTCTCCCGGTCTCCCCGCGCTGCCGCTTCTGCCCGGTGACTAGGCGACCCCTGCGTAGGCCCGCGCTGGCCTGCGCACGGCGGCCGCCCTCTCCCGCATCGCCTTCCTCCTCCTTTTCCGGGGCTCCAAGGCCCCTTCAGGGGCGCTCCCGCCGTCGACCTTCCCTGTCAGCCCCCCCACTCCCTCCGTGGACACCCTGCGCTCACATCCCTTCGGAGAGCCCGGCCCGCCCGCGCCCCCTCCGCGTCCCCTCCCGTCGGGGGCCGCCCTCTCCTCGGGCGCCGGGTCCCTGTGCTCCGCGCTCCGGACCGCCCCCCGCCGGCTTCCTTGCACCGGGGGCCCGGCCTCGCAAAATCTGGGCGGCCCGGAGGCCTCCACCCGCACCCGCATCCCGCTGCCCCCGCAGTTCTCGCGGTCGGGGACCTTGGGCCACCCCTCGGACTGGCAGCCTCCTCGCTCCCTGCCCAAATTTGTATTTATAGCTTCCGCGTCGCCCGCGCGACCCTGGAGCTGGGGGGGAGGGGGCGGCAGGAGCAGTGGACTGTCACCCACGCGCGCACTCGTCGCCGTGACTGACGGACTTCGCGCTCGGGCCGGCCCTCCGGCCTGGACCCCCGGCGAGGAGGGGTGCGGGTGGGTGGTGGCTGCCATCCTCGCCGGACCTGCAGGCCCGGTTCCTGAGCAGGAAAGGCGGTGCGCTGCACAAATACCCGGCTTGCTTTATCACCGCGCTCGGCTTGCTTCCTGCTGCTCCGCTGGGAGGATCCAGTGGGTCGGTGTTTCCCGAACAGGAAGGGAAGAGACCACGTTGGCCTCCATACCTTTCCCAAAAGGTCGGGGTGTGTGTGGGGGGGCGGGGGTGCTGACAATGCTCTTTTGGCCCTATTAAATATATTTAGGACAAGCTAGAGAAGCATGCAGTGCCCTGGAATAAAAAACAGTTTGGAGGGTACGGTGGAGGGAGTGGATAGAAAGACTTGCTCATTAGTTAGCCCGGAACAGTTGAAAACAGGTGTGTTGTGTTGTGTGTGTATGTGTTTAATTAACAAAGGTGAAGGATACCTTTGAGAAAAGAGTACAGGAAATGCTTTGTTGTTGTTCATTGAGTGCTCGCCATTCAGATGAGCTTTCTGCGCTTCTGAATTGGGAGGGCAGCCATCAGAAATGTGCTGAACAAAGATCCTTACCAGGGAGGAAGAAGCCATTGCTGTTCAAGCTGTACAGTGGAGGGTGGAGTTTAAAAAGAGTGTTAGGCACAGGCCCGGTGCCTGTTTCAAACTTTGCCATTGGGTGCTGGGAGTGATTAACTACACCAGGCAGGATGCGTTCCTTTGCTTTACCAGTACCTTGAAAATCTTGTTTTACTAGCTCATCATCACTTAGTCCTCTGAGCCCAAATGAGCTATTATAGGTGAGACTAACCTTCAGTATCCATCCTTGCCCCCAGACTGGACAGACATCTACAGAGACCAGGGTACTTGATGCATTTGACAGGCACAAAAAGGAAACTGAGAATCCTTTTGTACTGTACACTGAAGGCATCTGAGATGGTGTAAAATTACTTTCGAGTCCCTGGAGACCTTGCGGCTTAGTCATTCAAGGGAGGTTTGTTGGTGCGTTTTTTAAAGAAGACACTAAATTACCCTGAAGTAATTTAGGATGAAATCGACTGGCCAGAGTATTTCTCCTGTTTGTCTTGTAACTTGAATGTTGGTTTCAGAAATCCATTTCTTTTAAATTAGTGATAATAATTATACTGAGTTGGCTTAAGGCATTTAAACTTATGATACCAAAACAATTAAAATTAGACCACTCGTCAAAGATTGAGGTGTTTGGAATCACACAGACCTTGATTCATATCCTCACTCAGGCCTTATATTTGCTCTGTGACTTTGGGAAAATTAACCCTTTGAACCTGTTTCCTCACCCATAAGAAAGGAAATAGGACCCCCGAGCTGCTGTCAGGATAAAATGAGATCGGAATTTTAGCTTCTCTGAAGACTCAATAAATAATCGTAATACATTACTGTGGTTCTTGTCACTTTTCTAAACCTGAAGTTATTATAAATACTTGAGTGTTTAAATGATTTTAAAAAAAGAAACCCTAAAAACTAGGAACTTTTAAATTATGTAATGTTTCCATGGATAAAGTTTCATTTTGTTGTACATTATGCTGTTTAAAGTTAGGATGGTTAAGGGAATCTGCTGATACAGCTTTTTCTTTTAAAAGCTCTTACAGGATATGAACTTAAAAAAATTTTGTGCTTATTATTTAGCCAGTTGTTATTTATGCACTACTCACCTTGATGTGAAGGAAGAAAAATTTCACTTTTAAATGGTTTCATTCTACAAACTATCTTCGTAAGAAGGCTTATGTAGCAAACTAAATAGTTGAATTGGAAGCTAGTTAGTGAATTTAATCAGTTGGCATCGAAAAGGTATTTCCATTAAGATAGTGTAGTGGTCGAGATGGAAATTTAATGTGAGAATAGGACAATTATAAATTATGAATTTGTTTTTGAACTTCAATTTTAGCTAATATCATCAGGGAAACTTTGGTGGGGGAATATTTTATTTTTTAAAACTTGATTTTTAAAATTTAAAAACATTAACTCTACAAGTGGTAACACACCATGTGTTCAGGCCATGTGGGTTTTGTAAGTGAAGTCCAGGTGCCTCATTTAAGAGTCCCTGTTTACAGATAAATGTGGGAGATGCCAGGCTAATTGATCTCACATTTGGATATGTAGGCTGTTGCGTCCAGCATTTTGTTTTCAGTTTTATTGAATGTCAGTAGTAACTAACCTGGTCAGAAAGAATCATAGAAACTTGACCGTCTTGCATCTGGGTAGTATTTAATGTGAGAATTAATGCAAGGGAATTTAATTAATGTGAGAGAATTTAATGTGAGAATAGGACAATTATAAATTATGAATTTGCTTTTGAACTTCAATTTTAGTTAATATCAGGGAGACTTTTTGGTGGGGGAATGTTTTATTTTTTAAAACTTGATTTTTAAAATTTAAAAACATTAACTCTACAAGTGGTAACACACCATGTATTTAGGCCATGTGGGTTTTGTAAGTGAAGTCCAGGTGCCTCAGTTAAGAGTCCCTGTTTACAGATAAATGTGTGAGATGCCAGGCTAATTGATCTCACATTTGGATATGTAGGCTGTTGCATCCAGCATTTTGTTTTCAGTTTTATTGTATGTCAGTAGTTAACTAACCCTGGTTAGTAGAAAGAATCATAGAAACTTGACTGTCTTGCATCTGGGTAGTATTTCTTTCACAACTTATGATTGAGCAACTGGAATTCTGCTGGTTCTGTAAAAAAAAACGTTTCTAGACTTTAGCCTTATCGAATACATTTTATTTTAAAGACTTGTTGAAGCTGGACTATGGATATAGCTGAAAGAACAGAAACAGCTCCGTGTTCATTTGTGAAGACCAGTATGAAACTTATTTCCAGTGGCAACTTTTAAGTCAAATATACTGGGATTGATAAATTGAATGAGATCTTAGTCCAGTAAACTAGGATAAAGTATAAACTAAATGTGATTGTAACGATAGAAATTTGCGTTAAATAATGGATAACATGTATATTTTGCTTTTGTGGCAAGATAGGATGTTTCACATATTAATGAACGAAATTTAGTATTCGGTATTAGAAGTGATACTTAAAATTCATAAGATGAGGTGAATCAAGTGATAATACTGGCAAGTTATTTTAGAAATGCTATTTGGTTTAGTTTGGGTTATAGAGGTTTAATATCCAGATACCATTATTTACTTTGGTTATATTACTTAGTGTTTAAGTGCTATATGGATATAGTTATGAACTATTTAAAGTAGAAATTTTTTTAACTGAAGATATTAGTTATGTAAAACGTTAGACCCAGCCAGTTGCCACGGAGTTGACTGACTCACGGTGACCTCGTGAGTTGGTGAGTTGTTGGAGTAGAACTGTGCTCCGTGGGGTTTTCATCGGCTGAGTGTTTGGAACTAGATGCTGAACTTTCCTTCTGAGCTCTGCCTCCAGCCCTGCGGTTGTCCACGTTACCCAGGGACTTACTTCAAAAAAGGAAAGTCCCTGCAGATTCCTTTCTTGGCTACATAGTTCCTCGAATTTTAAGCCCATTGGATATCATGTAAATCAGATAAACTATTTTGATTAGAAGTTATTCAAATTTGAGTCAATAGACAAAAGTCCTTGAAGTTTTGGGTTGTTTTCATGGTCCTGCATACAACTCTGCATGTTTTGATTTCTCACTTGGTAACCTGATGTGTGCCTCTTTTTGGCAACATGGCTCTTAGAAAACTACTATACTTTGTTTCTTTTAATGCATAACCCTTTAATGAGTTGCTATGTTTAATTTTGTAAATACTGTTTTGTGTTGTAAAGCATTCAGTGTTTTGATTCTCTGGTCTGTGCTGGTATAAATTATGAGTTTTGAGTTTTTTTAGGTAAGGTTGCCATTTTGAATAATACGTTGAGGGAAAAAATTCTATTACTGTTTGGTGACAAAGATTTGAGGATGTCTCTATAATGAACAGAATCATTGGAAACTCCCGGAATTTTTGTGTGTGTGCGGAGCTCATCTTTTGAGTTTCATTTATTTATTTTATTTTAATCTATTTTTTAAATCAATTTATTGGGGCTCATACAATTCATCACAATACATAGATTAATTGTGTAAAGCACATCTATACATTTGTTGCCCTCATTATTCCCAAAATTCGCTTTCCTTTTGGGTTCCCGGAATCAGCTCATTTTCCTTCCCCCCCCCTTCCTATTTATTTATTTATAATTTTCCAAAGGCATTATCATATTTTTATACTTTAGGCACCTTTTTGTTTTAAACTAAGTGACTGTCCCCTGAATTACTACTTGATATCAAGTGCTCCCTGCTTGTCTGTCAGTTTGCCTCCCTTTGGGTGCCTTCTGTGTTACTGTGATCCTGGAAGCTGTGCCACTGGTATTGCAAATGTCGGCAAAGAAGACAGGTTTTTGAGGAGCTTCTAGAACAGCGATTCTCAACTGTGGGTCACAACCCCTTTCGGGGGGTGGGTGGGGGTGGAACGACCCTTTCACAGGGGTCGCCTAAGACCATTGGCAAACATTTCCGATGGTCTTAGGAACCAAGACATTGCTCCTCTATCCGTCTCCAGGCGGGTCCGCCCACGTGCAGATAAGCCCACCTACAAGTACCTGGCGTGAAACTTGTTACCCACACTACACCATGCTTCAAGACAAAATTTCATTTATTTGTCATTAGAAATAAATATTTCACAATATATAATTACATAATGTTTTTGTGATTAATCACTACTCACTTTCTAACAATGAAAATACATCCTGCATATCAGATATTTACATGACAATTCATAACAGTAGCAAAATTACAGTGATGAAGTAGCAACTAAAATAATGTTATGGTTGGGAGTCACCACAACATGAGGAGCTGTATGAAAGGGTCGTGGCATTGGTAGGTTGAGAACCACTGCTCTAAAATATGACAGATTAGCCATTGAGAACCCGAGCGATCGCAGTAGAATGGTGCCTGCTGGATGTAGTGTTGGAATGAGCCCCTAGGTTGGAAGGCACTTCGAAATTCACTGTCCTCAGAAATGGTCTCATGCATATGTTTTCAGTTCTGCTGTACCAGGAGATTGCTGTGAATTGGAGCGGACTCAGTAGCAACTAACAACATTTGACATGAAGTAGAAGTGTAACTTTCTGGTTTTACCTTTCCCTGTTTCCTTCTCAATTCAAAGTAGATTTCCTAAACAGCATCCATATTCTTCCTGTCTTAAGAAACATAATAAGTAGACTATTACTGAAATTAGAATTTGACCTTGGAAACCTATTTGAAAGTGCTGCATTGTTTTGTCCACTATTCCCTGATTTTGACATCTCCGGGATTCCCCAAAAAGCATTTAGTAGTATATATGCCACAAGACCTTTTCTAACTATCTAGTTGCAAGGATAGTTAGAAATAGTTACTCCCTGTGCTGCATGGAGTCACTGCTGCCTCGGTGATTTCTTGCTGAATCAGTGGATAGAGGAAGCCAGCAAGATAGGCATTTGATAGCGTACTCTGTAAGACTGTTCAGAGGCCACCTTTCATCTGATCCTGTGGCAAGGAAGTAAGGCTTAATGGACTTTCTGTGCACTCTGACCGGAGTACTTTGCGCTCTCAATTTTTACCTTCCTCTCCAGCCCTCCCACTAAATTTCTGGTCTTCTCACTAACGTAAACTTGTATTACTGCATACTTGCTTTTTCTGTTCCTGGTGGCTAAATCAATTTCACTTGTTAAGATAGGTAAGTGTAATGAAGAATTAGTACTAAACTGTAGGAGTAATGTCTTCCCAGTAATGCTGGTAAAACCTTTTACAAAGGGTAAACTGTTGCTTACCTCACATTCTATAAGCCTATGAATTTTTCTTCTTTAAATTCAGGTGAAAAATGCTTTAAAGCAACTTGTCTTACTACCTATTTCCCTATTGTTTTTTAAATTCTAAGAATAATAATGCTTTGGGTAAAAAATAATCTGTTTTAGTTAGTAAGTAAGCATTCCGTGGTAACTATAAGAAATGACTTAATCTAACTAAAGCTTATTTTTAAAAAGATTCCTTAAAGGAACAAGTGAAAGTATATGTATGCCTTGCTTGGGCATTGACTGAGAATACATAGAAGTAGTAGCTTCCCAGGCTCAGTATTGTTAGTGTCTTTTGATTGTGTGGCCCTTGTCTCTAGTCTCCTGTGCCAGTCTGATAAATGCAATTATTAAAGGGTCGTTGTTGTTTCTGTGATCTGGGTGATGAAGTTCCTCAGCCTGGTGCTTCATGCACAATGCGTTTTATTTTGCCTCCTGTGAGCACGAGGTCACGACCCTTGACCTGACGAGGAAGGTAGCTCTCCCTCCCTTCTGCCCCATCTGACACCCTTTGTTGTCTTCACGTCTGATACGTTTGAATATCAGATATTGCCCACTTGCTTGAGAGTTTTTAAAGTTACTTTAATATAATAAAGTTGGTATAGCACCAATGGTAATTAAAACTTTAAACCTGTCATCAGATTCTATAGGACCTGTGACTAAAATTATATGCTTAAGCCAGGATAGTACTGTCTTGGCTTCATGAGTTAATGTGTAGAAGTCATTCTGCAAGCAGAAACTGGCCTAAATGAACACATTGGTCTCACTGATTGATACCGGGTCAAGAGCATGGACCACCGAACCTCCTCTCTCTCTCGGCCCTTTTTAAAAAACATCAGATGCCCTCTCTCTTTTTCTTTATGTACTCTGAAGCCAAACTTCATTCTATTGAGAGCATCTTAGTCTCCTGAATATGTTTGCTTTCTTCATTAAGTTCTTTGTCTTTTCAGTTGTCCTTATTGGAGATTCTGGTGTTGGAAAGAGTAATCTCCTGTCTCGGTTCACTCGAAATGAGTTTAACCTGGAGAGCAAGAGCACCATTGGAGTAGAGTTTGCCACAAGAAGCATCCAGGTTGATGGAAAAACAATAAAGGCACAGATATGGGACACAGCGGGGCAAGAGCGATACCGAGCGATAACGTCAGCGTAAGTCTCATGAGCCATGTGTTTCAAGTTCTGCGAAGTAGGTTGCCACCAAGGGAATTAGCCCATCAATTTTGGCAATTGCAAAGCCTGGTGCTTCATGTTTTGCGTGTGTGGGGTGGTAGTGGTAGTAGGGAGGAGGAAATTCCTTTGAAGAATTCTAGGATTTAAGACTGACATTTATTTATAAATATATTTTTAAAAATCACTGATCCATATTTTAAGTTTTCCTTGGTGTGTGTTCACTTCTATCTTGTGATTGATAATAGTTCTTTTTTTTTTTCTGTTTTCAGATATTATCGTGGAGCTGTAGGTGCCTTATTGGTTTATGACATTGCTAAACATCTCACATATGAAAATGTAGAACGGTGGCTGAAAGAATTGAGGGATCACGCTGATAGTAACATTGTGATCATGCTTGTGGGCAATAAGAGTGATTTACGCCATCTCAGGGCAGTCCCTACCGATGAAGCAAGAGCTTTTGCAGGTTAGTGATACATATCCCTAACATAACCCAAGACATTAAGGCGATTCTGTATTTTTAAAATACTTAGTCTTGCAATTTGATATAACCCTCCAGCTAGGGTAGTAAGTTACAATACTTTCAGGAAAGATATTAAAAACTTAGAAAGAATTATGTTGTTGTTGTTTTTTTAAGAATTGTTTTGAAAATTTGAGATGACTCTATGATTCTTTGCTTACTGCTGACTCGTTAAAACATTTTAATATTTTGAACACTTGTTGCCATAAAGTTGAATGTAAATGGTAGATGCACATCTGTCATTTTAGTCTAATGCTTCCAGTCTATTTTTGCAATATGCCTGTTTTTTATACACGGCACTCTGTGTGTGAGTTGAAAAAGCAATGGGCTACAGAGGATCAGCTAGTCCCTGGCCCAGTCCTGTGCCAGAACGCAGCATCATGCATTCTTGGCAAGTAAAATTTGTGACTTTGCTCTAGTGATGGTGCTATGAGTAAAGTTTTCTATGACAGTTTTTCAGTATCTCATAAAAGAAGCAGTTTTATTTCAAATAATAGAATGATAGAATTTATTGCAAGTGAATGATATATATACCCATGTTCATATCATAGCTATAACAAGGAAGATAGTAAAGAGTAGGGAATAATCACTACATTGTGAATTTTTAGGAGCATCTCACTGCCATAGAGTCAATTCTGAATCAGTGACCCTGATGGACAGGTAGAACCACCCCTGGAGGTATCTGAGACAGAAACTTCTGGGAGTAGAAAGCCTCATCTTTCTCCTTCTGTGCAACTGCTGGTTTGAACTGCCAACCTTGCCATTAAGAGCTCAACCGCACCACTAGTGCTCCTGACATCTTGAATAGTTTATTTCCAGTGGTAGTATTTGGGTCTGAGATGTACTTACTGTAATGAAGAATATAATGAGAATTTCTCACGTTTGTTTGATCTACTAAATTGGAGCTAGAATGAGGCCCTTACCACACGAGCAGTCGGGGTGGTTTTAAATTATAGAATGTCACTTCCCTTACAGTAAGACTTGATGTGACTGGAGATTTTGTGTCTCCTCACAGAAAAGAATGGTTTGTCATTCATCGAGACTTCCGCTCTAGACTCAACAAATGTCGAAGCTGCTTTTCAAACAATCCTGACAGGTAAGATTTGCATGTGAGATTACACTGCTGGGACTTAAAAATTTTAGGAAGGTAATTTAAACATCATCAGAAAACTGAAACTATATGAAACCATTTGGTGATGACTATCACTTAAGAACTATTGTAGCAAGGCCTGTTTAGAATACAAATTAATTACAATCCTTGTTTGTTGAGTTTCAGTCATTCTAGTTCAACTGGTTTATCGTAGGAAAAAAAAACTTTTGAGAATTTTGTAATTCGCTTACTTCAGTGAATGCATCCCCTACTTCATGGTCAAAAGCACTGACTTACGCCCAAGTGCACTTCCAGTGGAGAAATACTGAGACGTATAAGTGTCCTTTTGAAATTCAGTGAGGAAAGGCAGCGCTTAGGTCTGATGTGTTGCAGAAAAGGCTTGGGGAAATGTACACCTAAAATTTTAAATTAAAAAATGAAATGCTCTTGTTATGGACCCAGGTGTCACCTGTTGAATAAAACAAGTCAATGATTTCACTTAGAATGGTTTACATAAATAGTGGGAAAGGAGCAGTGTTCCTGCTGTTTGGGAATGTGGTTGTGCAGACCAGGCCAAGTTCAGGGACAAGAGACATTTTTTTTTCATGTGTTGACCCATCCTTAATCTGACATTATTAGAATGAGTAGGTTTTCAGTAAATGTAATCTTAATCTTATTAATGAATACTTTTATGATTTTTATTTAAGTACTTTAAAATTGTACATTAATTTAAAAACTCGATTTGGGATGCAGTGTTAACATATAGTAGTCTTGTGTTGACTTGTTCTAAAAAGTCTATATGGACAAGTGGCTGAAAAAAGTCTCCCATGATAATGTAGCAAGATTTTGAATTTACTCTTTGCATACTGTACTTGAAGTAAAATATCATACTTTACTGTCAAAGATGTAAGGAATGAAGCGTAGAGTGTATGTGTGTGAGCAGGATTTGGGTTCTAGCCTGGCTTCTCCACTTAATAATTTTGAGCACATCAGTAATCTTTCTAGACCTTAAAAATAAGTCCAGGGGAGAGGAAGGGAGGGGAGGAGAGAAAAGAGGCCCTGATCCCAAGGGCTCAGTGGAAAGTAAATGTCTAGAAAAGAACGATGGAATACATGTACGAATATGTTGGACACAATTGATATATGGTTTGTAACAAGAGTTGTAAGAGCCCCCCATAAAGTGATTTAAAAAAAAAAAAATCCTTCACCTGTAACATTAATTATTTGAGTAGGCATTCTAGTCTTTGTTTTTTTATAAATACCTTGTGATATGCTTTGACTTGACTGCTCTATTTGACTTAGGGATTTTTTTGGAGGGGTCTCTGTAATCTATAGGGGGAAAAGTTTGTAATAAAAACCACATAAGAGAACCAACAACCGACATCATGCTCAATCGGGGAAAGCTAGCAACATTCCCACTGAGAGCAGGGACCAGGCAAGGATGCCCCTTATCATCACTGTCATTCAACATCGTGCTGGAAGTCTTAGCTAGAGCCAGCAGACAGCAAAGAGAGATCAAGGGAATGCAAATAGGCAAAGAAGATGTGAAACTATTTGTAGATGATATGGTCCTATATATAGAAAACCCAAAAGTCTCCTCAAAAAGTCTGCTGGCAATTAAATCTTACTCTCATTTTTCTTTAGTATCATTTGTATCACTGATTAAATTCACGATCATTTTAAAGTATAAAAAAAAAAAAGTTTTTTCCCCACCAGTTTCCCGCCAGACTTCAGAAATGAGGACATGAGGTATAGTGCATGTAAAATAGTTGGCTAGTTCCTGGTAAATAGTGAATGTACAGCTTTAGGAGCAAAAATCCGAGTTAAGGCATGTGGAAAACAACCCCCAAACTCCTTAACAAGAAAATACTTAAAAAAGAAAATAATGATTAGTGATTTACATACCTATTTATTTTATGAGAGTTCTATTCTCAGGAGAATGGCAAATAGGACGAGTGCTAGGGTTAAATTAAATTGTCTTTGGACTCTGTAGCTTTCCTGTAGAATCCTCTCTGTTAAGATTTATTGCAGTTTGTTTAAAGCAGGCAAATTTGATTTAATATGCAGTATCTTTCTTTGCAAATCCTACTTTTTCCTTTTTCTCCTCTGGATTCTCTCGAGTTAACATGTAGAGTACTCGGTTGGAATCCTGGAGTTTCAGGCTTTTCCTTTTGCAACTTTGTCCCTAATCCCTGTGTAGCTAAAGTCATTGAGAACCTTCACAGCCGTTAGTTTCTTTTGGGTTTATGATGAATAAAACACCTTGGATGGCTGTGAGTCTTTTAAGCCTCTGAAAAATCTTATTTGAAAAAAATTTATTAGTCATTCTTCATTGTTGGGAATTTTTTTTTATGTCCTGTCATATCTCTGTCTAGCTCATTTTTGTTTAAATCTAGTTTAACAATTATACCATTTTATAACATTGAGTGTCTGATACATTCAGATGTAAACTAATTAATAGTGATATATGTATTTAGAATCAAGTTGTTTTGTCCCTAAAGATTATGACATAGCTGGTTATTTTCCTTAAAATTCATTCTAGTTATAAAAAAAAAAAATTCATTCTAGTTAGAACTTCTAATTTTGCTTAATAAATGTTGCTATAAAGCAAAGATGATTGTCCTTTAATTTACTACCACTTGTCTATATTCACTACTACCTCAGCTTCTTGAGTAATCTCAGTATTGATCTTTAGGGCTAGAGATCACTGCATGCATTAGGCTAAGCTGGGTTGACTAGAGAATCAAACCCAGTGACACTCATGTGTGTAAGAATGAGCTTTCTATCAAGAAGTAGATATATATTGAGAAAATGCCCCAGCCCAGTTCAACTCAAGTCCGTAAGCGCGGTTTAAGACCCTAAGTCCCTCTTCAGACTCGTGCTGCCACCTGCAGTGATACACAATGCAGAAATCTCAAAGGCCAATGGGTGTGGGTGCACGTTTTGTGGATCCAGTGGTGGTGGACACATCTTCAGTGCCCTGGCAGGTTCCACGGTGGCTCGCCAACAGGAAGGTGAAGGTAGAGAGTGAGGGGGAGGTTCCCAAGGTCCTTCTTAGGAGAAGGCCAGGCCCATAAGGAGGCACCATCAGTGACCTGATTGACCGGTTGCAATGATTAACTATCACACTCGATGTAGCATGAGACACCTGTATTATTTTACAAGTGTTATCTTGTTCTTAACTTCTATAGACCAGTGGTAGTATTAATATGTAGCATAAAAAAATAGTATTTCATTAGGGTTTAATTTTGTTTTAATGCTAAAATAATGTTAAGGAAACATTTACTTTATATTTTGATGTTTTGGAAGGAAAATTGGTTTTAATTTTTAAGATGTGAAATTGTGCATTGGAAGATTCAGTTATGAGTCCAAAGTTAATGTGATTTTTATTTAAAATATAGATTTAGGACATTCTTGATATTACATTTGACAGCAACTTCATGACACATAATTTTGCAGAAGTTATCTTGTAGAGACCTTAGTTTTATTGCAGTAGTATCTTTTAATTGGCGTAGCTGCTTTGTTCTAAGTGTATGAAAATTCTTTATGTGCCAGCATATCAAATTTAGGCGCTTTTTTTAACCTTTAAAATTTATATGCTGAGCAGTGGGATTGAAGGTCTATCAAAAGCTTCTTACTTGTGGAGCACATCCTGGCCCACCAGGCCTTGAGGATGAAGATTCCAATTAGAGCAGCAGCCAGTCCACAGAGAGGACCACATGGCCAGCCCCACTATGAGACATGACACCCCTCACTGACCCATAGCCCTACAGAGGACAACACCGGAGACACAGTGTGGGAATTGCACCTGACCTGATCCCACCACACCGAG
>NW_022111379.1:1111000-1145941 GCF_000313985.2 Echinops telfairi
CGGGGAGGGAGGGGAAAATGAGCTGATGCCAGGGGCTTTGGAGGAGAGCAAATGTTTTGAGAATGATGAGGGCAATGAATGTACAAGTGTGCTTTACACAGTTGATGTATGTATGGATTGTGATAAGAGTTGTATGAGCCCCCAATAAAACAAACAAAAAAGAAAAAAAAACAACCCAATAATAAACGCCCCCCCCCCAAAGCTTCTTACACAATACTGGAAACTCTTTTATGTTATTCTCTGTTGCCATGTGAATCCAGATACTTTGCTGTAAATGTCTACATGTCACACTAAGCTCTGTCTTTTCCTGTGCCATATCTAACTTGGTGCAACTCTTATGGTTGTGCTTATTTGTGAATCACTTTTGACTCAAAATTACATTGCAGCTAAGCAATGTATTTTATAATTTTGATAAAAGTTTATAATCTTGATAAAAGTTTCCATTTTGCCCTTATGATTGAACCTGATGTACCTAAAGAAATAATCCATTAGTTAGAGTTTGAGACTAAAAGTTTCACATACGTAGGTAAACTTCTTAGTCATTGTCAGTTCACTGTGGGATTGATTTGCAGTTGTAAACTGCAGATTTGCCATTAGAGTTGAGATTGATCATTTTAGATATATACTAACTTCTAAACCTCGACTCTGATTTTTTTGTTACTTCTCAGCAGCATAGAGTCTCTTCCTAGTCTTTTGATAATCTTGTTAAAATTAGAGAGTCAGTAATTAGTGGGGCACTACCCGGAATTCCTGGTTTCAAAGGGAAGATAGACTGGTGGAATATCTCAAACTTCTGTTGTTTTTTTTAGAGCAATTGAAGAATTTTAACTCTGCTGTTCTCCAATTTGAAACAGATTCATATTAATTATTTTGCAACTAAATCTTCTACTAGAATACAAATAGGTATATGTTCTTTTTATTTTGCCTTAACTGGTTATATTTTAAACTATTTTATAGTAAGTAATATCTTAATTGATATTTAGATCTTTTCTGTAAAAGATCTTGCTATAATAATAAGGTAGAATTTCTTTTTTTTTTTTTCTAAACTTACCTACCCTTTAGACAGGGATTGGTTTATCTCATTTGTTTAGTTCTGAAGGAGAGGGTGCCCTTGGGAAGAAATTTCTCAGATCTAATTCAGCAAGTAACTAGTCCCGCCCCTTCCCCCACCTAAATAACCTGCTCTAATCTGATAACAGCTAGAAGGTAACCTGCTTCCTACTTTCTTATCGACGGTCTCTTTCTCAAGTAACACACTCAGCCATAAGCGACGTTAAATAGATAATTTATGAAGCCTGTAGTGCTCCCTGGTTAATAAAATAATATAATGCAGGTAAGAGATTCTACCTGGAAGATTTTCTCCATCATAATTTTTTTACCAACACTTTCCTTTGTACTTACGGTCTTGTGTGTATTTTTATGAACAGCATCTTTGTGGTGACCAGAGAAAATGCTGCAACAATTATTTCTAAACACTAGTATGCAGTATTTGCAAGCCGTAATACAACACTGCTCAAATTTCTTGCTTTGTAAGGAGATCTCTTTAATTATTTACCTCCTTATGTTCTCTGAGAAGTCTGCCCTTGCCTTTCTTTCACTGTTGTGCATTCTTGCTTTTTATGTAAGAACCTACAATTCGGGGTGTGGAGGGGAGGAGGAGTTTCTCTGAACAATTTGTAAAGAAGTTAAAACTTGTATTCATGACATTTAATTCTATGACTGAAAAGGTAAAGCAACTCTGTTCAGTATTAGAATATATAAAGAATGAATAGTACAGTTTAGCAGTCAAGTTGATGATTATCTTCATCCCTTACCCACTAGCTTGATTGAATTACTCTCCTCCTCTTTACCCTTGACACTCTCCTATCCTATCACTTTTCAATAAAAGAAATCTAAATTATTTTTTATCATTTGCATTACAAAATTCAAACTCACAATGGAAAATTTGAGTATAACTTGACTTCCCCCCAATTTAACTAATCTACTCTTGATAACTTAAACAATTGATTAGCACATATTTTGCATGTTATATGTATACTACATTCACATAAAAGCTACATTTTTAATACAAGATAAAATGTGGTTCATAAAAATCCACTAGCCCCCCTTTCCCCATCACCCCTTGTCCCCCCCCCCAATAAAACGCACTGCCATCAAGTCCATTTTGACTCATCATGACCCTATATAGGACAGAGTAGAATTGCTCCTAAGGGTCCCCGATGGATTAAGTGTTGAGTTGCAAAGTCAGCAGTTCAAACCCACCAGTTGCTCCTTGAGAGCAAGACAAGGCTCCTTTTCCCCATAAAGATTTACAGCTTCAAAAACCCAATATATTGTTGCAATGGGTGTGAATCAACTCAGCAGGCATGGTTTGGTTTGGGGTTGGAACTAGTTTCTAAGACAATCTTTATGGGAACAGACAGCCTCAGTTCTCTTGCAGACTGGTTGGTCTGTTTGAACTGCTGGCATTGGGGTTAGTGTGGTTGCCCGATGTTTAATCTACTGTGCCACCAGGGCTCCTTTCATTTCCTATATAGTTCAAGGTTTTTTATCCTCCCGACATATTTAATGAACCTTCCCTGAGATTCATTTATCTTGAAATGGCAGATAACTGCAGCTGCGGGTCTCAACCTACAGTACTTATCAAGCAGTTTGGCTTTTTTTGGTATTAGAACTTTTCTCTGCTTTGGGGGAATGCTTCCACCATCACTAATGTATGGATCACCTTGTGTTATTCAAGGGTTATGGTATTATTACTAAACATGGAAAATGTACGAGAACAATGAGTGATCACTTCTTACTGTAATACACTGTTTACTGGAGAGATGAACTGCTCGAGTGGAGATGATTACTGTCATGGCATTTAAAAAATTCATGTGTACGTTGACCTGTGCAGTTAGAACCTGTGTTGTTCAAGGGTTGGCTGTAGTCAGTAATAACCTAGTTTTTTACTCTTGAGGTTTCTACACATTTGAACCATTGCCAACCTTTTCAAACATACTCTAAACTCCTCTCAAAAAACTTAAGAAAAGATTGCACTCACTGTTAAGTGTATTTGTTAGTTTAAATATTTGACTTCAACTTGAGGGGTATTATTTCCTAGAGAAATGTATTAACGGCATTTTCCCTTTAACTTTTTGTTATGAAAACTATCATCAAAAGTAGAACAATGTCATGTACTCCCACATAGCCATCAGCAGCCATTGATCAACTTATAGCCTATCTTCTACTTACTCCCTCCCTCATTATTTTGAAGCAAATTCCAGATATTTCATCATTTTACTTGTAAGCATTTCAGTATGCATACCTGATTAGACTTAAGGCCAAAATAACAAAACACTGAATAAAAAGGGCAGTGAAGAGAGGAAAAAAAAAAAAGGTTAGTGACTCCTTTTTATCATCCATTATCCAAGTAATATTGATATTTCCTGACCCAGAGTTGTTGTTTAAATAATTTTATTGGGGGGATCATACAACTTTTATCACAATCCATACATCTATCCATTGTGTCAAGCACTTTTGTACACTTGTTGCCATCATTCTCAAAATATTTGCTTTCTTCTTGAGCCCTTGGTATCAGCTCCTCATTTTCCCCCTCCCTCCCCTCTTCCCCTTCCCCCAAGAACCCTTGATAATTTATAAATTATTATTTTGTCATATCTTATACTGTCTGACATCTGCCTTCACCCACTTCTCTGCTGTTCATCCCATAGAGAGGAGGTTATATGTAGATCCTTGTAATCTGTTCCCCCTTTCTCCCTCACCTTCCCTCCACCCTCCTGGTATCGCTACTGTCACCGCTGGTCCTGAGGGGTCCATCTGTCCTGGATTCCCCGTGTTTCCAGTTCCTATCTGTACCATTGTACATCCTCCGGTCCAGCTGGATTTGTAAGGTAGAATTGGGATCATGATAGTGGCAGCTGGGGGAGGAAGCATTCAAGAACTAGAGGAAAATTGTATATTTCATCATTGTTACACTGCACCCTTATTGGCTCGTCTCCTCTCCGCGGCCCTTTTGCAAGGGGCTATACAATTTCCCACAGATGGGCCCTGGGTCCCTACTCCGCATTCCCCCTCATTCACACTGCTATTTTTTTTTGTCTTTGATGCCTGATACCTGATCCCTTTGACACCCTGTGATCGCACAGGCTGGTGTGCTTCTTCCATGTGGGCTTTGTTGCTTCTGAGCTAGATGGCCACTTGTTTATCTTCCAGCCTATAGGACCCCAGACTCTACATCTTTTGATAGCCGGGCACCATCAGCTTTCTTCACCGCATTTGCTTATGCACCTATTTTGTCTTCAGCAATCGTGTCGGGGTAGGCTGGTGTGCTTCGTCCATGTGGTCGTGGTCTTTGTTGTTTCTCAGATGTTTTAAACAGTCTAAAGATGTTTACCCATCAAGTTGATTTCCACTCATGTCAAAGGAATCCCTGAGTGGTACAAACGGCTAAGTGCTCAATGACTAGCTGAAAAGTTGGTAGTTCAAGCCCATCCTGAGGTGCTTCAGAAGACAGGCCTAGTGATCTGCTCCACAAATGTCAGCCTCCAAAGCCCTCTGGAGCAGGTCTACATTGTGCACAAGAGACTGCCAGTACCGCTTAAAGTAAGGTCCAAATAATGTCCGTACACTGCAGAACATCTTGAAAATACTATTCTGTTTTCTCTTTTTGTCCTTATAACTTTAAAAAGGTTTTGTTTTCATTTTCACAGAAAGAATACAACAGATATTCATATACTCCTTCCTCATCTAGGATTATTAACATTTTGCTACATTGGATTTATTTCTCCTTGTATGTATGTGTGTGTATCTTTAATACTACTTGCTGAATATTGGAAAGTAGATCATAGAGATTTTGACATTTTATTATTAAGTACTTGAGCCTTCTTTGAACAAGGCATTCTCCAGTATGACCCCACAGTGCTATACCATATCCCAGATATCGATTGTTCATACAGTATTATCTGATGTATAATCCATATTCAGATTTATCTAACTGTACTAATACCCTTTAAAAATTTTTAAATGCAGGACTTAGTCAACAATAACACATTGGTTTGATGGAACTGTTTTATATCTATACTATAATTATAGTAGCCAATAGCCATTTGTAATGTGTCTAGTAGAATGGGAATCTTAATTTGTTATTTTGTTAATTTAAATAGGTGGCTACATCTAGAACACTTACCTCAATATTTTAAATACATTTAATGCTAATAACATCTTTGAAGCATCTATGCTAATTAGCTTATAGAATGTCCTTCAATCTGCATTTATCTATTTCTTCATTAATAAATTCCGTATAAACATGTTTGACGAGAATGCATAAATTGCTGACACGAGTACATACAAATGATATTGTGTCAATATCCCAATGATATCCCACATGAGATGCACATTGTGTTACTGTCTCTTAAAAGAATTTCCTTACCGGGTATTTTTGGTTTTTTTGAGGGGGAATGGTAGGAGCAAAGGTGGCAAAGGTACACTCTTTTTGTTTTTTAAAAGGAATTTCTAATGCAATCAGAGGGAACTGTTTTTAAGCAGTACATTAAGAGAACAAATAAAGGATTAAATAAATACACTTTCTGTGGAGAAATTTAGTAAGGTGTTTGTAAACAAAACAGTTAGTGCTTGACTGGTAGCCAAAAGTTTGATTGTTCAAACCACACAGCAGCATCTTGGAAGAAGCTTGGCAATCTGCTTCTGAACGTTCAGTCTTGAAAACCCACTGCAAGCAAGTCTGTACGCACATGGGGTGCTACCGTGACTCCCAGTCAACACCCTAGCTATGAAAAAGTAGCGCTCGGACAATGTTTTTAAACCAAATGGAACCAAATGGAATCCACTGAATCATAATGACCCTACAGATCTTTATAGGAACAGACAGCCTCTTTTTTCTTCTTTGGAGTAGCTGGTGGGTTTGAACTGTTGCCTTTAAGGTTAACAGCCCCAATGCCTAACCCAGAGCACCACCAGGGACCCTTATTCAACCTCTGCTGTGTGCATACTGTGTGCTAGAGACTCTTCAGTGAGTGAGGCAGCCGTAGGGTTCGGTGTTTAGAGGAAGAGGCATATTATAAGCAATTCATCTTGATTGTAATGAAAGAAAAAGTATACGTACAAAATCTTAAGTTGCTCGTTTTGGGTAATTAATTTTAGTTCAGAAGAGTCACTGATAATCACATTGTTTATCTTTCCCTTCCAGGAGTTCTCTGTGAGCATGTCTATGAAGTTGTGCTTAGTACTTCATATCTAGAACAATACCTGATCTGGTTGATGTCCCATTTTTTTCTTGAACAGTGTTGATATACGTGTGTGCATGTGTGTATATCTATCTATCTATCTATCTATCTAATCATCTATCTATCGTGGCGGTGGTGAGATCTGATTCTGTAAGCTATGTGAGACCCTTTACGCCAAGATATATTTCATTGCCTTTGGTGGTAAGCCTCTCCTCCTACAATGGAAAGGCTTTCGTACGCTGGTGGCTATTTCGTTGCCTTTGGTGGTGAGCCTCTCCTGCTACAATGGAAAGGCTTTCCTACTCTGGCTACTGCTGGTGCTGTGTAGTGGTGCCTACTCGTGGAGACCATAAATGTTGCTTGGTTCTCCAATTAGTACCTATTTGAAAGTAAAACTTTAAAATTGATAGGTTGTCCAGATGTTTTTATGTTCTCAAAATCAGTCATTTTTGCAAATGTACTTATGTTTCTTTTTACCAATTATTGATAGGTTTATTCACACTCAGTATCACTGCTTCTTTTCTTCATTCAGAGATATACCGCATTGTTTCTCAGAAGCAAATGTCAGACCGACGTGAAAATGACATGTCTCCAAGCAACAATGTGGTCCCTATTCATGTTCCACCAACCACTGACAACAAGCCAAAGGTCCAGTGCTGCCAGAGCATATAAGGCATTCTCTTCTCCCTAGATGGCTGTGTATAGTCCATGACCCAGGTCTGAGATTTAAATATATTTGTAATTCTTGTGGTCACTCTGTGTTTTATTACTTCCTCACACTTATGAAATTTCCCATGTCTTAAGTCTTTGATTTTAGCTTTATAAAATCATTGTCCCAAATGACTGCAGCTCTTTCCCTGCTATGGCCTCACTAGCCTTGGTTTAATAAACTGGGTGTTTGGGTTCCTCAGTTACTGTCTACTTTTCATCATGGCAGCCTGCCACTGTAGGGCAAAGTCGAACTTGATCACTCGAAGCGCAGACCTATAGATCTTGATCAAATCAAAAGATGAAGACATTAAAAAATAGGTTGTTATTTTGCCATAGAGCACTTATAATTAATACACATCTCTCTCAGTGCAATATGTATTCCCCATATCCAAGATTTGCCCTATAAGCCTAGCAGGATTGTGAGGACTGGAAATGTTGCCCGTACTCTAGAAGTTACTTTCTAAAATGCCTTAATAGGTTTGCAAATTCATAAAACCTGTTCTTTGATTTTTCTAAGCATAGAAGTTGGCTGGAGAGAGGAGCACTTTGTTCTGGAACAAAAATGATCCTAATAAACATTAAAGAATTATGGTTTGGGTAGTAGAATGGTCACGGGCTGCCTGGCAGGTTGGGAACTAAAGAGACTGGTGGCATTCCGTCTGAGGTACCACTGTGAACAAAGGTCAGGCACTCCTTTAACTCATCTGTCATGTAATGGATCTAATTTCCCAGCAGCAGATCATGCAGCATATATTATTGCTCAGGCAATAACTGGTTTAATGCTGATAGTATTAAACTTTTAAATGTACATTGTTTCTTAAAACCTTCAAGTAAATGTGCAATTTAGTTTTATCCTGTATCCATCACAGGCATGGATGATAATTTTGACAATGCTAATACTTGAGTTTTGCAGTATGTTCTAGAATATAGTCCAGATAAGTTCTTGGTTTTGGTTTGTCCAAGGAATACCGTGAGAAGTTAATTTCTACTTAAGTGGTGTCACTTGAAGGCATGTGCTTTTTTAGTATGGAAGATGAAATAATACCTTGAGTTTAAATAGAATGCATTTAGGCATTATAAAAACTTAAAAATAGCTTTCTTCCACTATATTATTGAAACCAGTGAAGCAACTAGTTTCTCATTCTGAAATGTGCACACTAATCTTTAGTTTTACTTCCTGTGGATAGTAGTACGCACTTTACTCTGCAGTGTTCTGCAAGGTGTGTCAAGTGCATTGATACTACTCAGGATGGTGGGATCCCTCCAAACTGTGTGTGTGGGCTTGCACAGGTTGCTGTGCTGCACAGCTGCTCTTCCATCTCGCGGTGCTCATGACGTGTGGGGTGCGCAGAGGCATTGCTGTAGTCGGTCACTGTGGTTTTCTTCCGCAGTCATTTTATCATTTTCCTGTATTGGTTACGAAGATACTATTATGTTTGTAAATTGCTACCTTGTATTTTATGCATGCTCTGTAATTTTTTCTTTAGTTACTGATTTGGAATATATTCACATTCTAATAAACAGTTATAGGGGACTCCTCTTTATGTTGTCACATTACATTTTCCTTTGAGTGCTCTGGATGCAGCTATGGAATATTTCATTCTGATGAATAAGAGTGTAAGGCCTTGGTCATCAGTAGAGTAATGTGAGGCATTAGTGTATGAATTCAGCTTTAATTTTAGACATGCAATTCAATTATATTTTTATGGACAAAAGTATTACCAAAAGTATCAGGGATCTTTGTGCTTTTATGTATAACAGTGTCTTCCAATCCAGGAAAAAGCTTCATTTCATATTTATTTTACTCAAAATTGGTAGTGATTTTTGTTCACAAAATTATTTAAGAAACGTGGGGGAGACTAGATAGTGAATAAAATATGAATAAGATAATGTTGGATTTTTACTAAATATAGATTAGTGCTATCTTGGGCATGGTTAGATCTTGGGAGAAACCCAAGAAACATTAGGTATTAGGGAAAAATTACTTCTGTTGCATTTGTAACACGTGTTTTTATTCTGAGTAGTACCTTGGGAGACAAATTGTCTCAATCAACTAGAGAAACATTGGGTTTTTAAATCTTAAGAGAATTCAAGACTCAATGCAGTTTGGAAGTATTTTGTTGCTTTACTCTGCTTTACTTAACTTGAATGACTACTTGTTATAGTCTCCTGAAAATCCTTAGCCATTGTGTCTTGATTTAAATTTTTGTGTCATTATTCTCTAGTGTTATCAGTGATTTCCTTCTAGTAGTAATTTTCAATGTGTAAGGGTAAGCTTTATTTAGCCATTATATTGATTATGCTAAATTGAAACATTTAACTCATAAGAGGTGCCAGCCCCGGTGAGTTATGTCAGAGGTCTTTTAAGTTCCAAAGAGTCTGCAGCAAAGTTAGATTTCTGAAGTGCTTGGAAGCCTTGTCAGAGCTAGTCATATTTATTATTGGGCAAATGAGTGCCGTCATTTTTGTTTTCAGTGGCTTAGGCGAATGTGATAATCTCTTCTGTCTACCACAAAGAGACGAAAATGTTGGTCTATACATGAAGCAATTATTAAGGTAGAGTAGGAAATTAAGAACTTACTCCAATTTGTTAGATTTCAATTTGTGGACATTTTAAGGTAAGAAAAATAGCGATTGGTCATTTGACTTCTTACAAACATAAGGCACCCCCCCTCCCCCAAAATAAAAATATTGGAAAAATAACTTTACATAAGGACTGTGCATGGCATTCATTTCCTGTGTTAAAAAGAAAGTAAAAATTGGAAGTTGCTCAAAGGATCCCTTTCCAGCACACCACTTATGGGCAGCATGAAGTTAGATGAAGCATTCTGACACCAGTGCCTAAGAGAAGGGGCCGCCCTTCCCCGGTGGGACTTGACAGGGCTCTTCATTCACGGATACGGTATGCCACCTAGACGCGAGTTGGTAACCCTTGAACTGTAGCAGACTGATGATAGCAATAGAGTGATATGAAAGGCTAATTATTTTTACCTTACAACTTAGGTAAAAGAGACCATTAATTAGGCTGAGAGATAATTTTAATTGAGGACATTTAGAGTAAAACCATTTATTTTCCTCAAAATGGAATTGGAGGAGGGAAAAAGAATATTTGGAAAGACACTTCATACTGGGCATATATTAGAAAATAAGCTAAAGGAGACCATGTGCGTTACAAGATTAAAAGTAGCTCGCAGGCATTCTGGAGCACTGGAGACTGGGTGGGAAGATGTGGCTTCCGTCCATAGCTCTCTCCCAGCCTTTTCCTCTCCGAGCCCCATCTTCGTTCAGTTAAGCAGAGGCCTGGATTAGATCATTTCTGGGGTTCATGCCAGCTTTAACTCTTGTCACTCTGTGAATGAGCTCTTTCTTCAGGTACTGGTAGCCAAAACTACTGCATTTGAACTTGAATTTAAAGTTCAGGTGCACACTTTGAAGGATGTTTTTGGTCTGATCACATTAACTTGATTGAAATGCCATCTTTATTTCCATGTTAATGCCATTACATAGGATGAAAGCTTTCAGGAAATTCGCAAAATGGCTGTCAATTTCAATAATGCATCAAAGTGCCATATGAGCTGAGTGGGAAAAGTGTTTGACAGGTTGCTATGTCAACTGTAAATTGGGAACTACTGATTTTTTTCAACTTTGGCTGTTTTAAAAAAATCTGGATATTAAGGCATACACCACACTTTAAAATATAAGCAGAACTGAAATTTAAAAATCATTTAAGCTTATTTTTTTCCCATTGCCTCTACTAGGAAGTAACAAGGCAGATCAGTGCACAAAACCAGTTATCCAGTAGAAAGATAAAATTAAATCCAAGTGTGTAGGTTTATATATACATACACAGGATATGAATGGTATTATTTGGCTGTTACTAGTAGAATAAACATTATTTGGATTCAATCCTTTAACATTTATTAAGCATAGAATTGAGCACAAGAAGACATATAGATTGACCATCTGTGCTACCAATGATGGTAGTGAAAATTAGTAGCCAATAGGATTCCTTTCTTCCTATGGGTCATTGGAAACATAACCTTTTCCTAAAACCAAAAAAATCTCAGATCCTGTTATCCCCATTGCCTTGAATAAGAACACTGCTGTTAGTCCTCCTTTGTTATTGACCACCTCCGTTTTCTCTACCTTGTTTTTCAGATGTCTCTCGGAAAGTGCTAGAGCTTGCCGACTCTTGTCTAGGGGTCTCCGCCAAAACCTTGCATTATTTATATGGACCCAAGAACATTATAGAAGGTCACACCTTAAAGACACAATCTGGGAAGTCCAGGGCCAACTCTTTCTGTAGGTTTTCATCATTGTGGAGCCAAATAGGGGCGGGGGTGGGGCGGTCCTTAGGGTCCTTAATGCTTGACTGAATTGCAAGCTGGCTTGCCAGCATCTCCGAGGGAAAAGGACCTGGTGATCTGTTCCCTCAAAGTTACAGCTTAGAAACCCCATGGGCGGTTCTGTTCTGCCCATAGGGTCATGGTGAGTCAGCAACAGGTGTTGGTTTGTAGGTCCTTACGGTTTCTCTCACCGCAGGATCTGGTGGGCCATGTGCAGCGCTAGATTTGGACTTCGGAGGCAGAAATTGGAAGGAGAAGGAACTTTGCAAATCAAGAAAGTAAATACGTATATACATAGATTTCCACTAATAAGATAGCAAGCACCTTCTGTTTATCCCTGCCCTTTAGTGATTACTGGATACTAAGATTCAAAAGACCGGCAAATATACTTTTTTTATATTCCTCTTATCTAGTCTCTGCATCTCCATATCAAAGCTTTGTACTGTGGGTACTCTAGTTGTTAAATATATTCTTTCTTGCCCATGATGTTCATTTAGGGTAAAGAAGGACCATCTTAAAAAAAGAATTTTGTTTTATTAAAAGATTATTTCATTGGGAGCTCTTACCCAATCCATATATTAATTATATCAGGCATATTTGTACATATGTTGCCATCATTCTTTTCTAGACATTTACTGTCTGTTGAGGCCTTGGTATCAGCTCCTCTTTTTTCCCTCCTCCCCCACCCTCGTGACCTCTTGATAGATTATAAATTGTTATTGTTTTCATATCTCACAGAGACCACTGTCTCCCTTCGCCCATGGTTTCTGTTGTTCTTCCCCCTGGAGGTGTGTGTGGTTATGCAGTCCTCTCCCCACCTTACCCCCCCCCCTCTGGAATCGCTATTCCTGTTCCTGGATGCTGTGTGTCGTGAGCTCTTATCTCTTACCTGTATCTGTGTACATGTTCTCGTCTAGTCCAAAGTGAGAGGCAGCACTGGGGTCATGATAGTGGGGGGTGAGGAAACCTCAAGGAACCAGAGGAATGTTGTGTGTTGAATCAGTGCTTTACTTGGCCCTGGCTGACTCATCCCTTCTGTGTGACCCCTCTGTGGGGGGATGTCCCATTGTCTACAGATGGACTTTGGGTCTCTGACTGCCCTCGTTCTCAACAATATTTTTTTGTTTTGTTTGTTATGGGTCTTCTGATACCTGTTATCTGGTCCCAGTGACACCTCACGATCACACCAGTTGGTGTGCTCCTTCCATGTGGGCTTGTTGCTTCACTGCTGGGTGGCCGCTTGTTTCACCTCAAGCCTTTTAAGACCCCAGACGCTGTATCTTTTAATAGCCAGGCACCATCTGTTTTCTTCACATTTGCTTATGCACTCATTTTGTCTTCAGCGATTGTGCCGGGAGGGTGAGCATCACAGAATACCAGTTTGTTAGTGCAAAGTGTTCTTGTATTGAGGGAGGGTATGAGCAGAGGCCCGAAGTCCATCCACTACCTCAGTGTATTGCTGTATAAATACATGTGCATAGGCCAATACCTCTATTTTTATGGATTAATGTACTTACATATGTACACACCTGTGTTTATACCTCTGTCCATAGCTTTGTTTCCTAGATCATTCCTCTGTTTCCTTTTACCCTCCTCCTGCCCCACCATCGTGCTCGCCCTACTTCCACCTCTTACTGCTTCCTCTCAGCCAGATTGCTGTTGTTCCACAACCCCAGCATCTCTACATCGTAAAGAAGGACCATCTTAAAGTAAGGAGCTAAACCTAGGATTTATCTAGTTCAGCTGGGGTAGTGATAGTCAAGGAATCACCATTCTATTTTATTTTTTATTACAGGAAATTTAAAATATTAAAAGTTAAAAGCATAGGTTCCCAAATCTGTTTGCCTTCCTATCCCCTTTTAAGGGAAAAACAAACAAAACACCAAACTCAGCACCCCTTGGCAATGAAAACTTCTGTACTGTATAGCCACAATCTGTGATAATGGGTCACAAAGCAAACTCACTGCCACTGAGTCAATTCTGACGCCTGGCAGCTGTGAGAATGTGCTGTGTTGGGTCTGACATAGCAAGTAGATATCTGCTTTTGCAGCCTCCCTCTCCCCGTGCCCGGATTGTTCCAGCACAGGGTATTGCCCACTTTGGGAAACACTGGTATAAACCATAGTATAACAAAGCTCCATCTATTCATCACCATTTACTTTTAAATGGAGAGATTCTCTTTTCTGAGAAAGATTATTATTTTTTTTTTTTGCTGTGACATCCTGATTCAATGGGCCTCTTCTTTGTACTGGTTGGATGAATGGCTAATACAATGCACTGTTTTCTATTGAGTACATAGCCTGAAGTGATTGGCCTATGATTATCATTTATGGTACACCTACTTCTCACTTATTATCAAACATCTGTATGTCTTATATCTGACATTTTACATGTACAATATTTTAAAAATTAGATTATTTTGTGCAAAGACGATGTATACATGACAGTAAGGTGCACCAAGATGAGAGGCTGTGGTAGAGAAGATACTATGTGTCAACTTGATTCTCGGTGGGTTGGCAGCTATGTAATGATAATAGACATCTATTTTGTGATTTGATGTGATCATCCTCCATTTTCACATAATAGAGTTTTGCATAATGAGCTGGTCTTTGGAACTTAACTATGGGTATGTGAGGAGTGGGTATATAGGGTAATAGTCTCAGTCTTATACCTCAAAAATCATATTCAATACTGTTATTCTCAGTATCTATTGTTTTGGGCCTTAAAGCTCTTTTAAGTATACGTGTTTGTCTTTTACAGAGTTTTTAAACCCCAGCCCTTGAGAATGATCTAACACTGTTAGTAAGATTTGTCTTTTCTGCATGAATCTTAATCTTTAACCATCAAAGGTAATTTAGGTTAAACATTTTACTAAATTGGAAGAAGTTTGAAGTATTACGAAAAGTCGAAAGTTTTAGTTATGACTTACTTATAAGGATTATATACAAACCTTTGAAAGTATAAAAGATAAACTTTAGCTTTGTACCATTGAATGCATTTTTAAGGCCCTTTTGCAACGTCTGCGTTTCATTATGGAATTAATCTTACTGCTTCTTTACCAGGTAGGTCATAAGATTATGTTTTTAAAGGTCCTAAAACAGATGTGCCCAGGGTAACCACCCTTACTCCATGAGAACTTCTACAAATGGAAAGCCATTCGTTGCATTTATGCAAACGAGGTGGCCTTCACACTTGCCTTTATTTCTACCCCATAGGAGTACCTTTGTGCCTCTGGAGCTGAGCACAAGCGGTAATCTTTGTCTTTGAGTCCAAATCTTGTGGAAACAGAGAAACCCTCTCACTTTCATACCCTGATGTGTTTGAGGGTCTTTTTTTTCCCCCCAGCACTCTTTTTGGATGTGCATAAAAGTACGTTGATTCCGTCCATTACTTTATAGGAAGAGGCTTCTTTATACATTTAGCGTAGCCTTTTAGCCTTATTTTCAAGCATTTGTTGGTAGAATTTTTATTCTAGCCAATGACCACACGAAACAGTTCTACCTTTAAGCCTAAATAAGGTACAGATTACAGATAGATTTTCACTTTTCAAGATGACAGTAGGCATTTTTGTTAGTTTGAGAAACTCATTTTATTTTGTACAAGGTACAATACCTCTGCACAGTGAACAAATAAATTACAAATCTATATTTAAAAAAGTATTGCTATTTTCATAGTTTCAGTATACTACTGTACAAGAATCATGTTTCCTTTACTTATGTGAACTGTAATCACATCAATTTATTTACTTGAAAACTTTAGCTTTTGTGAAATAATTGAACAGAACTTCCCAAGTCACCAATCAAATGAACTCTGAAACACAGTGCATGTGTGTAGGCTGACCACGAACCTATTCGTGCTACTGTGAATATGCAGTTCCCAACAGTTGCTCTGTAAGATTGAAGCATTTCTTCTAGGTGATTCTTAAGGTATGTGAAAGCAGCTGTTGTCTCACACCCTCTACCTCTCCCCCAAATCCTCCATATTTGCCTGATTTGAGTGGTACTATAGTTCTTTAGAAATCAAAGAATGCTAGAGCTGAAGACTGGGTATCACTCCCTCCTCCTCTGTGGTTCTCCCTTTTACACGTGGTGGTGGTGGTGGTGGTGGTGTGTGTGTGTGTGAGAGAGAGAACCAAGAGGGCAAGTAACTTGCCCAGGGTAACACCTACATCTCTTGACCCAGTGCTCTAGCCATTCCAGCAGAGGACAGTCGGCAAAAGAGAGGTGAGTGATGCTGCCTGTTTGTAGGCTGCTAGGTGGCACTTACTGTACATACAGAATATGGGAAGAAGATAAAACCTGGGGTGGAGGTGAAGTTTCTCCTTGCTGTTCTCTGAGAGCACTGGCAGCCCTGAAGTACAAAGGTAAGTCTTTCTTTATATTTCTTCCTACACACGTATGCAAAACATTGACTTGCATCTACAAAGTAATTGGCTAGTATTTATATTGTAAAAGGCTTTTTTTGAAAGTACAGTGTGCTGTTGCTGATCATTTGCTCCCATGCATGCATGCAGCATTCGTGTATTATATTTTCTCCTAACAATAAAACTTGCTCAAGCCTTAGGTAAAGTGGGCAGGAGGGAGGGTTTACTTATTTATTTTCTTGCTTTTGATGGTTACAACCCAAACTAAAAGGAGCCCTGGTGGTTAAAGCACTTAGCTGCAAACCAAGCTGCATTTCCAACCCACCAAATGTTCTGTGTGAGAAAGATGTGGTGGGCCGCGACTGTTTTCTGTAAGGACCTAGAGCCTTGGGAACCCAGTGGGGCAATTCTACTCTGTCCTACAGGTTCATTATAAGTCAGAATCGACCTGATGGCAGTAGATTTAGTTTCGCCCAAATTAATAGGTTTCATGCCCATTAGGACAAGTGTTGGGTTGCTAACAACATGGTCAGCAGTTCAAATCCACTAACTGCTCTGGAGGAGAAAAATAAAGATGTCTGCTCCCATTAAGATTCACCGTCTCAGAAACCATATATATGGTCACTGTGGACCCAGTGGCAGTGGGAACAGGTTTCACGGGAAATTCCAGTTTGTCTCAAGGGCTTCAGAACTCCTATACTTCAAGTCTGCAGTTGTTCAGTTCCTCCTGTGTATAACTTTGTTGAAGTGCTTTCTCCTGGCTGAACTGGTATCAGGATGGAGTGGTACAGGGGGAGCCAGTAGCTTCCTTGGTTTGACGGTCTTTGGGTCTTTAGTTTTTGTCAGGGGTTGGGAGCTCACTCCTTTTCAGCCCATTTGAGCCTCAGCTTACCTATTATGTTCATCAGTAGCGGCAAGTCAAGCACATCTAAATTCTGGGATCTGGAGAATTAACTCATTTTAATACATTGTTTTATCATAGTACACGGTAGAAGCACTTGATTTCCTTTGCTGCTGTTCACTAGTCTTACCACAACTGGTGACAGGCCATTCTCTCTTTGATATTGTCATTTCATTCTACGCAAAAGCATAACTTACTTTAAACAACTCAAACTCTCCTCTGCACTTCTAAGTTCCGTACAACATCAAGCTCCAGATGTTTGAAGAACTGCTTGAAAGAAAGTAAGTACTCTTCTAAGTCAAGAAATGCCAACCAAATAAATTGGGGTGGCCAAGTAGCTGTCTGATATTTAATTCTTCTCAATCTGAGCCTGCTTCTTTTAAAGCATCATCTCAGAGCCTTATTTCACATGGAATGACCCAGGAGTTGGATAGACTAAAGAGATCAGACAAGACCAGGACTGATTTAGGATGTTGTTGATCTTTGAATTGGCAAGATTTAGTAAAACTGGCCTAGAAATTATTGTAGATGGAAAGAGGCTGTTGCTGTGGAAGCAACCCCCCCCCCACCCCAGCCTAGTACTAAAATGGGAAAAGGGAGAAAAATGTCCACTTATGAAAGTATTCTTTAAAATTGAAATTGTCAGTGTCAGACTATATACCGAACACTGATATTGGTCATTATAATTTGATGGCCCGAACATATATGTAAAGGCTCTTTAAGTAATGGCCTGTGTACTAATTATTTTAGGTGATTACATAGCAACCAGAAGTACATACACATTTCAGATGCTTTAAAGCAATGCTCTCCCTTCCCCAGCCCCCTGTGTGTATATATGGATGTGGATGAGTAGCTGCATCTTCAAAGCTTTAGAGATCATATAATCCTGGTCATCTGGAGGGTGGGGTTGGTCGGTGATAGGGTTTGCCTTTGCAGACAGACATCTGTGAACAGTTGCCCCAGTCCGACCCACTCAGGAATTCTTCTTTAGTTCCAGGTGAAAATAATAACTTACGTGCTGCTGGAGTCTACCGTTACTGCAACTCAGAGGCTCGTCTTCTTTCAGAGTCAGAGAATCAGCAGCAGAGTGCATTGCGAAAGGAAGATTTTTCTCTCAAGACTGCGTGTCCTGGGAAGGCCCTTTGGCAGGGCTCTGTCTTACTGGGAGGAGGTCATAATGACCAGGAATATGGCTGTTCTTAGGTAGGTTGTATGGAGTCTGGATATAGCTGGAGTTACGACCACGGCTTTCCTGGACCACATTGACTGTGGGTTCTAAGGAATATAGTGAAAAATGAGTTCAAAGAACAGATTAGCTTTGGTTGCCTCGTTGAGGGGAAGAAAGCTCTAGTTAAACTTGCTGGGGAGAGAAGTTAGGGGTCACAGATGTATGACAAATACTGAGGGCTGCGACTGCGGTTCAGTAGATGGAGCAGCAGCTAAGTGACTGCTGTTTAAATCCCAAGCTCTTGTCACTACCATGAGATTCAGAAATCCTGTGCTTAGGGCTCTAGTCAGGGAGCCCAGTAACATACGATAAACCGGGCAAAGATGGAAGGGGGTGAGTCAGAAACTGTTCTGATTGTGTTCCTGGCTAACCTGGGATTTGTGCCAACAATCAGGTGAAATGTGTGTGTGTGGACTACCCACCACCACCACCCTCACCCCCAGTGTTTCTGCGTCTGGTGTCTTTAAAGAAGAGCTGGTCTCAGAATCTGATGTCCTGCATGAGAGGAGAGGGCGGTCTGGGGAAAGGCCATTCACCTTGCATTGCTCTAAGAACAGTGAAAGAGGGTGTTCTCCAGACAGGGTGATTGGAGAGGGTCAGGTTTTACTTCAGATGCTGCACTACTGCCCTGGTTGTCACTAAGGTACTTATTTGAGACACCTACCGACTTCATATATATTTTTATTAGACGGCGACAAGGGTGGCACATCCGTGTACGGAGACGCCCTGTGCTCAGGCGACTTCATCTCTCCATAGCTGCTTTCGGGACGCTTGCAGGTGAGGATGGGCGGGTCCTTAATTGTAGCGTACGGGTTTTCGCTGCTATTCAAGGAACAAGTGCTAGAACTGCACACGGATTCTTTCATGTAATCTGCAAAGCAAGAACGATTTCTTAGGACTAGCAAGGACACGTGTCTATAAACACTGACGGTAGGAGACTGCCTTCAGGGTCTTGGAGCAGTAAAAGCCTACGATCATCCCAAGAGGTGCTAGATAAATGTGTTGATGATTGTTTTCCAAACAGGGAGGGTTTTGTTTTGTTTTTCCCCAAAAGAAACATCGTTGGGGGCTGGGGTTGGGAATGGGAATATTTTTTGTTTGAGTAGTCAGGTCTAGCACCAGAAAGGCATTATTCAGGATATTCATAACATGTTTTCATCCCTGTTCTTTAATTTGTACTAAATGCCATAAGGAGAGTTGGTTGCATCCATGTTATGGGATGAGACCCCACAGATGAAATGACTTGACAAGATCACGCAGCTAGGAAGCAGCAGTGTCAAGACTTGAATCTATGACTGGGGACACCTTTTTCTGTAAGTCTTTTTCAGAGTTATTTTTGACAACCAGACTTCTCTCGGGCTTAGAAACAGGCTGGTGTGGTTTTGTGTAGATGTCAGCAATGTGGCTGCCTTTAAGTGGCAAATTCACAGGGTACTCCTGCCCTCCAGGAGCTGGTGATTGGGGTGGTGCAGCAGGAAACACCTGAGTCTCGAGCCAAGCCTTGGGAAAGTCCGTTTCCTAGTAGTGAGCCTGTGGTGTATCCCCTGGCGTGGCTTACTTTGGTTATACCTGTAACAGCTGTGTGCTCTGTTTAAACGTGAACGAGTAGAAATGATGATGTAACTCAGGGGTTATGAGAGCAGAACATTCAGTGTGGCTGGAGTAGCTGCCACCACAGAGAGCCCCCCTTCCCCTATATTAGGTTGCTGATTGCAAGGGCATTTACTCTTCTGGTAGTGTAGGCTATTGATGGTTGCTTTAGGTTATTAAGGTAATATTTCCTAAATCTTAAACCAAAGTATATTTACTTCATAGTTCCTTTGAATGTTTACAATGCCTGTGATGTAGGGTTCATTTTTCCTCACCTCTTTTAGCCCCACCCCTCCCCTTATATTGCATATTAGGAAATTGAGGCATAGAGTAAGGAAGGAACTTCCCAGAGCAAGCTCTAAAACACAGGCTATCAATCTTACATGTCCCACTGTTCCCCTTTCAAATAACAAAACAAAACTACTCAGCCTTACCCCCTGGCATAAAGTCTAGGTATCTGCTTTTAGAGCCCCCCCCACCACTGCCATTGGTCCAGTACCTCCTGGAGGGGCAGTATCACCCACTTTTGGAAACACTGATTTTAGAGAATTAGGCGCAGAGCACTTTCTATCACGGTTTTGCCCACAAATAGGTAGAAATGTTGGCCTTTGTCTCATGGCTTCTTAATAGTATATGACCTTAGATAGGAGGGAAGAAAAGTCATGCTAGTGAATGAACAGTCCCAACCAGCCCCAGCAAGGGCTAAAGGGAGGCTCGATTGGCCCAGCCGTCACTGAGGCTCATATGGGGGACAGCGCTGGACCATGATCTGCCCCATACCACAGAAAGTGGCCTCAGTGGGTAGGCTGTTTCTTAGTACAAAAGAGTGGTGGGTAAGCCGAGGAACCCCCAACATGGCCCACCTGTCCCACTTTGTATTCTCGGCCAAGGAGTGAGACAGTATTGCTTGGAGCTTCTTGTTTGGAAGCGAAGGGCTGGTATTGCTTAAAAAGGGGTGACCTCCTGAGTGAGAAGCCCTCCTCACACTCCTGCCCCTTCATCCAGACACACAGCCTTTTCTTTTGGCACTTGGCTCGCTTTGTATTTGATGCTTTGAGCATCTGTGAAGGGGGGTGGGCAGGAAGGACTGTTATTACTACTTTAGAAATGAGGAAACTGACACTCTGAAAATTCATGTCAACCCTTATGTTCTCTGATACCCAGTTAGACTGCCCACCTCTGCTGCCCAGGGGCCCCTCCTCCTGTACCTGTAAATGCAGCCTACGGCAGCAACCCCTTTCCCTAACTTTCCACAGGGAGTACCTTTGATCTATGGGGCTAAGCCCTCCTGAGAGTGAGAGGCTACAGGCTAATAAGTAAGCGTTGCTGTGCTAGCTCAGTGCCAGTCAGTGGAGCCTCTCCTCTCCTTTTCATCAGAAATGGCAGGGCTGCTTTCTTGGGAATATTTTGCCTGTCTTGCTCTATAGCAGGGGAGAAGTTGAGGTTGGGGGGAGACAGGGTAGGATTAGGGAAATGGATGAGGGCGTTGAATTATGGCAGGATACGGTGGCT
This sequence comes from Echinops telfairi, assembly GCF_000313985.2. Taxonomy (NCBI): domain Eukaryota; kingdom Metazoa; phylum Chordata; class Mammalia; order Afrosoricida; family Tenrecidae; genus Echinops; species Echinops telfairi. The sequence goes on from NW_022111379.1 coordinate 1,131,897, forward strand.
CCTTTCATTGCTGGGAACTGAAGGGTGAGGAATGGCAAGGCTTACTGAGAACCACCACCTTAGGAAGCCCTTCTTTGCCCAGCTGACTCACCCACGTGCCTGTTCTGAGGGAGCATGGGGTGGGGAAAGAGTAACCAGCTGCTCAGACACTTCCTCATCCTTTCACTGCCCCACCACACCCAGTCCCTGCCCTTGAGCGCATTCTGCAGAGAAAGGGGAAGCAAAAACTACCTAAGCTCTCCAGGGAGTCACTCTTCCAAGGGCCCAGCCCTGTCATTAGCTTTAGACTGAAGTCTAGCATTTGCTCTCATCTGGGCCTTACACACTGCCATGACTGTCAGAGACTGCACGCATCGCCATGAGGTCAGTTCCAGTTCACTAACTAGGACAGACGAGAGCTGGGAACAACAGTTGGTGACTTCAAACGGCAGACCTGCCATTTAGTATCCAAGTGTTTAACCACTGGTCACCAGGACTCCACTTCAGAGACTGAAGAGACCTCTCAAACGAATCGAAATATTTTCATTTTCTAAAAGCAGCAGTAAATTCAGAGAAGGGAATTGACTTGCCAAGGCGCTCGGGGATCTGCACCCACTCAGACTTGTAGGCTCACATGAGCATCTAGTTAGAACCAGCTTATTCACTGCTCAGAGAGCCCGCCCATCCAGGCACAAGAACATCTACATCTTGCTTCTCAGCCACCTCTGTTCTCTCTCAGAGCCATATGTTAGCCTTCTCTTGACAGAGACCAAGGATATGAGGAGCGGGAAAGTTAGATGTCAGGGTCAGAAGGAGACCTTGGCTGGCTAAGTAAAAAGGCATTTCAGGATGTCAGTCGGCTCTTAACCTCCATAGAACCCGAGGTTGATAGAATAGACTTGGAGTTTGGATATCAAGTACACTGGTGGCAGCAGCAGTAGAATCAATCTGGCTTCCAGGGGATGGGGAATGGTGGGAGACTCCTGTAGCACTTTGAATCAGTGCAGGGGTGGGGTGGCGGGGTAGGTGCCATGGGAGAAACAGTGGTTGTTGACAGGCAGAGTGGGGTTGGCAAAGCTTGGTAAATGGTTCATTTCACCTCCAACATGACAGTTCAGGGGGCACTGGGTGGGAAGGGGCAGTCACTGAATTAAGACTTTTAGAGTGTCAGAGTTGGAACGGGCCTTAGAGATGTGCGAATGCAGCTGTCTTTTTAGAGGAAGAAACCACGACCCAGCCAGGCTTCTTTCCCACCGAGGTCAGAGCACACTGAGACTCTCAAATCTTCTGATTTGGTTTTGGCCCAGAAGGTTTAGGAATTAGTTTCATCCTTGGTACAAAATAGTTTATAAAATGTTTTTGGGGGAGTACAGCAAATTAGTGGGGTAATTCCATGCCTTGGATTGATATTTTTGGACTGTGACATACCATTGTCCTCTCTTGTTCTGATATATTGGTCCCCAACACCTGCTGGGACATTGCCTGCACAAAGGGTGCTTACAGACACCGGAGAGAGAATCTGGCCGCCAGCCTGTGTCAGGGATCCCAGCCACCAGGAAGTACATGCTGCTGCGGCCGAGACGCTACTTCCCGTAGCTCTGCCTTAGCATTGAAGGTACAAGTCTGAAGTAGCTTCCCTAGTCACAGTGCACAGGACGACAAAGTACATAGGAAAGCAATGTGCTCATTTATTGAGGGGTCTGGGCCTGTCTCAGCCTCTTCACACTTGAGTCATGCACATTCTCAGCTGACAGGGCCCTTGAAGAACTTCCTGTCCAGTCCCCTCACGTCTTCAATAAGGAAACTGATGTCTCAGGTCACAGTGATGATGTAACAGCCATCCTTCCTGGTTTGAGCTTTACCCACTGTAGCGATTCTTGCTTGTACCCCATTGTTCATGTGGATGGTTCATGTGAACACTCACAACAAACCATCAGAACGGTGCTCCCAACTTAGAGGTAGCACCTCTTATCTTGACAGACAGCTCGCCTGGGCCTTGCACAGCCTAACACCTGCTGGTGGACACTTCTCTTTCCTGCTTTCTGGCACTGAACACCGCACTTAACAACCACACCCCCCACTTCCCCAAGGATTGCAGACAGCTAGCTCATTGCGTAGAAACTCTGCATAAGAGTGACCTGATGCACTCATCACAAATGCAGATACCAGGACCCAGCTGTAGGTCTGCTGCAGAGTCCCGGGAAGATAGGATCTGAAGCCTCTATTTGTACTAAGCTTCCCAGCTGATTCTGGTGCACGGCCAAGTTGAGGATATCCATTGGGACCTTTGCTTTTGGTCATATTTCTTTCAGATTGCCTGAGACTGCTTTAAATAGACACTAGAGACAAAAAGACAGTCCCATTGCATTTGTAGAACCCTTTATAATACGTAAAACATGCCCCTTCTGTGGTGTAGGGGACAAGCAAAAGAAACTTGGGCTAGCCACCAGTATGCCATTTACAGATGAAGTCAAGCCCCGAGAGCTCACAGTCTTGGGTCCCAGTAAGTGACAGAGTTGGAATATAAACCCAGGTTTGTGTGGTTCCAAAGCTGTCTACATTATATAGTCTGTCATTAAATCACAGGGCCTAAGCCCAAGGACAAGGCCTGACCTTCACCTGTGGACGCATTAGAGGGCTGCTGGGCGGGCACCCTCCATGTACTGGGGTTAGCCCCGCGGCTTCCTTGAGGCAGCATCTACACTACGCTTTGTCTCATTCTTTGGCCTCGGGGCCCGGTAGACTGACTTTATTTCAGATTTTATAATCAATTTAATTTGTGCTAATTGGTTGGATAATGATGTTCTACATTTCCGAAGATATTTAGTTGGCATCTATTAAAAAAAAAAACACAACAGAAACCCACAAGCGTTTGCTAAGCAGGTGCAACTGAAATGGAAAGATGAGTTCATCACTGTTATGATGTGCCCAGCTCCTGGTCACAGCTCCCAACAGCCCCAGGTCCTCTGATCTTTTCACTTTCACTTTGAGGGGGGAGGGGGAAGGACTGTGGAGGGAGATGGGGGATCCCTAGCTGTTTCAAATCTGCACTCTGTACCTTGCTAAACTCTCTCTAATGGGACTTAAGGATTGGATACTCTACCTTTGAATCCTTGGTCCATAATGTATGTGTTCTGACGTCTGTCCATTCCAGAAGCCCCTGCAGAGAAATGATACAAGGAAAGAATAATAGGGGCTGAACGAAGTTCACATAGACAGCCTGTCCTTGATTTTCTTTTTCCACTACCCTGAAAGGAACGTTATTTATTGCTAGTGTTGTGCTGGGTGTAGTCTACTCTAGATGAGTCAGCGTAAAGAGGGATTCTTAAAGGGCCCCTAAACATTCACAGTGAACCCCAGCACCATGGCAGATTTGGCTCCTACTATTCACCCAACAGTCCTGAGGGCAGTGTCTTCCAGGAGGGTGCACATGACACATCTGTTGCCACCTGCAGTCACTGTAGGTGAAGTTCTAGGCTCCAAAGGTACAGAACAAGAAGTGAGAACTAGTCTGTAGCTTGGGGCAGGGGGAGGGATTGAGGATGGGGTTGGAGACACAGATTTGCTCACTTCTCAAAGCTCCAGCCTTGCCTCTCCTCTCCCAGGTCTGGGCCTCAGCTGAGGGCGGACAGCTGGCTATGGCTCTGAGTCATTTCTGCAGGGTGTATACTCACTCCCATCCACAGGCTGCTTTGCCTCCAGCTTATGAATGAGCCATTTGCACATACTTGAGACTTATTATTCTCCCTTTGACTGTCACAGTTTATGCTACGATCCCCTGTGCATAGCTAGAGGTGGGTCACAAAGCTTCGAGAACCAAACTCAGGCTCTGCTGCTGGTGATCCTGGGAAAGACATCGCCTGGCATTTCTAGAATGGCACAGGACTGAGTCAAAGCCATTGTGATTCAGCTTTTCAGAGGGGACCCATTCCAGGCTAGGTGTGCAGAGTGCTCATGAAAATACAGTGGGTTCCATTGACCTGCCCCAAGGTTTCTTACACAAGTCCAAACCCAGTGCTGTTGAAGTACCCCGCACACCCCAGCACATGGCCCAAGTTGAAGTCTGGCAAATTGAATTAGTCTGGCCTTTCCTCCACACATTACTGAGGGATACAGTTGAATGAGGTCCAGGTTCTCAACTCTTATATTTTTAAAGGGCCTGTGGGTACCTGTGGCCTTCAGAAACCATAGCTGCAACAAACCATACCCCTGGCACCTGTTAAGCACTTTCTACCAGACAGGGCTCCCGGAGGGAGGGAGGCAGGCAACATGGTTAACTTTTCTCCAATTTTACAGAACAGGAAATGGAGACCCAAAGAGGGTCCCAGGCCACATTAGCTAATGAGAAGTTGAACTGTGACCAGAGCAGAGTTCCCCAAGTCTTCACTCCCACTGGTCACTAGCCTACCTGCATGTAAGCCAAAAAAATGACGGTTGAAGAATTAGAGGATCATCCATGTGGGAAGAGATACAGAGTAGTGTTCTGTGGTTGTGTGGGTGGGGGTTGTTAATAATTGACACTTCCCAGGAGATCCAGAGCCAACAAGATAGCTTCCTGGGCAGAGGATCAGAATCCTTACAGCCTCTGCCTACCCAAGGGGCAGATGAATTCAGACCCTTACCTTTCCTAGTGCTGCTGGACCCAGGAACCTGCAAGGGCCGACAGAACTGCATTTCCCTTGAGCCCTGGAGACCAACTAGAGGCTGAGCTTAGGCCCAGAGCTACCCAGTTATGCTAAGGCTCTGCCCCACAGTGCCCTGGGGACCACCTCTAGGGATGCCACAACCTTGTTCATTCCTTGTAGTCACCCCTCTGGCACCACCTCTGAGCTGCTACCCACATCCTCCACTGACCCAGTCTTCCAGTCGCCAGGTTGGAGTTGGACACAGGAGCAGGGGATGCTGACCAGGAAGCCACATGTGGAGCTCTAGCCTCTCCAGATCCCTGCTGGACAGCCCCCACTCCATCCCTGAGCTGGAAGAGCTGGCCCTGGAGTCTCATCAGGCAAAGAGCCAACTCACCAAAAGGGCATAGTCCGGAGAACCCCCCCAGGTAGTTTCTCAGTGGTTTGGGGTGGTGGCCTGGGAAGAATGTGACTTTAAGTGTCCCTTCTCTCTCATCCGGACACAGTGTGTCTGTGCACACTAACCACGGGAGCAGAAGGAGTGTTGAGAGGACCCAGGCCGTCTGCCTTCAGGGAGGGGACTAGGCTTGGAGACTAATCATGCGGGGAGTGGCTCAAGAGGGAGAGCTCTGGAAACCCGGTGCTGAATGGTTTAGTGTGAGCCTCGGGGCCCCGGGGGAAGGGTAGGACTTGGGGGTCTGACCTGGTGAGTGTGGCTCAGCTGGACGGCTGAGGTGTCTAAGTTCAATGTAGAAGTCCTCGGGCGGGTACCTGGCCTCCAGGGCACTGATCTGGAAATGGGAGTCTAGTGAGAGGAATGACAGGAGGAGCCATTATTCCCAGGGCCCTGATGTGGCAGGGAAGGGGGTAGGCACAAGGAGATGGGGGTCAAGGCGGGATCACAACACCGGAAGAGCCGAGGGCATCTGCTAGAACAGAGGCCTTCTTCCTGGTTTCCCCACCTCCCTCCCAGAGCGGCTTGGTCAGGAAGAAGTCCCTTCCCCAGATGGCCAATGTATCTTTACCTCCACCCAGAATCCCCAGACCCACTCCAGCTACCTCCTTGGGTCACAGCCACCCTTCCCTAATGTAGGGATGAAGGGGGCCTTGGGCTTGAGTAGTGAGAGCTGAAATGGGGAGACGCTGCTGTGAACCCAATCCCCTTGAGCTGAGACAGGGTCCTCATTGTGGGAGAAGGAGCCCAGGGGGGGCATGATTGCAGGAGATCTACTCGGACCACTACTGACCTAACACGTTCGCAAAGCTGTAGGGGGTCCAGCCTGCTGTGTCTCTGTCAAGGGCCTTGTTACTGAGCTGTTTGGAAAGCAGGAGAGGGTTAATACCTGGTGCCCCGGGCTACCCCTCCCCACGTTTGCTGTCCCCTCCCCATAATGATCCTGGCTCACCTGGTTACTAGGCCACTGAGGGAAAGGCCACCATGGTATGGCTGAGGACCCCCCAGGGGCTCCCTTCCCCCTGCCTCCTCCTCTCCTATGCCCCCCACCCCACCCTCTGAGCTGAGTGGCTAGAGTTGTAGGGTTCTCAGGGCTTGGTAAGGGGTGGGGGTGGGGCAGGCCTCCCAAGAGCCATTAAGTGCCCTGAGCCTAGCTGATGAGTGAGCTGCAGGAGCGGGGCTCTGGCGTCTCTGCTGCCGGTATGCTGTCACCTCTGCCACCTGACCTATGTGGAATGTGCATGTGATCCGGGAAAGCCACAGGCCTGGGTGTGTCTTGAGGCCTAAGGTGAAGTCCTCGTCCTCCTGGGTCCTCACAGCTGCCCTTCATCAGAGGCGGGGCTGGGGATGGCCCGCTGTCCTACAAGGAGTCAGTGGCAGAGCTGGGTCGAGCTCATCTTGGCTCCCAGACCTGTGTCTCTTATCTGTCGTAACAGCAGCCCTGCCTGCCTTTACTAAATGCCCTATCGGCCAGACTGAGTGGCCCCCCTCCACTGCAGACCCCCACTGAAAGAGGTGGCGGGAGAAAGAGGCCCCAAGCAGCAGAGCACGGGCTCTGCCTCCTCTCTGGCACCCCGGCCCCTGGCCTGCTGCAGCTCTGAGAATGGGACGTCGGTGCAAGAGCGGCCTGCTGGGAAACTCCAGGCTTCACTGCCACTCTGGATGAGCGGGAATGGGCCTGCACTGGAAAGCTACAGCGCTGGGTGCAAGGCTGCATGCAGGCCTCGAGGGGCCTTGCAGGAAACGTGCCCTGTTAGACAGGTAGGGAGGCTGCAGCAGTGGCCTTGACAGGACCCATGCCGTTGTTGGGGGGGCTCAGGCTGCTATGTCACCATGTGTGTGGCTGAAGGCATGGTCTGTGGGCTGCCGGACATCTGGAGGTCCAGAGCTCTAGAACACAGGCCTATGCTACAGGAAGCTGGAAGCCCCGGTGGCCCGGTGCACAGGTGGCTGTGGAGGTGTGTGGCATGAGCCCACTCGGGCTTGGGTTCCTGGAGGCTTCATTCCTGCATCTCCCACTGTGCTCTGCAGGAGTTCTGGCACATCGAGGGAACATGTATGCCAAGACATCCTTGTCTGAGGGCATGTTCTACGACGATGTCTTGGCAATCAGCCAAGGTTGTGCTGGGGGCTGTCAGGGGATACCCTGCTGCCCTAGAACTTGCAGGCCTTGCGACAGCTGGTGCTTGGGTTCTGTGTCCCTTGTAGTGGATCACAACAAATGGTGATGGGGATGTACTAGTCTACAGGTGGTGTCCTTGGGTAGTGACTCTGTCATGTGACTGTTGCCGTGACTAGGGACAGGTGGGACAGCACTTTGAATACATATGATGTGTTTGTAGTTCATGGCCAGAGTGGCTATTTGGTGTACATGGTTAAATGTGGCAAAAAAGCTATGTGTGACTATTACGTGACTCGGTGACCAGTTGGCTATATACGGAGCAACATTACAGGCTGTCTCTGTGGGATGCTGACTGGTCCCATGGCACACGGGCTCTCCATGTGATGGCCTAACCTCCCAGCATGTCTTCAGGACTGTGTGTCATCTATTGGCATTTAGTTCTACATCAATCCTCCTTGTTCATTCCCAGGCAGAGGTGGGCGCTGAACAGAGGGACGGTGGACGGGGCTGAGGAGTCAGGGGCCCGGTACCTTGGTGGGGCTGTTCCTGTCCAGAGTGCTGGCCTGGCTGGTGGCAGGCCCCCCGCACGCCAGTGCGTGGTAGCTGGAATTGGAAAAGCACTGGGCATGGCTGCTACTTTGAGACAAATCTGAGAAGAGAACAAGGTGCCACATACCATCACCCCCTGCCCCTGGCATGAGATAACCCAGTGCTAATGCTTGGGCTGGGCAGCTGCAGTGTGCCCCTCGACCCTAAGCCCCCAGCCCCTATGTTCCACAGACCCCTGTGGAGCTGGCCTGTTCCTTCCTTCCATCAGGACGTCCTCCTGCAGCATGCAGAGTGCAGGTCCGGCCCAGCAGCATGCACAGGAAGTGCTGACTGATCCTCACCCAGACCCCAGCTGCAAGTCCATAAAGAGAACCCCCACTCCTCTTGGCCCTGGACACAGACCCTGTCCTCTCCCAGGATTTCAGAGTCTCCCCATAAAGCCGGGAAATTCTGGAGGAATAGCATGGGAAACGCCGCCACCTTGACGTTATATGTTGCCCAGTCAGAGAAGATAACCCCCAAATCTCTGTGGGCTGGAGAGCTCCTCAGAGGATCTCTGCTTCCACTGCAGCCCCAGAGGCTCTCTGAAGGTAGGGCCTGCACCGGGTCACCCCTGGATCCTGTAGGAGGCCACACTGAGCAGGGCTGGGCCAAATTGACCTGGGCTTTCTAAGCACAACGTGCAGGAACCAGCTAGAGAGGCGCCATCCTCAGCTTCACCCAGCCAGGCCCAGCCGTCCAGGAAGGGTGTCACTCTGCGGGCACCTTCAGAGCACGTGGATCCTACTATTCAGGTAATAGTCAAGCAAAATCCTTACTTACATCCAAGGCAGTAGTCCACTTGCAGGGGTGTGTGTGCCCAGCCCAGCAGCCCCACCCCAACACTACTCAGATTTGCAGGTGCAATGCCTATGAGTTGTTACCACACCTATGGACAGACGGCATCAGTGGGCCTAGCCAGAGGGGCAAGGACCACACTTTCAAGTCCCACCCCCCCCTGGCACTGTGCAAATATATCTGGAAAATGGGGCAGAGAAAGACAGAATTGGAACAAGGCTCAGACACTGGTCCCCAAGGCCTAGTTTCTCCCTGAATGAAGGTGCCCCTGTGGCCAAAGCCTGGTGGAAAATAGAAGGGGGCTCCCAGCCAGAGCTGTCCAGAGCTGGGAGCCCAGGCAATGACGCTCATGGATCCTGTCAGCCTCTGCAAGCCGACCTCTACTCTTCACACCATGGCGTCCAGGGGAATCTGGGCACCGGCCCCCCCATAGGTGAGCCACAAACCAGTGTCCCTAGGGATGCTGTGTGGCCCTTCCTGGGCTTTGGGGTCAGGAAGAGGATCGTGCTGGAGCACCAGCCCTTACCTGAGAGGGAGTAGTCAGTGGTGGTCATCCTCATGGCTGGGGTGTAGGAGACACGTGGGGTCAGGTCTCGGCCCTTCTCCTTTTGTTGCTGCCGCCGCCGCCGGCACCAAGCAAAGAGGCCCAGCAGCACCATGATGAGGAAGAGCAGGAGAATGATGCCTGTGACAGCACCCACTGAGTGCCGCTCTGCCCCCAGCGCTGGGCTGATCTTGGTGTAGGGATTCAGCTCCTCCATCATGAGGGCAGCTGCAGGCAGAGGGAGGGGGCTGAGTCTGCGCCAGTACCCCTGCTGCTCAGAGCCCCCAGCCCAGCCCACATGAAGGGGCCTGATCCCATCCCTTTGCGCCCGAGCCTACTGTGCCTTGGCTTCAAGTGCCTAGAGGGGAGGGAGCCCCAATCTCACAGTGAGGGGAAATGCAATTGTGGGTTCCAAACAAAGGAATGCCTAATGTTGGAGAGTTCTGTTCTAGGGAGCCCTGGTGGCACAGTGGTTTACACATTTGGCTGCTAACCATAACGTCGGTGGTTCTAACCCATCAGCGGCTCTGCAGGAGAAAGATGAGACTTTCTAGTCCCATGAACAGTTAACTGTCAGAGACCCACAGGGGCAGTTTCTACCCTGGCTTATATATGAGAATAGATTCAATAGTAATGAGGTTTTCTGTTTTGTTTCTTCTAGGATTGAGTTACAGGTAATAAATAACTCACATATTTTCCCATTCACAGATGAAGCAACAGTTGCTGAAAGGTTAGATACCTTGCCTGAGATCGCACAACCCGCAAGGGCAGAGTTGGGTCTCTGGAGAGTCAGGAAAACACAGACTCAGCCGCTCTCCCTGTTTACTAGCTGTGTGACTCAGAGGCCGGGGACAGTAAGCCTCCTGGGCCTGGGCGTTGTTAGCGGGTGCTGGCAGCCCTGAAAGCTGTGCCAGTGCAGACCCCTAAACCCATCTCCATTACAAGCAAGGGAACCAATCTCCAGGCAGGTGCGGCGCTCAGCCTCTCCTAGGCTCTGGCTGCTGGGGGTGAACAAAGCTGCTACATCACCAGGAGCTGGACGTGCTGCCTTATCATTGCTGGCGATGCAGCCACGGGAATGAGAGGCCATGTTTATCCTGCATCTCTGAGAACAATGTGATCCCTCACACATTTGCAGCTCTGTCAGAGGGCTTTTATGGACACAAAACTCCCATTGAATTCCAAGTCCTCTCCTCACCTCGTCCCACATGGTCCTCACAACTGCACTTGAAGTCTCCTCCGACTGCAAAGCTGGAGCCAAGCTTGGCCCCAGAGGGACCCTGTTGCATGGGGAATGACAGGCCCAGCACAGGACATGGCCTGTCCAAGGACACCTTGGCAAGTAATGGCAGAACTGGAAGCTGGCAGATACATATGCTTGGTCAGCTGCTTGGTGTGTGGCTCTGCTGACCCCCACAAACAACCCAGATGTTTCCAACTGGTATCCTCTCTGGTGTCTTCATTGGGGTCCCTCCCTTCTTCCAGGCAGCCCATCCATAACCTGGGGATGCTGCCATCTGGGCCTTACCTTGGTCACACCTGATGCCTTTGAATCCAGGACTGCAATAACAGGTGCCTGTGACATGGTCGCATGTAGCATTGTTCATGCACTCGCATAGTTGCTGACACCCATAGCCAAAGGTTCCAGGGGCACATCCTGTGGAGCACCAAAGGGAAGGGAGACAGTGGGGCCCCCAGGCCATGACAAGGGACCCAACACCCCTCTCTTACCTTCTGGGCAGAGCAGAGGGATTATTAGCCAGCTCTCCCGCACCCTGAGGGAAGCCTGTTTCCTATAGTTGCCCCTGTGCTTGGGTCCCCCGTTGGGGGCTGGACGGAGCACTTAAAGCCCTGAGGGGATGCAGAGGGGAAGGGCCAGGGCCCACACACCACTGCTTACTCAAAGCACAGCCCTCTACCCAGTCCTTCATGCCAGGCCCTGAGTTGGGGGCCACAGGACCTTCAAAGAAGCAACAAGCACAGCCCTGCCCCTCAGCCCTTGACTCACCCTCCCCACCTCACCCCAAAGGAGGGAGAAAGAAACTTTGCAACCCCAAGGTAGACATCCTCCCTGCCCGCAGGGGTGAAGCCCAGCCTGAGCCGCTAGCAGGCACGGGTCAGCTTACTCTGCTCGCAGTGGCGCCCGGTGAAGCCCGTGCGGCAGGTGCATTTGCCACTGATGTGGTCGCAGCTGGCGCCGTTCTGACAGTGGCACACGCGCCCACAGTCCTTCCCATAGAACGCTGCTGGGCAGCCTGCGGGCAGAGGGGGAGTGGGGACAGTGGCTGTTGGGCCACAGCTCCCCACTCAGGGCCCACTGTCCAAGGAGGGTCAGTGCCCTGAGACCAGGCAGGCCCTGGGGGTGGGGGGCTCCCCTCCCTCGGTTGCAGCCGGGTCGATGCCCACGGCGGCCAGCAGGTCGCAGCATGGGACTGAGTGGCGGGCGGCCGGAGGCGGGCTTACGCTGCGTGCAGAAGAGTCCAGTCCAGCCAGGGGTGCAGTGGCAGGCCCCGTCCTCCGCGCCGCAGTGCGCCCCATTGTGGCAGCCGCAGGTGTGGAAGCAGGCGGGGCCCCAGAACCCGGTGGGGCAGCCTGCGGGAGGGGGAGTGCGGGTCAGACCCAGGAGGACCCCAGGGCCCTTTCCTAACTTTCAGGGCTTTGCCACACTGTTCCCCGAATTTCTCGGCTCACTTCTTTTCCCAAGTCACCAGGGTCTTCATTGAAGCCCAGGCACTGCCTGCGCTCCACGTCTTTGGTGATGAACTACCCAGCCTGCGTGACTGGCTCTGGGCCTTGGCGCGTGCGCGTGCACGTGCGTGCTGACTGCTGGTAAGGATGAGGATTGGCCCAGGGCTGGGACTCTCCTTGTTCAGCTAATGAGCTCCTTAGAGATTCGCCAGGCCACTGAACTGGGACCACTCTCGGGGTATGATGGTCTCACCCAATAGACAAGGTGTCCCACAGGGCAGGAACTGTATCTCCCTCTTAGATTGGGGCACTTGGAAAGGGCTGGTTCCTCTCCCATCAGGTTGGGTACATCTTACCTGAACGCTCACGCCCGTGCCCTGTCCAAGCTTACGGTGCCCAGGTCATCATTCACATGGGCCACCCAGGTGGCACCCATACCCTCCCTGAGGCCACTGCCCTGGCCTCACTCAGCTTCTATCCCAAACTGCAGCAGGCCAGTCCCCAGTCCTCACCTGGCTGGGTCATTCTACTAGACTATTAATTCCCGGTATTAATAACATTAATGATATAATCAACAATGTCGGTACCGTTAATACCAGCAGTTAACAATGCTAATGGTCAACCCTTATATTAGCCAAAGAGCTAAATGGGACTCATGGACATTCCCCACCTATAGAGGATTTCAGTCCTAAAGTTTGAGGATTCTGGGCAAGGAAGGGGGTATTTTCAGTGGGCAGCAGCTTACTCTGTGAGCAGTCCGCGCCGATCCATCCTGGGAGGCACTGGCAGGAGCCGTCGATGGGGCTGCAGGTCCCGTTGTTGGCACAGGAGCAGAGCTGAGCACAGTCCTGCCCAAAGTGCCCTCCAGCGCACACTGTGGGCACAGGGAGCCTGGCACCTTCCCTCCCACCTGTGCTCCCCAGGCCCACCCCCCCCATGTACTCCAGCCACAACCATGCCCACCCTCATCACCCCATCACCCTTCTCAATTGTCCATCTTGTGCCCACGTTTTGTGGGAAGCTCTAGGATGATCCTTTTGGGCATAGTGCAGACTGAGGCCACTGAGGTAGGCTGACTTGACTGGGGTCTCAGGGACCAGAAGTGGTGCAGCAGGAAAGCACATCTCCGGGCTCTCCATCAAGTGCCTCCTGTACCGCTTTGCAGCCCTGCCTTGGCTAGCATCTCTGATTGTGTAGTGTTTGCGCAGCCAGAGGGGAGCAGCAGCTGCTTCTGGGGCTAGACGGAGGATTGGCACTGAACGTCTGCCCCGGCCACCTCTCTCTTCTGTGTCTTCAAATACTGCCTGCTCCCACTCTCCTGGTCCACGTGACCCTCCTCCACGGCTTCCCTGGGTCACTGGGAGTCCAGTTATGGCCTCTTCTGGAGAAACCGCTCCATGGTTCCAGGAAGAAGGATGGTTTTGTACCCACGCTGGGAGCTCCTTCAGGACTAGGGCTGAATGGTAATACCGTTCAGAGCTACTCCCGGACTGTTGTGTGCCATTGTGCTGATGCCAAGTCATGGCCATCACCATATAGCACAGTATCGCTGGCACCATATAGGACAGCAGCCCTGCCCTTGTATAGCACAATATCCTGCCCCTATAGTCAGTATACCTACCTCCACATAGGACAGCATCCCTGCCCCCATCGCATTTCCTAGGCTGTGACCTTTGCCCAAGCCGACTAAGGGCCTTTCTGCCTGTGGAGTGTGTGCCATCTGCCTTTCAGTTAGCAGCCAGCCCCTAACCACTGTGCCACAAGGGTGCCTGTCTCGAGGACCACACTGAATCGTAGCTGGACACCTCCCTCATCCTAGACTTCATCTTCGATCTGCTTCCCACAGCGTAAGCCTCTAGAGCCCAGCCTCCTCCTGCCATGCCTGTGCCCTCTCAGGCCACCTCAGGGGCTCCCCATTGGCCCAGAATAAAGCCTGGAGCTTTCTTACCCAGATTTTTCTCCACTCCCCTTCTCCGGCAGACCACTCGCCACCTTCCACACATGGTGGGGGCCCCATGGCTTTTCCTCATCTCTGGAATTGTTCCAGCTGCCCCCTTCCAGAATTCTTATCACACACATGCGCCCCTGAGAAAGTCCTGTCCAGCCCAAAATCTCATCTTAAAAGCGGCGTACCGAAAGCTGATGGTGCACAGCTACCAAAAGATATAGCACCTGAAGCTTTAAAGACCTGAAGATAAACAAGTACCATCTAGCTGAGAGACAACAAAACCCACACGGAAGAAGCAC
>NW_022111379.1:1146792-1164068 GCF_000313985.2 Echinops telfairi
CGTGGGATGGGGTAAGATATGATAAAATAATAATAAATTATAAATTGTCGGGAGGAGGGGGGAGCGGGGAGGGAGGGGGAAAAATGAGCTGACACCAGGGGCTCAAGTGGAAAGTGGGTGTCGTAAGAATGATGAAGTCAACATATATACTAAAGTGCTAGACACAGATGACGTATGTACAGATTGTGGTGAGTTGTATGAGCCCCTAATAAAATATTTTTTAAAAAAAAGCTGCCTCCCCTGCAAGCCTTCTGTAGAAGACTCAGAATTGTTGGTTAATACCAAGTCTCTTCTTCCTTTAACAGTCTCTCTTTTTAGGGTCCCTGGGGGCAGAGTGGTTACACACTGGCTGCTAACTACAAGGTCAGCAGTTTGAAACCACCCACCACTCTGTGGGAGAAAGGGCCTTCGACTCCCATAAAGAGTTACAATCTCAGAAACTCACTGGGGGCAGTTCTACCCTGTTATATCTATAGGTCAGCTGGTCCTGGCTCACCTCTGACCCACGGTAAGTAAAAACACATTTGCTCCTTTCTCCTTGCTAGCTGAGAGGTGGGTAAGGCGGCCAGAGCTCAAATGGCCATCATTCATCAGAGGTCAAAGCCATGTGTCTCAGAGCCCAACGCAGTGCCTGACGTTCTGTACACACTCAGGAATTGTCCCAAAGAGCCCAAAATAGGTCCTAGGAGCTGTGACCTTCCAAAGTGATGGTCCTAGTACGACATACTTCCCTCAAAGACATCCCGGTTCTAGCCAGCCCAGGAAAGGCCTTCCTGCAGCCCTGCTACGGGGGAGAACCCCTGGGGTCTCTGAGGCCCTCACTTGGTGGAAGCCCTTGAAAGATCACAGGGAGGTGTTAATTCTTAAAAAGAATCGAATTGCCCAGGTCTCTCACGTCTTGGGGTGGCACCCTGTCCTTTATGGCACACTGCCATATCATATCTCTACCCAGAGTATGGGCACTCTTAGACTCTGCCCATGATTAGGGGTTGGGGCAAATAAGAAAGACCGGCCCTGCAGTCCAAAGCCTTCAGTTTAGGTCTTCGTTGTATGTGTTCCATAACTTACATAGCACTTATGTGTACCAAGCACTGCTCAAGATGTTTCACAAGTATTAGTTCTTAACCATCTATATATAGCTCCACATTATTATTCCCTGTTATTAGCGCTAGAGGTGAGAAACTGAGGCTCTGAGAGATGCAGTCATTTGCCCAAAGCCACAGAGCTTGGAGAGTCTGCCACTTCCCAGCCAAGTTCCTTTGAGCCAACACCCCCCACGGGGTTCCGGCTCTCCTGCTTCCACTTAGAGAGTGATCGCCTCCCCCTCTGGCTCCTGCCCGCAGGCTGATGAGAAGCTGGACAGAACTTTAGCTCCTTCCCAGGTCGCCGTCAGGAGGACCACACAGGTCTCACCTGCTTGCAGCCTGGGTGTTAGCAGGTGGGCCAGGTGGGGAGCTAGGTTTGGGGACTCATTGCTGGCCCTCTGTGGGAAGCTGGTCTGCTCCACTTACCCACAGCCCTAAAGCCAACCCTGCCTTGCTCTACCCGTCTTGCCTTTAAAGCCTGTCACACAGGAGCCAAGGTCAACAGATGCACCTACAGAGCGCTCTGATACGATCAGCCTCACACATCCCTTGATTGACTTCCAGGCTGAATCTAGCTTGTGGCAAAGGGGTGGTGGAGCAGGAGGCGGGTGGGGGAGTGGGTGGGGAGTGGTGAAAAGAAAACATGTGGCTATATTTCATCTATGTTTAATGATTCTGCATAAGCAGTGCCTGTAATTTGTAACTTGCTGGAAAACTGGTCGTTAGAAAGTGTCAGTTTAATTTTTTACAAGGTTTGAGACTTAACCAGGGCAGTTGCCATTAATAGCAAACTCTATTCGATCTATCTGTGGAAAATACTCATTAGGCCAGCAGGCGATAAATCCAACATCACAGACTCAGAGAGGCCCCCCTGGCTGCGGAGGTCCTAATTTCGGCCTGGCCTATCTGTGCTGAGGGCTGGTCTCCGATGTTTAATAAGTAAACCTCGGCGAGTCAGGCTATGATTAAACTGTCCTAGGAGGCTGCCAGCAAACGAAACTGTCACACGCTTCCCTGGGGCCCAGACTTCTCCTCGTGACCTCAGAGCATCGCAGAAGGAGACTTTCCACTCATTCCTATTAACAGACCACATGTGGGGCAAAGGGCCTGGCTCAGGGGTGATTATTCATGAACAGGATGGGGTCCCCAGCGAGGGAGGGAGCTCTCCGTCAACGAAAGTATTTAAGCAGAGGCCGGGTCAGTTCTGGTGTAGATGACCTGTGTCTCTACAGATACGGGGCCTTAGCGCAGGGGTTCTTCACCTGCCTCACGCCGCCGCCCTTTCAGACAGCTCCTCATGTGGTGCTGACCCCAACCATAACATTATTTCCGTTGCTACTTCATCACTGTCATGTTGCTACTGTTATGAATCAGGCGACCCCTGTGAAAGGGTCATTCGACCCCCAAAGGGGTCGTGACCCACAGGGTGAGAACCGCTGCCTTAGAGTCTGGGTGGCACTGTGCTCCGTAGGGTTTCAATGGCTGATTATTTAGAAACAAATTTCCAGGCTTTTTCTCCCCAGGTCCCTCTGACTCCACTCAAACTGCCAGCCACCCTTGGGATTAGCCTAGCGCTCTAACCACCGGCACCACCTTGGGGCTCTGCTTTTGGCTCCAGCCCCACCCCCTGCCATCTGACCCCGAGTTCCTCTATGGGACAGAGTAGAACTGCTCCTGTGGGTTTCCAAGACTGTCGATCCTTCTGGGAGCGGACAGCTGCATCTTTGTCCTGTGGAGTGGCCGTGGGTCACAGCTGCCACCTCGCCCCACCCTTCGCAGCCCAAGGCTTAACCCATGGCACCACTAGGACCCTTCTCTTCTGAGATCCTATAGCGTTTGCTCCTTATAGGGTTGAGGGCACCGTGGCCACCTTGTTCTGAAGGCTCTGGAGCACCGTTGGAGGCTCTTTGCCATACCCAGCTGCCCCGCTCCTTCAACATCCCCATCTCCTGGACTCTGCTCCCCATCCCAGTGCCTGGCTCCTCCTCCTCCTCCTCTCGGAAGAAGGCCCAGCTGGGGACCTTGCAAACCTGTGCAAGACCTGAGCCTCTGCCTCACTCCACGTTGTCTTGGCTTAAGAAATCGAGGACGGCAAAGTGGCCAGTGGCATGCCCGAGCCAGCTCCCACCGGTCACTATGAGTCACTGATGGTTGACTTGTCTGGAATTTGGCCCAGGGTTAAACCACTGGTAAGTTGAGGTCGGCCAGGCTGGTGATTTTTATGCCCAGGAATCTGCAAACGCCACCAGTCGGCCGGTTCAGGCACACAGCAAAGACGGAAGGCATTTGATGTCTCTTTTCCACTCCCGCTGAGCAGCAGCAGCGCCTGGAGCTGGCTTTGAGAAGGGTTCTGAGGCTGAGAGTGGCAAGGGGGCTGGAGGGGCGGGCTCAGTGAGGTTGGCCTGAACTCCAGGGCAGAAGGAAGTTGCCACTTCCAGCCCCAACCAGAAGACTCTCTTCTCAACTCACACGGTGTTTTTTGTCTGCACCACCCGGCACTCGGCACAAACCACTTTGTGGCCGTCCCTTACACAGGTCTCTTCTCTGTGTGTCTCATGTTCCGGCCACTTGGCAAAGACTTTGGGGCCAGAAGATGTTTCCCAGCTCTGCACTGGCTTAGCGGTGAGACCATGGACAAGCCATTTAGCTTCTCTGAGCTGGTGTTTCAGCTCCACAGTGGCTTTGCCTCACTCCACAGGGTGCCCATCTTCCAGAAAAGCAGAGGAGAGGAGCTCCTTCACAAACAGCGGGCTGGCAGCCCTGAGCCTTCCCTCCCACGAGACCTGGCACTTCCCCCTCACACCTTACCCTGGTTGCAGAGGGCTCCGAAGAATCCAGGGAGGCACTCACAGACGCCGCTGACATGGTGGCAGGACCCGCTGCTGTGCACGCAGAGGGGGCATGGCTGGGCACAGCCCTGGCCATAGGACCCAGGGGGGCAGACTGGGGGGGAAGGGAAGATGTGGTCAGTGACCTCAGGGCTCCCACCAAGCTGGCCACCCCTCTGCTTCCGGGGGGAGACATTTGGCCCTTTCTCCAGAGCAGAGCTGTGGTCTGGGTGTCTTGGTGCTGGGCGCTGACCTGGGCCCTGCCTTTGAAGACAGGACACCAGGGAGGGCACTGAAGACTGGGAGGGACTGGGGCTGACGGGGAGCCTCTCTTGGGGGCCCTCAGGGCTAATTCCAAAGAAGAGCGGTGGGATGGGGTCGGTAGGGCGGGGGCCGCAGCCTTACTTCTCTGGCAGAGGGGTCCCCGGAAGCCAGGGGCGCACTCGCAGCTCCCGTCCTCCGGGGCGCAGGAGCCGCCGTTCTCACAGCTGCAGGAGATGGAGCAGTTGGGGCCCCAGTGGCCAGGTGGACAGGTGCTGTCACAGCGGACGCCTGGGGCCAGAGACAGTCCAGTCAGTGGGCTGAGAGGTGAGGGTGGGGGAAGGCGGATGGGAAGGGGTCACCATGAGGGGTGATGAGGCGGAGGCAGCACAGAGCAGAGAGAAACCTTTCACGGCCTGGCAGCTCCGGGAGGCTTCCAGGAAGCGGTGCTGTCCAAAGAACAAAAAACATGGTGCCCGAGGGACAATGAGGGTCTGACCAGGCAAAGAGCAGGAGGCAGGAGAGCGACCATGCCTTGAAAGAGGGCTTTGTGAGTTCTGAGTGGTTGAACCATGAAGTACAGAGTAAGGGCTGGAGCGAGGTGAGCCTGTGGGGCTAAGACGGGATCACATCAGGAAGGCCTTCCTTCGCCTGCGACATCATAGCTGAGCGTCCCTAACTACAGGGCACCTCGGTGCCTTCATGGAGGGGCTATGCAAGCTGGGGGTGACCTCTGCCCACCCTTGATAGCCAAGGAGCCACAGGTCTCTGCTGGGTCCCAGCCAACCAGAGCAGGACGGGGAGGGGCACATTAAGGGCACAGAAGGATGGGTGAGACTCCTACCCCAGTGCATTGCAGGTGGTCTGGATGCCTGTCTTCGCCGCAATACATGCCTCATGTCCCATGTGCACACATGGTGTGACAGGAGCCAGCACGTTGCAAAATGACCTTTGACATGCGTGTGTGTGAGGTACCCAGACATTTCCCGTGGACCGATAGTGTCTTGGTGTTTTTTAAAAAATGCTGGCTGTAACCCAACAAATTGATTTCATGACCCTCAGTCTGACCAAGAGGCCTTTGGGGGAAATGAGTGAAATCTTGTCTCTTTGAGCTGTGTAGAGGAATTATCGTTGGGAGGATGACAGCTCAAAGGCTAAGCGGGAGTTTAAAGAGGCTGAGGCTGGAGGCACAGCTCTGGGGTTGGGCTTGCTCCCCGGCAGGAAGGCTTCTGGTCTGATCTGCACTTGGTGAATGGGCCCAGTGAGCCCAGGAGACCAGCTCAGCTTTGCAGGCTCAGAGAGGAGCTGCCATCATTTAGGACTTGTGCAGGCCTTGTTCTAAGGAAAGACAGGGGAGGGAAGACCCTCGGAGCCATGGACAAGAACCAGCCCCACCAGCAGAAGGGGTGCAGTGGGACCAATTTAGAAGCAGGCTAGAATCTTACAAGCCCACCTGGGCCATGGAGAGGGAGAGGGAGGGTGCAGCAGCTGGAAGGAAGCAGAGAGAGCGAGGGGGCAACAGGCTTACCATCCCCAGTCCTGCCAGCGCTGCCTTGGAGGCAGGTTCTCTCCCCCCCCACCCCAGGGGGCATCTCAAATGTGCAACAGGGTGGGGGCTTCGATGCTGCTCTCTGGGAAACCTATTCTCGGTGTGGAAAGGGGTGGGGGTTCCCAAGCACGTGGGATCCTTCCCCATGAGAAACCGGCAGCCACATTTTACCCCCGGACAGAGAGCTCTCCCAGAGGATTTCTGGCCTTGGACCAGCAGCCTGGACGTGGTCCCAGAGGACAGGCAGGCCATGTAACAATTCTCAGTCTGGCAACTGCTGGGTGGTTCTTTTGCCCGTGGTTGTTGAGGACCTCAGGCTGCAGCCCCTTGGGCGTTACAACTGAGGCAGAGCTCCACTGTGTGAGGGGGCCTCCAAACGCCCCATGTCCCACGTCACCCAACACACTGCTCTTTTCTACTAGTGCTCAATGAAATACCAGAAACACCAGCCCGAGTAGGACTGCGCCCTGGGGTCTCTAGAACTGCGTGTCTTTACCAGAGCCTCATGTTTCTCCAGTGGCGTGACTGCTGGGTTTGAACCGATGCCCTTTTAGCAGCTCAGCACTCAGCCCCCTGTACCAGCGGGGCTCCTTACGGGCAGGGAAACGCCCTGCCGTCAAGTGGACTCTGGCTCGTAGGGGCCCTAGAGGACAGGGTGGAACTGTCCCTGTGGGTGTCTGAGACTGGAACTCTTTATGGGAGTAGAAACCCTCATCTTTCTCCAGCGGAGGGGCTAGTAGCTTCAAAGTACTAACCTTGTGGTTAGCAGCCCAACCTGTAACCCCCTACACCACCAGGGCTGCCTCGATGCATGGGGAAGCGTGTGCGTGTTCATGGCCGTGTGTTGCAGCGGCCGGGAGCTAGTTTAGCCAGCCCCAGACCTCCCTCTTGTTGGCGGACGCAGCCTCTTGGCCACCAGTGGCTCATGTTCCCCAGGGGTCCTGGCATCACTGGCCAAAATGGGTGGGGGCTCCCTCTGATCCAGGTTGTCTTATGTCTGAGTCCCTAAGTACAGTTCCGGCCATGAATGGGATGCTGTCAACGGAGCGTGAGAACCTCGGAGTGAGGCCCAGAGCGCAGTGGCTGCTGGGCAATTATCTGCAGGAGGAGGCTTACGTCTGGGGTTCTGCCATGCCCTCAGAGCTCCCCGGAAGGACACTCAGACTGTGAGGAGAAGGGACGGAGCTTGTGCTGGGCTGGAGGGTCTCCGTTTTCGAGGGTGACCAGAGGGGCCCACCTGGTCCTGGGAAGAGGCTCTTCAAGAAGCAGCACAGTTCCATCAGGTGCCTTTTCTGGGCCCCCGTTTCCCCCTTCGTCAATGGGGGCAAAAGGTCCCTCTGCTTTATTTTCAGGGCCGCCCTCCTCCCCCACACTCTCCTGGCAGACAGGCAGTCTAGGAGTCCATATAATGTGACCAAGTTCACACCTTTCTGCAAGACCTGATCCAGCTGGAGGTGGGAGTGGGGCAGGAACGAAGGAAGGCCTGAAGGGAGAAAGGAGGAAAAGATGACAAGGAGAGGCAGAAGGGGGAACTCAACAGGAATGGGGGTAGATGCAAGGCTACAGGAAAGCTCGCTTTAAAGTTAGACACCATGATTTTCTCGTACTCAGACCTGTTTGATCCTGACTGCATCTTGCCTGATGCTGTTAGGTCCTGAGCTTTGAACGAATGAAGCTGTGGGAAACTGGGTCCGGACAGAGTCAGGATGTGCTGGAAGCCTGCCCCAGGACCCATCCCTTGATCACGATGGGGGAGGGACTGCACTGGAGGGAGGCCTGTTTGGAGAAAAGACAGGGACAGCCTTGCCTGGGCCTCGGCTGGAGGTCTGGAAGGAGGAGGTGGTGGAGTGCAAATAGATCCCAACTTGGGCCCTGTCAGTGCAGAACAGAACCGAGCTCTACGGGCTCCTTAGGACTGTGAGCTCCCAGGGCCCGGGAGCCAGGTCTTTCTTCTGCGGAGCCTCTGGGTGGGCTCAAACCACCAACCTTTCGGTCCAAAGCTGAGAGCTTAACTGTTTGCATGAGCCAGAGCAAGGAGCCTCCCACATCAGCCCCCAGCCTTGGCACTCAGCCCAGCAGGACCTGCCCCCTGCCCCAAGCTTCCCCTCCACGCAGCTGAACCACATCCCCAAGTCCTGGCTTCGGTGCTCCTGCTGGACAAGGGGGCAGCAGGATCTCAGCACAGCTTCCAGGCCTTTTGGGACCCTCCTCCTACAGGAAGCCTTCCTGGGTGTCTGCCCAGGGATTCACACATCTAACTGACAGACAGTGGCATACGGCCTTGCCCCCACCAGTCTCTTGCAGAAAAGTCCTCTCAGCTCTGCAATGGTTTGAACATAAGGACCATGCCTCTTGGACACTTGCTTTCCCAGGTGCTCCTTAGGACAGGGGTGCTCTCTTGATCACCTGTGCATCTCCAGGACCCAGCAGGGTGCTTGGCACACCTCAGAAGTGGTGACTCTTGTTGGGTTTTGCCATTCACTGCTGGGCCTAGTACACCCCTGGCTGTCTAGCCGATTCTTACTCCTAGAGACTGCCCTGTAGGGTTTCCCAGGATACAAATCTTATGGAAGCAGGCGGCCTTGTCATCCCCTGTGCAGGTTGGAGGTTTGAATCGCTGACCTTTAAGGTTAGCTGCTCAGCACTTAACCACTGTGGCACCCAAGCTCCTTGGCTTGGCACCCAAGCTCAGTAGCTTCCAAATAAAGATCTGGTGATTGCTTGAGTTAATAGTCCTCAGACTCAAGACTCACTGTCACCGCGTCAGTGCCGACTCATGGCGACCTCATAGGACAGGGCAGAACTGCCCCTGTGGGTTTCCCAGACTGTAACTCCTCATGGGAGTAGAAAGCCTTGTCTTTCTCCCTTGGAGCAGCTTGTGGTTTCGAACTGCTGACCTTGTGGTTAACAGACTAGTTAGGTGTATATATGTCACCCCCTTAAAACACACTCCTGCCTCTTCTATCATATTGACACTAGAAGTCTGCGCCTCACGCCACTAGTTTCCCTTTGAAGCATGAAGGATTTAGAGTAGATAAAACTAAATGGCTCTTCCACTTCAAGGGGAGAAATCATATGTAGGCATAGGCCATCTTCGATTGATTTGAATAAGCATTTAGTGAGCACCGACTATGCGCAGGGCAAGATGAGTGAGCTATGAGCTGTGGTCTGGACAAGGGGTGATAAGACAAGCCCACAGTTTAGGGCAGCGCAAACCCCGTGATGAAGCCAGGTCTGAGCAATTCATCAGTGACCAGGGAATCGGGCCTGTGGGGAAACCTCAACGCAGGCCTCAGTCCTGTACCCGGTCTCTTCCTCGCCCTCCTTGGTCCCCTTCTGTAGGACAAATGTCAGGCATCAATCACTTCTTGGAAATGACTTCAGACCCACGTTTGGGGAAATTAGCTTTAGAACAGCAGAGGCCTGGCTGAAAGGTTGTCCATCAAAGACAGAATTGTTAAGCACCAGGATGTCATTAAAATCTTACCGGTTTGCTCAAAATCAAGGCAATGAAAAATTAAAGGGGATTTCCACATGGGCTCCAGCTGGGACTCCAGGGGACAGGTGACCAGGGCAGAGCCAAAGGTCAGAACAAAGAGGGCAGGGGAAATGGGTCAAAGATGCTGCAGGGAATCTGCGCCTCTGGCTCAGCCACTAAAAAACATCCTGCTTGTGGAGAACAGAGGCTGGATAGCAGCCTGGTGTGAGTTATTTATCCTAGAACCTGTGCTGCAGAAATGGCGGTACGCCCTTCTCCTGGTTGTCTCCCGCCTGTGGCTGGCCAGTAGGCTCGCTCACACATGTAATTATTCAGCACATGCTGACTTCATAGGAAGGAGTCCTGGTAGTACATGGGTTAAGCGTTCGGTAGCTAACTGAAAGGTCAGTGGTTCAAACCCACCAGCTGCCTTGGCAATTTGGCAGGGGCATTTCTCCTCTGCCCTAGAGGGTCGTTAGGGGTCAGAGTCAACTCGGCAGCAATACATTTGGTTGGGGCTTACTTTCGTGAGTGCTTCCTCTGCCATCGAGCTGATCAGGACCCACAGCAGAGCCATGGAGGGTTTCCAATGCTGGAAACCTCTACAGGAGCAGCAAGCCGCCACCTGGTTCTTTGGGAGAAGCAACTGGGTTCAAACTGCTGACCTTGCGGTCAGTAACCCACTGTGCCCCAGGGCTCCTTAACGAGTGCTTCCCCTGTGCCAAAAGAGCTCTGGTGGCACTGGGGGATAACGATTAGGCTGTGAACCTCAAGATCGGCACTTCAAACCCACCAGCTGCTCTGGGAGAAAGACCCGGCTTCCTGCTCCTGTAAAGATCTTTGTTGTTGTCTTGTTTTTGTGTGCACATTATTATCTTTGCAGGTCTATCTAGGTGAGATAGGTGGGATAAACAATCTGGAGGAGAAAACACGGGACCAATGGTTCTGAGGGGACACGGGAGAGGGGGAGGCGGGGGAAAGGAAGTGGACAAGAGACAAGGGAACATCAAGTGATCCAAAATCGATAGTGAGGAGGGTGTAAGAGGCCTGGTAGGGCTTGATCAAGGGCAGTGTAACCTAGAGGAATTACTAAAACCCAAATGAAGGCTGAGCAGGATAGTGGGACAAGAGGAAAGTAAAAGGAAATAGAGGAAGGAACTAGGAGGCAAAGGGCATTTATAGAGGTCTAAATACAGGTATGTACATATGTAAATATACATATGATGATGGGGAAATAGATCTATGTGCATATAATTATAGGTTTAGTATTAAGTCGCAGATGGATATTGGGCCTCTACTCAAGTACTCCCTCAATGCAAGAACACTGTTCGGTCAAACTGGCATTCCATGATGCTCACCTTCCTGACATAATCGCTGAAGACAAAGTGGGTGCATAAGCAAATATGGTGAAGAAAGCTGATGGTGCCCAACTATCAAAACATATATCATCTGGGATCTTAAAGGATTGAAGGTAAATAAGTGGCCATCTAGCTGAGAAGCAACAAAGCCCACATGGAAGAAGCATACCAGCCTGTGTGATCACGAGGTGTCGAAGGGATCAGGTATCAGACATCAAAGAACAAAAAATCCTATCATTGTGAATGAGGGGGAATATGTAATGGAGACCCAAAGCCCATCTGTAGGCTACTGGACATCCCCTTACAGAAGGGTCACGGGGAGGAGACGAGCCAGGCAGGGTGCAGTGTGGCACCGATGAAACATACAACCTTCCCCTAGCTCTTTAATGCTTCCTCCTACTCATGCTCCCCCACCCCACTATCATGATCCCAATTCTAACTTACAAATCTGGCTAGACAAGAGCATGTACACTGGTACAGATCAGAGCTGGTAACACAGGGAATCCAGTACAGATAACCCCCTCAGGACCAATAATGAAAGTAGTGATACCAGGAGGGGGAGGGGAAGGTGGAGGAGAAAGGGGAAACTGATCACAAGGATCTACACATAGATCCTCCCTGGGGGACGGACGACAGAAAAGTAGGTGAAGGGCGACATCCGACAGTGTAAGACATGAAAAAATAATACTAATTTATAAATTATCAAGGGTTTGTGAGGGAGGGAAGGTAGGGGACGGAGGGAGGGGGGAAAATGAGGAGCTGATAAAAAATGTTTTGAGAACGATGATGGCAACAAATGTACAAATGTGCTTGACACAATGGATGGATGGATGGATGGATGGATGGATGGATTATCATAAGAGTTGTATGAGCTCCCAATAAAATGATTAAAATAAATAAATAGATTTATAGTCTCTGCCACCCTATGTGGGGCCACTATGCATTGGAATCGACTAGAGGCACCTGACTTGGTGGGGTGTCTGGTGCCTTGCGCCAGGCACTGCTAGTCTGTCAGAGGCATGAACTCATTTAAACTTTAAATGGCCCTGTAGCTGTGAGGCTTTTAATTCTCCGAGTTTGACAGATGGGGCACTGAGCCCTGAGAAGGTAAGGGGTTTTCCCAAAGCCATAAGCCTAGACAACCTGGCTCCGTTCCTGGCCTCCTAACCACTGTGCTATCCCCATCACACCTGGGCAGTGAACTCCGCAGATGAGCCTCCTGCCTGCAGGGAGCAGATGGTGAAGTTGGAAGTCAGAGTTCAATGACAGTTGTGGTAAGGGCTACAACAGGAGGAGCGCAGGGTGTCTGGGGACTCCATCAAAGGGGCTGGCTCTCACTGGTGGCCTGGTGGAGGGTGGAAGGAGGGGCAGTGGAAGGGAGAAGAGCCAGTCCCAAAGGATGCCCCAGTCAAGCTGAGAGCTGCTGGCTGGGAAGGAGAGACCAGGTGACAAAAGGTCCCAGTGTCCCAGGCAGAGGGATGGTGCACGCAAAGGCTGGAAGGTGGTCAGTCCCAGAAGGATTGGCCGAGATGTAGGGAGCAGCAGGGAGGGGTTCTAGGTGAGGAGGAGGAGTTGAGCGGTCAGGCTGACCGCTGGCAGTGAGCCTATTTTGTTCTGTTTCCACT
Source organism: Echinops telfairi (assembly GCF_000313985.2). Classification (NCBI taxonomy): domain Eukaryota; kingdom Metazoa; phylum Chordata; class Mammalia; order Afrosoricida; family Tenrecidae; genus Echinops; species Echinops telfairi. The sequence goes on from NW_022111379.1 coordinate 1,158,977, forward strand.
GGCGGTGCTTCTGAGCCGCGGCACTGAGGACTGAGGTTGACCTGGCTGAACGGAGTGAAGAAACCAAGCTCAGCAGCATCAAGGGAAAGGTTCATGGAGAAAAGCCGGAGGGGGAGGAGGAGAAAGAGCAGTTGAGAGAGAGGAGACCCACCAGACACCCAGTTTCACAGCAGCCTGGGTGGAGGGAGGGAGGGAGGGAGGGAAGGAGAGCTGAGGGGGTTGGTACCTGTCCATCCGGCCAGGCAGCAGCAGTGGCCAGTGATGGGATCACAGCCATCAGCGTGGCTGCAGTCACAGCGCTCCCTGCAGTTCAGCCCAAAGGTGCCATCCTGTGGAGAAGAGGGGCAAGAGGACCCATCAGACCTGGACGCCCGAGATGCCCACACTGAGCCCCCCAGTCCCGTGGCACCGGCGGAGGCCAGGACCAGGGCGGAGAGGGGATCAACACTGTTGTGAATCCTTTGGTTGCATCACCAGGAGTATGAACCTCAAAGGAAGGAGGTGACGGTTTTGCTTTACTTCTGGGCGGTCAAGATCGGAGGGCTGCAGTGACTCTCAGCTAAAATTGCAAATGAGAAACTTGGCAAATTGTCACATGTCATTTATATGCGAAGAATGACTATGTTTTTTCTGTTTGCTGGGGAGGAGGACGTGGTGTCCACTAAGTATCAAGAGCCATCGTGTGGCCTTGTTTCTCTTGAGCCTCACCACACAGCCACATGCTGTTCTGACATGACTGGTGAGAACATAGTGGAGAGAGGTGAAGTTCCATGCCCAAGGCACCACGGTTGGGCTGTAGCAAAGACTGGATTTGAACTCAGGACTGTGGGACTCCAACGCCCAGACTGTTCAAAGACTGTCAGCTGCTCTGTCTATGAAGTCGGGGTGGTCACTGCCAGATCAGGGTTTAGTTTCCCGGAAGCCCCACTGTGGGAAGCCGTAGGAGGTGTAGACATTGTTTGTGGAAGAATGGCTGGGACAGGCTGCCCTGCCTGTGCACTGTGCCAGGTCCAATGAGTCATGCTCACCACAGCAGTGAGGGGGCCATACTACCCCTCCAAGGGTCTTAGAAAGGAGGAGGCGGAGGCCCAAATTCGGAAGGTGCCCCTCCGAGCGGTCAGAGCTGCTGCTGCGGCCTGAATCCTACCAGGTAGCCTCTCTGCCCACCGCCAGGGACAAAATCACCACAGTTCAGGACAGGCAAGGAGGTGCCAGACCCACCCTGTGCCTCCCACTCTGCCAGTGCCCACTGCCTGTTCGCCCAGGCACTCACCGGGCAGGACAGCTCACAGGTGCCCCCCAGCCAGCCGGGGGTGCAGGAGCAGGAGCCGTCCGCGGGGCTGCAGGATGCGCCGTTGGCACAGGTGCAGCTCTCGTTGCAGTTCAGACCCCATGTCCCACTGGGACACGGCAGGGCGCAGTCCAGGCCCTGCCACCCTGGGGAGCAGGAAGGGCATCGTCAGCTCGCCGTCTCCAAGCAGGGCAGCTTTCTGTCCACCCCCCTAGCGCCTCGTGGATGTGGACTCCAGCACAGCCACGGGCAGGCAGTCTCCCTCCCTGGATAGCTCGGACCCCAGGCCCCGGGAGCTCTCTCTCCCCTTCGCCCTCCTTCCCTAGGAGTGGCCGCGGCATCTCCAATCTGTGAGCTCATCTTCCTATGAGCTCCCTCATCTCTTGACACCACTGTACCCAACCCTCCTCATTCCGGGCTGGCTGCTGGAATGGGGCCCCCGCCTGGGCTCTGTCTTTGGTTGGGTCCTGATGAATACAGCCCAGACGCTCTCTGGGTGGGAAGCCCCCAGGGCAGCGGGCACACCTGTGGAGCACAGGGAGGGGGAAGAGGGCTGGTTACCTTCCTTGCAGGTGCAGGAGCCATCCACGGGGGAGCAGGTGCCACCGTTGCTGCAGCTGCAGACGGAGGAGCAGTTGGGGCCGTAGGTCCCTGCCGCACAGGACACCTCGCAGACCTCTCCCTGGAAAGGGGGTGGGGTGCGCACTGAGTCAGAGTTTGTCCCATTTGTCTCATGAGTGGAATCATGCTCCCCCAAAGATGCCCTCTGGAGCCTCCGTTGCCTTATGTGGCAAAGGGCCTTGGGGATGTGACTGAGGCCTCTGGGACAGGAGACGCTCTTGGCCTTTCCAGGTAGACCAAGTCTTACTACACACGTGACGCAGGAGGCAGGCCAGACAGCTGCACTGCCGACTCCCCATACTGCGCTGACACTGAGGAAGGGCCACCGGCCATGAAACGTGCTAGCTTCTAGACACTCGCCCAACCGCCCGAAAACAGGACCTCAGTCTCACAACCACAGGAACTGGATTCTGCCTCAACCCAAATGTGCCAGGAAAAGACCCGCCCTGCCCCGAACTCGCCAGATTAAGACCACGGTGACAAAAGCTCCCTGCGGTCTAGCCCATGTCCCACTCACAGCGACTCTGTAGGCCAGGGTCGGACGGCCCCTGTGGTCAGTGCTTATGGGAGCAGAAAGCCTCCTTGGTCTCCTGAGGGATGACCGGCCTTCTGGCTCGCAGCTCCACATGCAGCCCCGGCACCACCGACGCCCTTAGACAGACATCCGAAGTGCAGCCTGCCGAGAGCCCGGTCACACTTCTTACGCACAGAACTGCACCATCATCGATTTCGGTTGCTTTAAGCCACCACATTCGTGGGCATTTGTTAAGCCAAATGACTAACACAGTGGCCCTCGCCAGGTGAGAAAAATGGATGCATGGGGAAGTTAGGTGACCCACCCAAGGTCACAGAGCCGAAAATGATTCCTCGCTACCTGGACCCAGGCTGGCTACTGAGTCATTATGTCACCAGGCGCCATAAACCTGCTCTCCTGCACAGTGTTGGCTGATTAGCGAGGTGGGGGAGAATCCCTGGGAAGGGGGGAAGCAGGGCAGGACAGGGGTAGGTGCAGAACTGAGGTACGGTTGTCACCAGTCCTCTGCAGAAGTACCAGGAGCCCTTGGAGCTGGACTGGCCCTTAGAGCAGTCCACTTGGAGCGAAGGCAGGAAGGCAGGAGTGGCTTTCAGACGCCCCGCCAATCCCGTGTGGCCAAAGTGCCGCGACTCTGAGACGGGGCCTTTCTGAAGAGGCTCTCAGGCAGGAGCCACTGGAGCCATGGAGACTCGGTCCTGGGTGGCCCAGCACACTGACTACTACACCAGGCCACGCTGGCTGTGGCTACTGGCTCCAGGAGGACTTCAAGGAGGTCCTTAGGAGGGCCTGGGATGGGGATTTCAGAAGTCTTGGGGGGTGGGAGCGTTCAGTTAATTAGGGAAGGCAGGGATGGGTAAAGGGTGGCAAGAGTGGTATGGACGAAGGCGAGGGGAAGTGGGAATGTTCTAGGGGTGCTGGAGGGAGGAATTTGTGTAGGGCAGGCTGAAGAAGCTATTTAAAGGGGAGCTCGGGTATTCTTCCCTGAGCCCCTGAGGACATGCCTTCCCCACTCAGGAGCCTGTGTGGGGCTTTCTGCTCGGGTGCATAGTCGCTGGCTGTGAATTCCTACCATCCGGTCTGCAGGGTCCCCAGCAGCTCCTGGGGTCTTACTGCGGCTAGGCAGTCCCCCCACATGCTTGACTGCTCATGCCAGGCAATTCAACACATGCCAGTGCTGAGCCAGCCCTGGGTTGGCTGCAGGGGTGCAGAGAAGCCTGGCACCCGCTCTGTCCATGAGCAGTCCTAGCCGGTGGCTAGGAAGGCCGCACACAGCTCCATCACACCTGCAACTACATGTCTACTTCTGATTACCTGTCCCTCTCACATCCCCCGGCCCTAAGTTAGACTAGAAGCTTCTCAAGAACAAGGACCTTTCGATCTGGGTGGTCCTGTTTCTAGCACAATGCCTGGCACAGAGTATAATCTGCTACCTGTTGCCATTGAATCAATGACTACGCACAGCGGCCCCTCACGTGCCAGACAGACTGGGCGCCGTACAATTTTCAGTGGCGGCTTATTTTGGGATGTGAGTGGTAGGTCTTTCTTCCAAGGCCCTTCTGGGTAGATGCAAACCGCCCAGAAGCAGTCATGTTTGTTCACTGTGCCACCCACGGACCCCAGCAAACTATTCAGACTCAGAAATCCTATGAGTTTCAAAACCCCAGTAGGATTTCCGTCACTAGGGGCAATTGTGCTTTGTCCTATAGGGCTGCCACGAGTCCGAATGGAATGATCAACTTGACGGCAGGGAGTTCTAAGTTCTGCAGTTTGGGAAACTGTAAATCTTTATAGGAACAGATAGTCTCAGCTTTCTCCTTTGGGGAGGCTGGTAAGTTTGAACTTCTGGATAGCAGCCATGTGTGTCAACTCTGGGTGCTAGACCAGGACTCCAGCAGAGAGGACAGGTACTCTGTAAGTATCGGTGGATGGGGGTTCTGTGGCTCCTACCTCACCCAGGAAGCAGAATAGAGTCCAGTTGGTGGAGGGGTCCCCTGCTTCCTGAATGCAGTTTCAACAGAGGCTCTTGTGGGAAAGGGAAAGGCCAGCCCCTGGTCTATTGTGCCTGTAGCATCCTCGGCTTCCCCCATCAGGCCTGGCTGGAAGTCACCATGTTGGCCTCTAGTGCACCCGCCGGGAGACAAGATCCTAGAGATGAACAAATCCACTGCCTTCAGGAGGACAGCGAGGAGCCAGAAAGGCAGACTGAGGGCTGGGGCAGAGCTCCTGCTCAGAGGGGCTGCAGGATGTGTCCTACGAGCTCCAGCTCCCTTGTCCAAGGCCGGCTACTCAGAAGTGGGGCTCACTCACCCTCTCAGGCCCTGGGGAGAAGGACAGGCTGAGCGTCCAGGGTTTTGAGCCCAGATTTTGCCAGAGGCAAATCTGAGAGTTTGCACCCAACATCCCAGGGCTTTCCATTGCCTGGCACTCCACCCCCACCACCCACCTCCCTGGGCTGGCCCTCTCACTGAAAGTGCTCCCCAAGAGTACCTAGGACTCCCACCTATTGGCCTGCTGAGTCTTCTTTTCTGATAAAGACCAGCTGCCTCCTAACCCACCCAAGGGGAGGGTACTGTTTATATCTTCACAGGGAAAGAGGGACCGGACTTCAACCAGGTGCTCCAAGATGTGAATGCAACATGCCAGCA
>NW_022111379.1:1166609-1172232 GCF_000313985.2 Echinops telfairi
GCCACATGACTCTGGTGGCAGCATCCCTCGGCCATCAACCATGAGCTGGAGATTCCTGTGATGTCACCTACAGCCAATTGGAGCCTCTGACCGGTACCTGTTGACCTGGGCTACCACCTGAAGTTAATTTAATTCTAATTAAAAGCAAAAGCAAAACCTTGATGTTTTAGGTAACCTCAGCTCAGGCAATGCAAAGATTTGCCACAGGTTTTGTGAAATGTCAGAACGGCTCTTGGGAACTGACTGCAGCCTCGACGTGGTGAAACCCTGGGTTAGGTGGGACTACCCCACCTGCCCCCGGACACCCCCCAACTCACCACCTAGGCACGTATCAGAGAGCGTGGCTGGAGGACGCGCCTGCCTCAGGCCTCCTCCTCAGTGCCTGCAAGTTGCTGCCTGGGTGTTTTTAAACCCTGGTCTGCCCCTCTCGGAGTCCTCAGGTGGTACCAATGATTCACGAGCTCGGCTGCTAACTGAAAGGGGCACTAGGAAGAAAGGCCTGGGGGGCTCCTCCTGGGAAATGTGCTGGTGAGAATCTTGTGCTTCTTGGGCACAGTGCTCCTATGACACACATGGGGTCACCAGCATCCCCTTCACATCTCCCTAACCGACACCCCCCAACCCCACACCTCCCACATGGGCAGGCCCCAAGCTTCCCCTGGGAGAGCCTGCCAGTCCACCGTAGCATCTTTATTCTGTGAGAGGACTGTGAACTCTTTCTCCCGTCCAAAGGCCAGCTCATTCATAATAGATGCAGCAATGGCTATTAACATCTTGAACTTGATTTGAAAGAGCTACTGGCCTGATGGAACCCCCCCGGAGCTAGTATCTCTAAAGAGATGCAAATCTCTGCGCCACCCTCCACCTGCCTCCCTGTATAGTGTGGCTATGCGGGCTGAACCCCAGTGGGTGATGAGTTATATGTTCTATTAAATTTTTTCAAATGCTGTTTATTGAATTTTTCTTCCCCTGCAATATGCTGCTTTGCAGTCGGGCCCTGTCTGGGAAAATTAATCAACAGCTGGGCTTCTCACGTTGATCATGTTTTCCCGGTGATGGGCAGGAGGCTAATGAGCGCTCTGGGAGTGGAAGCAGACAGAGGCAGGGAGGGGCCGACTTTGCCTTACGTAATTTTTCAAGTTAATCTTGGGTCCCCGTCAATGTGCTCCGTGGGCAGAGGGAAGGATGCTGGGTTCTCTAGCGTCTGGGTGGCATCAAAGGGTAAGCACGAGGCTACGAGCTGAGAGGTGGGGGAGAGTTAGGTTCGAGCCCACCCAGAGGAACCTCAGAAGAAAGGCATGGAGATCTGGTCACAGCTACTGAAGCCCCCATGGAGCGGTTATACTCTGCACGCGTGGGGGTGCCCTGAATGAAAACAGACTCCGTCGCAACTCGCAGCAACAGCAGATCTAGGCCTGGGTGTTGAGTGCCTGCCAGCATGTGGCTGGTCAGTGGAGGACGCTGGGATGGGCAGCAGGGAGAAGTGGTCCAGCCACAGGTGGAGAGGAGGGTTTAGGCAAGAAAGGACTCTAGACTTGGAAAGCATGGGTTTAAGTGTGGCTTGGCCTCATTCACTCACCCAATCATTCCACCATGTTTGCTGAGCACCGACCCTAACCAGGAACTGGGAGAGGCCCGGGCCTCCGTAGCTAGGGAATGGGATGCCTCTGAAGGTCCTTCCCTCACACGCCCACTTCCAGAGCAGGTCTCCCTGTTAATCTGCGGGCCCCCCTCCCCCTGTGGCTCCAACCTTGGCACTGCCCAGCCCACAGCAGACATTCACTGCACGGGTGTGGGATGGCTTCAGCTATTTGGGAAATAAGCTTTTTTTAAAAAACAACAACACGCTTATCTGCTAGCAAAAGGATCTTTGGTGGCCTAGTAGGTTACAAGTTGGGGTGCTAACCACAAGGTCTGAAGTTCAAAACCACCAGCTGCCCCACAGAAAAATGAAGAGGCTCTCTACTCCTGAAAAGAGTCACTGCCTTGGAGCCACTGGGCAGTTCCACCCTGTCCTGCAGAGTTGCCACGAGTCACAATCAACTTAAAGGCAGTGAGTTTATGTGCTAGCAGAGGAGCCCTGGTGGCCCAGTGGGTTACGTGTGGGGCTGCTAATTGCAAGGCCGGTGCTTCAAACCCACCAGCTGCTCCACGGGAGGTGAGTCTTGGAAACTACAAGAGCAGTTCTGCTCTGTCCTCTAGGGGCACTGTGAGTTGGAAGGACTCGATGGCAGTGGGTTTAATGGCAGGCAGCACAGGGCTATGCCAGGGCACGCTGCACTGGAACAGAGCTTGTCCCCACCCTCCTGGAGCACGCCCTCTAGGGGGTGGAGGGGGCAGTCCCTCCCACTTCCAGATGCCCTGTGGCAACCAGTGGTGGCCTTCCATATCCCTTGGTTGGTCCTATTCCCCTCTCTCCTTGGAGTCTGTGAGCGACCAGTAGAGGTTGCTTTGGGTGCCCACCGGGTGCCAAGGCCACTACCCACCCAACAGCCCCCATGCACAGGAGCAGCTCCAGGCTGGCTGCTGCTCTCTGCCTGCCCACCCATCTCAGCCGCCTCCCACTCCCAGCTCTGAGGCTCAGGCGACGGGACTCCCAGGTGGGGAACCTCATTTGTGATTTCCTGGGGAGAAGAGGATCGTGGTCCACAGGGCAAAGAGAGAACGGCTCGGACTGATGCCAGACACAGCAGCCTCTCCAGTGTGGAGCAAACCTCCCAGGACCCAATTAGCACGGCGCTGATAGAGCAGCGGCGGCCAGAAAGGGGAAAGGATGCTGCGAAAGGCAGGAGGACCGGGCACCAAGTGGGATGGGAGGGAGAAGGGCATGGCGGTTGTGTGCCGTGCCCATCTCCATCCCTGTCTCCCTCTGCCAACTGGGGAATGCCCAGGGCCTCATGAAAGAGTCATTCTGTTTGGCTCCCATGGTGATGGGCCGTGGTGGGCTTTGAAGGTTAGGCCTGGAAACTCCTGGAACATTTCCTCTCATGTATGACTGCCCAAAAATGAACTGGCTGCTAATGACGTTTAGCTCTTCTGTACAGGTGTGCGGGCTGCACCCTGCACACTTCCAGGTGTGCCACACCCATGAGAATCGTGGTAGGTTTGTGCAACCACCGCGTCCATTTTCTGGCAGGTGTCAGTAGGCTGTCTAGAGACGGGTGCCTGGGTGCAACTTTCTCTACTCTGACCCCCCAGGGCACCCTCCAACAGCTCCCAACGAGTAACTAAAAGAGGCCGACCTGGGGTCTTGAGTTTGGCCAACCGAGCAGCTAATTTGGAAGAAGAGCCAAACCCCAAACCCAACTTCATTGCCATCAGATCTATTCCAACTCAAAGCGACCCTACAGGATAGGCTCGAAGGGCCCCCGTAGGTTTCCGAGACTTTCTGGGAGTAGAAAGTAGAAGAATCGGGGTGAAGTTCAGGATGAGTCACTCACTGGCTCAGTTACCCGAGTCCTTAGAGACTCCCCGCTGGCCTGGCCAAGCCCGAGTGGCTTCTCCTCTGCGTCAATGCTCTGGTCCCACCCGTAGTCCGTGCCCCTCCCCAAGAAGCTCTCCTCACTCTGGCACTACTGGCTGGTAAGGGCTCATTGAGCAAACCCTTGGGAGGGATTTGTTGCTTTATCAGGAGTTTCCCAAAGTCTGGAACCCTTGGGGACACTGTTGGGGGTTCATGCAGTTGGTTGGGGGAGCACAGGATATTGGCCATTATTACTCATCACAACCCCTCCAAACAGAGCTGACCCCTTGGCTTGGCCTGTCCTGTCCCTACCACTGGTGACAGGAGGAAGGACACTCAGACTTTTTACCCCTCCTCTCATTCTGTTGGACATTGGGTGAGGAAGACCAAGGCGTAATCAATGGATTGGAATCATGGTGCTGGTGAAGAATATTAAAAGGACCACAGGCTGCTAAAAGGATCAACAACTGTGTCTTGGGAGAAGTGCTTCTCAGAGGCTAGGATGGCGAGACTTGCCTGCCATACTTGGGACCTGTTGTCAGTCCCTGAAGAAGGGCATCATGCTTGGGAAGCGGAGGGGCAGTGAAAAAGAGCAAGACCCCCAGCCAGACGGATTGAGGCAGTGACCCAACACCGGCTCTGACCGCAGCCTGGTGTGAGCATGTCACTCTGGGGGACAAAGGGCCGCAGTGAGTCCGAACTGACCCGATGGAACCCAATCACACCTCGTCCTGTGCCAGGCACTTCTGCCCGTCTCTTTTTGTCCTGTGAGCCACTCTGCAGGGAAGGGATTACTTTCCCTTTCCTAGGGAGAGGTCAAAGGAAGCTAGGGGAGTGAATGGGCCCCAAGCCACTAGGTGGGAAAGGAGCCAGCTTTCTCCAGTGCCCATGTTCCCGCCCCCAGGCCAGGCTGCCACGGCTGCAGGCAAGTCAGGAGGAAGGAGGGTCCTGGTGTTCTGAGCACCTGTGCGTGGTGCTCTTCCCGTCCGTCATTGTGTGTATGCTGCAGCGAGGCAGGCAGGGTTAGTGGAAACTCACAGGAGGAAGCGCCCTGGGGTGCGTGCATTGTCTGCGAGGAGCTCTAGAAGTCCACATGGCTTCAAGACTTGCAGGAAGACGGCGAAACTGGAGGGGTAGCGAGCGGGCAGTGAGAGGGACGGTTAGAGCAGGGTGATGAAGACGGTGGTGATGATGATGGTGCGATTAGCACCAACAGTCAGGCAGGCCCTGCAAGGCACGTCCTTGTGACCACTGCCATGGTGCCCCCGCCTGGACTCATTCCCCGCTCCTGCTTCCAGGGCTGAACCCCATCCACACGGCTTTTGTTCCCCATGGGGGCTGGAGGGGAATGATCCCAGGCCAGAGAACCAGGGACTCTCTCACAGGGGCCTGGTCTGCTCCCACTGAGGTCAGAACCAGGGTCCTGGCAGAGGCTGGGCCTGCCTCTTGCGGTTTATGGATGGACCCCAACAGTGGCTGGTCCCGCCATGCTTTAGGCTTCGAGTAAGGTGACCAGACACCCCACTTTGGGCGGGACAGTCCCAATTTTTAACACGTTTTCCCTTGTCCCGCAGTGTTTTTAAAAAGTCCCGATTTTTTGAAAGAATGCACCACAAGCTAGGGTATACGGTTTTTGGCTGCCACATGGCTATTTCACCAGGATATGAGTTTTATCAATGGTGTCCCGCTTTTGTCCCGCTTTACCAATGGTAATATCTGGTCACCTTAGCTTAGAGATCTCGTTTGTGGGGCCTTTAAGTGTCCCAGACATTGCCTCTGAACCGCTGGGGAAATTGGTGTGGAGTATTTGAGGAAGGCTTTCTGAGCCTTTGAGAGCCCTGGTGGCATAGTGGTTAGGCATTGGGCTGCTAACTTCAAAGTCAGCAGTTCTAAACCACCAGCCGCTACAAGGAAGATAGATGAGGTATTCTACTCCCATAAAGAGTATAGTCTTGGCCACGAGGTGCAGAAGGGACCAGTTATCAGACATCAAAGAACTAAATATCAGATCAGTGGGTGCGCACCTTCCTGATAAGACCACTGAAGACAAACGTGTGCATAAGCAAATGCAGTGAAGAAAGCTGATGGTGCCCGGCTATCAAAAGATATAGCGTCTGGGGTCTTAAAGGCTTGAAGGTTAACAAGTGGCCATCTACCTCA
>NW_022111379.1:1172678-1179930 GCF_000313985.2 Echinops telfairi
AGGGAATGTGGGGTAGAAAGGGGGAACCAATTACAAGAATCTAAGTATGGCCTCCTCCCTGGGGCATGGACAGCAGAGAAGAGGGTGGAGGGAAACATCGGACAGGGTAACGTATGACAAAACTGTAATAATTTATGAATTATGAAGGGTTCATGAGGGAGGGGGGAGTGTGGAGGGAAGGGGAAATGAGCAACTGATATTAGGGGCTAGAGTGGGAGGCAAATGTTTTGAGAATGATGAGGGCAACAAATGTGCATATGTGCTTTACACAATGTATGGATTGTGATGAGAATTGTACAAGCCCCCAATAAAATAAGAAGAAAAAAAAAGGGTATGGTCTTGGAAACCCGCACAAACAGTTCTACCTTGTTCTACAGCCGTGGTGCTCAACCTTCCTCGTGCCGCAACCCTTTCATATAACTCCCCATGTGGTGGTGACCCCCCCAACCATGACAATTTTTTCGTTGCTACTTCTCAACTGTCATTTTGCTACTGTTCAGAATTGGACGGCCCCTGTGAAAGGGTCATTCAACCCCCAAAGGCGGCACGACCCACAGGTTGAGGACCGCTGTTCTCCAGGGCTGGCATGGGGAGTTGGCATCGACTCAGTAGCAGAGTCTGGACTGTCTTGGTTCTGAGCCTTTTGGGGAGTCGGCAATGAGTGGTGAGGGCACGGGATGAGCTGGAGGTGGGCAGCGGGGCTGCTTCCAGACGCCCCGTCGTTCGTTTGGGGTGAGCCTGTGTGTGTGCATGCGTGCGTGCGTACTTGAGCGCGCCCACAGTGTCACACGTCCTCATATGTGCCATGTGGCCAGGGTACATGAGTGTTGTGTGTGGGACGGAGCAGCCCAGGCTCGGAGGTGGGTCTGTGCTCCCGCTGTGTCAGGGGCACCGTAGGCAGCAGAATCCCGTCCGGGCCCATCCCGCGCCTGGCTTGTGCACTGTGGGCATTGGCGTGTGTGAGGCTGTTTGGCTGTGCCCGCAGGGGGTGGGGTGGGGGGGCTGCTCTGTATCGGTTTCACAATCACAAGGGAAGCTTTGCCTCTTCATTTGGACTTCTGGGCCCATCCTAGTCGTAAACCCCAGGAGGAGTCTGCTCATTGTGGCTTTGTGTGTGGTGTGAGGATGGGCTCCGAGGTGTGTATACAAGTTTCCTGCCACCTCTGAGTTCCGCTTCCTGGGGCAGGGACCGGCCAGGGGCATCAGGGCAATGCCGACAAGGCTAGGTTTGCACTAGATCAACAGTGACAGTGCCTGGGGCAGGAGACAGGCCATGGGGAGACAGGTGGGCCAGTGGAGGCTGAGTGGGAGTCTTTGTTCGGTCTCAGCCAAATGTGGCACGCCGGGGATTTAGGAGATTGTGATGAATTCAACTGTATCCTTCCAAAAAGGTTCGGTGACACCCTAACCCCTGGACCGAAGTGAGTGTGACCTTGTTTGGGACCAGCTGCTGCTCCGGAGGACAGACCTGGAGATCTAGTCCCCTATGGGGCAGTTCGACTCCGTCACAGAGCAGAGCTAAGACCCAGCACAACCAGGGAGGGCACACAACAAGAAGTCTCGATTAGCGACCAGGAGGTCACAACAGCGTGAGGTGGTGCCATCGAGCGGGTTCCGGCTGGTATTGACCCCGCCCGGGTACAGCAAGACAAACACCTGCGGGTGCCCTGACCTGAGCCAGTTGTGGCAGCACCCGTGTCAACCCACCTGTTTGAGAGAGCCTGCCTCTCATGCGCTGCCCCTCTCCTTTACCAAGCATGATGTCCAAAGCATGTGAGACCCCTTCTCACCATCCTCCTCTCCAGGGAGCATTCTAGTCTACCGCGGCCCAGACAGCCGGGTTTGTTCTTTCGGCAGCCCACAGTCCTTTCCGTACTCCTCCCCAGCACCGTCATTCAAGCACCGACTTTTCTCCAGTCTTCCTTATTCAATGTCCAACTTTCACACGCGTATGAGGCGCTTGAGAATACCATGGCTTGGGTCACGCACACCTCAGTCCTCAAAGTAACCTCCTTGCTTTTCTACACTTTACTGAGGGCTGTCCGGCAGATTTACCAAGTGTAATGCATGTACCAGAGTATAGTGGGCCCTAATCCGATCTGAGTGGTGTGCTATACACAACAAGAAGAAACACAAAGCAGGGGCCAAGGAGAGCCCATGGCCTTGTGAAGATGCATCTGCAGGCCAAGGCATGTTTGGGACTCCGAGAAGCCAGAAGACAGGGGAAAGCATGGCCCCGCCAGTCCCCTGAATTTGGAGTTCTAGCCTCCAGAACGATTAAACTGTGAATTTCTGTTTTTATAAGCCACCTACTTATAGCCATTTGTTACAACTGCCCTGGGAAAGTAATATAGAGACGTTTCTCAACTGTTGGCACACTCATCCAACGTATATGCACTGAACACTGCAGAGACGGTGCCAGGTGTGGGAGGGGGCAGGGGATTGGCAGGGGAGGCAGGGGGGGTAGTATATATATAGAGAGATTTGCCAGAAAGACCTGCCTCCCGGAGACTGTTGTCTAGCAGAGGGGACAGCGGTGTCCTCATTGTGTTGCCAGAGTGGCAGTGGCGGAGAACTATGGAGGGGCTGGGCTCTATGTCCCCGGGGGAAGGAGGCAGGCAGGCTTTCTGAGTTAAGTCTGGGAAGGTTGTAGGCAAGCTTTGGCAGGGGATGGTGGGCAAGGGCATCCCAGGGGAAGGGGCAGATTGGACAAAGGTGGGCAGAGGGGGCAGCATGTGGGTAGATAAGGCCATCTGCATTCTCAGGAGACCAAGGTTCAATTCCTGGCCAATGCTTCTGATGCCCCGTCACTAGCCCTCTGTTATTGGAGGCTTGTGCGTGGCTGTGATGCTGAACGGTCTCAGTGGTGTTTCTACACTGAGAGAGGAGCCTGGTGGCGTGGTGGTTACACAGTGCGCTGTGATCTTCAAGGTCGGCAGTTCAAAACCACCAGCTACTGCCATAAATAGTCGCAGTCTTAGGAACTCACAAGGGCTGTTCTCCCGTCCTGGAGGGTCACTATGAGTTGGCATGGACTCCATGGCAGCGTTTGGTTTTTGGTTTGTCTTCTAGACTAAGATGGACTAAGAAGAAAGGCCTGGTGATCGACTTCCAACAATTAGCCATTGTCAGTCCTGTGGGCCACCATGACCTAGACCCACGCTCAACACTGTTCGGCTGCACTGGGGTCACCGTGCATCAGGGGCCAACTGGAGGGCAGCTAACAGCAACAATACAAGACAAAGGAGCCAGGGGCTGTAAACTGACAGCTCCCCTGAGCTCCCTGAGGGATGCCCAATCTCAGCTCCCCCGGCTCAAGCAGAGCACCCCTGTGGCCTTGGATTTAGACGGTTAGGGGTGGGCATGGAGGTTACTCTGAGTCTGCTCGGTTTATGTGCTGGGCTGCAAGCCTCAGTCCCAAACATTAACAGACTGGGCTTTCTACTCCTGTAAAGAGTTACCGTCTTGGAAGCTCCTGGGGTTCAGCACTGACTCAATGGCAGCCTGTTTGGTTTGGATTGATTCGCAGGAGAGGTAGTGCACAGGGAGAGGCTCAAGGGCGGTGCCCGCTCTTGAAAGCTAGAGCCTGACTGTTCAAGTCCTGGCTGTGGCACTGACGGGGACCGTGGGCCAGGTCTTTAAGTTCTGTCTCAGTTTTCCCCATCTGGGTCATGGGCGCATACAAGCACCTTCCTCCAAGAGGGGCGGGCAAGATGAAATCAGTTCATGTATGTAAAGTGGCCGGAGCAGTGCCTTGCCCAGGGTAAGTGCTGGACGAGTTTCGGGCACTTCGATTATTGCACACGACACAGCAAGAGCCTCCATCTAGTGCCGGTTCTGTAGGGAAAGGCCGAGGTTTGCCCAGGCACTTCTATAACGCCTGCCTTGGCGCCCTCACGAGGGCCGACGTGAGGCTCAGGGGCATCCTTGCCCCAAGTCACTGGGATTTCTCTGGCTCCCAGTCCAAGCTCCCCACTCGGGCAAGCAGCGTCCACTGCAGACTGAGTGGCACTGCACTTGCTGAGTGCCGATTGCGTGCCGGGTTCTCTCAGACAGGAGGGATGGCTCCAGTCTGCAAGGGCTCGCCCTGCTGGCCGCGGCACAGGCTCCCATCCTGGAGTCAGGCCTCGCCTGGCCCTTGGAGAGCCTGTGTGGGTGTTTTTAGACTTTTAAGTGGGATTTGGGGGTGGGGGCGGGTTACTTTCCTTCGCACACTTAGCTCATTGTTCATTTTCTTCCTGGACCCACAGGAAGTCAGTCTTTGATTCACGGCCTCTGCCTGCACCGTCTTTCATTCTCCAGACAGAATCACGCCCTCTGCAGAATTTCCTTCCCCTTCTGGGGTCAGTCATTCATCATCCTGGGGATGATGGTGCTAACGAGTGAGAAAGGCCAGGCTGGGAGGCAGGTGGTGGGCGTGGTGGAGGGGAGAGGGTTGGGGATGGAGGGCCGGGTGGCTTGGAGCTGGGAGGCAGGGGTTGCAGGATGTGGACTTGGTTCGGCCCTGTGCTCCACCTCACACCTCTGGGAGTGCGTGCCCTGGTACTTCTCCCAGTCCTCCCCAAGCAACCAGTTTCATCAGTTTCAGATCAGCCCCAAGTCATGGGGGTGGGGGGGGTGCACGCTGTCTGGGTTTGCAGCAGATGAAGGACCGAGTGGTGCAGTGATTTGGAGAAAGCCAGACAGCTAGGAGGTTGGAGCCCAGGTGTGACTCCTTGGTGGGTGGCTTCTCAGCGACACCGCTCCCTGCCTGGACCTGGAACTTCTAGTCGTGTCCGCCTGGCCAAAACTCTGAACCGTTTCCTTTTCTGGGAAATAATAGGTACTGATAGCCGCTACTTCACTGGAGAGTCATGGGGACTGATGGGCTAAGGGCGGGGAGGGCAGGGCAGCTGTGAAGGGCTGTCCCCAAGCAAGGATCCTCAGACAACCAGCAAAGATGTTGCCCTGTTCCCAGGAAGATCAGGAGGGGGTGGCGGGGGGGTGGGGTGGCGGGGGGTGGATCTCACACTGCAGGGTTTCCGTGGCTCAGACCACCAGGTGGCTTGCTTGCTTGCCTGCCTGCTGAGCCCCTGGTAGGTTTGAACTGCTGAACTTTCAGGTAGACAGCCAGTAATGCAGCCCTTTGAGAGTCTCAAAGCTGGCTATTTGACTACGTAGTCCCAGCCCTCTCCTCTCCACAGACGTTGGGGTTGTGTCTACCCGAGTAGGCTCTAGGACCACACAGCTCTAGGCCAGGGGTTCTCAACCTTCCTCATGCCACGACCCTTTCATACAGCTCCTCATGTGGTGGTAACTCCCAACCATAACATTATGTTCGTTGCTACTTCATCACTGTAATTGTGCTTCTGTTATAAATCGGGCGACCCCTGTGAAAGGGTCGTTCGACCCCCCCAAAGGAGTCTCGACCCACAGGTTGAGAACTGCTGCCCCAGGCTCTGTTCCTGGTGCCACTTCCCACTGACCTGGGAAGAAGCCTGGACTCTGTGTCCTCCTCTCCAGGCGGGTTGTGGCCTTTCCTACGCATGGGCCTACTGTGCGCACCACAGAAAGCATGCAAGCGAAGCAGGCCCTTCTGAGGAGCTCAGCTAAGTGTGAGCTGAGCCCTCACCAGGCCCACGCAGCCGTGCACTTCCTCTCTGAAGCATGGTCCCAGCCGGACCCCACGCGGACCAAGAAGCCCCCCAAAATGGATGCATTCCCACGTGGTGCCCAGCCGGAGCGCAGTGCTTCTCCCTGCCGGGGGAGTCCAGGTCTCCACCCTGGAGCCCTGGAAGGCAGCAGGGGCGCCGTGGGGGGTGGGGGTGGGGTAAGATGGAAACCTTTTCCTTTTCCCACGGAAGACTCGGATGTTTACCTCATACAGCCACAAGCACTGGGTCCCCGAGGGGGAAGGTTGGGCCTGGCACTAGGGACCTAAGATGAATGGCCCCTCCTGTCCTTGTCAGTGTGATTTAACCCCTGCCCTGGAGAAATCAGGAACAGGGAGCTCAGGAGGCGGTGAGGAGGGCAGAGGGGGCACGGGAGGACATATTCTTTCATCTCTGTGTCCCGTCCCAGCTCTCAGCCAGTGATTGGCTGTGTGGCCTTAGGTACGCAGCTCCCCCTCTCTGGGCCGCAGTTTCCTGGTGTGTAAAATGAGAGCAAGGCTGCACTCTCTTGGGAAGCGCCAAGCCTTCTCTCAGCCCTGCCTTGATGAAGAGTCATCCCCTTCTCAGGGTGCCACACGCTGCATCCTGGTTACGGTTCACACCAACTCTGGGGGCAGACACTTACAGGTGGGAGACTGGGGCCCAAAGTGGCAGCACACGGTGCCCAGGTCACACGCCTCCCGAGCCACAGATGCAGCACAGGGATTCCAGCGCAGGCTTGTCTGATCCCCCACCCGATGTCCCCTGCCTCTGTGATGTCGACTTTTGGTGTAGGAGAGAGCTGCCGGCTGTCGCAACAGGCACTGCAATGGGCTCAAACAGACTGGTGATGATGAAGATGGCATGGGGCTGGACACAGAGCCTCTCTGTCACCCAGAATACCACTATGAGTCGGCGCCAACCAGCTCACGTGCCATCCTTACAGGACTACAGAGTAAACCCCACCACACATTTGCAGAGCACCTGCGACCCGCAGATCCAAGCACGCACACACTGTGTCTAACTCAACCCTCAGAAGAACAGGGTCGCTTCGGACATTCCAGAGGTGGCAGACAAGGCTTCAGAAATGGGACTAACTCTCCTGAGGCCCCTTGGCAGCGGTGGCAGCACAGAGATTTGATTCCAGTCCCACCTGGCTCCAGGGCATGGCAGCTCGAGTGACAGCTCCCCATATCCTGTGCCAGTTCCAGGAGGTGCAGTGACTGCCACCGTGAGAACACGGATCAACAGTGGACCGTGAGCGGGAGCAGCTAGTCATCTGCCCTGGGGGCTCCTCATCTTTAGGCCCAGTCTGAGGAAGAATCAACCGTATGGACATGCGGCACACACATTCCAGGGGGGACACCTGCCCGGAATGCCCAGCCTAGCTCCCTCTGGCCACACAGCAGCCTTCGCTGTCCACTCCCAGCGTCAGGGACATGCCGGGGTAGACCAGCCCTTTGCCCAGCTAGCGGGGAGCCGGAGAGGACGAGGCCTCTACTGGGAACCCTGGAGGAAATCCCATCACGGCTCCCCTGGTTGGTCGGGGTTTCAGAATGCTGCTCACCCCCTCCCCGCCCATGGCCGGGTTTCTGTATGCCCGAGGACGCTCACCCCCTCCC
>NW_022111379.1:1180175-1190491 GCF_000313985.2 Echinops telfairi
GCCCCACGAGGACGACGGGCGGGGAGAAAAATGTGGAAAGGAGTGTGTTCCTCTGGTGATGGAGTGCCCGCTCCCGAGTCCGCATGCAGGACTCAATAAGGCAGACAGGCCTTCAAAAAATTGCAGTAAAAATAGATGAACCCTTTAAGGTAATAGAAAATCTGTCATCCTGGGGAGAAATATAGGCTCTGACCCCCTCGGGAGGTGACCCCGGCCCGCTCCTCCGCCTCCCCGCTCCCCACTCCCATCACAGTGGGGTTGAGATGAAGCACCGGCCTGGGGGATGCCACAGGGTCCTTATCTCCCTGCCACAGGGCTCCTGGCGGGGAGGGGGGCTGAGAAAGCACGGCCGGGCAGCCCTGCCCGTCCCGTAGGCACGAAGGCCGTCGTCTAGGTAGGCCTCGTTGAAGGAATGTCGGGCGAGCGAGGCAGAGAAGCTGGCTTCTCTCCCCTCCTGCCCATTATGAGGCTGCCCTTGGGGACACAGGTGTCTCCGCCCTCAGATGAGACCCTGCTCCCCTAGCTGCACAGCTTCTTTGGAAATGGACCCCCGAGGACCCCGCCTCACATCCGTCCATCCGTCCCCATAGAGGGCACGCACAACCAAGAGTAGGCCAGGCCGGGCCGAGGGTCCCATCTTACGAGAAAACAGAGGCAAGGGGACCCACATGCCCAAGGTGATCACGTCTGGGGTCAAGGGCTCCAGACAGCCAGGAAAGGGCTCTTTTAAATAGCCTTTAACTCGTTGCCCAAGCTTTACTAAAAGCGAGGAGTGAGGGGTGGGGGCCAGGGTCCAAGGCAGATACAGGAATTCACAAACCAACTTATCACTAACTTCAGCACAATTGGTAGTGGTCTGAGCTGAGTCTGCTCCGCCAACTGCCCCATTTCGAGCCTGGCCGACCGGAGACGCCCAATACAGACCATGCCCTGGTTTGGGTGCTGTGGTGAAGACAACCCCTGGGCCGTCATCATCTCAAGCACCTTCTGCCCAACACCCAACTGGGTCCCAGAAGAGTCTTTCTAGGGTTAATGAGCCTGGCCGGGAGGAGGTGGATGGGAATTCGCAGGGTGTCCCCAGGCAGCCTGGCTCCAGTCTGTCTTAGCCCTGAGCGCCAGGTGAGAAACCTCAACAAGCACCGAGTCACCAGAGTTCAAGGACAGCAGGTAGTTTGCATTCCGGATGGAAGGAAGAGAGGTAGCGGCCAGGCCTCCAGACTGCTGGGGCCCTGACCTGGGCAGTGTGCCCGCAGCACCCTCCCAGGGCCCGTTCCCCTCCCTCTGAGGAGCAGTGGCTGGGTGAGGCAGCTGAGGGTGAAGGAGCTGAGACCGTGCTTGGTGATGAGAGAACCCAGACCCACGGACACATGTAGACGACCAGCTCAGAGCAGCCTCAATCTACCCCACCCCCGCCCCAGCCCCCCGGGCAGAGTCCTCTTTGCTCCCACTTGCCTTCATTCGCCTCATTCCCTCCAGAGGGTGTGTTTGCCGAGGATAACCCCCCCCAAAAAAAACACAATAAAAACCCCACCACCACCCTCAACGCCACGGAGTCAGTTCCGACTCATAGCCGTCCTGTAGAGCGGGGACAGCTCCCCCGTGAGCTTCCCAGGCCGTAACGTTATTGGAGTAGAAAGCCCAGCCTCTCTCCTGTAGGGCAGCTGGTGTATTTGAACTACTAACCTTGTGAACCACAGACCAAGGCATAACCTCTGTGCTACCAGGGCTCTTCTGAGTGGAGCATCTGTCAAGCACCCAAGCACAAACCTATCACAGTTGAGTTGATTCCAATTCATAGTGATCCAGAAAGACCCTCTCGGGCTTCCAAGGCTGTAATCCTTATGGACACAGACCGCCAGTCATTTCTCCCACGGAGGAGCTGCCTGGTGAGTTCGAGCACCAACCTCCCCCTCGATAGAACACGTAACCACAAAGCCATCAGGGCTCGTGAACACAGTCCCTCTTCTCAGAGATCAGCTGAAGGCTCAGTGCTCTAGACCCACTCTAGTGGCAGAGCTGGAACTGGCAGTCAAGACCCCGGTCGCTGTCTGTGGCTGATAATTCGCCCCAACTTCAGTCACCTCAGCCTGTAAGTTTTAACCCCACTCGTCTCTCCTCTCCTCCTGAGATCCAAACCCAGTGCACTTCCGGGAGCCCACGGAGTGGGGGGCACAGCTCACACCCCCGAGGACGCGTCAGCTGAGTGGGGGAACAGGCTGCATTCCCTTCCTAAGACCCTGCCAACGCCCCTTTCACCCAGCCTCGTCTGCATGGGGAAGGTGGCCAGGGATTTGCTTGTGACCTTCCCTGCAGACCAAGGGCAACCTGCCACAAAGTACGCTGCCCTTCAGAAGACCTCTTGTCCACACGCTCGCCCAGGGCCTCCCATCGGTGAGTTCTCGTTGGCCACCAGCAGACCACACCCCTGACAACACGCGGCCCAGGCACCAGGGTAGGCAAGCTCTCCCGGAATTCCAGTTCCTCCTCCTGGAGGCCTGGCGGCTGGTTGGCCGGCCCACCCGGAAGAGTCTTGGAAGTAAGGCCTGAAGGCTGCCATCCGGACATCAGCGCTGGACTCGCCCGGAGGGAATCAGCTTAACAGTCGCTAACAGCAGCAGCCTCGACTTCCTCCCAACACGAGGGCCCTCAGCATCACCTGGGGCCTTCTCAGAGACGCAGAGTCCCGGGCCCCATCCCAGGGCTTTTGCACATTGACTTAAGTCAGAGAAGCGTGGCTGCAAGATGCTTTCCGTAGTCCCCACCTCACGCCCTTGCAAGGCAGGCACTCTGCTTCACACGGGAAGAGGGAACGGACCACAAGGGAGGGCACACCTCTGGCCCAAGGTCACACAGTGGGCAGGATGGGTTCCCAGGTCTGTCTGGGTCCAAAGGCCATGCTCTTTCGGCACAACCCTGACTTTGGTAAAGTCACAAATGTGGTCATGGCTGACCTCTGACTCCTGACCCCTGAGTGTGTAGGCCCTTGGGCCCACTAGGCATGACCAGCCTTTGAGCAAGTTTCCACTGCCAATGTCAAGTCCCCCAGAATCACACTTTGTCAAGCCCAGCATGATTCATGAGGAAACACAAATAGTACACAAGCACATGGGGTGGGAGGTGGGGGGGTGGGGGCGGAGATTTGCTCTCCTTAGCAATCAGAGGAATGCAAATTAAAGCAACACCCAGGAGCCATTTTCTACCTATGTAATTAGCCAAACTTAAAAAAAACAATCACGTTGGCCAAGTTGTTCTGAAATAGGTACCTTCCCCACGGCTGGTGGCAGTACGGATTTAGCTAACCTGGGGGAAAAGAATATGACAACAGGCATCAAGAGCCATCAACACGGACCCTGGGAATTCAGCCTGAAGGAACTAAGTCCACAGGAGGGCCCGGCAATGCGGTACAACGGAGATGCGTGCGTGCATGCGCACACGCACACAGCAGGGGTGGGTGGGCAGCATTTCACATGGAAGTTCGGAAGCCCAAGCAGCAGGTGTGCAGAAGAAGTCCGAATGCAGCGGTGCAGGCGTGTGCTGCTTAGGAGGCTGTGGGACGCCATGTGCAGAAGGGGGCAGACAGGCATGGGGCCACACACAGCAAAGACAGTTGGCGTCTCAGGGTGGAGAGGCAGTGATGCAAAGACCCCTCCTTCTGTTGCCTTTCCAATCCCATGTCCCAGCAGAATCAGCCCTTTGAGAACAGCTTTAGGGGCTCTCTGAGGGGCACACAAGGAGGCACACCCCTCTTTTATCCCTGGGTGCAGAGCCACACCCCTCCCCTCCAAGCTGGGCAGCGGTCGCCCACCCTGCCTCTCTGGTGGAGGGGCCCGGGAGGCGGCCGAGAGAATGGCCCTTCTGTCTTACCATGAAGCCTGGGGCACAAGTGCAGCCCCCGGTGATGCTGTGGCAGTCGGCGCCGTTCTGACAGGTACAGGGCAGCTGGCAGCCGTCACCATAGTAGCCAGCAGGACAGGTCTCATTGCAGTGGTGGCCAGCCCAGCCCGGCTGGCAGGTGCAAGCTCCCGTGACCGGGTGGCAGCTGAGCAGGAGAGAGATGGGTGAAGGGTGAGTCCGGTCAGGGATGCAGCCAGGCCCTTCCCCAACTCTGTGCCCTGACCAAGGCAGGCGCCCGTGGGGCAGAATCAAAGAAATCCCGAGGGTCCTTTGCTCAATGGCTAGTTTGTTACCAGAAGATGCCAGGGCCACATGGTCCTGCTGATGCTTAATGTGTCTATATAACTGCCTTAGAGTCACACAGCAAAACTAAAACAAACTGCCTCCATCAAGTCGATTCTGAATCATAGTGACCCCATGGGACAGGGCAGAGCTGTCCTTGTGGGTTTCAGAGACTAACTTGATGGGAGTAGACAGCCTCAACGTGTCCTCTCAGAATGGCTGGTGGTCTCGAACTGCTGACCTTGAGGTTAATCGCCCAACACTTAAACCAGAAAGCCACTTTCCTGAGTCCTTAACAAATGCTCCTTGTGATACAAGTACACAAAGAACCAAGAGCCAGTGCTTCCCCCCTTTCCCTTCACCCAAGGCACACCCTGGTGGGGGCCCGAACGACCGCAGTGCCACCTGGGAGGGGTTCAGGATGCCTCTGCAGAGTTAAATGGAGACCTCGGGCCACACGTGCCTTCCCCTTCCTGGACAATGCAATGGTGGGAACACAATCCACCCACGCTTCACCAGCACTCTTTGACGAAGACAGATTCCCTCTCCATCCCAGGTCCATCAGAGAAAGGACCACTTGGCTGGAGCCAGGGGCATGACCTCTAGACAGCGGGGCCCACTCCCGGCTGGCCGAGGACTGCACAAGCACCCAGTGTTGCTCATGACCACAGGGAAGCCAGGCGATGTGGTCGTGAACATCTCCTGTGGGAAGTGGGCTTCTTGGTGACCCCAGGTGCTGGGCTATCATCCAACACTCCATTCACCCAGCCACACTTGCGACTGCTCCCAGGCACCCGCTGAGCACAGAGAAGGTACTCACGTAGGCGGTCCCATGGAGACAGACTCCCCATCAGCCTTGTGGAAGTTCCTGAGATGTGCACTGTGAGCTAACATACGTCCACCCGACTATCTGTCCTTCCCATGGACCTGACCTTCATTGAGATCTGGCAGCTCTCCCAGACTCCCCAGCTCCCTCCCCATGCCCTTGGAGCCTGCTTCTACACAGGGGAACCTACTGGATGGTGGAAACAAGCAGGACTGGAGCGGGGGCATGATAATACCTTAACTGTGCACAATTAGTCTGAGGGTCTGTGGTTGCAGCTCAGTGAGGGGAGCCCTTTGCTCACCTCTGTGCTGTACCCCAGGGCCCAGCAGAGTCCCTGCCACTATGGAGGCGTGCACCACAGTTAATGCAGGAAGGGGGGGACAAGCTAATTGTGTGAAGCCCAGTCACGTGGCTTCTCCCATGGGGGGATGGGCCTGGTTTTCTCATAGAAAAGCAAGGGGCTGGACAGAGCTGACAATTCCCAAAGACGACATGCGAATTGCTGATCACCATTTGGGAAACTATTTAGCCTCATTACTCATCAAGCCAAGCAACAACTGGGCGGCACTGTCCCTCAGCCCCAAACAGTAAGATTTCAAAGAGGGGCGCAGGCTGCATGCTGGGAGAGGTGTCTCCAAGGCGACAGGGGTTATGTATCAGGAGTCTGGAAAGCCTTGTAATTCCACATCTAAGAATGTGTCCGAAGGAAATGATCTTTGTCCTGGAGAAAGATTTATGCTCAGAGATGTTCCTGAAGCATTACTTATGACACTGGAAAATGAAAGCAATTTAAATAATAATAAATACTATGGGGCCAGGCGATTGAAGCACCAGGCATTTTGCACATAGATTTCTAGTCTTCAATAAAGTCTGGGCTTGAGGCATTGAACTCTTTATTTTCCACACAGACCCTGGAGGGTATGTTACTTGCCCAAGGTCATACCGCGCAGCCAGTGGTGGGGGCTGGAATTCAAATCCAGGTGGGCCTGGTGCTGTGTCTAACAACAGAGCGCTTCCTGATTAGATGAATTATGGAAATCCACATGAAGGAACGTTAGAAGTACTTAGATGCTTTCCAGAATACTTAATGACATGCTATAAAGTTGAGTGAAGTAAGACCATTGTACTTATAATCCTAACTATGATAAAAGTGATACAGACAAATAGATGCACACGCTCCTGGACAAGAATGAACACACAGCAAAGTAGTGTTTGTGTTTCTCCCAGCTTGAGCTTCCCCTTCCCTTCATGTCTCTAATGCTCCTGAACGGAGCACCTAAATACACTTACCCCAGGGTGAGAACTGTACCCCAGAGCACGAACGGGTGAGCGCTAGTCGCCTGACTGCAGGAGCACAGGTTTCTGACCCACACGGTTCCAGGAAAAATCTCCCGAGACCCAAGCCCTGTAGGGAGTAGTGACCAGCCTGGGCATCATAGAGCAGGGGCCTCCTTGGTGGTCCTGATCCTCAGCCGCCTGGTTTTGGGGCACTAATCTCTTCCCCAATACTTTGAGCAGAGCCCTTAGCCTCTGAAGTGTTCAATTCCCCAGAGGCCTCCTCTGACATTCTGGTTTAGGGTTGAGAGGAAAAGGCAGACCCTGGCTCGGCCCAGCCCTGGAGATGCTAAAGGGTCTCAGGCACCTACCTGTCTGCCCTTCCCATAGAGAGATCCTTCTGCTGTTTCTGCCCTTCAAGGGTCGCCCACCTGAAGGTCACACTCGTCCAGCGCACGACCCCGTGATGAGGATGCTAGGCCCAGGTTAACATGTCCACTGCTTGGCCCCCTCATCTGGGTCTCACCAAAGGCTGTGCCCATCCCCCCAGGCCCCACGTTTGGCCTCTGCTCAGGAAGTGCTTCGGCGTCTTTTCAGCCCATGTGGGATGTCTCAGGTCTAAACTTACCTTTTTTTTGGATACTGGGAACCAGGAAACGTCAAACCAAATCTAAAGCCCCTCCTTTCTTAAAGATTTCTGCTTTTCATGCTCTCAAAATGTTTCTTTTTAAACGGGGTTATCTGTTTTCTTAATTTGATTATTTGTCTTATTATAAGAACTCCAAAAATCCCTTTGAGAGAGGATGGGGAGTCGGCAGGGGCTGGGGTCTGCCAGCACAGGCCTTACAGAACCCCTCTCCCACTGCCCCCATGGCCCCCACTCCTGTCCCCTCCTCCTGGCACTGGCACGAGTCGTTCCCTGGGTCACATGGTGACCAGTGATTACTGCTTAGACTCAGGCAAAATTCACAGCCCCTGGTCTTTCCTCTGAGGTTTCGTTCCCTTTGTATTTCTTTCATCTCCCTCTTCCCTCATTCCACTTTCCCCAGACGTAGATTAATCACAAGCTAATAGGAGCGGAAAGCTGAACATTACAGGAATCTTTTCAGGGTGGATTTGTCTGCCTTTCTTTCGGCTTCTATGAGATTTCTATCGATGCTGCATCTGCAGGCTAAATCAAATCTTTCAAAGGTAATACATGATCGTGGCTGCTGGAATTCGTCTATGACAATCCAATTGTAGAGGCCTGGCACCCCAGCCCTTTCTTTTTCAGAGCTGTGCCTGTCTGAAGGAGGATGGCTCCTTTGTGTGCTTGCTACAAAGAGTTTTATAAAGTGAGAGAGGCACATGGGAATCTCACCAGCCACCACTTCTGACCTGGGCCATGTGATCTCTACCTCCGGGAGGCAGTCTGCCCAGAGGGGCACACAGCGGAGAGGCGCTGGCGTTCAACGGGGAGGCTTTTCCTTGGATGGGTGCTGCAGCTGCCTAGTGAGGGTTTTGATGGAAGCTCTGTCCAAGGTGGGGGGCAGTGCACTGAGGCTCTTGGGGACTACCTAAGCCATCTCAGGGAAGGGGGCCTGGCTTGGGGTGAAAGCTTCCCTCTCAAAGACCACACGAGAACTCTTGCTGACTGGGCTCAGGAAAGGTGATGGACAGATTGAAAACTGTAGGCACAGAGAAAAGAAGTACATGAGGGTAAAGCCAAATAGGATTGCTACAAAACCATAGACATCTTTATTAAACAAAAAATATAAAAACGAGAGGCTATTGTTTCTCTCTCCACCCTCCACCTGTGAGGGCGGTGTTTCCATCTCTCTAACCCTCTGCTGAAACACCCTGTGTCCTTCAAGTGACACCATGTCCACAGGCCCGTTTGGGGGCCATCAAGAGACTCAAATTGTGTTTCAGTATTTTTTGAGCGTTGTGAACAAGACGGGTCAAGGAGTCGGCTCATGGCTGTAGGGTGGATGGGGTAAGATTTCCCAAGCAAACTTGTATTCGGACAATCCTTGCTGCCTTCAAAGAAGGAGCAATTGCCCTGTTGTGATGGGGGGAAAAAATCAAGAACAAAACACCGTGGTTCAAGTCTCTGATCTTTTTTCTCCCCAGTGCTGTTTCCCATCTTCTTGAAGCTTCTTCATAATAAGCTCCCTTGACCATCCTGTGTCCTTTGGAAAAATCTATCAGATGACCCCTCTGGGGTCCCAACAATAACATAACCTGAGTTGGCCCGAATGGGATGAGGGCTGTATTACTGAGAGAACTCGTCTGCAGTCGCCCAGCGATGGCAGAGATGTGTGTAAACATATTTCATTGGAAATAAACCTGTCCGTCAGTGAACTGGACCCTCCTGAAAACACTTTTAGACTTCCCCTCGTATTGGGACGCTCACTCAGAAAGGTAAATTCTGAGGCCAAGACTCGGGGTGTGTGTGGGGTGGGGGTGGGCGGTGTCTCAGCCCTCAGTACCTGTAGCTAAATTGCCTTGAGGTGAGAAGTAAAGTCATCCCTCTGCTTTTCTCGAGTCCCCAGAGAAGGCTCGTGGGAAAAGAGGAGCCGAGCTGTACAGAGGGAGAGCTGTTTTGTGTCCAGCGAGCCACGTGCAGCGCAAGAGAGTTCAGTCAGAAGAGCCATTTGGGGGCAACTGACCACGTCTGGAGACATTTGTGGTTGCCACAACTGGCACCCTGGGTAGAGGTCTGGTCTGCACTGCACAGGGCACTCAGACCACAGGGCACTACTGGGCCTAGCATGTCAATAGCAGCACCGTTGAGAAATCCCGAGTTCAACGACACAGAGATCTTTGTGAGAGTTGGGGGCTCTGCACACACTGGGGATAGTGGGCCAAGAGAATGGGGTAAGATTTTTTTTTTTTAAAGAGGGAAGCAGGTATTCAGTTCAGAGACAGAACAGGCTAGCCAGATGGGCTATGTAAGATTAATTCAGTGATTCTGTTCGCTAAAGGCCGATGCTGTGCCAGGCACCGTGTGATGGGAGGCTACAGAGATGGGCCAGCCAGCCAGCTCTGGGCCTGGCGGGGACCCAGCCTTGTGGGGAATCCCCCCTGAGGAAATGGTGATGCAGACCCCAGAGCCCAGCTGGGGGTGGGCGGGCAGGCAGGCTCAGGACCCTCACTAAGCCTAAGAACTGAGACTGCCTGCCTCCCAGTCCCTGAACCCTGACAAGCGTTAGAGACAGTAAAGCAAATAATCATTAATATTGAATGGGCTGAGATTAGCGTCGGGGAAGAGGGAGTCCTTCTCAATCAATAATGCATTGAGGACTCCTTCCGAGGCAGGATAAATTATGCGGGGCACAGTTGCTCTGGCAAACAATCGCTCTTTAATTTGGGGGCTGCTGAGAGCTCTGTGTCGGGCCTCTCCCTGGTTTGGCCTCCAGCAGCTGCCTTGCTTCCTGTCTCTGAAAGCCCCACCCCTACCTGACACTCCCACGGGGTGCGTGATGCTGGTGACACCCTCACCAGTGGAGAAGTCTACAGTGCCCGTTGGGCACCCCTGAGTTTAGAGCCTTAGAACTTCTTCCATCCTGACCTCTAGAATAAGCTCTGATGCCACCTCCTCCAGGCAGCCGTTCCTGACCAGCTGTTGCCCTCTGCTGGGGTGTTTTCTGCACGCAGCCCTGGGTCACAGTGACCTGGGCACCTTGTGGCACCCAGCAGGCCAGCCACATACCATATTCCGTTGCTTCTCAGAAGCACCACAAGCCCCAGCCTGACATTTGCACTGGCATTGGCTGGCATGCCGGTACAGCATGGTTCCCGACAGCAGCCCCGTGTTCAAGGGTGGAACACAGGGCTAGGTCTCCCTGCCGTCTAGTAGGCGGAGCCCCAGGATGGGCAAGGGAAAACGGAAGGAAAAGACCACGAACCCAGTGAAGCCCTTCCTACTTGAAGAAGCACGGTAGAAGGAGCTCAGTGGCCGGGCCGAGTTCTCCAGAGCTGACCCGGAGCCCAGGGCGCCTCTGCTCTCTTCTCCCGGAAAGCCGTACACGCATCCAGGTGTGTTGACTGACTGAGC
>NW_022111379.1:1191420-1197690 GCF_000313985.2 Echinops telfairi
CCCCGGGAGACCCTGGGCACCCCTGGCCCCTCTAGGTGGTTGCAGGCCAGCTGCATTTCGGAAGCCCGGAGTAGTGGGCAGAGCAGCTCTGGCCCTAGTCCCGGCTCTGGCTGTGTGGCCTCAGCTTCCCCATTCTGTTCACCCAAGTGGTTCGTGAGCTGATGGCCTCTCATCTCTACCTGGGTGGCCATGCTGCTGGGCTGGGCTGGAGGTGGGGGGTGGTGGCCTGAGAAGCCCCCTCTCTGTCAGTCAGTGCCCACCTGTGCTGCCGCATCTCGTACCTGATGGTGTTGTCAGCATCACAGAGGCAAGGCAGGGTGCAGCCTGTGCCGTGCAGGCCTTCCGGGCATAGTCGCTCTTGGCAGTGGGGGCCCTTGTAGCCAGCCGCACACTCGCAGGCCCCCGAGGTGGGGGAGCACTGCCCGCCGTTGTGGCAGTCACAGTGCTGCGAGCACTGGAAGCCGAAGGTCCCGAAGCGGCACTCCTCTTGGCACCTGCAGGGGCAGCAGAGAGGGACACAGCCTGTGGGTGGGGCTGCTTTCCTGCCCTTGTACACCCACCAGCATGCCCCGACCTTGCTTCCAGGCTTGGGCCTCGTCCACTCCCCCCAGTCCTCCTCTCCTCCTCCAGGAAGTATTCCATGATTGGGCTCATCCCAATCCCACTCCTCCTCCATACCAGTCTCCTCAGCGTCTCAACAATGAGTGATCACAATCAGAGTTCATTGCCTTTAAACCCTACGTATTAGGAAGGCCCTGTGGCCTCTCTGAAATCAGCAGTCCCACAGCCGACAGCCGGTGCAGTCTGTGAGTGTCTTTCCTTCTTAACCTGCTGGCCTCCAGTCCATTCTGACTCTGAGTGACCCCGTGGGGTTCCCCACACTGTCACCTTGTGGAAGTACACTGCCACATCCTGCTCCCTCGCAGTGGCTGCTGGGTTCCGGTAGTGGTTGAGCACTTTAACCACCGCACCATCAGCGCTCCTTTGCTTCTCTTTGATCCGTGGCGTGGCGTGGTGTGGTGTGGTGTGGTGTGGTGTGGTGTGGTGTGGTGTGGGATCCGACTCGCAGTGATCTGAAGCACAGCGCAATGAAGCCCGGCCCGGCCCGCAGCACCCTCACACCCCTGCTTTTCCTCTCGGGAGGAATAAGGCGATACATCTTAGAGTTCGTGGCATCTTGGATTTGATGGAATGTGGCACGTTCGTTTCTACTCGATAGCTGGTCTTTGGTCTGGGCAGTCTCCCATGTCACTGGGAACCTTGTCCCCCCTGTCAGTGTGGAATGTCCCCTAAGTAGAAGGCCGGGCAATTCCCTGACCTTGGATTGGAAGGACCACCCAGTCTACAAGTCCCCAGGGCTAAGAGCTCCTGCCTCCCGGGGCCCCACACATGATGACCACCTTTCACCGCTACTGCGCCATTGGTGGTGGTGGGGGGACTAGCCCTCTGAGAGTGCCCCAGCTGCCTCTCCCCGGCTGTTCTTCTAACCCCTATGAGTCTGGAGCTGTTTCCAGAAAATCCCCCTGACCAAACCACTGAGCTGCTTCACTGGGTTTCCAAGGCCCAGTCTGTTTTCCTTCTTCTTCTTCAAGTGCGCCGGTTTTAATGGAAGCTGTGCACGAGACTTACTCTTGCGTTGTCTCGAGGGAATCTTCCTGTTTGCCCTGGTCCTTTCCTGCTAGGCGAGCTTTGGCTTTCTGTTTGAGGATCTGTTTACAGTTTCTGTCCGGTTGGAGCCTCGCAGAACCCCCCTGGCAGGGCGAAGGCCCACATGGGCAGTTGTGCCATTAGCTTGACCTCGCTGCACACATTCAAGGTAGGCGACGTATTTCTTCGTGTAAACCCGCACCCCTTTGCCAATTGGCTGACATTTGTAGTGTCCTCGCACAACCTGGACTTCGGCATCCCCATGGAGGGATGGGCAGGGACCGAACATTGTATTTCTGTCTCAGTTCCCTCGAAAGACGGGAAGACATCATCTTCTCACGAAGGTGGGAAGGTGCTTGCAAGTGCCTTTTCCGGTTTCTCCTCTGGTCCGAAGCCACCAAAGGATGGAAGGTCATTTTGTCGGCTGCTCCTTCTGCAGAGGCCCCCAGAGGGAAAAGGAGTTACAAGCTGCTTCCGGTTGTATTTTATCGGCCATAAATCTCTTTTTTTCCTTTCATGTAGATGAGCAGTTTCACGTGCAGCCAACCAGACGCAGTTTGCTCCAGCGTACCCAGCGTACGGCAGCTCCTCAGGGTGCCCTTGCTCACCCATGTCTGTTCCCGGCCTTGCTTCTCCTGTAAGCTCTGCCCTTGGGGAAATGCTGCCCTTTGGGGCCTAACTGGTTGATCATGCTAACACAGGGTGAGTTCGGGGCCAGACGTGAAGGGTGACTATGAGCCACACTTTGGTTGTTTTGGGGTGGGAAGGGTGTCTCCCCAATCTCTCCCCAGCCAGCGGGCCTCCTTCATGATTTGGACTTTTGTGCCACATTCTCTCTCACTCTTTCCAGGACCTGCCAATAGGTACTGGACCACCTGGTTCTGGTCTCCGAGTGGTGGAGACGATTGTCCAGGGGACTAGATGGTTCTGTGTCTGCGATGTTCCTCGGTCTTCATCCCCCAGATGGAGACGGGATCGTTGGACCTTAGAAGGCTCTTCTCCAGCTTTTCAGACTCCAGGTGCTTCTCACGAACGCAGACGTCCAACATTGTCTTTGTGAATTATGCTGTGCCAATTGACCTTGCGGTGTTCTGTGAAACTTTCATTTTTCAGTGATAATAAAAACTAACTTTTATTGATTTTGTGCTAGGTGCCAAGTCTTGTACCAAGTCATCAGATCTCCCATTTAATCTTTTTTTCTTGCAACTTACATTTCAGACCACCAACGCTATGCTCCACAGTCTAAACTACCGATCCACAACCCACACAGTTCACTCCTCCCTGGCTCCTGGACTTCCTGTCTCCCCAAACTGTAGAACTGTCCGGGAGCACACAGCCTCCTCTTTCTTCTGTAGAGTGGCTGGTGGGTTCAAACTGCTGGCCTTTTGGTTAGCGATCTGGCATCCAACCTCTGGCATCACCAGGTCCCCTCAGAGTTGTTCCCAGGAGATGTAGATCCATGCCACACCATCACGAAGGGGCTCAGTGTGGTGAAGCAGTACTCCAGAGCCAGAGCCAGGCAGCTCCTGCGTGCCGAGCACCATGACCGTGGCCTCTGACCGCCATTCTGTGACCTGTGTCTTGGCACTGCTTCCTGATGCAGGTAATCGAGAACTTACCTCCCAACTCTCTAACATCCCTTGTCTCCTGCAGAGTGGGATGATAATAACAACTAAATCTCATGAACGTATCTGAGGAGTAAATAGGACAATGCATAAAACATTCATAAAGGCATCTGGCACTTCGGATGGGGTCAACCCCAAATTCTGAGACTGCACATCCTTATGGGAGCAGGCAGCCTCGTCTCCCTCCTGGGGTGTGACTGGTGGCTTCGGACTGTTGACCTTGAAGTTAGCAGCCAACGCTTATCCCACAGCCCCACCAGGGCTCCTTTCAGTAAGCAATGCTCGTTATTGTAATGACTGTTGTTAATTCAGTCTTCACAGTTCTTCGAACAAAACTCATCTGATCTTCAGAATTCACACTCTGGCAAAAATAAAGCCGAAAGGGAAACATTCCAGTATGTAACCATCAGAATCTTTAACCTGAGGGATTGTAAGTGCCTTTATTTTTGTAGTTTCCCATTTTCTAGGTTTTCTGTATGTCTTCTAGAATAATCAGAGGGAAAAAGCAAATGAAAGCTGTTTTAAACACATAACCCTGGCTTTTTTCTTAAGTCTTGGAGGGTCCTGGGTTCTCTACAGACGCGGCCGGAAGACCTCGCGTGAGGCGGACTCATGTTGAGGTCACTGGGAGTCTGCATCGGCGCGCGCTCACGTAGTAGGTCTGAGTGTCTGTGATGCGGATGAAGGGCCAGGCTCCACAAGTCAACAGGGGCAGTTAGTGAGTAGGTTGGGGGTAGGGGCGGGAATCAGAGCTGCCCTTGGCAGCTAACCTTGGCCATTTTGGATTGGAGTGTCCCTCTCTCCTTGTCCCTGTCTGCTGCCCCTGGCCCACAATGGCAGGGAGAGGAGGCGAGCAGCTAGTCTGGCCTGGCAGCCCTTCCTTCATGGAAAGCACTGTCAGCTTGCTTCTTAGAGCCACTGTGGCAAATAGATGAATCTGACCGGATGAGGCCCAGCAGGATAATGGTGGCCACACCCCAGGTCCCATCAGGCATCGGGGCTCCCTGCTGCTCAGACCCAGACATCTGCCCCCTGCACCCCCTCTCCCCCAAGAGCAGGTATCCTCAGTACCCTAGTGTTGGAGCTGAGGAGGCTGAGTGACTGTTTCCAGCACACACAGCCCAAGTGTGGAGATGTCCCCAGATGTCTCCTGCAACACTTGCTGTATCTTAACCGCCGCGGCGGGGCGGGGGGATCTGGAGGATGGGGGCAAGGTGGGCCACAGGAAGGAGGCATAGCAGGAGAGGGGGGACAAGGAGTAAAACTGAGTCCAAGAGCAGTAGAAGACCCAGATCATCATGAACTGAATGACCCGTCTCTGTAGCAAGGTCAGCAGTTCGAAACCACCAGCCACTCTGAGGAGGAAAGATGAGGCTTTCTACTCCTGTAAAGAGTTAGAGTCTTAGCAACCCACAGGGGTAGTTCCACCTGTGCTCTAGGGTCATTATGACTTAGAATTGGCTCGAAGGCAGTCAGTGCGGAGAGTTTTTGCGGGGCTGAGGTTGGGGGGCACGCTCAACAGCAATGGGTTACTTATGTAGCTTGCTCTGTCTCAGAACGGGTTTCCCAGAAGCGACTGGGTTATCTGGCTTCTGATGTCTGAGATGCTGGGAGAAAACCAGACCAGGTATGGTTCCTCAGGAGACCCTGCCCGGTTCTTCTCTTTCCCGGGGACGCCCCTGCACCCTCTCACCCCACTGAGCCGAGGGGCACTGCTCACTCAGCACCCCGCCGCACTTATGGGGACCGATTCCGTCACCACAGAGAAAGAATCTGGAAGTGAAATATCGACAGCCCAATCCATTTACATAATCAGCCCTCCCCTCCTTTTTTGGCCTCCTCACAATTTAAACAACTTATTTATTTAGAGATCAAGCAATGACTGCTAATGAATTTTACACAAAGCACGCTAATAAGGGGCCTCAGGAACAGAAGGGTAATCACAGTAGGAATTAGCTTTCGCCTTAAACACCCTGCCTTTGCAACATATCAATCTAAAGTGTCCGATATTGCCACTAACAACCAGAGACATTGCTCAATTAAATGACAAAATGAGCTGCAGAGCCCTCGTTCCGCTGCGTGTTTCATTTACACTGGCTTCTGCCTATCCGGGGAGGCCTGCATTATTACGCCGCTCAGCTTTAATATGTTTGGCGAGGATTTGGGGCGGATGACTGCAGCTGTCACCTTCAAAATTAATGGAGGCGGTTTTACGAAAAAATTCAACGCCAGGCCGCCCGCCCGTCAGGTATAAACCCGAACAAAGCCACCCGCCCTCCTGTTGTTCTCTCCTGCGGGGCCGGAGGCTTTTGGGGTCTCTCTTCTGCCAAGGCCTCTTGGCAGGGCTCCAGCCCAAAGAAGGATTTGGAGTTGCATCTCCACTTGGGACCACTTGGTGGTGAGAACCACAAGTGGATGGGTGAGGCCGGTTGAGGCCGGGCAACTGGAGCCCAGGGCCTGCTCACCTCCCACAAGAGCCGTGCTCTGCAGCTTCTGCGAGAGGGAGCCAAACTTCGCTGTCCCAACTGCCTCAGAGGCCATCCGGGGCCCTGCCTCTAAAGAAGGGGTTCCACTTTAGGGGGACTGTTGAGGATGTTGTTGTTCGGTGCAGAATGAAACCCTGCCCGGTCCTGCGCCAACTCACCATTGTTCTACGTCTGAACCCATTGCTGGAGCCGCTCTGTCCACCCTTCTCACAGAGGGCCGTCCTCTTCGTCCCGTCCCTCCACTTTACCCAGTGCGAGAGTTAAGGGTTATTGTGCCAACCTGGCCAATGAACACAGGTGGGATTCATCGAAGGGTAGTTTAATTGAAGGGCAGAGAGATAAATGGCTCAGAGAGCCTCACCTGTCTTGTCTCCTGCTCTCTGATGGTCGGACTAGTCACGGCTGCCTTAGCCAGTTCTTTGACTCAGCTGGCAAAGCTCACTTCCTGAGGAGAAGCCACATGGACCTACCCCCATGCAGCCCCGGGTGCTGGAGCAGCCGCGTGGAGACCC
>NW_022111379.1:1199712-1200813 GCF_000313985.2 Echinops telfairi
ACAAGGAAACAATAAAGTCTCAGGCACCAAGTGCTCTCCCATGGCTATCAAATAAAGCATAAGGAAAAACAGAGAAGAAGATTCTGATTAAATATGTGTGAACTTAATTAACTTAAATTTATCCCAGAACTCTCTGCCTCACTCCCCTCCCCGGGCCCTACACACTGATCTCCACTTCTTTCCCAAACATTGCTACTGTAAGTACAAAGAGCCAGGGTGACAGAAACCGCCAAGGACGGAAGGAAAGGAGAGGGGACCATAGCAGATGGGGGCCGTCAGCGTGTGGAAGATGGAGAAGCAGAGAGCAGAGTCATCGTGGATGGCAGTTTCTGCTTTCTCAGCACTGCTAGGGGCCCGCAAAGTGAACGTGGGAAGGCATCCAGCTTCAGGCTGATTTGCAACCTCAGAACAGCCCAGAGATGTGAGGAACCCCTAACAGGCAGGGTGCAGGTGGGGTGAGAACCAGAGGGCCCTTGGAATGTTTATGAAAGAGGCAATTAGCTCCTTCCCCACTCCAGAGGCCCAACCTTCAAATAGCCAAGTGATTTCCCTCCCCAAGCCTGGCAGGAGACTGAGGGTTGGCGTTTGAAGAAGCTGACCCACCGAGGCTTTGGATGACAAAGGGGCACCAGGCACAGCTCAGCATTGGGGTGCTGTGCTGAAAATAGGGGTCATAACAGCAGAATGGTCAGAGATCTTTGCTTTCTTCCCTGGCTCAGCTCCCAGAATGCTGCCTGCTGGATAGTCCTCCCTCTGCCAAGTGTCCTTTCTGGGGAACCGTGATGAGCTCGAGAGAACAGATCTATTGACATGTGAGGGCTCCGTCCACGGACACACCTGGTCTGGAATCCCAACTCCCGACTCCCATCAGTTTCTGAGTCTCACCCAAGCCAGACGCACTGCCATCC
The DNA here is from genome assembly GCF_000313985.2 of Echinops telfairi. Lineage (NCBI taxonomy): Eukaryota > Metazoa > Chordata > Mammalia > Afrosoricida > Tenrecidae > Echinops > Echinops telfairi. Next base: position 1,200,621 of record NW_022111379.1, read on the forward strand.
CGTTGATTGCAACTGACTAGCCCCTTTGGGTTTCTGAGGCTGGACATTGTTACGGGAGCTCAATGGCTCATCTTTCTTCCGTGGAGCACCTGGTGGATTCCAAGTGCTGATCTTGAGGTTAGCAGTCTGACGAGTAACCAGAATGCCACAAGGGCTCTAATGAGGCCCACCAGATGCTTGAAATAAAGCTCTG
>NW_022111379.1:1201436-1203277 GCF_000313985.2 Echinops telfairi
GTAGTACATATCTGTAGGTGGATATAAGAGAGATAGTACAGAATCTGTAGGTGGTTATAAGAGAGATAGTACAGAATCTGTAGGTGGTTATAAGAGAGATAGTACAGAATCTTTAGGTGGTTATAAGAAAGATAGTACAGAATCTGTAGGTGGCTATAAGAGAGATAGTACAGAATCTGTAGGTGGTTATAAGAGAGATAGTACAGAATCTGTAGGTGGCTATAAGAAAGGTAGTACAGAATCTGTGGGTGGCTATAAGAGAGATAGTACAGAATCTGTAGGTGGCTATAAGAAAGGTAGTACAGTATCTGTAGGTGGTTACAAGAAAGGTAGTACAGAATCTGTAGGTGGATATAAGAGAGATAGTACAGGCATTTATAAGAAAGATAGTACAGAATCTGTAGGTGGTTATAAGAGAGATAGTACAGAATCTGTAGGTGGCTATAAGAAAGGTAGTACAGTATCTGTAGGTGGTTATAAGAGAGATAGTACAGTATCTGTAGATGGTTATAAGAGAGATAGTACAGAATCTGTAGGTGGCTATAAGAAAGGTAGTACAGAATCTGTAGGTGGCTATAAGAGAGATAGTACAGAATCTGTAGGTGGCTATAAGAGAGATAGTACAGAATCTGTAGGTGGATATAAGAGAGATAGTACAGGCAGATCGGGAGAAGGGTGGTGGGGCAGCAGCCAGGCATCCGGCTTCTCAAAGCTCTCGGTGAACGCCGACCTGCAGGTGAGAGGCCCATGGGGACCATCAGCTTGGCCAAGGGGGCGGGGAAGGAGGAATCCAAAGATTTCAGCGAGATTGTCAGCGGAATTGGCTCCTGCAAAAGTGGAAACGAAGCAAAAAAATAGAAAAGAAAGGCAGAGGAAAGGACAAATCTTCAGACAAAAAAGTGCAAGCCACAGGGAAAAGAGGCGCAAAGTGAAAACAGACTGAAGTGGTGAACCAGGCCACTAAAATAAAAATGTACCTGCCGAAAACGGAGAAGCTAAAGAGGAGGGGCATCCAGCCTCTGATGATGTGGACCAGAAGGAAGCCCAGTCTGATGAATGTTTGTCCAGTGTGTCTGAGCGGGCCCTGCATCTTCCTTCTCTGAGAATCCGGAAGAATATTTTTTATCAGCTATTTTATAAATGCAAGTTTTTTAGGAGCACTAGAGATATTTCTAAGGCAGCCTTACTTCATCCCATTTTAAAAAAATGTAAATACATTTTTAAAATACATGCAACCAAAAAATAGTGGATGTTGAATTGTGGGACAGTTTACCTATCTTGGGTGTCAATGTAACTTTCGTTGGATGTGTGTGGTGGTGTCTGTATCCTATAACACAAAACATACTTCACGGCAGTTGGGTGCCACTGATATTAAAATTGTTCCCATGTTATTTTCCAGTAGAATGATTTCTTAAAGGCCCTCCCCTGGCTCTCTTTGTCAGAACTGTGTGCATTCTCTAACATGTTGGTCCTGGTGGTCCAGTTTTCCTGATAACGTTGAGTGTGGAGTGTGTGTGACATTAACCTGTGAATTGGTGGAACTTCTGATGCAACAACTTATCGACATTTGAAGATACTGGTCCTGGCTGTCCTCCTAAGGAAAACATGCCTCCACATCTGAAGTCGGAACGTCACTGACATTTAGGAAAAAATAGTAACCACGTCTTTTTAGATGGTTGGAATGTATATGTTAAAAAGGGTACAAACTGTTTATGATGCCTCTGTTCTCATCCTCAAACAAATAAATGAAATACCAATTATGAAAGAAAAAAATACATTCAAGAAAAAATGGAATGTGATAAAAGGGAATATCCAGAACATAGTAAGGAATTCCTGAAAAC
>NW_022111379.1:1203683-1205633 GCF_000313985.2 Echinops telfairi
GACGGACACATGGCTGTGAGGCTGGTGCAGGTCTGGGCAATCTTTATGGTCCTCACAGAGTCTCGATGCTCACTGCAGAGCACCTCACAACAACAACAACCAGCACAACAAGTGAGAAAAGATCCAAATAAAGGTGCATCATGGTAAGTTTATGTATCTGTATAAGTCAGTAATCCTCAAGGTCTTTAGGAGGAGGATAATGGTCACATATAAAAGAATGGGTGGGGTGTGTGAGAATCAGGCCTCTTAGCCAGAAGTTAAAAGACACTAGAATAATTCCTTTAAAAGTCTGAGGAAAAGGCTTTTCCTCAGCTGTAATTCTATTCCCAGCTAAACTAACACTCAAATGGGGCATCAACAAATACATTTTTAGGCTTTACTAGCTTCAAAAAGTCAACCTTCTGAGAATACGTTCTCAGGACATGCCAGAAGGTTTATTCCATCCAAAAGGAAGAGTTAATCAATGTCGCTGAACATTATGTGTAGAAATTGTTGAACAGGAGTGGGTTTTGTTGTACACATGGTCACCAAAAATACAACACAATATTTTTTTAGAGAGCAATTATCCTACAAAAGACATAAATTCCAGATAACAGGGAAACTCTCAGAGGAGAGAGGTGAATGGGTGCCCCAGGCTGGCAGCTGCGTGGCAGGCCTAGAGCAGAATTCACATGGGAACAGAAGAGTGGACTGGCCCCACTCAACCGAAAGAGGCTTGTTCCCACCTAAGAAAAACATAAATCCAAATCGAGAGAGTTCCTGATGTATCTGAACTTATTATGAACATGGTAAAGGTTGTGTCAGAATTTTGTAATAACTTCTGACAGAGCTAAGAATGCATGTGAGAACATATTAACATAAAGGCTGATTTAACCAAAATTTGTAACATAGCTGTCTTGGGAGGGTGTGGAACAGCACAGTGTGTGCATGAGCGCACGTGCGCGTGCATGAGCGAGCCGGTTCCTTTACTTCTACAGTGAGAAGGCAACAAGCGACGGAAATGGAGAAGGTTTAAAATGGAAAAGCCAGGAGACGGTGGTAAGTCATGCGGTGTGGAAATACGAAGGAACACTCGAAAGACGGGAAAGTGGTTGCCTTCTGAGTGGGGCAGAGTTTCAACTACCTGCCTACTTTAGATTATATGTGATACCATATAGCTTAAAAGTTATATACAAGCCAGATCCATTCCCCTTGTGCCTTTCAGAATTTGTAGGTAAGTGGAACCAGGTTGCACACAGTGACTTTCACCTTATTTTAAAGCAGGAAAAAGCCCAAGCGTTTCTGATGATTTAAAAGCTGCATGTTCAGCAAATGCAAGCGATTGTGATGAAGAATGGGTTTGAAGTCCGGGCAGGTGAGTAAGGGTTGGTCCAGCCATTTCAAGTGAGAGAAAGTTTACAGCACATTAAAGGGGCAAATAGAAATTGCTATAACTCAGGGGATTGCCTGGAAACACATGAATCTCTCACCAAACAGACATCGGAGCATGTTCTTGTGGCCGTTCCACCCACTCACACTAGAGCGAATTACTTCTCTTACGGAGACTGAGGATAATTCCATAATGAATCAATCCATTAGCTCAACACACAATTATTAAGCACCAATAATTGCCACCCTTGAGGAAGCTAATTAGTCAGGAAAACACTGCCAGACCAGAGTCATCTTTCAAGATCATCAAAGTTACTTGTAATTAATGAATTCAGCCCAGATCCCCCCCTCAGCCAGGGTCTGAGAGAAGAGGATTAAAGGGGATCAGAGAAGCAAGATTGAGGGGGACAAAGCCAGGAGAGTGCACGTGAGGGCCAAGTTCACCACCATTGAGGCCGTGTGACTCAGTGACCTTAGTGTCTCTGAGGCCGTAAGTCTTCATGGGAACAGGGAGCTGCAGCTTCTCCCCTCGAGGCAGCTAGTGCCATCTGAACCGCCCATCTGTGGTTGGCAGCCCGGCAC
>NW_022111379.1:1206503-1213735 GCF_000313985.2 Echinops telfairi
GCTATCCAACCTCTGCCACCAGGAACTTCTAAGGGGGTGGGCCATCATATCCCTACCTCCCTACCTGGCTGTACCACTGTCATCCAACAACTCACTCAGACTTCTCTCTTCTGAAAGGTCTCCGTGTGAAGAAAAAAGGAATTAAGTCCCCAGGTGCTTTGTAAAGGCCCCTCCTGGAAGAGCTCACCCCTGCTGGGCAAGAATGGTGTCCCGTGAGCATATTGGGGCCTCACACTCAAGAATCCCAGAGGAAGGGCCTGGGGGGAGTGTGGGGAGGGCAGAGGTCCTCCTGGCTCCTCTCCAGCTCTGCACAGCCAACCCGCCGTCGGGAGTGAAGAGGTGTGTATCCAGCGGCTGCTTTGCATCTGAGAGGGAAATGCCCGGTGGAAACCACACAGGCCACATGAGAGTGAGGCCACTGAGGCCACTGAGGACGATAACGGAGTGACCTTTCTCCCTAGCATCCTCTCCTTGGCCTCAGCAGGCCTTGGGAGGAGCCTCAGGCTTGAATGGCAGCTTCATTATATAGCGGCTGTGCGTGCACAAGGGGTATTAATAATTCATATAAATCTGCAAGTTAAATGCTGTGTCAAAAATAGAAATGCAATTGTCTACAGTAAAATTAAAAACATAAAGTCTCCACATCCAAAGGCTTCTATAGACAGAATTTCCTGTCGTTGGAAGAACGAACCTTTCACCAGGCAGGGGGAGAAGAAACAGGTCCTTCCCTGTGCTGGCTTGGCCCTTCCCTCCCAGGGACAACCTGCCTCCCACAGTCTCTCCAGAGAGCCCTTCACCCTCACAGCCTTCCTCTCCCCCATCCCCCCCATTTCTCTGCCCTGACTGCTTGGGCGGATCTGGAAGCTGGCTCCAGAAGGCCGAGCAGTTCAGGTAGGGAGTCGTGGTAGGGAGTCAGTAGTCAGTCTGTCTTCCTCTGAGGAGTCAGACACCAGGCTTGCGGTCCAGGGCTCAGGAGACCTGGAGTCTAGTTCTGCCTCAGTCCTGACCTTGGGCAGCATGGCCTTGGGCAGATCACTTACCCTCTCTGGGTCTCAGTTCCTCTCTGAGAGAGAAGGGGACTGAGACTTCTTGAAGATGGGGGGCCCTGTTTTTGTGGGGAATCTTATTAGACTCCCAATAAACCCTGAACCCTATAGGACCAGGTAGAACTGCCCTTGTGGATTTCCGAGACTGTAACTCTCTCTGAGAGGAGAAAGCCTCCTCTTTCTCCCATAGGGTGGCTGGTGGTTTCAAACCCAACGCATCACCCACCAGGGTTCCCAGAAATCTCAGCAGAGAGAATAAGCTCAACTAGAGAGGCAGCGTGGGGCGGGGGAGCCAGAGCGCTAATTATTAGGCTTCCAGTCCCCAGAGCTCCCGGGCCTTGATCAATTGCACTCAAATGTAGACCTGCAGTCCGGGCCGGCTCCCTCCATATTATCCAGGAGCTTATTACAAACAGAGATCCCCGGGCCCCAGACGGGCTCAGGGCCAGGAGCCTGGGCGTCTGTATTGAACTGATCCACGCTGGCTTGCCGCCAGGCCTGGGGACTGCAGGGCCATCGCATCCCAAAGCCCTGTCCCGTTCCGTAGAATGGGCACTGCTCCTACCTATCCTGTGACCCAGCACCCACAGCCTCCTGAAACACTCTGTCCTGCTCAGCAGCCTGTTCCTGCTGGCTTTGTGCAGCCTCAGGTCGCGGAGGGAGGCTGCCAGGGGTGTGCCTGGGCTTCCTGACAGGCTGTGTCACTGGAGAGTCAGCCTCCGCCTCCGTGCTGTGCCCGGGGAGCGTGACTGCAGAAGCACTGGCCGGCAGAGCAGGGGCGCCCGGAGCAGATGCAAGCACTGCGCAGCACGTCTGAATTTCGTCTGAATTTGCAACGGGTATTGCTTCTTGACATCCGGCCAGCCCCGGGAGCGGCACAGGGCAGGGAAGCTGATGCCCAGAGTGGCTGAGGGCCTGTAGCAGGGTCAGCAGCGATGGAAGACTTGGGTTTAGGTCTGTGAGGCTATAAGTCCTACCCCTGTACCAAAAAGACCCAGGCTGAGGGAGGCTGCATCAGAACCATCCGGGACACTTGTTAAAGTTTTGCACCCGCCCCCACCCCGCTGCCCCAGTAGGAGTCCTGGGACACCAAGGTCAGCACTTTAAGACCACCAGCTAATCCGTGGGAGAAAGAGGAGGTGCTCGACTCCCGGCACGAGCTACAGTTACAGACACTCACTGGGGCAGTCCTGCTCCGTCCTAGACGCTGACTAGGAATGTGGATTGATTTGATGGCTTTTTTCTTTTTTTCTTTTTTTCCAGTTTCCTATCCCCACTCCCCCGCCCCAGATCCACAGAAACAAGTGGGCGTGTATGTGTGAGAATCTGAAGTTCTATACATCAGGGGCCCATCCTCTGCCATCTCCCCTCCTCTAATCACATCAGGCCCAGAGCCCACAGTATCTCACACGGGTACCCACGTCCAAGGATACAGCCCGTCTTATGGGGAGGATGCAACTCCTTTGTACATGAGAGGGACAGACCACAGGCTCAGAGAGGTTAAGTAACTTGCCTCAGGCAACACAGCATTTAGCTGGCAGAATTGGGATGCCAAGGGGTTCCCATGGTACCATCCAGTGTCTAAGACCATAGAGAAGGGAGAGTATTCAAGATGGGAGAGGAAATTCTCCCTCTGAGAGCCTTGTGAGTGAGGGATGTACGGGCTTCCACTGGCCGCACCCAGCTTCTTTGGGGCCCACCTACCGTCCAGCCCGGGTGGCAGGCACATTCACCGGTGATGTGGTGGCAGGTACCCCCATTCTGGCAGGGGCAGCGCAGCTCACAGTGAGCCCCGTGGCTCCCAGGTGGACACAGTTCCTCGCAGCTGGATGGGGAAGCAAAGGTATAAGATACAGCAGGGTGGAGACGAGGCTGATGTCAGGCCCTGGGAGGCCAATCCTATCAGTGCAGAGCCCCCAGGAATTCTGCTTGCAGACAGGCGGGAAGTGGGGTGTCACTGGGCCAGTACTGGTGGAAGGACTTTCATGCTCAGAATATTCTTCTGGGGCGGAGGGAGGGTGGGGTGGGGGGCTAAGGAAGACTCCCTGTGACCCTGGCAGGTGAAGTCAGTGTTAAAACGAAAGGGCATGTCATGCAGGGGGGCAGTGGGAACAAAGGCATGGGGGTGGGGGGTGGGGAGGGGTGGAGCTTTCCCTCAAGACTCGCGGATTCAGAGATGGGGACAATTGGAAGTGCACCCTATCTGGGCTCTGGAAGGCTCCCAGCTCCCATGCTAGGCTGGGGGTAGGTGCACATGGGGTTTTGGACACAGACATTAACCTGTCAATGGCTTTGGTCTCCGGCTCACTAGGGGCTGGGCGTCGGCCGGGAGCCAGGGGAGGGAACATGTCCAATCAAGGATGTCTCTGGGTCCAGAGTCCTTGGCCCCCTACAGGCTTGGAGTGTTGCCTCGGAGGGGTCTCACTAAGCAGCCTTGGAGGGCCAGTCAAGGGGACTCTCCGGGGAAACGGAGTGAAAGTCTGGGCCCTGCTGGGAGAAGGCTGAGAACACACTGTATATATCACCAAGATCTGCTTGGGAGGTCTGCCAGGCCCTGCTTGGCAGGGAAGCTCCTGTGAGGACGTGCATTTGACTTATGGCCAGAGGAGATTTCTAAGCTAAGAAATAGCTTTCCAAGCTATTTCTTGGGCCTAGCTGTTGGTGTGGGAGTTCTTCTCGGGGAAGGCAGGCTTCCTGTGGGGGGTTGACCGCCACGCGGCCCTGTGGAATCTCAGGTTGGCCCTGGTGCCTGTGGCCTGCATGGTGAATGTCTGAGGGCCACCTGAACTAGGGGTCAGAATGGGGGAGGCTCTGCAACTAGGTTTGTCCGGGCCCTTCTCCCCCCCACCACCTTACCTATTTACAAGGGGCTTTGGGCCAGGCTGGTTTGCAGGGAGCAGGTGCACCCTCCAGGCCCTGCCGCTAGACCCATGGCTGCTTTACTCACTAGACGCCGCTGTAGCCGGGCGCGCAGAGACACTCGCCGGTGCGGGGGTCGCAGCTGGCACCGTGGTGGCACTGGCACGGCAGCTGGCAGCCCTTGCCATGGGTGCCGGGCGCGCAGAGCTCCTCGCAGCGCCAGCCGCGGAAGCCAGCGGCGCACACGCAGGCTCCAGTGATGGGGTTGCACAGGGCGCCGTTCTGGCACTGGCACCGGTTGCTGCAGTGGGGGCCCCAGTGGTCGCTGTCGCAACCTGCAAGAAAGGGGACAGTCACACTTGGGACGGACTCGAAGCCAGTGCCCAGCAGGCCTGCTGCCTTTGCATTGCGCTTAACCTGGATTGGAGGCAAGTTCTGGGCCTCGGAGCCTCCATCCAGTCTCCCGCCAAACACAAGCAAGCCAAGGAATGGGGCGGAGGGATCGGGTCCCCAATGCAGATTCCGATCCTAGATCAAAAATTCTGGCGCCCCAGCTGTCTATCTCCCTTTATCTTTGCTAAAAAAAATAACAATCTCTTCTCAGATGATTGGGTTTGTTCAACCAGGCCATACCCTCTCTGTCCAAGCCTACCAACCTTCTTGGTGCCTCTCAGCGCAGCCCACCTGCCAGCCTTGCTTCTTTCTCTCTGCAGCACCGGGCTCGCCACTCCACACGCAATGGCTTCCTCACTCCGCTGGTGCTCTAGCTCCCTGTCGTGTCTCCTCTCCTCTCTCTCTCTCTCTCTCTTCCCCCCTCCCTCTCTCTGTCTCTCCCTCTCTCCGGCCTCCTCTGCCAGGTGGCTTCCTTTCCAAGCAGGCAGCTTCAGAAGGAGCAGAAGAAGAGGTTCCCTAGGAGGTGACAGACAGCCTTCAGTCTTTACATGGGATGAAGTGTTTCAATGAGTGACAGCTGAGCCGGACGTGCAGCACATCACATTCTGCAGCTGCAGAAAGGGGCTGCATGGCCCACCCAGAGCGCCAGGAAGGTCACCCAGCCCTTTCCACCACCCACACTGGCCCTACTTGCCCAGTGCCCACATGGCACACAAGAAGAGAATAAATAGCCCGGGACTACAGCAGCCTCATTCAGGGATCTGGGGTCGGGGGGGATGGTCGGGCATGACAGGCACCGATGACATGCAGCAGCAGCAGCTCATGGGAAGGGAAGTGTGTTCCCAGCTAAGAAGACCAGGCAAGCACTGCTGGAAGAGAAGGCATCTGAACTGGGCTTTGAGAGACTTTACTTGTCTCTCCGACAGGGCGGGTGGTGGGGAGCTCACTCCTGCAGGCCCACCAGGTGACCTGTGTGCCGGTCAGGGTTAGGGGCTCCGTGGAGGCGGCTCGACACCCTGCAGTAAGCACAACAGCCCGGGAACGGGAATCCCAGCCGCTCTGTCTTCTTCATCTCCTCTCTACCTCAGAGTCACACACACAACTTGAGCTGCCAACCAATCCGCGATGCTCCACTCTTGGCACTGGACGGAGACGGCGGCGCGCCTCACTCAGAATCTCCACCCTGCCCCCCCTGCAAAGACCCACAGGACTGAGACTGACTCGGGACCCAACGGCCAGCTTCTCCCACCCCATTCTGTGCGGGGTGCTGCGAGGGGAAAGGCAAGCGCAACCACCGAGGATGCTGTCACAGAAGTTTATAGTGCGTGTGACGCAGCCTCAGGGTAACAAGAATAACACTCACGTGTAAATGTTTGCTCCGTGCCAGGCACCCTCCTGGCGCTTCATACACAGTGTTAAAACGGAATCCTCTTAACAACGCTGCCAGCTAAGCTTATAGGATTTCCCCATTTTACAGATGGGGAAGTAAAGGATAGGAAAGGGTATGTGATTGTCCAAGGTCAAAGTCAAGGGCAAACCCAGGCCTTCTGACTCCAGCTTGCTCCTGACCATATTGGGATGGTTACAAGGAGAGAAATGGAAAGCTGCCGCTAGTAGGGTCCTGTGGAGACTGGGCACTTGTGCTCGACAGCCTCAAGGTCCTACAGTTACTGCCCTGACAACCTGCACCCAGACTGAACTCTGGGAGTCCACATGCACTTTGGCCCTGGCTCATGCTAGGGCTGTAGCTACACCTCACTCGTCGGCGGTGACCTCCATCCCATGCTTCTGACGAGGAAGCTGAACACCGTCCTGACTCTCAGGTACTCGTGCTGAGCTTTACGACCAGCGACCTGGCTGCTGTCCCTGCCCCCGCCGTTCGCTCAACAAGCCCCTGCAATGCTCAATGTGCTCGGCTGCTCACGCAGGGCTGGGGTCTGCTGGAAGAAAGCCTGGTGATCGGACTTTAAAACAAAAACAACGGCGCTGAAAACCCCACGGAGGAGAGTTCTCCTCTGACACCCAGAGTGGCCACGGGCTGGAATTGACCCAGAGGGCCCTGCCCTCCTGGAGTGTCCAGCTGAATGGGAACATAGGTTGGAGCAGCATTTATGGTGGGCGGGGAAAGTGCTGGAGTGGGGGTTGTTCAGGGCGTCATGAGAACACGCTAGTGGTTCTGAACCAGACTTAGCAGACGTCACCCAAGGACGGCAGGAACTCGGGATGTGCTGGAAGTGAGACCTGATGAAAGTGGTCTGGCAGACTGGGGGGAGTCCAGTCAGAGTGGAACGGAGGAGGTGGAGGTGGGGGCGGAGGGGTGGCAGGTCAAGCAGGGGAGGGCGGGGTCTGGTTATAATGGAGAAGCGATAGTAGTAGTCCTGGCTAAGGGAGTGGCGTGGAGAGCAGAGAAGCAGGCGGATCCCCACTATGGGATGAATCAGCAAGGACTTGGTGTGTGATGGGTGCAGGGAGCAGAGAGGAGAGTACCGTGCCCTGGCATGGGCAGGCGGGTGGGCACTGTGCCACACTCCTTACCAGAAACACAGGGGAAGACGAACAGAGTTTGGGGAGAAGAGAATGAGATTAGTTTCAAACGGTCAGCCTAGGTGTCTAAGGAACCTGGAGGGGCAGATGAGTAAGCGTTGTACTGCTAACTACAAGATCAGTGGTTCAAACCCTCTAGACGTTCAGTGGTTGCAAAAAGAAGCTATCTACTCCCATAAACACTGACAGACTTACAAACCGTATATAGGGTCTGAGGTAGTTAAACAATTTCATGTCAACTTGATAAATAATGATGGAGGGAGTGCGGAGTGGAGATCCAAAGCCCATTAATAGGCCACTGGAGATCCCCTTGCAGAGGGGTCTCGGGGAGGAGATGAGCCAGTCAGGGTGCGATGTAACAACGATGAGAAATACAACTTTCCTCTAGTT
>NW_022111379.1:1214148-1231685 GCF_000313985.2 Echinops telfairi
AAAATGTTTTGAGAATGATGTACAAATGCGCTTTACACAATTGATGTGTGTATGGATTGCGATAACAGTTGTTTTTTTGTTTTGTTGTTTTTTTTTTGCGATAGCAGTTGTATGAGCCCCTAATAAAATGTTTAAAAAAGAAAAAAAGAATGAAGGGGTGGAGTCTTGTCTGTCAATCAAGTGATCCCTCCTTGTGGGAGTGGCCTTCTCCTGAGGATACTGAGACTTCTCTTCCTCCCTGGAGACAGGACACACTCTCTCTCTGCTACACCTTCCTGTTGACAAGCCACATGGAGCCATGCTGATGGCAGCCAGAGCCCTGGAGATGCCTCCACCGCCACCGGATCCACAAGATTTCCCACCCCCTGGTCTGTGATCTTCCTGTATTTGGCATCATTGCATGTGCTAAGTGAGTCTGAAGAGGAATTTATGGACTAGTATCGGACATAGGGGCGAATATCGGACTTATGGACTTGATCTGGACTGGGTTGGGATGTTTTATTGATGCATAATCACTTTTTGATATAACCCTCTCTCTTACACACTTATGAGTGTCTCTGGATTTGTTTCTCTAGTCCACCTGGATTAACACAGGGTCCATATGAGTTGGAATCGACTCGTGGCAACTGTTGTTTTTTTTTTATGGTTTGAGGAACATCTAGGAAGCCATTCAAAACCCACTCACACAATGTAACTACAGTTCTAGTCAGCCTGACCATCTGATCTCTCAGACCACTGCTCAGTTATGTGCACGTGGGTATGTGTATCCAGCACGTGTACATTTGTGTCTGCACGTGAGTATGAGTGCTTGGGGGAAGGCTACTAAAATAAGTGGCAAAAGCTCTATGCCACAGTAAGAAACTATGGAAATAAACATTAAATAAACGCATAATGAAAACAGCAAAACGACGTGGAGTCATTAATTTAGGGGCAACTAGCCCCTCATACCCAGACTGAATGGAAGAGTTTACATTCAACTTAGAATGTTCGAGATGTGTAACACCCCCCCACCCCCCCACCCCCCGTTGTGATTAAATGAAAAAAAGCGAGGGCTCATAGGGAAGAGCTTCGTTACTCAGAAAATCCACTTAAAACACCTCATTCGCCAGCAGTGACAGAGAAATGAGGCAGAGCTGCCGCGAGTCAATTACCCACTCTGCTGAAGGTGAACAAAAGCCATCATTACTATAATTAAAGCAGGACTCCACATTCTCCCACAGGTAGTCTCAAACACGCTCCCCCCGCCCCCGCCCACCCCATCGGTTCTCCTCCCTAATGACTTTGGTCTTTGGCTAGTTTTTCGAGGAGGCTGCCTCTGCTGGGCGGCTCGTGAGGGCTGAACGGACCCCAGAACCATGTGGCTTGGCTCGGGTTGATCTCCTAAGGCGGCCTACTCACTTTTGCCTCCTCTCTGCTGACCTCATCTGACTTCGGAGCCCACGAGGAGTGTGTTTCTGGCCCCCCTAATGGCCCCACCTCAGCCTTGGGAGCCAGTCCGTGGCTGGTCTTCAGCCCTTGCCTGACATGCTTCTGGTTGTAACTCTGGTCGACTGAGCAGTTTCTCTGTACCAGGCACCGGGGTATAGCCAACGAGCTTCTCTTCATTCTCGAAAGAGCCCATGTGCAAGGAGAGCCATTTGCATCCCATTTTGCAGATGAAGAAGCAGAGGCCCCGAGCGGTTAAGGAACTTGAACAAGATCACAGGGCTGGGTCGCAGTTGGGCATCTACATTCCTACATCCTGGTTGATCTGTGAGGTGTGGCCCAGAATCAAAACCCCCAAACCAGCCTCACAGCCACGGAGGCCATTCCAACTCACAAGGACCCTAAACAGCAGGGGACCACCGCCCCTGGGGTCCCGAGACCTTGACTCTCTACAGGAGCTGGTGGCTTCCAACCACTGATGCTTTTAGGCCAGCAGTCCCACGGTGCCACGAGAACCGAAGGATGAGGGAAATATGGGATGCTGGCAGCCAGCCTTGGCTTTAGAAGCCACTCTGGACCCACAAGGAGAGGAGAGGAGAGAACAGAGGCTCTTTTCCCACCAACACCTTTGTGTCAGGCCGGTGGACTAGAGAAACAAGTCCAGAGACACTCACATATGTGTAAGAAAGAACTTCCTATCAAGAAGTAATTGTATATCAGGAAAACATCCCAGCCCGGTCCAACTCAAGTCCCTCAGTCTGACACTAGTCCATCAGTCCCTCTGCGAGTCACGAAGCCACGTGCAGTGATGCAGAGCCCGGGACTGTCAGGCCGGTGGGTGGTGGAGCTATCTCCAGCTCCCTGGCAGCAACCAGGGTCGGCCAGCAAGAAGACGGCAGAGAGGGAGGGGGGTGTTCCCAAGGTTCCCTTATGAGAAGGCCACGCCCACAAGGAGTCACCATCAGGCTGTGACCTGATTGACAGGCTAACCTCCACCCCAGCACTTGTACGGCTCTTCAAGTTGACGTGAAATTAGGTAACTGCCCCAGCCTTTCCCAAGGATGAGTTTACGTGTGTCCCATGGTCTTGGTCCCAGGTTTTCTACCACTGGCCCTATTTCCATAATTTTATTATTTCCCTTAAGATAATTCATTAAAGGCACCACTGACTATGTTTGCTGACTTTTCCCTCTTTTGGAAAAATAATCCAGCCAACTGTGGGTTTTTAGTCACCACTGCTGTGTAAGGCCGCTCCGTCAGTGCTGGAGCTTGCCCAGTTTGGAGGAGGTGCAGCTGGACTGTGCCCTTGTCACCCACTGTTCCTGTCCCCCATACAGTGCCACCCAGCACCCCAGCCAAGAGCTGACAAGAGCCGCTCGACAAGTGCCAGGAAGACCTTCCCCAGCTCGCCAAAGCCCCTCCCCGGCTGCACGTGAAGATTCCTTTCCTGGCTACCACGAGAAACCCTGGGAGTTATTTAAAACGACTCCTACTTAAAACGAACCAGACGGAGGCTTCAGCCCAGGGTATCCTGGCCTGGCGTGCAGGTCCTCTTAGAAAGCTCCGCAGTGAGAACTGCCGTCCTCTCCCCAGACCTCTGTTCTCACTGCTCCTACCAGGAAACAGATTAGGCAGGAGGATGCTAGGCCAGAGTGGGGTGCAAGCCCTTATGAGAAGCCTTCCTTCGGGCTCAGGGAAGAGAGAGTGACCACTGAAGGGGGTAGAGAGGGGCCTGAAAGTCACTGACCTTGAGCAGTGCCAGCCAGTGCCATGGGCCAGGACAGCCTCCCCACTCCCACCGGTTCCCAGCAATGGAAAAGTGGGGAACAGCCTCGGCATTTCCCCCCAAAAGTCCCTGGCTCCCTACACCCCTTGCTCCACTGAAGAAGCAGGGGTGCCCCTGGGTCACGGATAACTCTTCTGCTAACAAAATCACAGGCACAGAGGCAGAAATGGAGCCGCAGCTGCCTGCGAGCCTCCCAGTGGATAAATAAAGTGAGTTCACAATGACCAGGGCCATTTGTCGACCGACTTGCTCTAACGAGAGGGCAGGCAGTGCTCGAGCCAGGCCCTCCCGGGCACTGACGAGGAGCCTCGAAGGGCAACTGGGGCCAGGGCTGTGCCATCTTGGGCAGCCCCCTGTCCTCTCCGGGACTCCGCTTTCACCTCTGTAGAACCAGGCTGGCGTCCGTTGCTCTTCCTGAGAGCATGTGGACATGGGGCTACCCTGAGGGTGGGCGTAGCTTGTCACAGGGACCGAAGGCCGCTCTGCACGGTGAAGGAGGGTGCCATCCAAGTGCCAAGGGCGTCCCCACTTCTGAGTCAGGAGCAGGGAACGGCTGGGGTTACCCCCAGCCCTGTTGTTGTCTGAGTCTATGTCCTGTGGCTAAAAGTCCCCGATGAAAAATGGGCCAGAGGGGACAGGAGTGGGCGGTGGGGGTGGGGGCTGCTTCTTTGTCCCATGTGGACAAGAACAATTTGAGGTGGTTAGTCAGCTCAGAGCGGATCCATCGCTCAACCCCTATCTCCCCACCACTTAGATTGCTGGAATTAATTATTAATAGAGCAAGGTGCCGTAGCTTCAAACCCAAGTCTCCTGATACCGTCCCTAAGCCTGCAAGATGCTGACAGCACAGGATTATAATGATGTATCATTAGCTCTTAGTGATCTATTTATTACACTTGTTACTTACTCTGTGTTATTTAACCACACTAGCTATATCTCCCTCAAACCGCGGAGGGGAGGCTGGGCTTCACAGTGGCCGTGGAACTGCAGCCCTCTCTCCTCTGTCTCCGCCGTCACCAAACCAAAACACCAAACCAAGGGGTCCAGCTCAGAAAGGCCCTACAGGACAGAGAGCACGTCCCGGGGTTTCTGACACTGTCCGCCTCCGTGCAAGCAGACTGCCACTCTGTCTTCTTGGGGGCCCTTCGTGGGTTCCGACCACTGCCTTGGCTGTTAGCAGCTGAGTGGCTCCTCGCTGGGCACCACAGGGCTCCCATAGAGTGGCCGAGTGCAGGAAGCACACACCCTGGGTGCCTCCTGGGAACCACCTGCTTTCATCCGGTCACTTGGCTTAATTGTTTAGTTACCTGTTGCAATGCCTTCGTACTTATCCATATACTGCCTGGTTCCAAAGGAGAGCCGAGGCAAACCTTGGGAGCTGGGGCTGTTCACACACACACCCCTTACTCGGGTGAGGAAACTGAGGTTTAGAGACGTTCAATAACCACATTAGGGGTTTCCAATCTCAGCACTGTCGACACTTTGAGGCAGAGACGTCTTTGTTGGGGTGGGTGGGAGGCTGTCCTGTGTCTTGGGGAGTTTCACAGCACACTTGGCCTCTGTCCACCAGATGCCAGAGCAGAACCCCCACCCCCAGCTGTGACCTTCAAAAACACCTTACACATCGACGAATGTCCCTGATTACAAAAGGGCGTTGAGAGTCCAATGTTAGCTTTCTTACTCCTAGCCCCTCAAGGTCATCTTGTGTCCCCTACTCCTGATCCCCAAAGCTCACCATCAGGAAACCCCGGGCTGGGGAGTGGAGTGGCTTCTCCTGTGGCTCGCGAACAGCAGAGCAGGGTTCAGAGCCACATGGCCACCTTTGTCGGGGTCCTACAGGTGCCATTTGTTCGTCTGACAAGCACTGAGCACTGATGTGCCTGGTGGTGCTGCGGGTTGGCAGTTCAAATCCATCGACCAGTCTGAGGGAGGAAGACGAGGCTGTCCTCTGGAAAACCCCGGGAGCCGTTTTACTTCATCTTCTACAGTTGCCGTGAGTCAGAATAGGCGCGGCGGTGGGCGGTTTGCTGCTATTGTTTTGTATTGTGTGCTAGGGACTGAGAGGCCCCCAGTCACTTGAGACGTAGGCAAGCCCATGGGAGTGCCGAGCCGTCAGAATGTGGGGAAGCTGGAGGAGTCTGGGTAAACTGCTGCCGGGCAGCTGTGACTAGATGGATGAGCAAGCAGGGTCTCAGAGCTGCAGGGCGGAAGGGCTAAGCCAGTGGACGCGTCTGCGGCCGGCTGGATGTCCTGTGGGTCTGCCGTTTTACAGTCCCCATCAAATGCATGTGCCCCTGGCCGCCTGAAACCTCTGTCCCAGGACTGCACCCCTTTCTGGGTAAATGCACCTCAATGACCTTGGTGCTTTTGACTAGAGCCCTCCATCAATGGGGTCAGTGAGAAGCAAGCGGAGTTGGGGAGGGGGGGCGCTACAGTAGACCCAAGAGCCAGCCAGCCCTAGCCTGTCCTTAGCTCTACTGGACCCACTCCCCCGAGCCCTGCCGCCCCACACAGGCCTTTAATGAGGACCCAGCTCCCGGCTGCCCAGCCCCGGCTGATCCGCCTGCATCACCGCCCAGCCCCAAAGACCATTTATCTCCACAATTTGCTTAGAGAGCCTCATAAATCATGTCTGTGCACAAAGGAATTACCTCTTTAGAAGAGTCTTTCAAAGGCAGCAGGCAAAGGCACCCTCGCCACTCTCACGCCCCAACGGGGGTGGGCTGTGCCAGGTGGGAATGGAAGGGGATCTGGTGAGGCATCCCAGTGTGAAGTGAGACCCCCAGTTGTGAGCTCTGGGGGAAAGGAACCCACGGTCGGAGTGGGAAGGGACGTGAGAAAGTGGCTGGCCCAGGCCGGCTTCCTGGGAAGACAGCACATGCCACGAGGTCTCCCAGCTTTGCAGACACTGGTCTCCCTCAGCGACCATTGCGGGTCCCGAAGGCTTCCCCGGGGCAGGTGCTCCCTGCCCTCTGCCTCTCTCGTGGGCCTCGTGCCTTAAACCACCCGCAGGCCTCTGGTCCCCTCAGCAAAGAGACCACATTCGACCGGATCAATGGCTGTGAACGTGACCCATGGAGGCCCCGTGCCTATTGCAGGGGCTAGGGCGTGACGAGTCTCTGGCTTAGTGTTCAGCTGCCATCTGCAAGGTCTGAAGTTCGAAACCACCAGCCACTACAGTAGAGAGACGGGGCTACCTAACCCCTGGAGAGTGACCATCTCGGAAACTCACAGGGGCTGTCTCTCCTGCGCAGCTGCTGGGAGCCATCATTGACTCGGTGGCAGCGAGGTTTTGAGTGAGATGACAGTGTTCACTGAATTTCTGTTCAGAGTTTTTCCTTGGACCACTCTTTCCAAAATCTATCCCCTACCCCCTGGTTTTAGTTTTTTCTTTATAGCACTTACTTTATCTGCTATAATGTAATACCAGACCCACCCCACATTGTGTATTTATTCTCATCTAGGTGAGGCTCCCACTGGAAGGTCAGCGCCATGAGGGAAGGAGCTTTGTTTGACTCACAGACATATTTCCAGCACTGAGAACAGGACCTGCCATAGAGCAGAGGCTCAAGAAAAAAAATAGATGCTGAACAAATTAATATGCTTATAAGTGCACATGTAATTACGGTGCCTCCCAAGAGTACAGAGAAGATGGAAGAAATACACAGAGACACTGTACCCAAAAGAACTGGCTGACGTTCAACCTTTCAAGAGGTACCAGATGAACAAGAACCCAGGATGCTGAAGGATGAATTCCAAGTTGCACTGAAAGCATTAGCAAAAAACCCTGGAATAGATGGGATACCAATGGAAATGTTTCGGCAAACCACTGCAGGGTTGGAAGTGATCACGCTTCTATGCCAAGAAACTGGGAAGACAAGTGCCTGGACAACCAATTGGAAGATATCCATATTTGTGCCCATTCCAAAGATAAGTAACCCAACAAAAACTGGAGATTATCAAACAATATCATTCATATCACATGCATTTTGCTGGTAAATCAAAAGCGGTTTCAGCAACGCATCAACAGGGAGCTGCCAGAGGTTCAGGCTGGATTCAGAAGAGGACATGGAATAAGGGACATCCTTGCTAATGTCAGATGGAGCTTGGCTGAAAGCAGAGAAGGCCAGAAATATGTTTACTTGTGTTTTATTGGTTATGCAAAGGCATGGAACTGTGTGGACCATAAACAGTGATGGATCACATTTTGAAGAATGAGAATTCCAAAACTGTGCTTATGCAGAGTCTGAACATGGCCCCGAGGGAGTTCTTTGAGTCGAATAAGAAGATACGTGTGGGAGTTGTGTCCTTTCACAATACTTACTCAATCTGTATCTGCGCAACTGAAGGTGAGGAGCCAGGCAATAGGAGGAAGAGCCTGCCACCAACAAACTGTGAAATGCAAAGATGCAATTTTACTTGCTGAGAGTAAGAAGGACTTTAGGCACTTCTTGAGTAAGGTCAAAGGCTACAGCATTCAGAGAAGATCACAACTCAAGCTAATGAAAACCCAAATCCTCACAACTGGACCGATAGACAACATCATGAGAAAGGAAGAAAAGTTCTACCTTGTCAAGATTTAATTTTACTTGGATCCACCATTCAATGTTCATGGAAGTAGCTACCAAGAGATCAAATGATGCACGGCACTGGTTGGACAAATCGGCTACACATTCACTGCCATTGAGTCAACTCTGAGTCACACACACGCCCACTTTAAAGCATTGACGAGGAAAGATGTCACTTTGCGGACTGCGGTGCCTCTGACCAGTGCATTTCCATTGCTTCGTGTACACGTGGAAGCTGGACAATGAATAAGGGAGACCAGAGAAGAATTGGGACTTCAGATTTCGGTCTTGAGAGAGAACACGGACAGCACCGCGGACTGTCAGGAGAACAAACACGTCTGTCTTGGAAGACGTACAGCCAGAAGGCTCCTAGCAGTGAGGATGCCGAGACTCTGTCTCACATACTTTGCACCAGTTATCAGGAGACCAGTCTCGGCAAGGGACGCTATCTTGGTACAGTCGAGGGTCTATGAAAAGAGGAAGACCCTCAAGGAGACTGATGGATCTAGTGATTGCAGCACTGGGCTCCAACAGCAACTGGGAGGACGGCCCAGGCCTGGGCCCTGCTTCACTCTGCGGTGCTTGGGCGGCTAAGAGGCGGAGCCAGCTCTAGAGCACCCGGCACGATGAACGTGCACATAAGAGAGTGGCTCTGGGGGAGCGTGGGGCTGCGTATGACACCAGGTGACACCGTCAGAGGGATGGCATCCAATGACGGTCTATACAAGTTTTACATGCTTCAGCAGACATTTACTATTTTTAATAGACATCCCTGCAGTTAGGTATGTCTAAACAACAAGGCATTTTTCAGAAGCCCAGTTTACAAGTATCAATATGCCTACAAGGCTAAACCCTCTATCTCAATTTACTTTTTGAACCTTCTCATTAATAGCTGGTCAGAGCTGCCGCTGTCGCGCAACAGCAGTGATGCTTCCGATCCCTCGGCTTAGTTTGCAAGCTCTACGACCACCGTTTCCACCGCTGCTGCGCTTCACAGTCGCTGGGTTTGCCAAGGTTTCTGGTGCGTCTGGTCAGAAGTATTTGTGAGCCTGTATCAATATTGTTTTCGAGGTTGCAGTAGTAATTAAAGGACAAGGAGAAGAATTTAATAACGCTTCTGCTCAGAGACTAATAACGCTGACATTAATCATGCAATTCAATGTAGAAAGATTTTACAAAACGTTATTGCTACTTTTTACTGTCTAAGAAATATTACACATAAGCAATTTACGATTATATTTATCACATGTATTCTTTTATTAAAATGGATAATAAGCATACATGTGCAACAATTTATTGCATACCTCTTCAATAACTCAGTAGAGAAGTTAACAGTTTACAGATGAAGTGGAAATAGGGAGCAAGCAATGATGAGTGTGAAAACCAAATGTTCTGAAGCTGATTGGGGTGATGGCCCCACAAATCTCAAAATGACTGAACTAAACTGTATGGCATGTGAAGTGTATGCCAATCAAACTATTTAAAAAATTAGTGAGGCGACAGAAAAGTGGGTGAGGGGAGCCGTCGGACGGTGTCAGATATGGCAAAATAATAATTTATAAATTATCAAGGGTTCATGAGGGAGGGGGGAGCGGGGGGGGGAGGGGAAAAATGAGGAGCTGATGCCGGGGGCTTAGGTGGAGAGCAAATGTTTTGAGAATGATGAAGGAAATGAATGTACAAATGTGCTTTACACAATTGCTGTATGTACGGATTGTGGTAAGAGTTGTATGAGCCCCTAATAAAATGAATAAAAAGAAAGAAAAATAAGTGAGGAACTCTTTCTTTCTTGGTATATCTTCAGAGCTATAACTTAAATTTTAAATTAGCTTTAAAAAAGTTTAGTCTTCAAAAAATCACTGCTTTGTATATACTCAATTTTAATGAAAATTTCACCATTTAAGTTTAAATTATGGTCTAAAAAGTGACACATTAAATTTACACAGAACTAACATGTAATAGATTGATGGATTACACTTTTTCTTTGTCAAATATTGCTAATTGATCTCTGTGTGTGTTCAGGGAAATTCTAGCAAGCCATGTGGCGTGCATAACTCAGAGAGAATAAAAGGGTGCCAGCAAAGGGAAACAAGAGAGATCAGAATGAAATCCCTCAGGACACTTGCTGGATCCACACTTCAATGTGTCTAGAGACTCAGTGAAGGCCAAGGTTCATCAAGACAGGGCTCAAGAGGAAATGACGCTAAGGAGAAACACTTGCGACTCTGTGATGTTTCTTTCTGAGGCATCCTAGGTTCAGGTCACGGGGTTAAATCATCGAAAGGGAAAGTGCTTCTTTCTAGAACAAAGACGAGTCTTTGTTGCCAAAGCCAGATACAAAAGCACAGGGAGGTGCACCTTGACCAGCCGAAGCCAGATGGTGAGATCATGATGTGGTCACAGAGGATTTACACTGTGGTCTGCTGCCGGCTGTGTGCTATTTGCTCCATCCCGGGAAGGCGGAAGCTGGGAGACAGGAAGCACTGCCTTGGTGGGCATGCAGGCCAACGTGCGGGGCATTGTGCCCGGATTGCTTGATGCCACACTGTCCCTTGTCAAGCAGACCTGGTCTGGGGCCAGCAGGAAGGTAACTCTTCCTTGAGAGGCTCTGAACACGTGATCCAGGGCTCCGAGAGCACCTATGGAGTTCCAAGCAGAGCGCATGGAATCCGAACGCACCTGTCTCTTCTCTTGGTCCCAAACCCCTGAATGAGTTACCAGCGGCCAGCAGACCCTGCGAAGGAGAAGCGTGACTTGGACACGAAGTCTGAGGAGTTCTGGGGGACTGCTCAACACCTAACATCTGATAGGCCGATCCGCTGTCTGCAGCGATCAGAGATGTAGGAATCAACAGCAGGAACACCGAGGTGAAAGAAGTCTGGTTTAGTATTGTCCGCTTAGTGAGGGGAAGTAGCAAGCAAGGTATTTTTAACATGTGTGGACCATTCAGTTAACCTGTGTGGTCGGTTCTCCTTTGCTGGAAATGCATCATGTGTGACAATTTGGGGAACTCTGGAGACAATGTTTTCTGTCTGGGCTGCTGCGACGCACGGCTGAGCTCTGCTAATTGACCGCACGGGTGCGTCTTGGAACAGGCCGCCAACTCCACGTCGGAGTGCTGCCTCGCACGCTGCCGGGAGGCTCGTTACAGTGCGACAAGTTTGGGGTGGCCATTGAAGCTCTTTGTAATCCACACGAAATGTAGACAGTCATTTCACGTTGGTGTGCTTCCTGTACTTCCGGTGTGCTGCCCTGCAGGGAGTTAATCTCACACAGCAAGACCAGCAGACTACGGGCAAAACTCCTGACCAGGTGCCCACAAAGCTCGAGATGCTAAGCCTTTTTCAGCAGGAGGAGCGCAGTCACTTAGTGGGGCCTGCGATCGGACAGGAGCTTTTAAAGTCAGATGCATGTGGAATGGCCACAGAGAGAGGAGGGCAAGAGATGGGAAATTGGCACGCAAAGCTGGATTCACTTGAGAAGAAGAAAATAAGGGTGATGCTGGAGTGCACTTGAACTCCACATCAGCTCAAGAGCCAGGAGCATCACTATTACTGGTGTCCCTGCTTTCCTCACCTACGTGGACCCCCGCCCAGACGAGACCACATCGAATCCTTGTGGTTGTTCTTGTCAGGGGCGTCGAGCCCGTGCTGACTATACACAACACGACCCAGTCCTGTGCCAGCCTCACGGCTGCTGCTAACTTTGAGCCCATTGCTGCAGCCACTGCGTCAATGCAGCTCATTGAGGACCTCCCCCTTCTCCACTGCCCTCCCGCCTTACCGAGCATGAAGTCCCTTTCCAGGGCTGGCCTCTCCGGATAACACGTCTAACGGATGTGAGATGCAGTCTTGCCATCCTTGCTTCCAAGGATCGTTCTGGCTGCCCTGCTTTCGAGACTTGGGTATCCCTTTAGCAGTCGTGGGAGTTTCAATATTCTTCGTCGGCACCATCATTCAAACGCATCCATTCTCCTTTGGTCTGTCTCCCTTATTCAATGTCCGACTTACACGCGACCGTGGCTCAAAGCAATATCCTTGGTGCTTCAGCACTTTCAAGAGGTCTTGGGCAGCAGGTTTACCCGAAGCAGTGCATTGTTTGATCTCTTGATTGTCGCTTCCCTAAGTACTGATTGTGGATCCAAGCAAGATGGAACCCTTGACAATTTCAATCTTTTCTCCACTTACCATGATGTTAGTTATTGGTCCAGTTGTGCGGATTTTTATTTTCTTTATATTAAGTTGTAATCCATGTTGAAGGCTACAATCCTTGTTTTTAAATTTAAATTTTTTATTTAATCATTTTATTGGGTGCTCTTACAGCTCTTATAACAATCCATCCATCTATCTATCCATCCAGCCACCCATCCATCCATCCCTTGATCTTCATCAGCAAGTGTTTTAAGTCCTCTTCACTGTCAGCAAGCAAGGTTGCATCATTTGCATATTGCAGGTGGTTAATAAACCCTCCTCCAATCCTGCTGCCTCCTTCTTCTTCATCTAGCCCAGCTTCTCTGATGCTCAGCACACAGCACGACTGAGTGCAGTGAGAGAACACAAGCCTGATGCACATCCTCCTTGATTTTAAACTAAGCAGGATTCCCTTGATCCGCTTGCACGACGGCCTCTTGCTCCACGCATAAGCACTGTGAAGTGTTCTGGAACCCCCATTCTTCTGAGGCCTTGTTCTTACTTATGCCTTCCTCACGGAAGCTTAAGACTTCTTCCTTGAGTACCATCGGTTCTTGGTCATATGTTACCTCTTAAAATGGTTGCATTTCTATTAGTTCCTCTCGGCACAGTGACTCTGTGTAGTCCTTCGATCTTATTTTGATACTTCCTGAATCGTTAGGTATTTTGCCCATAGAGTCTTTCAATATTGCAACCTAAGGCTTGACCTTTCTTCAGTTCATTCACCTGAAGATCTGAGGAGTGTGACTCCTTTTAGTTGACTTTAGATCTTTGCATTTTTCATTGAAATATTTTGCTTTGTCTTCTTGATCTGACCTTGGACTATCTCTGTTCAGATCTTTACCCCATCGTTTCTTCCATATGCCTTAGCTACACCATGATGAAGAGCAAGTGTGAGTCTCTTTGGACATCCACTTTGATCTCTTCTCTCCTTTTTAATGGCCTCTTGCTTTCTTCACATTTCTTCACATTGGATGTTCTTAATGCCATTCCAGAGCTCACAGATCATCATGGGTCAAATTTGTTCAGTGATGTTCTCAAAATTCAAGTGGGATACATGCACGGCTGTATCTTGGCACCAAATCCCTAGTGATGCTTGTTGTCAATTTTAATCACAGAAGAACGCATACTTTATATAGTTATACGTTTCTTAAGTGTGATATCTTAGATTGTATGAATTCTAACAACAAAAGTGTTTTGTAAAATCTTTCTACATTGAAGTACAACATTATTAGTTACAACGTTTTTATGGCCTAATTTAATTTAATAAATCATCTTTTGGGGGCTCTTATAATAATCCATACATCTATTGTATCAAGCACATTTGTACATATGTTGTCATCCTATTTTCAAAACATTTTCTTTCTATTTAAGCCCAGTTACAACATCTTAACAACTCCTTCTATTCCCTTACTGTATCATTCTTTTAAGAGTTATGGATATAGGTTCACAAATATTATTTCCCACAATATTGTAGCTAAAGTACCAGAAAATTTGACAAAATCAGCAGCTGAACACCAAGCAGCTAAAGCAATCGGACTTGAAGTGCTTGCAGATGAAGTGCGGTGAGCTGATGCATCACCGGGCTTGAGCAATAATGATATCCATGACTGCATCCGACGTGTCAAAAAAGGAAATTAGCATAGAGCCTTCAGCCTCATAGGTGTATAGATACATGGAAACTAGGCTTATGGAAAGTGTTTTTGATGTCATCAGTAACCACAAGATTCATTATTTCATATAAAAAAGTTGCTGCTGAAACACTGCATAAAAATTGTATAGACAGTGGCTGCCACGGCAGAGGCTGTGAGGAGGAGTGAAAGGTGCTCATTCAATGAGAGAGCCCTGTCCGTGAGGCATCGGAGCGGGAAGTCTCCCCAGGAACACAAGGCTGAGGAGGCACCTGGAAGCAGCAGAGACTGACCCAGAAGCCAAGGACTGGGCAGCATTCTCCTGTTCAGCCTTCAGAGCGGAGTGGGATTTGGGCGCATCTCTCCTACCCTCTCAGTAAGCTTACAATTATAGCTGGCGATCCCTGTGTGCATGGCTTCGTGTGAGAGGAGCTTTTCGAAGCGGACATTCACCAGAGTGACTTGTGGTCTATCGCGGGCAGTCCAAGGGCTCCGACCTCGAGATTTTATCAATGGAGAGCGAGCTGGCAAAAGGCATTGATTTTGGAGAAGTGAGCCCCCAGTTCACAGCTCTGAAGGCCAGAAAAGGGAAGTTCTGCTTCAGTCAAGACGTTTGCTAAGTGCGGAAATGCTTGCGTAAACTCGTTACTGTTTATTTTTATGGTATTATTTCATTTGTGCATATAGTCTCCCTATGCGTTTGTTTATAAGTTCTACATTATGTGATGTGTAAGCCTAATTCGTAAATGGAACTAGTTTGCAGGGAGATGGCCAAATGCACCAGGAAGACCGGGATCGTGAATCGGGGACCCCTCAGGGTGCAGCCCTCAGGAAGAAGTGCGGGAGTTGGAAAGCAGCCAGCGTGCCGTGTCCTCTTGCTCCTTCCTCGGCAAAACCAAAATGCAGAGCGAGCTGTGGGGACTGACCCTGTGGTTCCTGTGGGAAAACAGCAGCTGGTGGCCGGGACCCCCCTCACCCTCCCACTGCCACGTACAGCTGCCAGCAGAGCACTGGGGGGCTGAAGGACCTGTAGAAGCACCACTCTTTGAAACGTCTCTGGTATATAATAAATAGGTTAATTTATATTTTAAAAATAATGATGTTCTTCGATGTTTCTACATCAAATTCTATTGTTTTCTTAACAAGTTTTCACTTTAAGTGAAACTATGCAAATGTAAGTACATTTTGGGTTGCACATATGATATTCTCATTTAAAGGTGTCATTCAAAATTCTGCTAGTTGTTCATGCCACTACTACTTGCATTACATGACATTCAGGAATATCCAGGATTACGATTCATGAAAAGCATTGGCACAAAAAATCTTATTAAGGGTTCTGCGTGCTCTGATTGGGAGTCGAGGGGGTGATGTTTCACGGAGAAGTGAAGGGCGAAAGCGCAGTTGGAAGGAAAAGGCTGGGCAAATGCCTGGTGGTAGGCAGAGGCTCGGCAGAGCCAAGGCCCCTGGGGTGAGGGGTGGTACAGGAGGGCTGGGGCCCTGTGACAGAAAGAGGAGAGGGAAACGGGGCTCTAGCTGAGGTGGCTGGACCAGATGGCAAGACTCTGATTCACGCACATTGGACATGTTCTCAGAAGAGACCGGTCCCTGGGAAAGGCATCCGGCTTGGTAAAGACGCAGCGCAGAGAGGAAGAGGATGACTCTCAATGAGATGGACTGGCCTGGTGACTACGTCCACGGACTCAGACCTACCGCTGATTGTAAGGGTGGCGCCGGACGGGCAGTGCTTGGTTCTGGGGCACCTGGGGTGGCCAGGAGTCAGCGCCAACTGCTGGGCACTAGCCACAGCAACATGACCAGGAACAGGACTGCAGCTGGTGACGGAATGAAGAAAGCAGGACTTGCCTGTGGGCAAGAGTTTGGGCCTGGACCAGGATGGAGAGGTCACCTCTGTGCTGCCCACCATCACCCATGGGAAACCAGGGCCTCCCAGTCTGGAGGCAGGTGGGCAAGGAAGCCCTTCCAGCCCTCAGACTGGCTCACAGTACTGCCCGTGCCAGGGAGACACCTCCCTTTTCCTCAGTGCTGGGCAGGAGACAGGCAGGAAGTTGGGCGTGGGGAGGAGCTTCCATGGGACGGCTCAGCACGGGTCAGCAGAACCTGAGGTTTCGTCAATTACTCCCACCCGGGAGAGGCCTCAGTAAGTACAATTCCTCTTACGTTTACATCTTGGGGTGCCAGGTGATGACTCCTGAAACTTGTCTCCCCCCACCCACCCCCTGCCTGAGGGTGCTGCATTTGCCCGAGGTGGGGAGGGTGGGTTCCCCTGTGCAGCTGAGAGCTGTGAAGGGGAGGCCGAGCAGTGGCAGGAAGACCAGGGCCACTCCGGGGGAGATTGCCCAGCTAGAGCCTGTGAGGAACGGGAGTGAATGGGATGGCATTCATGACCCCAGGGATTTCCCACGGGATGGCCTTCATGACCCTGGGATGTCCCATGGTCTGCAGCAGCAGGCGGCTTCCATAAAGGAAATCATTTGTGCTCTCAGGGGCCTTGGGTCCAGAAGGGATCTAAGGGTCTCTGTTGAGCATGAGTGGTTCTGTCTGAGGAGCCCTGGGCTCCTCCAAAGTCCCTGTCTGATCTTCATGTGGGAGTCACTCCTTAAAGGCCCACACAAGGGCCTTGCCGTCTCCTGAAGACCCTCTCTTCTGACCCAGCCGGGTTCCGATTTAATTCCTTCTTAAGCTTCCAGGACCCTTCCTGCTCTCCACCTCATTATAAATCAGTCGCGACTGCAGCTTTCCGGTTTGCACTGAGGCGTCTACTTTTCCATCAGGCCAAGCTTTGGAATCACACACACCCGGCTTCAAATTCCTCCTCTGCCTTTTACCACCTGCATAACCTTGAACCTCAGCCTCCACGTCTCACCTAGAAATCCAATGCCTTATAGGTGTGTTCTACCCTTGTTTGTCAGTACGTCATACTTGCACGCTGTCGTGATGCTGGAAACCAATATTTCAAATACTAGCAGGGTCACCCTTGGGGCACAGGTTTCAGCAGCGCTTCAAGACCAAGACAGACCAGGGAAAAGGAAGAGGCGGTCCACCTCTAAGAAGAATTAGCCAGTGCCCGCTTGGTGAGTAGCAGCGGGACATTGTCTGGTACAGTGTTGAAATAGGAGGCCGCAATGAGCCCTCAAACTCGGACCGCGAGAGAGCTGGTCGGGACTTTCAGCTGCTGGTGGGGCACAACTCGACATGAGGAGAAACAGCTGCAAACGTCCCTGAACCATCAGAACGTGGAATACAGGAAACAGGCGTCCAGGAAAACTGGAAGCATCCCAAACAAAACGGAATGCATGAAGAGCACCACTTAAACATGACTGAGCTAAACGGGACTGATGTGGCACTCCGAGTGGGCCAGTCCTGTGGGGCACTCTGCCAGCATGAAAAAGGGCAGGGAGAACTCTTCAAGACCTAGCCAGAAGTACAATGGCGTCCGTGATGCATCCATATGCCTGCAAGGAGAGCCCGTTCATATGACTGTGGTTCAAACGCATGCGCAGTCACGAGAGCCAATGATGAAGAAATTCAAGAACGAAACCACCTTCTCTAGTCTGAAATTGATCAAACACGCATTCGGGGCACTGAGAGCTGCCGGAGAGTGGGATCCAAAATCTGGGGCAGGTGGGGGGATGAAAAAGCAGCTGTTGGAAAACATGGCTTTGATGATAGAAACCGTGACGGAGATAACCGGGTAGAATTTTGTAAGCCCTACGACTTCGTTGCAAATGTAGATTTTTAAATCATTTTATTGGGGCTCATACAACTCATCACAATCCACACATCCATCGTGTCAAGCATAGCACACATATATATTGTTAACACCATAATTGGCGGCTTCCTTAGTGGAAGACACAGGTATCAGACGCAGTACCGTAATGTCATCAGCCAAAACAAGGCCCGGGGGCCGTGTGTGAAAC
>NW_022111379.1:1231785-1234160 GCF_000313985.2 Echinops telfairi
CCTCTCCCCCCTCCCGCCCCTCTCCTTACCCCTTCTTTCTTTCTCTCATCAACCTCCGATCAGTGGCTGGGCCTCAGAAGGGTTAGGGTGGGAGGAGTAGGTGAGGCTGTCCCTGGGAATGTGGAGGAGGGAGGCTGTCTGAACTGGATGTTTGAACCAAAGGGGGTCCCAGTGGGTCTCCCCAAAGTGTGAGGTTTTCCTTTCTTTTCCTTTTAAAGCCTTTCACTTTCAAAGGCAGCCAGGCCCGTGTGGAGGGAGTGAGGCAAACTCAAGCGTACAATCGAAACGCCTTTGAACCTCAGCTAAAGGCTCTGGGTCCTCCACGGTCCTGGGTCCGGGTGGGGGGGCGGGAACCCGGATTTCTAATTGGCAGCTAATGTGATATGGAGTGGGGGCTGGTGAATGCAGCTGAGAGGCCGTTGTTCTGATTGGGTGAGCGCAGCTCTTTCAACTCAACGCAAAATCGGGTTTCCCTGCCTGAACAGGGTGGTGGGGAGGCAGGTTTCTGTTGCTTAATGAGCCCACAGCTCAAAGTGTCTCCAGCTGGGGGTCTCAGGGAGGGTTTCAAGGCAAAGCTAACATTCTAGTTAGTTCTAGCTGGCTGCCTGTCATCACACAGGCTGCAGAGGGAGAATGAGCTTATTAAAAGGAGTAAACTGGCTTCTCGGGGGTGGAGGGTGGGTCTGGTCACTGACCAAGCCCAGAAGAGCCACAGAGAAATTGTTCCTTCACAAATTTGTGGCAGATCAGGGAGACGTTTGAAAGGTCTTTTAAGGGCCTAGTCTGGACCTGGAGATCATAAGGGACAGAGATTTGGCACATGGGCTGGGGACACTCACAGGTGTGGGCCTGATTGAGTCCTAGTCCAGACCTGGGGCAGATTATGAAAACTTTCTGTGCCCCAGGGGCTCCTGTGGGTAAATGAGAACAATAAAAGCACCTTACCTTGTAGGGTAAGGAGCCCTGGTAGCATGGTGGATTACCTGTTGAGCTGCTAGTCTCAAGGTCAGCAGTTCAAACCCATGAGCCACTCCACGGGAGAAAGATGAGGCTCGGTGGAGAGGGTCTTTATGTTATCATAAAGATCCGCCGTCTGTGAAGCCACAGGGGCAGTTCTTTTCTGTCTCAGAGGGTCACCGAGGGTCAGCATCGATGCCAGGGCACTGAGTTTGGGTAGGGTTGGGACCTTGTAATGGTCTCATGACATCACACAGTGCCAAGCTCGTGAGAGGTGCACAAGGGGTCAGAGCCATTACGATCGTGAAGGGTCGGGGCTGAGGAGCTGACCTGCAGCCCTGAAACCTCAGACTCTCACAGGGTGATCAGGAGGCCCCAGACTCCAATGACCCGAGCTGCAGACAGGTTGGCATCCAGTAAGCCCAGTTCTCATGAGAAGGATTCTATGGGCAAAATGTTGAATGTCACAGGAAGCATTAAAAAAAAAAGATAAAGGAATACACAAAATCACTGTCCTAAAAGAATTGATTGACAGTCAACCATTTCAAGAGGTAGCATATGGCCAATGATTGAGGGTAGTGAAGGAAGAAGTCCAAGCTGCACTGAAAGTACTGGCAAAACACAAGCCTCCAGATACTGACAGACCAATCAAGGTCTCGACAGACTGGTGCGGCACTGGCAGTGCCACCCCCTATGCCAAGGGGATGCAAGAGTTAACGCCCCTGATGCCACATGCAGGTCAAAGTCTGCCGAAGACAGTTCATAAACTGGTGTGGCAGTACATCTACAGGGAGTGCCTGGTAGTCAAATTAGGTTCAGAAGAGGACGTGGAATGAGAGGTGTCATTACTGACGTTAGCTAGATCTTGGCAGAAAGATGCTTGTGTTTTATTGACGATGCGAAGGCTTTGGACTGTGTGGCAAGTTATGGTTAACATTGCAAAGAATGAGCATTCTAGAACACTTACATGTGCTCGTGTGGAGCCTGTGCTAGACAACGAGGCCGTCACTTGAACTGAAGAAGAGACACTGCCTGGTTTAAAATCAGAAGGGTGTGCGTCGGCAATATATCCGTCTGTCATACCGAATCAATCTGGATGCTGAGTAAGTCGTCAGGAAACTGGACTATGTAACGAAGAATGTGACGCCAAGACTGGAGGAAGGCTCTTTACAATTACAATATGCAGATGGTACAGCCTTATTTGCTGAAAGTGAACAGGACCAGAAGTACTTAGTGACGGAGATCAAAGATCTTTCTGTATGGATTACAACTTAATGTAAAGAAAACAAAAATCGTCACAACTAGTTCAATTGGCAACACCATGGCAAAGGGAGATAAGCTTGAAGTTGTCAAGCATTTCATTTTACGGTACTTGTGTCCACAATAAATGCTCATAGAAGAAATTAAGCAACGGGTGG
>NW_022111379.1:1234351-1238311 GCF_000313985.2 Echinops telfairi
GCCCTGGCTTTGCCAAGGCTCTTGCCGAATGCAGAGGGGCGGAGCTAACGTCCAACTCACCCACTGCTTAGCTGTGTGGCCGAGGGAACCTCACTCCCCTTCCCCAACCCCCCATTCTCCCTGGTGTGAAATGGGTATATGAAGACCATGGGCGATGGAGAGCCCCTCTGTGGTGCTCTGCGCTGGTTAGTCTGTCGCCCAAGAGCTCATTACCGGTGGTCGAGGCCGGCAGGCCTGCCCTCACAGGGATGGAGTTGGCACAGATGTGGCATCACTGTGAGGGATGAGAGGAAACAGGCTGGAGCAGCGGAGAGAGGCTGGACCGGGAGTCAGGAGACGGTGTTGCCAGCCTCTGCTCTTGCACTGCCCAACCTTGGTTTACACCAGTTCCACATTTCCAACACGAAGGAGGAGGTGTGGTCCCTGCCAGCTCCCACTCACGCACCAGGCTTCTCCCTGCGGTCTCCGAGCCTTGGCTCCCCTTGGCCTGGGGAGGGCCTAGGGAGCCCTGAGAGAGTCTTGCAACTCACTGCCACGGAGCCGATGCCCTAAGGGACAGGCCGAACTGCCCGTGAGGTTCTGAGACTGTAACTGATCGTGGGAGCAGAAAGCCCCCTCCGTCTCCCATGGAGCAGCTGGCGGAAAGAACCACCCACCTTGCGGATGGCAGCCCGGTTCGTAACCACCAGAGCACAGGGCTCCTCTACTGAGAGGCGAGGAGGGACCAAATGGATGCCACTCATTTCCACTTCATCCCTGATTGCAAGGACCAATCAGGCTCCAGAGAGTAGACAGGCTTCACTTCCCCTCTCCCCTCCATGCATGGCTGAGTGCCAAAGTGGGCATGATTTATGGTGGGCCCCAGGGACCTCAGACAGAGACTCGTGAGGCCTGGGAATTCAAAGCCCCTGGTGCTCTGCAGAGCCGCCGGGCTCTCTCTGCTGCTGGCACCCTCGACAGGAAAATTAATTGCTGCTGTCATTCTGCTTTTTGTTCCAGTCTATATCCTAAGAATAAGATATCTGAATGACATTAAATAACCCATACAGAAAAGCCCTTTCTAAAGGTCAAAGCAGTGTGTGCAGAGAGGTGGGTTCTCAGGCTGGGAGAGAGCCAAGGACAGCACCCGCCAGCCACCTCTCCATCCCTCCAGGAAAAGGGGGGACCTGCAGAGGTGGACACTCAGCAAGAGAGCCCTCCCCAGGAAGTAGAGGGACGGAGCCTACTGGCCCAGCCTTGAAGACAATCAGAAGCTCGCTCACTCCCTGCACCTGCCCACACGCCTTGAGATAAAAGAGGCCGTGGCCATCAGCAAGGTCCACCCAGGCTCTGACCCAGCAGCTGCACACTGACCAGTCTGGGGCTGAGGGCTGCATGGTGCTAGCCGGGAGTGTGTTAACTTAGGACGGCTTGTGGGTCAGCATAGGGCAGGTAGGGAAGAGCTGGCGGATTTGCAAGCCGAGCTCCTAGGGAAGGAAGTACATCTTTGCGGCACCTTCACCTCATCAGCTGTATTTCTGGAGCACCCGCAAGATGCTTGGGGCGTGGTCCAGGCACTGTGGGGATTGAGAAAGGGGGAGGACAGAGGCTGCGTGTTCGGAGGGGCACACCCGCAACATAAATCAGGGGGCCCTGGCGGAAGGAGGCGTGGGATGTGCCTGTCAAGGTCTCCAGCCCTTTCAGCGGCACACGTCTTCCTACCACTTCCCGAGGCTGTGTGGAGGGGGACGGGTTCATCACACAGAACAAGAGCCCAGGGGGACACCTCGGGTCACAACCTCAGAAGCCACTGAGGTGGCAGGGCCCACACACCTCACGAAGACAGTGGCTTTCACTGACTCTTATTTTGAAATCAGAGGACTCTCTTTTTCCCAAATGAAGTGCTATGCAGAAGCCCAGAAATGAGATGTTCTGGCTGCGGCAGAGGTAAGGATAAGAGAGGGACCCGAGCCCTGTCTGCCTGCTCCTTCCTCTCAAATCTGCACGGCAGGCCCACGCGATCCCTGTCCTGTCGGGCTTAGAGACTGGGCTTACCTCCTTCTCTGACTGATGAGAATCAGAGAGGGGGCAGTGACGTGGCTCAGATAAAAGAGTTACAGGGGCTAGAAACTAGATCACTGGGCACCCATTCCAACACTCTCCCCACTCCCCATATCACCCCACCGCTAACTGACAATATCCCCTGTTCTAGAGTCCCTGAAATAGCGAGACCTAGACTTCGGGCCCAACCTGGCCCGCCAGGTGAGCTGGGCGGCTGGTGGCAAGGACAACAGCTTACCCTGAAGTCCACGAGAGCTTGCTGGGCTGTGACGTTCGGGGAGACAATGCCTGGTTCTTGGGAGTCTGTCTACTAATGGTCTTAATTACTTGCATGTATGAGATCTTGGAATCTGTGCCTGGGGACTCTTTGAATTGCAGATTAATATTCAACTAGCTGGAACGATCTTCAGAAGGAGGCTGGTGGTAATTAAGTTGGTTAGAGAACACTTCAAACTAACTTTTTTTATGGCACGCAAGTGCCGTAAATTACCCGTGGAGGGAAGACTGGTCCCTTAACAGTGCTTACTGGGAAATGTGGGGGGGCTCGGCACCTTGTCCTGAGAAGAGAAAGTGTCCTTGGGGGCCCCTTCCCAGGGGTTAGGGGACTTTAAATTGTGGAGAGTGAAGAAAGGAGAGAGAAGGGGGTGGGGAGGATGTAAGCAGTCAGACTGGGCCGGCTAGCAGTCAGGCGCACCCCTGTGATTCAAGATTCAAGACTACTTCTTCCAAGACCCAGGGACCCTTTACTGGGAAGAGGGGTGCCTTGCAGAGGAGGTGGGGCCGGGGGTGGACATCTCAAAAACAGAGGCTGAGGTAACTGGAGTCAGTGAATGGACACGCTGCCCAGCAGAGGAGTGGTGTGAACACGGAGGCCCTCAGCTGCTACTGGCCAAGGCCAGGGGTTCGCGTTAACCCAGAGGTGCCTCAAAATGAAGGCCTGGTGAGCTGCTTCCGCACATCAGCCCCTGAAGCCCCTATGGAGCCCACGTCTACACGGACCCACACGGGGTCACCGAGACCCCGTCAGGACTGACTCCCTGCAGCGGCTTTTAAATGAAGCAAAGGGAAACGCAACCACAAGGAGGAGGAGCCCTTAGAGACGCAGCCCACTCAGCAGACAGCGCCGAGGCTAAGTGTTGAGAGCGGGCGGGACAACAGCCTGCATTGTTCAGTGCGGCCACGCTTCCTGCCGGGGTGTCTTGTGCACAGCAAACTCCACGGGCTCAAGGGTGAAGTTCGTCCTAATTGATTTGGTGCTCACGTAGTGCAACGCTGGCGTGTGACGCACTTTTCTTACTCCTCAAGGGAAGTGTCAAGGCTCTAGGCACATAGCTTCCCTCGCCACGGCTTCCATTCCTGGTGGTTCGCTCAAGTCAGTACGAAAGGGTGGGAGGCAGCCAACCTGGCGTCACCAAGGTGGCCTGGAGCACACAGCCAACTTATCGGGACCACAGCCCACAGGAACAGTCCATGTCCCCGTCTCAGTGGACTAGAGATGGAGTCCCACCCGCAAGGCCATGGTCATATGCCCCCTATTTAACAGATGGGGGGGGGGGTGTTTTAGGGGTGTGGCAGTGGAAGTGGGGGAAGCAGAGTCCCGGTGGCAGCCACCCTCACAGCCCGAGGTAGAGGTCCGCTTAAGGGGCTAGAAGGACAGAGGAGACCAATTAACAGCCTGTGATATGAGCAACACAACTGTGCCGGCTGCGTCTACGGAAATCTGCAGATACTGATGAAGATCAACGGCAACAGCCTGCAGAGCGGACCCCAACAAGAAGAGCCCCTACTCCTCACGACCGGACTAAGAGAACACACCCTGGGACACGAAGAGGTGACGTTATCAAGGGTTTCATTTTACTGAGATTCGCAATCGACGCTCATGGAAGAAAACACGACAATGTATTGCGTTGGGCGGATCGG
>NW_022111379.1:1238766-1241112 GCF_000313985.2 Echinops telfairi
GCGCACGGAGCTTCGTAAAATTGAAGGTGTTTACGCCCGAGATGAAACAGAATTTGATTTAGGCAAGAGATGTGCTTATGTGCACACAGCAGCGAGCAGCACAGTGACAAAACCAGAGTCACCTGGGGAAAGGCCCCTCGTGCCCATGGACACAGTGGCATGGTTCGGGCCAAATTCCAGAGCAACCTGCCTGCTAAGGCTGTTGGACACAGAATCCGTGTGATGCTGTACCCCTCAGGGATTTAAACTTAAAAGGAAATAAATAAAATCACGCATTTGTTAAAAATAAACAAAAAAGCAGCAGCAAGGATGGCCAGACTTCATCTCCTGTATGGTGGACACGTTCCCAGGAGGGGCCAGTCCAGGAACAGGCCTTCCTGCGTGGCAAAGTGGAAGGACAGTGGAAAACAGGTGCTCCTTGAGGAGATGAATTGGCAAAGTGGCTGCAGGATGGGTAGGATGAGGTAGCCGTTTTGGTCTGTTGGACACAAGGGTGCTGAGTTGCCAAAGACCCAGAATCAACCCAACAGCATCCAACAACGACAACAGAGGGCAGTCCCAGGGAGGGTCGGCCCATTGGTACGGAAATGCCCAGGGGAGGCCACAGCTCCGGGGGCTCCCCTCTCAGCCCTCAAGGGGACATGGCTTTCTTAGGGTCTGCTCTGTTCAGATATGGCACCGAGAGAATCCAGAGACCCCCGGGCATCAAAGCAGGGAGGGGACAAAGGAGGAGGATGGCAGGGTGGGGGGTGGGTACCAAGAGTCTGGAGTTGGCAAGAGGGGAGGGGAAGCAGTGTCGGGAGCCCCCGTTCTCTTCGTGGACAAGCCATCACTCAGGTGGAGAACTTGGCCCAAATCTCTGCGGACTTTGGTTTCCTTATCTATAACGTGGCTTTCGGTGAATTACAAAACCAAGGTGAAACACAAGACGTTGTTCATGACCACCCTCTTAGTAAAGAAACCAGGGACAGAACAGTAGTGGTCTCATAAGCTCCACCTTCTACAAGCCTCGTGTGACCACCGACAACTCACAAGGACTTGGGCCAGTGATTCTGGGAACTGGGAAGAGCGATGTCTTGGCGGGGACGGCTGTGAGTACCGGGCAAAACAGTGCACAGAAAGCCTCTTGTCTGAGCGCTCCGTATTGGAGTTGGCTCCCAGCGGACTTAGCTGGTATTGTTATTACACAACCTACTCGGCCAACAATGGGAACCGGGCAGGGAAATCATAGTACGCCCATGGCGTAAGATGCAGTCACTTAAAATGATCATTATTGGGGTGGTTATTCCTGGTGTGGACCAAAAAGGAACACACGGCGGCCTCCCGGAGGGGCACAGGATGGCGAGGAAAGGGTGCGTGTGTGCAAAGAGAGTAGTAGGATCCTGGTCTCTCTCCCAAAGCCCTGACGTTTTCCAGTCTTAAAAACTAGGGGCATTGAGAGAGACGGTCCTGGGCTCTCCTCCTGCTCCTCTGAGAGCAGGGAGGCTAGAGGGTGGACTCGCCAGGTCGGAGGGGTCTGGGTCTCCCAGGGTGCTGACTGAAGCTGGAGTTGAGCGCGAGGAGGAATTCCCCAGTGTCTGCACAAGCAATGTCAAGGCAGCCCTGCTGACTCTTCCTCTGCTTAATTTGTGTCCATCGATTTCCTATTTTTAATTAATAATTCTAATTATGATGCAGCAAATTTACCCAATGGCCACGACTGAATTAATCAGCACCTATTGATTGGATCTGCAGTGTTAGCCCAGTTTCTGACACCATCGATTTCCTGTTGGGAACAAATAAGAAAACACACACCGGGCAGACACAGCTGTCATCCGGGTTGAGCCCTAACCTGGGCTCACTCCACCCCAGCCCAGCAGTCCCAGCCACTACGGCTCCGCCAGCCACCGGGTGGCAGTCCCTGCAGCCCTCAGCTTTCCTAAGAAGGCAGATCAGGGGGCTGATACTGGGCCGGCCCAGGGCAGGGGCTCTGGGGCAGATGCTTCACTCACTGGCAGCTGACACAAAGGTTGGCGACTAGAGCCCACCAGAATGATCTGCAATGAAAAGCCTCACAGACCACTTCTTTAAAAAAGGCCACACTGAGGGGACCACCAGTCGATCGGCACACGGAGCTCCTGTTCTGACACCCTCCTTTGGAGAGTAGCAACTGGTCTTAAAAGCTGATGAGAAACAACGATTTCTCTCTTCTCAGTTCACAGCAAAGAAGAAGGAAGAAAATCAAAGACATAAGAAGAAAGTTAGGTCAGAGGACTAATGGACCACGGGAACCTCAGCCTCCGTGACCCCCTAAGACCAGAACTAGATCGTGCCTGGCTACCACCACCAACTACTTAAAAGGGATCA
>NW_022111379.1:1242056-1246285 GCF_000313985.2 Echinops telfairi
CTTGTTGGATGGTGACCATTCATTCGTCAGCTGCTGATTACTCACTGTTATACAGTGATGGGACAACAAAAATGACAAATGAAACACGGTCCCACAGTCTGGTGAGGAAGAGAATCACAAACATGATCATATGGTGGAGCAGCGCTGATGCTTTGTGCGATGGGAACAAGGGCTCCACCCTAGGAGAGCACACAGGATGCTGCTCACAGAGGGCAGCAGTCCCCAGGCTGTCAACAAGTTCAGCTTCCGTGCATGTCATTAGAGGGCATTTGTAGTGAGCTGGACGGGAGCACACGGTTCTCAGCCTGGCTTTCCTGAAAGAGATGGCGCACAGCCTTCCCCATGATTTAAAAGCTACCTGTGCAGCAAGTGAAAGTGATTTTGATTCGGAGTCTGTTTCCAGCAGGGGTTGGTTCGATTCTTTGAACGTGAAGGCACTGTCGGCACGTCCTTGGAACAGGGCAGGGCTCAGCAAACGCTGGTTCAACCGAGACAGCAGATGAAGTGATCATCAAGAGGGAAGCAGACACTGCTCTTGGGGGGTTGGGGGCCCGGGGGACTGCTGGGATGGCCACCAGGCCATCGCCCAAGAGGACGGAGGGAAGATCCCGCTTTCCCCTGGGCCTGCATCTCTGCCCATCAGGACCATCTTCTTGCCCTCTTCTGTTGTGCACGTGGGGCTGTAGGTTTGTGGGAACCTGCCCACCGGGGGGCATGGGAAGGAGACCCTTTCCTTTGGTAGGAGGTGGCCACTGGGATGCGGTCCTTCAAGATGGACCCTTTCCTGGCTTCACAGAACAGAAAAAGGAAATGACTATTTATTTATAGACTTATCTTCTCCTATTTAACCACAACAACCCCAAACCAATTTTACTCAGCTTCAACAATCAGCAGCACGGGGCCCATCTGGACACAGCTGCACACCCCACCCCACCCTTCTTCTTGTTGCCTTCATGATCTGTGGGGTGCTTGCTGCTAACCCTCATCCTGCTGAGTGTTTTCCCTGCAGTATCTGTTCACTGCCAGCAGACAGCAGTCGACATCTCATTTACCTGGTGCAAACGTATTTTATCTGAGATCTGAATCCCAACCCTGAATTTTCCAATAGAAACAAAGCCATTTTTTATTCTATTCTTTGAAAAACAAACCAACCAATAAACCTCCTACCCACCCATGCCTGAAGCCCTGC
This sequence comes from Echinops telfairi, assembly GCF_000313985.2. Lineage (NCBI taxonomy): Eukaryota > Metazoa > Chordata > Mammalia > Afrosoricida > Tenrecidae > Echinops > Echinops telfairi. The sequence continues at coordinate 1,243,246 of NW_022111379.1, forward strand.
TGGCACTGCGGGTTGGCTGTTGGACTGCTAACTGCAAGGTTGGCAGTCCAAACCTACCACCCGCTCTGCGAGAGAAAGGTGAGGCTGTCTGCTTCCTTATAGAGGCAGACTCAGAAACCCTGGAGACAGGTGCTATGAGTCAGAATCAGCCAATGGCGGTGGGGTAGGCTCTTCCGTTTCCCAGCCATTTCATTCCCCCCCACTTGAAAGCAAAGAGTTCGGCAAAATTTACACACAGTGACTCCTCTCAGCAACCCCCTTGACAACCTGCAACATTGACAAATTGTCTCTGATCCAAACTGCCTTCTTTTACAAAGCTTCCAGCTACAAATTCAAGCTGACGGCGAAGCATCACCTTCAAAACAACAAGTTTTAAATGAGTTATTATTTGTAAAGGGCTGACAAGCGTGTCTAGCACATAGTAAGTGCTGTACAAGTATTTGAAGTTTATTTACTTTTTAAAGCCTTTTTTAAAAAAAAAAATCCCTCACTCCTTTGTAAGGGAGTGTAGAGTCATTTCAACACCACGGGCATTAGCAGTGAATGAGCCCTGTTTACGCTGGCTCAATTATCTGCTCCCTATGATGGGGAAACGCTTGCCTGTGGAGACAGAAGTTTCCCCAAAGGTGTCGTCACTGGGGCCGGGGCTGATCTCTCTCCTCCCCGGGCACTTCCAGTGGGGGAGACCTCCAGCTCTCTCTGCCTCATTCCTGGTCACTGACTCTGGGCAGAGCCAAACTCCCCACGGTAGTGTTGCTGGTCAGTGAAGCCAAGGAGTGCTGAGGGGCAGCACAGCTGCTGGGAGCCCCATCCATTGAGTGACCAGCAGCAGCAGGGGGCTGGCCTGGGCGGGCCCATTATTCCTGAGATGAACTGTCTCATTGCCATCATCATCGTTGGCTGACAGCCCCATGTCAGGCTGGCAGCGGTGGCTGGGTTGACGGTGGGGCCTGCTGACTCGACAGGTATTGATGTTACCTGCTGTTGAGTCACGGTGACCCCGTGTGGAGAGAGAGAGAGAGGATACAGGCACAAGCCTGACGCGGGGTTGAGGGGCCTGATCTCTCAGGAGAGAGATGAGAAGCCATTGGACAGAAGATCTGAGAGGGTTTGGGGAAAGGAGAAGTGGTCCAGGCAGGTAAAAAAGCCTGACGTGCAAACGTCTCTGGGCGAGGAGCTGGGAGCCGTGGAGACCAGCAGTCGGGGCCGGGGAAGGGGAGCCAGGTTGCGATGGTGAGATGAGAAAGCGGCTGTCCACAGAGCCCCAGCAGATGCAGCCCCGTGCCAACAGGCTGATAGGCTTGACTGGGCTCTCCGAGGCCTCCAGGAAGCAAGGCGGCTTGAGGGGGCAGCTGGCCAGGCCCCAGAGGCACTGGCCAGGGTGGGAAAGCCTCTGAGGCTAGGCATGGCTGCACAGGACCCTCTGCCCCTTCCGGTGCTTAGCAGTCTCAGGGGTCCCACGAGTCCCCAGCACAATTCATGGGCCACCCCTTCCATCTCATCAGGGACTATCCAGGGGGCACAGCCCAGTCTAGATCCTTGGTTCAATGCTGGTCCCTCCTAAAACAAGAGGGTGGCCACCAGGCAGCCCTGGCCCAGGTGGCCGCAGGCTGGCCCATGGTGTTGTGGGGTGGGCACAGGGTGGTGGGGGAGCCCCGGGGCAGGAGGCACATAGGGTGCCTGGCTGCACCTGCGGAGTCAGCCCACCGCCGTGTGTCAGACGGAGAGGGAGCGTGCGAGCGTGCGTCAGACAGTGCGAGCAGAATCTGTGCGCGGTGTGTGTGTGTGTGCGCGCATCAGAATGTGTGCGAGTGAGGCTGTGGGCAAGGAAGTGTGGTAAAGGCATGAGAGGGCTTCAAAAAGTTCATGGAAAACCCAGAAAGAAAAGAGTGGCATTTTTCCCACACCTTTTTTGAAGGCCCCTGGTACCTGTGAGAGTAGTGCACATGTGTGTGCAGTCGAGCATTCCTGACTGTCGGTGAGGGGGAAAGGGGCGTTTCACACAGAGTCAGGCAAAAGCACACGCTGAAGGGATACGAGGTCCAAGAGAAGTGTCCAGAAGGTTGGGGATCTGCTAGAGAGGCCTCCGAGGTGATCAAGAGATGGAGATGTGTGAAGAGGGCGACAGGAGAGGCAGACCGAGGGAGAAGGACGCTACAGGGTCGAAAGCAGACCCAGAGGGCAGCAAGGCAGAGATCTGAGGGGCACCAGATGGAGTCCCACCAGCTGAGGGCGGAGGGTGGGCACACAGGAAGCCTTCAGGTCTGAGGGGATCCAGATGTGGCCACCTAGTGAACCAGGAGGAAGAGGAGGAGGAGGAGGAGGGAGAGGAGGAGGAGGGAGAGGAGGAGGAGGGAGAGGGGGCAGCTCTGTGTACTGAAGGTGTGAATGGCCTGAGGGGGCAGGACACATGGGTGAGAACTGAGAAGGGGCACTCACCCCTATCTCCCTGTGCCCCTCACCGCCCCAGCCCACCACCGCACAGCCCTGGGCCGCACCAATCCGGACTTGACATCCTCATTCTGCTGACCGCAGTCTAATTTCCGTGGGGGGAACTTCCCTGGCTTCCAAATCAAATCACTCAGGGAAGGAAGGGGGGCCGGGGTGAAAGGAACCAGGGGAAATAAATGTATTCAGCAAGTGTATTTTTATTCCAATAAAACTTGATTCAATCACCACCATGAATATTTCATTTGCAGGAGGTAGCCCCCCTGACCCCCCTCCTGAGTGAGCTGGTCTCTGGCCAATTTGGCCCTCCCTCTAGGGGGAAGCACGGCACCTGTCCAAGTCCCTGACCAGCGCTGAGTGGGGGGGACTGCCGGCCCCCCAGCCTCAGAGCTGCTCCAAACGGTGTGAGCTGAGAGCCGCTGGCTGGCTGGGTGACCTTGGTTGGGCTTGCTACCTCTCCCTGCCTCATGAGGACTGAGGGTAAGATAGATGCGGACAAACCCTTTCTATACATCGGATCTTAGCCTTGGGGGGGTTGGGACATGAGGTGGGAGCTACCCCGACGCCTTGATCCCCCAACAAATGACCTCTT
>NW_022111379.1:1246570-1251552 GCF_000313985.2 Echinops telfairi
CCCTGTGCCCTGGTTACAGCGACTGGTTCTGGGAGGAGCATGTGACCCACCAGGCAGTGAGACTCGATCCGAGGGGTGGGGTTGGAATAATCATGTAAAATGGTGCACGGTCACCCACGGGGGCTGCCGAGCTGCAAGACTGTGACCCTGAAGTTGTCCTTGGCCAGTTCTGCTCTGACTTGGGAAGAGAACGCTCCCAAATGAGCCAGAACAAACCAATGTGGCAGTGCCCCAAACAATACCCACCCCTGTTCTTCTTCGCTAGAAGATCCACTGAATTCCCCCTGTGAGCTCAGACCACCTTAGGGTGGGCTTCTGCCTCTTGCCATGAAACATGAGAGTCAAAGCCTGGAACTGGGCGTGTCTTCCCAACGCCCCACTGACCCCTTCTTCCTCCCCAGACATGTCTCGGGCGGCGTGGCATCTGGTTAGAAGGCCCCCTTTCCCTCACTTCTGGGGTCACCTCTATGAATTCAAGAACCCTCAGAAGACCCTGGAGGGCTGGGAACTTCCCAGCAGCCCACAGGAAGCTGGTGCAGGACCCTTGCGGTCCCCCACCCCCCACCTCTCCTGCCACTCTCTGCATTATTGTCACCAGTCCACCAAGCAATGCCCGGGGGCGGTGGAACGATGGACCTGGGAAGGCGGGCGGTGCGGCTGTCCCTCAGTTTCCCTCGGTGAGATGAGGGGATTTGGACCAGATGGAACCTGTATCCAGGACAACAATGTGGCCCCGCTCCGGACATTTAGAGGAGTCATGATAACAGGGCACTGCTCCTCATCTGAATCGGCCTGGTGGCAGGATGGTTAGGACCTGGCTGCTAATGAGAAAGGCCAGCAGTTTGAACGCACCGGCCGGCCGTGCCGTGGGAGCCAGAGGCTTCCGTGAAGACTGCGGCCTTGGAGACCCTGCGGGGCAGACCGCCGGTCCTTACAGGATCATCAAGAGGCAGAATCGATGTGAGGTCAGAGGCCTCGCTTTGTTTTCAGCTCACAACCTCTTTGGGAATAGATCATACGCATGGAAATTGAGCGCAAGCAAGCAAGATGCTGCCCTCAAGACAAAAATCGAAAGCAGGGCCGATGGGCCTGCTCTGCAGGCTCCTTCCTGGCCTGGAGTGGGGCGGGGCGGGGGTGGGGGGCGGTGAGAAGGGCAAAGGCTGCATCCCAGGGAGACAGGCACGCGTCTGCCACTGCCTGGCCTGGAGCACACAGTGGTTCTCTCAAAGAGATTCAGGGTCTCTGGTTTCCAGGAGCTCCCTCCCTCCAGAGCTGGAGAAGGGTGAGCTGGTACCTGGAGGAGGGAGGGGCCAGAGAGGGCAGCGGGAACAGGCTGTGAGGCACCCCTTTCTGCTCTCCATTCACCTTTTCTTTCACTTGCGAGACTGCACACTTCAGCATGGCTTCTGGGAACACGTCTCTCCAGAGTCAGAGCAGGCCATGAGGCTGGAGTGCGGAAGGGGACCATCCGGGAAAGGGCAGAGATCTGGGGCCAACGAGAAGGCTGGGTGTGGTGAGGCAGGCAGGTAGGTTTGGAGGCCTGCGCAGGTTTAGGGTCAGGGACAAGTATGGAATCAAATATACAGTCCTGAACTAGAACAGAGTGCTCCAACCCCGGCCCTGGGTCATGGCTAGTTGAATTCAAGACTCCTTCCTACAAGCCAGGGGGGGACATACTGGAGTAGCCTGGACAGGTGTGGACCTTCAGGCCCATTGACTCATCTCTCTAGGGCCAGCAAGTAAGGCACCGTGAGATATTCATGGCACAAGGGGGTCCATCGGATGTAAGGGAGATGTAGTAGCACATCCCAGCCTGTGCCTTAATCACTGTGCCCTGTGCTGGGCTGGGCCCACCTCAGGGAAGAGGTGCCACAGCAGGGTTTGCAATGATTGCGGTATGCTTTCTCAAGGCCCAGTGTCTCTGAGGGGAAGTGCTGGAAGGGAGTTGTGGTCGTTACATCATCTGGTGCCCACTTGAGACAATTGAGAGTGAAGGGGTGGCGTTTAGCCTGTCAATCAGGTTGCTGCTTGATGACCTCATTTGGAGGCGTTACGGAGATAAATAGCTCGCTGGAGGTGGGACATGTATACTCTCTGCTTGATCTTCCTGATGACAAGACACATGGAGCTACGCTAGAGCCCTGGAGCTAGAGGAGCCACGTGGAGACCCCTGCCAGTGCTGAGATGCTTACAATGCCACCGGATCCACAGGACTTTCCACCCACTGGCCTGTGATCTTCCTGCATTCGGTGTCATTGCATGTGTTTGATGAGTCTGAAGAGGAAATTATAGATTCCTCTTGGTATGGTATTGGACATATGGGCTCATATCGGACTTATCGGACTTACGGACTTGATCTGGACTGGGCTGGGATGTTTTCTCAATATTCAATTGCTCTTGTATAGAAAGCTCTTTCTTATACACATATGAGTGTCTATGCATTTGTTTCTCTAGTCTACCAGGACTAACTGGGACACAGAGGTTCTGCCCTGCCTTGGGTGTAGGTTCTGGCACGGTCCTCCCCTGTGACTGGCCTGGGCTGGACTGTGGTCCCTTTCCTAACCACGCCTCCTGAGGCGCATCCTGCCTGTCCAGACGTACGGATCCCCTTTTCTGGAAGCAAACTAAGAGCCAGTTCTCCTAGCTTTCACCATTCCCATAAACACATTCCCTCCTGGACTCAATGCAGCACGGGGCGCACCTACAGATGAGGAGGGCCTGTGGCCCCGTTTCCATCCCCCGGGGGCTGAGGCCCACTGTCCACGCTAACTCCAGCTTGCCCTTGCTCGTGGTGCAGGCAAGATCCCAAAGAATAACCAAAGGGCCAAGCTGTCGGACAGATCTCTTCCTCTGACCGAGGAGACTTGGGATGTGCATTTACTGTGGCTGTGCACTTTTTCATGAATGCGGCAGAGCTTAGGGGAAAGCGATGGAAATGTCTTAAACATAAACAAACGAGGGAATGAGTTGCTGGGGCCATCGCCTGGGGATGCCAAGGTCAATTGACCCCGCACCGTTCACAGAGACAACGAACTTTCTCCATCCTCCTTTGGGGAGCAGTGGCTGAAGTTTGAAAAGCTCCTACAGTGCCACTGATGTCCTCTCCTCATCCAGAGGAAAGGAAAACAAGGAAAACAGAAAAAGACATCTGGAACCGTTTAGACACACGGACTACTAGACTATCAGACATCCGTCTCCACAGCCCCGAGTCCTGACGAGATCAGTGTATCTCCAAGTGGGCGGTATGGCCCCCTAGGGGCGCTGGAAGGATCTAGGGGGCTGCAAAAGCAGGAATGCTGCACCCTAGACTATGGGGTCCAGTACAGAAGTTTTTAATTGTCAGGGAGGTGCTGAGTGATTTTCTGTTTTGAACCAGATGGTGTCCAGCTCCTGCTACCACTATTGGCTGCTCTGAAAGGATCACATCCGAAGGTCCGACGGAGCAGGAGAAAAATGTGAAACAAAATTCAAAATCATAGAAGACTCCACTTCCTGGTTGGATACAGACGGGCAGAGCACCCACGGCCATGGCCCTGGGTCTTCCCTCTGATCTGGGACTGAACGACCCTCCCCCAGCCCCATCCCTCAATAGACCAGTCAACCATTCAAGGTCAAAGAGCAGCACTTCCTCAAGGACAAAGCCCTGGGGGCTCCGGAGGAAGAAGGATGGACAGGGGAAGAACAGGGCGGCCGGGGAGAAGGGATGGAAATGGCCAAGTTGAAACCAAATGTTTGTAAACTGTTGAATGCAAAACAGAGATCTACTCCATACACGTCCTCCTAACTCACAATAAAAGTTGTTTGGGTGGTTTTTTAAATCCCTTCTCATTTTCTCCCCCTTCTTCTTCCTCCCTCTCTCCCTCCTTCCCACCTTCTTCCCCTCATTCTGCCTCCCTCTTGCTTCTTCCTTAGCCTCCTCTGATGCTGCCCTTACCCCAGTACCATGGTGGCTCAGGGGTAGCCCCTAACCCTCCCTGTGGGAGACCTGATTCGAGCCCGGCCAAGGCACCGCCCACACCCACCACCGCCCACCTGCCAGTGGAGGCTTTCGTGTTGCTGTGATGCTGACCAGGGTTCAGGGGTGCTCCCAGACTAATTTAGAACAGGAAGAAAGGCCTGGTGATCCACTTCCCCAAACCAGTCCATACCAACACTATGGGCCACAACGGTCTGACCCACCACTGGCCATGGGGCGGACACAGGCCCAGGTACTCGGGGTCACCATGCACTGGGGGCGAATGAGGGAGCTGCTAACACCCACAGCCATCTCAGTAGCTCTGGGGTAGCCCTAGATACCCAAATCCCAGTGAGAAATGGAAACCATTCTCGAGGCCTGCTTCTGCACCCTCTGTAACGAATCAGCCACCCAACTCTCGCGAGCCTACTTTCCACACTCCTTAGTCTCCCCGCCCTCTCCTTTGTTCAGGGCCCATCATTTCACAACTAGATCATTACCCCAGTGTTCCCCAACTTGACCCCCACCCATTTGGCCCACCTGCAAAGTGAGACCGCTCACCTGGGCGGGTCACTGGATGCTACATGCCCAACTACTAGCAGACGGACCCGCTGCGATGGGTCTACGGAGAAACACTCCCCTGCCCGCCGAGTCTTACTGCTCTCTAACTAAGGGGGCTGAGCTGGGGCCCACTGGATGGCAGTGGGCGTGGGTGTGACCTGGGTGACTGCTGCTGCTCACGGCCATGAGCCACAGGTACCCAAGCTGTGACCAGAGTGGTAGGTCTCAGACTCTCCTCAAACCCAAAGGATGCTGAGCACCCTCTCACCAAAATGCTCGTGCGCACGTGCATGCAGCACACGCCTGGACAAGAGGAGAGTTTTGCCTACACTGCTAAGGAGTCCTGGTCTCAGGCCACGGACTCGAGGTTAGGAAGTTTGGTTTGCACTTCCAGGTCGCCTGGCCTCAGAGGGAAGACCCAGACAGGGCTCCTAGTTCCCATCCTCTGGAGGGAGGGGCGGTGCCT
>NW_022111379.1:1252302-1254578 GCF_000313985.2 Echinops telfairi
GGGGCGGGAGACAACTTGGAATCTCACTGACCCAGTGGTGTTGGCACTCCTGATGCCCATGCCAAATGCTGGGTGGATTTTCAAAGCCATTCTCTGGAAGCCACATGCCTCCATTGACAGGCCAGGTGTTGGGGGTGCTTCTGAGGCTGCCCAGAAGGAGCCCGGGGCGGAGCAGTGGGTTGGGAGCTGGGTTGCTAGCTGCAAGGTCAGTGGTTCCAACCCCCCAGCCGCTCCTCTGGACAACGGTGGGAAAGCTTTAGGAACCCCATGTAAGGTCTTTGCATGAGTCTGAATGGACTCGAGGTTTGAGGTTTGGGGACTGTAAGAAGCCCACCCCCTGTGGCTAATGGAGAAGGGATTTTCCCTAAGTCACAAAGCAGGTCAGGGCCAGCTGCAGGTGTGCAACAATGTCTTAATGCCTGCCTCAGAGGGGAGGGGTCGCTGGGGGTTACACTGTACTAGAAAGCAGGTGGTATAGTGGGTTACTCTTGGGCTGCTCACCTCAAGGTCAGTCGCTCAAAACCACCACTGCTTCCTGGGAGACAGATGAGGCTTTCTACTCTAAAGAGTTACAGTCTCAGAATCCCACAGGTGCAGCTCTACCCTGTCCTACAGGGGCACCCTGTCCTAGAGGGGCACTTGACGGCAGTGAGTTTTCAGTTTGGGGACTGTATAAGTCACCTGTGTAGTGCTTAGCAGACATGGGCATCCATGTGGGGGCTGCACCGGGGCAGCAAGAAGCAGGGCTTCTGCCCCTCTGAGCTGAGCCAAGCAAGACAAGCACTGGACTGGGCCCCTGTCTAGGCTGAATGGAATGTGTGGGGTGGGGTGGGGGTGAGAGGGCGGGCTGTTGCAGGCCCTTCCCGGGAATCCAGCCTCCCACTGCCACGCTAAAGGCCTGCAGGGAAATCATCTGCTAGAGGGGATTTTCCGCAGCTCCCAGATCAAAGTCTGGCCGAGAGAGAGCCCCCTCGCTGGATAATGAAGATGAATCCCAGCCAGGTCTGTCCAGAAAGAACGTTAGCTAAATGAAGATGGCCGTTCAGTGACTGCGGAGTTTGTATCAGGGCCAAATTGAACTCTCTCTTCCAGCGAGTAGATGCAAAACTTGGCCTAGTGCCCAAGAAAGAAGGAAACTCTCTCTCTCTCTCTCTCTCTGATGGGTGGCCAGGTTTGTTGAACCTCACACTGAGCAGACCCAGAGCCCTGTACCCCTGTCAGGCTTGAGGGCAGAATATTGGGGAGGGGAGAGGTGGAGAAAGCTTGATGGGTTGGGGGTCCCCAGGGTTGCTGGTCTTTGAGCTTCTATGTGATCTTGAGTAAAACTTAGCCCCCTCCAGACCCCAACTCTTAGTGAGAAAATGGGACTAGTGATTAAACCCCCCAGGAGACCCACACCCAGGCAGTGCCGTGGTGGCCGAGGTTAAGGGCTGAATCTCAGTGTATCAGCCTCTCAGGGCTTCCTCTACCCACTATTCCTTTAGGTCCCCAGAGACACAGTCTCATGAGCTTCCAACCCAAGCCCACCACCTCTCCAAAGCCCACAGTAGCAGAGCATGCCTGAGCCACCTCGTACCCTGGGTCACTAATAATACCACCACCTCCAACTGCATGGCACTGAGCACCTGGTCAAGCACCAGTCAGTCAGCAGAGAGGCCTGGCCCCACGGTCAGGATGTCTGGGAGCACCATGGCTGACTCCGTGCTCTCTGGCGGAATCTCTCCCCCAGGCTCCCCAGGCCATCTGCTGTGTGGCCAGGACCGAGCATCCGCATCTGAAGATGTTCCTTTGAACCCGGCTATGCAAGAGAATCCCACGGTGGGGTGGGGCAGGAGCTCCTGGGGCAGAGGTCTGGGTGGAGCTTGACAGTCTGCATTACTAGGGAGCTCAGGTGATGTTGCTACTGCTGCTGGGACCAGTGGCTCTGTCAGCGCGGCCCTCTGGAATCACCTGTGGAACCCCTCAGGACGACACAGAACTTGGCTCCATCGGGTTTTCATGGCCATGACCTCTTAGGAGCAGATCACCAGGCCTTTCTCCTGAGGTGCCTCTGGGTGGGTTCAAGTTGTCTATCTCTCAACGAGCCGCTGAGGCAGCTTAACTGCTGCCTGTGCCACCCAGGTACTTAACAGGATTCATGGGGGCATGGCATGGTATCAAGGACAAGACCCGTGCATGGATATTTGTCTTTGGCCCCTCCTTTGACCTGCCGCAGTCCTCACTGACCCCTCCGTCCCTCTGATTTGGTGGAGTAGCTTCAGCAACTCTCTTGCACC
>NW_022111379.1:1256548-1262527 GCF_000313985.2 Echinops telfairi
AAGGGTACGGGCAGAGCCCCATCTGTCAACTGCATTGCCGCCTGATGGCATCTCCGTGGCGTCACACTGCCTTTGATGTAAGAGTGAGAGGCGGCACAGAATCTAATCCTCTTTGGCCTTCGAGTTGCCTGCCAATCCCAGGAGCCCTCAGCAGACGACTGACAGGGAATTCATTCAGCCAACTTCAGACTTCTGTATCCACCAGCCTGTGCCCCCTGCTGTCTCTGCTTCATCACCCTGCTTCCTGTTCATCAGCGGAGACAACCTAACACAGTTGGCTACCCTGACTGTGAGCTCCCTTGGGATAGGGACCTCGTCGTCTTCATCTCTAGCTCCCATGCGCTGAGCACAGACCCTGCACATAGTAAGTGCCCAACGAATGTCTCTTATAACTCAGAAAATGTGTGTCCCTGCTAAAAAGCCAAGAAATACAAATTAATATAACCCAGAGGTCCAATTTTACTTCCTAAATTAGTAATTTAGGGGCAGAAATGGTAGCAAGCACCATTGACGATGTTATTTTAAAACTGGTACACACATTACTGATAATACCGAACATTGGAATGGCCATTTTGGAAACCAATATGGCAATATATATCAAGGGTTATAAAAATGCTCATTCACGCTGACCCAGTAATCCCGCTCCTAATGCTGTATCCAAAGGAAATCATTCAATGGAATAATAGGTATTATATATGCAGGAAGGAAGATATTCATTGCAACACAAACTATAATAGCCCCAAATGGAAAACCACCTAAATGGTCAACACTAGGGGAATTGTTAAGTAAATTATGGTATATAACCAAACAAACTATTATGCAGCCAGTTAAAATATTTACGATAACTATGTAACATGGAAAAATGCTTATGATAAAATGTGAAATGTAAAAAATCAGAATACAAAATTACATGCGCATTATAACAAGGCAGTAGGAACAACGTAGGCGGGCTGATAAGGATCAGAAGGGACTATGCAGAAAGGAAATTAATTACTGTGTTAAAGTGGCAAGACTAGAGGTGATTTATTTTTATTTTTAAACAGTTCCTTTCATATTGTTCCAGTGCCATTTTCACAATGTAAAAGTTAAGTAGCCAAATAATAAATGTTTACCAAATGAATCCAAGGAGAGAGAAAGAGGAAGGAGGGAGTGTTATTTGGAGCTTTGCGATCCAGAGGGTGGGGGGAGCAAGAGTCCTTCAGGCCTGGATAAGCAGTGGGCTCTCAATAGGACTGAGCCTCCCAGAGGGGTGGCTGCCAAAAAGAACTGCCCTGCTTTTCGGGGTGTTCTCAAATGATCTGGGGTACTTTGGTTCAGGAGGCTAGATTTTCCCAGAAGCCCATGCTTCCCAGCAGAACACCAATGGGGGCTAGGTCTGCAGTCCAATTCAATGTTCAAGTTCAAGGGGGGGGGTGGAAATGAGGTCTTCCTTCCCTACTAGACGAAGCCCTTCTCTCTACACTCACTTGTCCTTGCTCCCAAGCCCAGAGTGAGCACCGATTCCCATGTCCTGGGAGAGTCCCAGTGTTGCCTGCTACCCTGGCATTGTGATTCACGGCCTCCCTTTTTTACTTCTGAAAAACATACACTGGAGGCCCCGGGGAGCAGACTTCTGCTTGGATACTCGAGGGTTAGCCTGCAGTTGGAATCAACTCAAATGACAACTGGGTTTGAACTCTGTTTTGGTTTCGTCTCAAAATGCCCCACTCGGGATATGTCACCTGACCTCACCTCTGCGGACTGGAAAGGAGGAGAAGGAAAAAGGCTGCCGTGAAGAGTGAGGCCGCGGGCTTTGTCTAGGGCCCAGACCCGGAGACGTCAGGGAGCATTCTGGCTCGGTCTTGGCTCCCTACCCCCTCCCGTTCCCTAGCGCCCAACAGTTGTCGCCATCCTGGGCCCACATGAGGACTCTGTGCCTCTTTGCGCCCAGCGCTCCCTCTTCCCAGATCTCAGCACCACTCCTGGGCCTTCCTGCTTCCATGACCGTGTATCTTCTGCCCTGGGTCCTTCGAGCCTGAGCGCCCCTTCCTGTCCTCTGGTTACAGAGACTTTCCGTTGTAATCAGCTCTTCTTCCCTGGCCCTCCCACTCCAGTTCCTCTGCTGCTAAGCCAGTCGAATTCCCTTCTCTATTCCCAGGAACATTTTTCACCTGTCTTTTCTCCAACCAATGTTATCTCAGTGCTAAGCGGGATCATAATTCTGCCCAATGTCATGGGAATTCTCGGCAATCTATTGCTCCTGACAGTGACAAAGTCCTTCAGCCTCAGCTACCTGAGCCTAGACTTACTGATGGAGTCAGGTGCTAGCTATTTCTCACACGCCTGCGGTACACACATGGCAGATACACCACGTGCAAAATGGCAGGCCTCACAGTCTCTGTCCAGCAGACACCAGCTCCATCACACGTGCTGCACATAGATCAAGCTGAGAACATGTAAGGCCCACTCCTAATGCACCGAAACAGTATCCTAGCACATAGCCCATACCTGGTGCATATGTGCCTCATACCACACACCCACCATGTACTCTACTCCTCTCTCTCTCACACACACACATGCTTTGGGCCTCCTGCAGAGAAAAGATCTCACTCAGGGAAAAACCCTCAATTCTTGCCACAGAGGCCACGCATCCCCCACAGCACGCACAAGGCCTACGGTGCTGAACATTCATTACTGTTAACGAGCATGCCATGCCTAATGACCCTAATTCCCAGAGCTGGGTCTCAGGGGCTGACCCTGGGCCTGGTTTCCATTCAGGAGAGAGAGGACAAATAGGATGCTCAGAGGGCTCTTCTGCCAAGTCAGTGGGGCTTAGGGTCCACTGCAGAAAGGCTTGGTCCACCCTGTGCCCGAATCAAAGCCCCAGGGATTATCGACCTGCCCTGATGGCTCCTCCATGTAAGGGAAGCTGCACTTCCTCCCAGAAGGAGCAGCACCCAGGGGTCCCTGCACTCTCGCACTGAGAAGCTGAGAAGCGCTCGTGCTTGGGGATACTCCCTTTGGTTGGCTTCACCCTCAGGAATATATTTTCTCTCAGGTGCTCACACAGCTTAAGGCTGAAGTTCCCAAGTCAGGGTGCGGCCTCTCGGGGAGACTCTCTCTTTCAGCTGGGGAGGAAGAGTCTTGCCTTTCTCTCTCCCTCTCTCTCAAATCGTGAATTGGGTGAAGGCTTACAGAGCTGATCATCTGGTTTGCATTCAAAAACTCATACACATTTTAGTTCATCTCCTCCATTGCCGGCCCTCCACGTCACATCACCCACCCCGCCTCCTCCTCCCTGCCCCTCACTCCTCCTCCTTCCCTAGCCCAGCAGAACTTTGTCCTCGGGTCAATGCTGGCCCCGTGACCAGGTGACCAGGGTATTTGCTTGACGTGTGCAGTGACTTGCCCATTTGCAGAGCCAGGGCCCACTACACCTAGGCTGGTGTCCCTTGGTGGGGTTTGTCTGAGGAGAGGGTGCTGGGTGCAGGGTCAGCAAACACAAGGTGGACTTAGCACACACTGTGTCCTTCCTTCTCTATGATAGGAGTTTTTTTTTTAACAGTTACATTTTTAAAATATTTTTTTTCATATGTTATGACTTTCCCCCCCCATTTTATTGGGGGCTCTTACAACTCTTACATCAATTGTATCCGACATATTCATACATATATTCCATCATTCTTCTCTAGACGTTTACTGTCCATTGAGCCCTTTCCCATTCGACCATTTACATGCATTTTGTTTTGTGATGTTGACTGCACTCTCCTCAATGGAACAGCATGCTTCCCACGTCCGTCCTCCCTGGCTTCCCGGCTCCATGAGTTCTCTCCGGGCCCTGCCTGCCTTTTAAGCTTTGCTTTGGGGTAAATGCTGGACCTTTGGTTGCCTCTGTTGGATTGACTGCAGAAGTACATTCCTCCCTGATGCGATTCACATCACAGCTCCTCTATTGTTGGATGAGAATCCGTCACTGGAGGTGGGTTCAGTTCCGGGCCTGGGGGTGTCTAGGGGTTAGAGTCTCCAGAGCGCCGCCAGTCTCCGTCAGTACAGCTGGCCTGCTGGTGACTTGAATTTTCCCCTACACTTTGCTCTCCCTCTGTGTCCAGGACCTTCTCTCACGATCCAGATCTGAGTAGTGAAGTGGTTGTAGCTGGGTACCATCTAGTTCTTCTGGGCTCGGGCATTTGGAGCCTGAGATTCATGTGGTCCATTAGTCCTTCCGCCTGACTACTTAAGACTTTGGTTTCCCACTCTCCTTTGCTCCAGAAGAGACCAATATTGCGTCTGCGATGGCCACTTGAATGCTTCTATTCCCCGGAGGCGGAGGAGGAAGACTGTCTGTGAGCATGACCTTTCCATCAATGTACTTTCTTTCCCCTTCTGGGTCCAGGCTCAGGTTCGAGCTGATGCAGCACTCCACCACCAACTTATCAAAACCAAACGATTGGCCCTCCCGAGAGAAGTGTGGTCACCACATCCAGGAATTAGCATGGAATGGAGAGCAGGGGCCAAGGGGAATGGACAGTCACCGGCAAGCTGCATAGAAAAGGTAATAAGGAAGAACACGCGCTTCTCACAAAGCAGTCCTGGACTTGAATATCCACTCGGCCGCCCACTAAGCTTCTAAGAGACCTGTGAGCTTGGGCGTGAGACTTATCTTCGACATGCTTGACAGGGGGTGGCCCTGGAGCATACCTCACAGGCTGCTGTGAGTTTAAATGAGCCGATGTGCACAGACAGGTAGCCAAGTGCCTGGCACCCAGGGAAAGGAACATGGCTGGAGGTGCCTCAGTGGTTTTCTTAGATGTGTGGCAGTAGTAGCACAGCTGCTTCCGTGGCACTACGGCTGCATCGAAACATCTCCACCTGGCATTTGACACACTTCACAATGTGGCTTTAGTCTGCATATCCCACCTCTGGCTCCTGCAGTGAGTGGAACTGTCCCCTCAAAGAAGATATCCCCACATCCTGATGCCCCACCCCCATACACACACCTGCGGCTGTGACCCTATTTGGAAAAGGTCTATTTCTTTTTATTTTTAAGCCAGCAATTTATTGGTATTTCATTTAAGTTACACTGTTATATAAGTGTTTCTATGACTTCCTTTAACAAAGCACAAAATGAGTTTTCATTCTTCTCGAAGAATGAAATTGAATTCTGCAAGGGAGCTGTTCTCGGGACACCTGGAGATCTCGGAGCGCATTTTGAGGGCCACGGCCGGGAAAGCCCATGATACATTCTGGTGTGAGAAAACAAGTCAGTCCTTCCTTTCCAAGCACATGGCAGCAAGGGGTTAACCCCTCATCCAAAACACAGTTAAGGGCGAATCGCCCAGGATTCGCTGGGTGGCCTCTAACGCCAACGACAAAGGTCCTTACAAGAAAGGGGCACAGGGACACGGGGGCAGCAGTGATGGAGTGACGCTGTCCCAGCCATCCTGGGACCACCAGAAGCTGCACGAACCAAGGAACTAACTCACTTTCCCTAAAACGTCCGGCCAAGGAAGCACACTTTGCCTTGGGTCCCCTCTGGTCTCAAAACTAGGAGGAGCACATGAAGTGGCTTTTTGTCAGCCCCCCAATTTGTGGCAATTTGCTGTCGTGACCACAGGAAATTGAAAACAGCTCCCCCACCACACACACACACACACACACACACACACACACACACACACACACGCAGGGTTTCACTTGACCTAGGCGGGTCTTCTCTGCTTGTCCCCACCTCCATGTCTTTGCTCCTGGGGTCCCCTGGCTTGGAAGAGCCCCCTTCTTGCTTCATTATGAGCAGCCATGGAGCTGGTGACCCCCTGCACCGTGGGATGAAGTGCTGCCCAGTCCCGCACGCTCCCCCTGAGAAGGTGGGGATCAGACTGCTGTGCTTCATGGGATTTCCACTGGCTGATTTGGGAGGCATATCACCAGGCCTTTCTTCCTGTGCCATCTTGATCTGGAAACTGCTAAAACCTGCTCAGGAGCACAGCAACACACGATGGG
>NW_022111379.1:1265083-1277304 GCF_000313985.2 Echinops telfairi
GGCCGACATCGCAGAGCTGTGGGCAGCAGTAGGGGTGTGTGTAAATACTAGAACAGCGCTGGGGCACCGCGGCGCTTCTTGAGAGGCAGATGTGAGAGACTCGGAATGCCTCCACCCTCTCAAACTCAGCCAATGTCTCCCTCATCTGAGAAGATCGTTCCTATCTGTCTGGAAGCTTCTCTGAAAGCCGGGACCGTCCTTCTGCTTCTGGACGAGATAGTCCCTAAGGTCAGGAAATTCACTCTCGTACTAGATTAAGGGTCTCCAGCGGGCGGGGCGATGCCCCCTTATGCCTGGCCACTTCCTGCCAGCGGCTGGTTCTGTGTCTGCTGCTGGCTGCTGGCCCGGTTCTGAGGCCTAGCGACCCACCCGATGAAGGACAAGCAAAGGCTGCTCAGCCCTGTGCCAGCCGCACCGTGGTGGCGTGTGCTGTGTGAGCCGTTGTCTTCTCCTCCCCCGACCCTCCGTGAGCTGGAACTCTAGAATTCAGGGTGCGTGACCAGGACACGGACAACAGCTACCCTCAACCTGACAGCCCCTTGATCACACCAGACCTGGAAGTTGGAGGAATTAACAGGAGATGTAAAAACAACTGGTTGCAACTTTCAAAAATAAATTAATTAAAAACCCCAAACTTTCCTGACCAGCTAATGGCAGCACTTACCGAAGCAGTTTTATATGTAATAAAACTTTTTTTATTGTTCTAGTCTTGGCTTGGCGAGGCAGAACAGGTAGACAAGGCCAGCGCCAAGGAGAGGGAGGCAAAAAGTAATTAACAAGATTAATAACAGAACCTTCCTAAGCGGGTCAGGGACAATAAACTCAGGCACGCCCTGGTTTCTCGTCAAAGGTGGGGTGCCAGGGAGGGGTGGAACTTCTGCGCCCAGGTTTGGGGATGTTGACACCCTGTTATGGGGGAAAGAACAGGCTCAGGACCACGCTGGATTCTTCTCCTGCTTTTGCAACGTGGCCAATGGGTCTCAGTTCCTGCTTCGTCAAATGGCGGCTGTTTGAGGGAATGCTCCCCAAAGTCTCTATCCCTGGCTAACGCTCGGTGCCTTGTTCAAATCCATTGTTCATACCCTCCTCTTTCTTCCACAGGGGGCACAATAAGAATGTGGCCATTTTCTCGGTTGATCAAGCTGTTCCAAGCACATCCTCTACAAACACAGGACGTCTGCCAGGACGGCATTAGTGACGGTCTCCATTGTACAGATGGGAAATGGAGGTCCCAGCAAGCAAAGCCAGGGTTGCTTCAGTGACAACTCCGAGCAGCCCAAGGTCACGCCTGTTAAGGAACTGGTACCAGGCTGAACCCAGATTCTGCCTTCAAGTCCTGCGGAAGTTCCTCCCACTATCTGATGTGGTTTTCAGAGCAAGGATGGGGACGGAGCCAAGAGCATTCATCCAATCACCCGGGTCCCACTGGCACCTGTGCTGAGCAGCGCCTGGGGAGCAGGCAGGGCAGAAGGAAGCAGAAGTGGGGGGCAGACTTGGTTCCACCCTCCGCAGCGTCTGCAGCTCATTCTCAGCACACCCCCGGCTGGGGCAGTCTGGGGCTTAAGTTCTCCCAGTGTGATCTCTAGACTGATCTCCCGTGTGATCTCCACGGGCTGCAGGGTCTCCTGGGAGTGGGCTACGAGGCTCAGTCTTGGGCCCCACCTTGGACCAAATGGGGAAAAAAACATGATAAACTATCCATTTGATGCAAGGTAATGAGGTGGATACCGAGGAGGTGGAATTTTAAGGATGGTGGGATTCGTGACTTGGCTCGAAAGTGTCTCCCTTGAGCAGGTAAGAGGAGAGCTAGGAGAGGGAGAAGCTTGCAATCCACCCAGAAGAGACCGGCATGTATAAATGTCCCCAGGAAAAGGGAACACGGTGACCCGCCACTCCTGGGGGCTGGGGGGTTCTGCTCAGAGCAGGTACCGAGAGCAGTGGGGAGGGTGTTCAGTGTCCTCGTATCCAGGCCAACTCTGGACTAAACATCAGCTCCTTAAAATTGTGTTTTGTACGTTGAGAATGTACACAGCAAAGCACACATCAAGCCGACCACGTCTACATGTCTACAATCCACTGAGCAGAGCACACATCAAGCCGACCACGTCTACATGTCTATAATCCAGGGTCGGCCACGGCGTTCTTGGAGTTGCTGAGCACCAAAGCTCCTGAGTAAGGGAGGGGGAGAGAGAAAACGGATGTGTGCTAAGCACTGAGCTAAGCCAACACCTTTTCCTTTCTCCATTTCATTCCATCCTTCCAGATGGAAGATCAAGGCACGATTCCCATTTCACAGACGGGACATGGCAGCGGGGAGTCAGAGGAGCTGGCCCGGCCTTCAGCAGGGAATACAGTGCACATTGCCCAAGCCCGGTATCCAGAGAGGGAGCATCCAGACCAGCTGGCCCCAGGGGCAGAGGCATGGCAGGTATGGCACCTGCCCTGGGTGCCACTGGAGGAGGGGGCAGGGCGCCAATGACAGTTTTTATTGGCCATCGCAGTTCCCTTCACAAGTCACTTAAACGTAATCGCTACAGGTCCGCTGCTGCAGGAGAGACCTCCCAGCAACCCCTCCCAGGTTTCAGTGAGGGGGCTGAACTACTGTTTTGCTTCGTTGCATGATTTGTAGTTCATATTTAATGCATGATTACTATACACCTGGCACGGTGCTAAGCATTTCCATGCATTATCTTTCATGCAGAAGCCCTGGCAGGTCATACAGTATGCTGTGAATTGCAAGGTCAGCAGTTCAAAACCACCAACTGCTCTGTGGGAGAAAGATGAGGCTTTCTGCTCCCACAAACAGTTACGGTCTCAGAAACCCACAGAGGCACTTCTACCCTCTCCTATAGGGTCGCTGTGAGTTGCAGTGAACTTGGCGGTGTGAGTTTGGAGGTGGACTCTTTCCTCCATTTACTCTGCACATCGATAAGGTTTCTAGAGCGCCTCCTCTGGCCAGGCTCCGTGCTGCTGGCATGTCTTGACTCGCATGGAGCTCCCTGGCAGCCTGGCTCTGGAGTTAGAGCTTCGGCTTCACATCTGGACTTGCAGCTTCTCAACTCGAGGGTCCCCCACCCCCCCCCGGCTCATGGAAGTGTGGTGGGGTAAAATACCCCCTTCTCTAGGTGCCAATCCTCAACACACCACCCCCAGATTGGCCAGGAAGGACAGCTTTGGATTCTAGCCATAGTGGAGTCTGCTGCTGATCTTTTACTGTGCGCTGAGGCTTAACCAAGCGGACTTGGTGGAGCTGCGGGCGAAGCATGGGTTGCTCACTTCAAGGTCAGTGGTTCAAACCCACCAGCCACTCCATGGAAGAAAGAGGAGGCTGGACAGCCTTGGAAAGCCTATAGAGGGCCATTGCAAATCAGAGGGCAGCAGGGTTTGGGTTCTGGAGGCTTAAAAGGTGATCACGTATTGTCAGGGGGACTTAGGAGCTGGACATTAAAGAAAGGGTTCATGGTTGGGTTAGCGGGAGTTGGCCTGGTAATTGACTTGGGAACGCCTGTCGCTGCTAACCCTATTCTCTTCTGACACTGGTGTAGTCCGTCTAGGGAGCTAAAGCCCGCCGGAAATAGAAGCTCATGCAGACAGCAGCGGGGTAAGTACCAATGCGAGCAACCGCGGAGCGAGTCAGAGATGGGAGGGGACGGGCATGGCCTGGAGCAGCCTGAAGGCTCCCTGCAGGGCGAGGGCTGCACCTGTTGAGGAGACTGGACAGCCAGGAGTTGAGATGGGAAGCTGCTATCCAGGGTGCAGGTCTCAGAGCTGTGGATGCTGTGCGGCTGCCACCACGGGGAACGAGGGACGCAGGCAGGGTGGGATGTCAGTATTCCAAATGCTCAGACTCGCTCTGCTCATCACAGGGGTCACTGGGGAATTGTTTAACCCGGGGGAGAAATAAACAAAATAAAACAACACCTGGGGACAGGTGGGGCAGAGGGGAGGGGACAGAGGTTTTTATGGGTGCGACAGAGATGCGTGCATTCTCAGACGTGTTCTTTCAACTAGCTCTTTCCACAAAGCACCCTTCCTGGGCTCTCTGCCTTGAAGGGCCCCGGGCCCCGCTGCATGGCCCGGGTGGGGCAGGCTGGGGGCTATGGAGAGGAAACAACTCCAGATGTTTCACGGATGCACCACAGCCTCTTTTCCTACATGGTAATCATCTGTTAATGAGGCACATTAATGTAAATTGGGTGCACCAGGAAGTGTGGTTCAGAGAAGGTGCACTCAGTCCTCCAGGTAGGGCGTCCTCCTGTGTGGGTGCGAGGACGGAGGCTGAGGGCTAACTTTGTGGGCACAGAACTGGAGGCTTGGGATGGAGGCAGAGGGTCTGAAGGGCTAGAGCATCCTGTTGCTCCTTTGGGGGGCAGTCACCACGATGCCTTCAGCCGAAGCTCCATGGACTGAGGGACAGGAACAGCAGGTATGGGTGCGCAGGTCGCACACTGCCCAGGGGGCACCACCAAAGGGAACAGGGGCTGAAAGCCAGCCTGACCCCAACTTGCCAACCTGGAGGCTAACACCAGACTGCGAACCTGCCACCTGTTTGCCCTGCAGGCAGCAGCCAATGCCTAGCTGCTATACCACCAGGGGGCTCCTTCTGGCACCCAGTAGGAGCTCAAGCAACCTGAAAAGTGGGTCAAACTGCTCCTAATGCCCCCACTCAAAGAGTAGCTGGACTGCAGGGCCAAAGTCAGATGCAAACGAGCTGGGCATACGGGGCCCGCTGGGAGGCCGGGGATCCTGGGAGCAGACTTGGATTGGCCCCATCTGCTGTCCTGGCAGGGCTTCTGAGGGTCGGCTGGGCAGAGGCCATAGGAAAGCCAGGCGACGCAGCCCAGCGGCTCTCCGTATGCATGTTTGTGCAGCTAATGTAATTGTGCCCTCAGGGTGCTGACACAAGAGAGACCATGTGTGAGGAGGCTTTATCAGCCAGCCCACAAGCCCCAGCGGACTGCAGTGGAGAGGCTTACACACTGACCCTGTCCAAGGCTCAAGCTACAGGCGGTGAAATCAACTTCCCAGAGTCTGGCTTTAGGGCCCTGGTGGGCCAGTACTAAGTGCTTGGCTGCTAACTGAAAGCTTGCTGGTTCGAACCCACCAGCCACTCTGGGAGGAAAGCCTTGATCTACTCCTGTAATGATTAAAGCTAGGAAATTCTATGGGACAGTTCTCCATCACGGGGCCAAAGTCAACTCAACATCACACCCCCGCCCCCAACACCACATCACCACTGCCACCACCTCCACCGCCACCACCTCCACCGCCACCACCACCACCACCACCACCATGCACTAACCAAGCCAAACCAGTTGCCAATTAGACCCCTTTGGACCCACGGTGACCCCGTGTATGTCAGAGCAAACTGTCCTCCACGGAGTTTCCAAGACAGGGACTTTATCCTGAGGCCTCCTGAGTGGGTTCAAACCAGCACGCTTCTGACGCTAGCCAAGAGCTTCGCCATCTGTGCCAACTAACGGTCCCACACCGGGCTCAGTCACTCAGTCACTCAATGGCGGCAGCAGAAAGCCACGTCGTTCTCCTTCCGAGCGGCTGATGGTTTCAACGGAGAGGCTGATTCACAAGGTCCTGGACTCTCTGGACAAGGCAGCTGGAGGGCAACTACTGAGTGGGGAGAAGTGCTGGCTCACACCCATCTTATCACCTGGAGAGGTGACGGGGCTGCAGCAGGAGATGGGGCCCCCGGCAGGCTCAGGCCGACTTCAGGGCACTAACTGAGATTCAAAGACCCGACTCCAACCCCAGAGGAGAAAGAGACACAGGAACAAACAAACGTGCTGAAACATCCACAGAGAGACTCGTCTGAGACCTGGGGTTTGCTTTAAAATAGTCCAGGGCAAGGGGTGGAGGGGCGGGCGCCCGGATGAACGGTCGTGGCCATGAGTTAGTACCTGCTGAAGCTGGTGATGGGGGCACAGAATTCATTATGTTACTTTTGTGTTCATATGCCATACTCCAGAATAAGAGTCCTAAGAGCAAAAGATGCAAGGGTTGCCGCAGAGACCTGCCCCCGCCTGTGGCAGCAGGGCCCAGCAGGGTTTTTGAGTAAGGATCTTGTGCCAGAGGACTGCAGGCATGGATAGGGGAGGCTGGAGGAGAGAAGAGGCTGGGGTGCCTGCAGACCCACCCCAGACCTGTCTCCGGGGGGTCACCTTCCCATTCCATGATCTGAGCTTCCCTCTGCTTCCTCCAGTTCTGAGCTGCTGGGCTTGGCATCCTGGCTTGGCCATCTGTAGGCATCCTGGCTTGGCCATCTGTAGCAAGGCGATGAATGCCCACCCAACAGTCCATGTGCCCTACCACCTCTCCCAGCCCTCTTGCAGCCAGGCAGAGCCAGGGCACTCATCCCCAACAGCGGGCTCTGGGCACAGCCACCTCTGACGGAAGCCTAGAAGCATGGGCCTGGTTCCTGGCATATTCTGACTGCCCTGTTCTCTGATAGCAATTGTGCTCCAAGTGGGCACTGCCTTTGACCGTTTGCAAGGCGCTCCCTCTGCCACTCATCTCATTTGAGCCTCGCCACAAGCCAGTTGGTCACGATGATCAACATAGAACCCCCTCCCAGGGGCACAGACAGCAGAAAAGTGGGTGAAGGGAGACAGTGGTTGGTGTAAGACATGAAAAAAAATTATAAATTATCAAAGGTTCATGAGGGAGTGTGGGGGAAGGGGGTAAATGAGCTGATACCAAGGGCTCAAGTAGAAAGAAAATGTTTTGAAAATGATGATGGCAACAAATGTGCAAATGTACTTGACACAATGGATGGATGCATGCATTGTGATAACAGCTGTATGAGCCCCCAATAAAATGATTTTTTAAAAACTGTCATTGCCATTATTTTTAGCACGACAAAGTGAAATGGCAGGTTTATTTTGTTTTGTTTTGTTTCCCAGCAGAAGTGGATTTAAATCCCGCTCTGCATCTCATTTGCTGTGTGACCTTGGGTCAGGGCCTGGACATCTCTGAACCTGTTTATCCTCCACTAGCTCAGTGGGCAAGCGATTTATCTTGGTTTCCGGACCTGCCAAATATGACTGGTTTCATCCACCCCAGGGGTTTGTTTTGAAGACCACATGAAATATGAAGGGCCTTCAAAAGGTTCATGGAAAAATGAAATGAAAAGATAACTTTCTCCTAGAACTTTCTGAAGCCTTCTTGTGTGCATATGCTTGCACACACGCAGACACACACACACACACACACACACACAAATGCTGGCTCCCCATTTGTCATACCGTGACCTACGATGACCGGCTTCTTTATGTGCAAGGTAGCATCATCTAGGACAGACACTTTCTAGGCCTCCGCTCACGGCCCCTTTTGCTAGGGTCCGCATCCTCCCTCCAAACCACCAGCAAGCCTGCTGGAAAAGACCAGGCAAAAGGCACTGGCCTCAGGCTGGGCCCGGTGTAACCAGAAGAATCCATGCAGACCAGCCGGTCTGATGCCAGCCCCGATGGCTGCCTACTCGGCCAAGTGTCCCCTCAGCTGCAGGCCAATAGATGGCTCCTGGGCCCGCCTGGCCTATGTGGGCAGCATTGTGACCTGAAGTCCAGGGGCCACACTTCCCCGGGTGACTGCAGGCTGAGGAGGCAGGACAAGACGTAATCTCCTGGGGCAGTATTTGTTTTCCCGCTGCCTGCTCATGGGGGTACTGGCCAGAGTTGGGATTAGGGGCCCAAGGAGCTGTGTGTGGCTCCTCTAAGCGTCCAGACCGGCACCGTGCAGGCCAGGAAGGTGTCCTTCTCTGGGGGGTTCAGAGGAAGGGCGTGCCCGCCATTGCCGGGGGAGACGTGGCTGTGCTCCGTTTAGTAGCTGGGAGCAAGTCTGTTTCCGGGCCTCAGGTCCCTGCTCCCCACCCAAACGCCTGCCTCACAGTTCACTGTGATCGGAAGAAATGATGCACAGGGACACATCTGGTTCTGCTGACACCGTGCCTGGCCTGACAGGTGGACAGAATGAAGCCCCTGCCCACCGTATCACACTGCTGGTTGGCTGCTTTGCGAGGGACAGGAAGGCTGGGGCATCCTGGAGTCCCAGGTGGACAGTTGAGTTCAAAGGTGGCTAACATGCCCTACGAGTAAGATTGTAAATTCCAGGCAGCACCCAGATGAACCATTGCGATCTAAGTTGCTATCAGAATAGAATCTTCCAGAGCCCTGAGCTGCACACTCTCCAGGGAACTCCTTGTCAGCCCACCCAGCAGCCTGAGGAATATGCTCCCTCGCCATCCCATTTTCCAATGGGGTTCACTGACTTTTCCGCCATCAGGTGAGCAGGGCTACACCATGGTCCCGGGTCGGGGACACTGCAGGTGGCTGCCATAGTGCCTGAGCAGCTCCACCAGCCCAAGCCAGCGATGGCCACGGAGCAGCTGCTATTTTCTGGGCTGGCTGCAAACCCTGCCCGGCTGGATGGATGTACCACCCCGCCCCTTGGGCTCATCACGGGAAGTGATGAGTCGGCTCCAGCTCCACATTTTTCACCTGTGTGGCTCTTGGGGGCCCCAGGCCAGGGAAAGGGCTGGGGCAGGAGGAGAGGTGACAAGGAGAAGGGATGGTGTGTTCATAGTTCTAATTGACCCGTGGCAATTAGCTTCCTCAAACTGCTAACCTTTCAACCTCTGCCCGCCTTCACTGGGGGACTTATTGACATTTAGAATCAGCAAACCAAGTGCAGGAGGGAGGGAGGTAAGGGAGGCAATGATTTTTAATGGGGATGTGCTCCGCCATCTGCATACTTTCCTGGGTGCAGCCAGGGCTGCCTGTTAACAGGGCTGTTGGCTTCCTGGCACAGAGAGTGACAGTGAGTGGGGGAACTGTTATCCGTGTGCAGGGGCAGATTGCCCACGAGGCAAGGTAAGCACGGCCTTACTTGTTCTTTCTTAACTATCCTGCAGTGACCAATATCATGTGGGGCTCACCACATCCTTGAAACTGGACCGAGAGTGGATTTTTGAGGGGTGGGGAGATGGGGAGGAGGGGATCCGAGACTGGGGCATTAATCCAGGTGAGAGTTATGAAGGGTCCCGTACTCTCCCTGACCAGCAGGGAGTTCTCAGAACTGTCTCTGCCAGCTTCTCTGCGGGCTTGCTAGGAGATGGCCGAGGGATTGCCAGGCCATTTCAGAGGCCGGCACTGCCCTCTGGGGACTTAAAGACTAGCCAGGCGAGAAGACGGCTGCATTAGAAGATAATCAGCCCCCCTCTCCCCAGGGAAGTCACTGAGGACTCTGTCTGGTTCAGGGGAGCAGCACCCAAAGGACAATCATTACAACAAGCCCACTTTCAAACTCACTATGTACATTCACCTGTCTGTCTCCTGTCTCACAACAACCCGACGAGGCTGGTGCGGTATTGTTATCTTGGCTCCCATTTCGCAGGTGAGGAAACAGAGGCCCGGGCCAGAGGAGTAGGGGCACAAGCAGGGCGCTGAGCATGGGGTGCGGAGGGGAGCTAGGGACGGAAAGGTGCTGAGTCTCAAGCCCCTCCATGCCAGTAGAGGGCCTTTCCTCTGAAGGTTCTGGGTGTGCGTTTCCTCGACCACGGGTGCCGAGGGAGGGGGGGAGGGGGCAGCAGGCAGAGGAGGCCGTTCTCCCTCCCAGCCATGAGCCCTAAGACTCAGGAGGTGATGCCGAGACCTGGCCCATCGCAGACCTGTGTGGCCCAGCAGCCCTCTCCCCCAGAGGAAGCCGTGCCAGCTCTATCCTGGGAGAGATGGCACGGAAAGATGAGGCGGGCCTCATGCCAAGCCAGCCTCTCTCCCCGCTCCTTTCACCGGCTGAGAAGGGTTGACCTGGCCCCACAGTCATTACTCAGAGGTGCAGCAGGCAGCCTATGGGCCTACAGGGCTAGGGTTTGGGGGGGGGCTAGGCTGCGTGTCCTGGTCTGTCCTGGCTGACTAGGGCTCAGAACTGGGAAAGGAGGCAGGCAGCATCGTGGGATGGACCAACAGTCATTCCGACCACCTGTGGCTCTCTGTGGCACCTGCCCACTCAGCCTCTCCAGGACAAGCGAGCGAACCAGCCAAGCGGAACGTCCCGAGAAGCTTGGGCCCACTTTATAATAGATTTACAAGGACTGCGCGGACATGTTTGCCTTCGTTTTAGCCCCTCATAAGCGATGCCATTACGGCAGCCATAACTCTTATTTACTCCATCAGCAGGCTGCTGGCAACGGCACAAAAATAGATTTGGAAAATTGATCTCATACATGCATCACGAGGAGGCAACAAAGGTGCGCAGGTGAGATTTATGCGGGAGGGGCCGGCATCCATCAGCGCTACGTGTGCATTAATGCCGCTCCTCCGGCTGAGGCATCGCCCTGCTTCATCAGAGCAAAGGAACT
Source organism: Echinops telfairi (assembly GCF_000313985.2). Classification (NCBI taxonomy): domain Eukaryota; kingdom Metazoa; phylum Chordata; class Mammalia; order Afrosoricida; family Tenrecidae; genus Echinops; species Echinops telfairi. The sequence goes on from NW_022111379.1 coordinate 1,275,453, forward strand.
GTTTAAACGTCCTCCTGGAGTGGCCCAGGGACCAGCGGCAGTGGTAAGCTGTGAAGAGGGAGGGGCTGGGCCCATCGCAATGATCTCCCCCACAAATGGAGGCAGGGGCTCAGTCCAGCTGTTCCAGGAAAGATGTTTGGGAAGAAGTTTGTGGTTTTGTGCATTAAACAAACAAAGCAACCCAAGCCAGTTGCCGCCGCGTGGATTCTGGCTCGCAGCCACCCATGCGGGTCAGAGCGTAACTGTGCTCCCTGAGGTCTTGGGAGGTTCCTGTTGATTGCTTGATTGGATTGCTCCCTGGGGTTTTCAGTGATGGGATTTTCTGAAGTTAGTTGGCAAGCCCTTCTGAGGTGCCTCTGAGTGGACTTGAACATGCACTTGTCTGATGCCGTGTGAAAGGAGGCCTTCAACAGCTCAGACAGGTCCCCACAGACAGCACGCCAGCCGCATTTGTGAGTCCGCATCCTTGGCCATGCTGGCACTTCCAATGAAGTGTCTTTACTCCCTTCCGACTACCCCAGGCCTACACCCTCCTCCAAGCCCAGCTCCCGTCATCCCTCCTTCTGCAGCATGCCAGTTCCAGGAGCAGGGGAAGGGACCCTGAGCCAAGAGGAGGAAGAAGAGCCAGGTCCTGACTCCACCACTCACCAAAACTCCCTTCTCTGGCCCCGCCTCCTTAGCAGCACTCACCGAGCGGCTGCATTAGAGAACAGCCAAGGGCTGTTCACTCCTCCCCGATTCCCAGCTGCTGAGCTCCTGCACTAAGGTCTGGGGAGGGGACGGTTCTCTGCCCTGGCTGCCTACTGGAAGCCCCAGAGAGCTTCAAAAGAAAACGCCAGATTCCCTAAAGAAACAAGGACCAAAGCACAGACACACACACGCCCATGTGCATCGCGGCACTGTTCACAATAGCCAAGAGATGGAAACAACCTAAATGCCCATTGGCGGAAGAGTGGATACACAACCGTGGGTACATGCACAGAATAGGATACGATGTGTACGCTGAAGAATAATGGTGAAACCCTGAGACCCCTCGTGGCACAGATGGATGTGAAGGGCATTCTGCCAGTTGGAGTTAGCCAATCACAAAAGGACAAATATTGTAAATATTGAAAAGAAATCAAGATAAAGGCTGTCATACCCAAAGACACCATGCTGATGGCTGCCCAGGCAGGAGGGGCGGAGCAATCAACTACATGGCGGAAGGGTGTCAGTGTGGGTGAAGGGCAAGACACGAACTGCCCCGCAAAGAGGGAGAAGGGGAAACAGAAGGGAGGACAGGCAAGCTACAGGGATGTTAGATACGTTGTTGAGGCTGTTGGATACAAAAACGATGATCTGAAATGTAAGCCTCCACCTAAGTCACAATAAAAATATATTTCTAAGAAAATAAAATACCAAAGACCAGCCCCACTCCCATTCAACTAAATCAGAAGGCCTGGGGCTAGAGCCTCGGGTTCAGTATCTTTTAATGCCCAGAGGCATTAAGATTCTAATAAGCAGTTGAAATCAGGAGAGGCTACTTAGAAGATCTCAAAATTTCTCCCCGCCAAGGAGTGGATGTCAACGCATAGCAACCCGGAGTTTCCCAGCCTGCAACTCTGCAGGAGGAGATAGCCCCATCTATCTCCCACGGTGGCTTCCAACTGTTGACCTTTTGGATTGAAGCCCAATTTATAAATATTATAACTACTCAATGAATAGATGGATGAATGGATGAAGGGGTCAGTGGGTGGGGACACAGGTAGGTGGGTAAGTGATAAATGGATCTTCCTCACTGCCATCAAACTGTTACCAACTCACAGTGGCCCGATCGGGCAGGGTAGAACTCCTCCTGTGGGTTTCCAGGACC
>NW_022111379.1:1278444-1281838 GCF_000313985.2 Echinops telfairi
CAGCTCTGTGGGCCGAGAAGCCCACTGCTCTGCCTCGTGCTCCGGTTCTTGGTTCTGCTGCTGCAGCCGCCCTGCCCCTCTGGTGTCACAGCTTTCTTCCCCCTGTTCAAGGAGGTTCCGTGTGCAGGGATCCCAGCTCTTTTTGGATGGTAGCGAGATCCCCGCTTCAACTGCCGAGATGGGTCATTCCTTTGTACCCAGCTGGCTGTCAACATCCACCGAATCCCTAGGTTAGAATTCCAAGTTCTTACTATCACAATTAGCCCTGTTAACAATCACTTACAACCAAATCATATGATCTTATCATCACCTTCCCCCACTTTCTCTTACCCAGACCCATCAGGAAAAAGTCCTCTGGCGGGAGTTACAAAGGCTGGAGTGAGAAGGGTCATTTCAAGTAATTCACTGCACTGCATAATAACGGTAATAATAAAACAGTAAAATGACCAGCCTGCCAGGGTCCAGTGGCTTGAATAAGTTTAAAGTATAGTATACATTGACAAATGACATGATTTTCAGCAGCATTATTTACTTCCCAACTTGACAACCGTGGTCCCAACCCCTGTTGGGTTGCTGGTAGCCAGGAGCCATTCTGCCTTGGGTGATATGTTAGTTGCCACCCTAAGAGACCCCCCACTGACTGCATTTGGGTCTGGGTCCTCTGGGGACCCAGGAGACAGAACACTGACCCTTCTCCATCCTCAGTCCAAGTGGCCAGGACTCAACTCCTCCAGCACTGGCATCTGACCCCCACCTATGGCCTGAGCCCTTACTTGGCCCCGTCCTACAGAAAGTCCCCCCTAGCAAGTAGCCCTCAGCTCCCAGCAGGCTTCCTGGCAGTGCCACCAGCTCCGTCATGCCTGCCTGTGGACTGAAGGGGCAGATCCTGACCAGTTCCTCGCCACCAGCAGGGGGTCCATCCTGCCCTCTATAGCCATCGTGATCTTAAGCACCAGAGCTGACCTCTTGGCTGAAAGGCCGTGACCTCCTTGCACCTGAACAGTTCCCTCCAGCTTCCACGCCCAGCCCTCAGCCCTCACCTCCACCTCACTGATCCTTTCCCCACCACGGGGACCCTTCCCTGCTCTCCTCGACTGACCCAGCAGAAGGAGGGGCCTGCAAATGTCGAATGCCCCCTGGTCTCCAAGTGAGTTCGCCAGTCAGAGAGCAGTTAAATCCGTTCATTAGGTCTTCACTCTACTTTAGAAGTCTTCGTTTCAATAATACCGTCATGGACCGAAAACCAAAATCAAACGCACTGCCCTGGAGTCGGTGCCGGCTGAGAGTGACCCTCCAGGACCCAGGAGAACTGGATGCTGCCCAGAAGCAGGCCGCCCATCTTCCTGCAGCAATGCAACTGGTGGGTTTCAACCCCCAAGCTATCGAGTGGGACAGCCCAGGGCTTAACCACTGAGCCACCCAAACCCAAACCAACCTACTTCCATTGAGTCAGGCCGGACTCAGAGTGCCCGACACAGATGGAGTCTCTGAGCCGGTACGTCTTCACGAGAGCAGGCAGTCTCATCTTGCTCCCGTGGAGCCACTGTAGGTTTGAGCCACTGTAGGTTTGAGCCCTGTCAGTCAGAGCCCAACGCCCACCCCACAGCGGCAGCACAAACTCACTGCCCTCGAGTCGATCTGACTCAGCAACCTATAGGACAGAGGAGCACCGCCTCCCTGGGGGCCTGAGACTTGGTATCTCTGTGGGAACTTCAGCTTCATCGTTCTTCTGTGGAGGACTGATGGGTTTCGGCCTCTGATCTTCTGATTAGTAGCTCAATGCAAAGCCACTACACTATCAGGGTTTCTTACATAGGAACAGTCTTCAGGAGATTTGATGAGGGTCTCCAATTTGAGGCACAACTAGCTTATGTGGGTAGTGATTGGAGTATTAAAGGAGGGAAGGAAGAAAGACAGACAGACTCGGGCAGGTGAGAAAGGAGGAAGGAAGTTAAATATAGAATTACCGTATGACTCAACAATTCCAGTCCCCAATGTAGCCCCAAAGGAATTGAAGACAGGATCCACACAGATACGTGCACATGAATGTTCACGGCAGCACTTTCCAAAACACCCAAAGGGTGAAAACAACCCAAATGTCCATCAACGGATTAAAAAAAAAGAAGAAGAAAGAATTGTGAATACCAACTGACTTTTTAAAAATCGTGGTACAAGACCGATGGGCTGTTACTCAACCGCAAAAGAACGCAGTGCTGAAACAGGCGCCATATAACCCGGGCGAGCCTGGAAAACAGGCTAATGGAGAGGGGCCAAATCCGATGAGTCCCCTGGTAGAGTGTGTCCAGAACAGGCACGTCGACAGAGACAGGAAGCAGAGCCGGGGCTGGGGGCTGGCGGGGTGGGGGTGAGAGGGGCTCCTGGCGGACACAGGGTCTCGTTCAAGGAGATGAAGATGGAACAAGATGGAACAAGATGCAAGGCTCCATGAAAGTGCCGCTGAATCATCCACTCCAGGTGGTCAGCTGTACGCCAAGTCCATCTAGACTTAAAAACAGGCAGCAGGAGGAAGCGGTCCAGAAGGGGTACGCCTACATCCTGGGCCTATAGAAGGAGCTGTTCTCTGGGAGCAGTGATTCCGGCAGGTGCTACTGCGAGGTCACTGCAGCCTCTGAATAAGTGCAGGGTGGGGGAGACACAGAATCGGAGCAGCTGAGTAGAGTCCCCCCACCTCCACCCCCAGATCGAACCACACAAGGAGTCCATTTCCCTCACTCGGGCTTGATAAAATACACCCCAAATTCCCACATCTATTACTCATTGCACGTGGACAAGATTTATGCTCACACTGTACCAATTTCCCCAGGAAGAACTCCCAAACTTTCAGATGTTTTCATGAAACGTGATATATAAATACCCTGGGCCATCGGCGCTAAGGATTCCATAAAACGGGTGAGATTCACAGGCCTGGGATGAAGCGCATATAAAGTTCATGTTCTTTAGCTAATGTGGCTTTCAATTACGTTCACCCATTTTAAACTGTAAAAGACGTAATGTTAATCAAACATTTAATTCGCAAGTGTTTTTCTTCGTAAATGTCATGTACGAGGAGATCTTCAGACGTGAGCCACAACACAATGGGCCTGGGCCCCTCTCTGGGCTGCAGTGTTTGCGCGGGGCATGTGCATGCGGGGGCAGGGGACCGCCTCTTGTTTGACAGAGTGGGGTTGGAAATAAACCCAGTGCGATTTCTAATGTTTGGAAACATTGGGGCCTCAACTCAGTTCCCACAACGAATGCACTGGCCCCATAGGAAGCCCTGTGATTGAGGGACTGGCCAAATGCATGGTCAGTTCCCAGTCCAGCGGCCCTATAGGACAGAGTAGAACTGCCCCATAGGGTTTCCAGGGCTGTGAATCTTTTTTTTTTTTTTTTT
>NW_022111379.1:1282339-1285850 GCF_000313985.2 Echinops telfairi
GGTAGAATTGGGATCATGATAGTGGGGGCAGGAAGCATTTAGGAACTAGAGGAAAGTTGTATGTTTCATCGTTGCTACACTGCACCCAGACTGGCTTGTCTCCTCCCCGTGACCATTCCATAAGGGGATGTCCAGTGGCCTACATCTGCCCACCTCACAGTTGACATCCGAGTGCTCTAACCACTGCGCCACCAGGGATCCTTTTTAGAAAAGTTATTAAAGGTAGTGTGTGGGAGCTTTAAAAGTTTTGTGAAAAGGGGAGACTAAAATATAATGGGGCTTTCGGTGAACTTTGTGAAACCCCCTTATATAGAGGACATGAGTTTGCAGGCTGCAAGGCATCTGATCGAAATCCAAAACAAAAACGCAAACTCACTGTCACCGAGCTGATGCTCATCAGAGTAACCCGACAGGACAGAGGAGAACTGCCCCGTGGATTTCCGAGACCGGAACTCTGAACGGGAGTAGAAAGCCTCGTCTTTCTCTGGAGGAAGAGCAGCCGGTGGGTTCAAACTGCTCCCCTTATGGTTAGCAGCCCAATGTACAACCACTATGACACCAGGCTTCCCAAGGGAGGTCGTAGGGATGCCATAAAGTGCTTCTCTAGGTGTCTGGTGCAGTTGCCGTCCAAGAGGTCCAGGGACCACCTGCAGAAGAGCCCCGAGACACCAAAGGCAGACTACTGGCCAGCAAGACAGAGCCCCTGGCTGGAGGTTGGCAGAGCAGTGAGCCAGGTCTCTGCAGGACCATACCAGGCTCTTTCACAGAGCACCATGGCAGGGTAGGGCCAGGCTGGGGGCCATCTAGTGGGTACCTCCCATGCTGAAAACTGTATGGACTGTCCCAAAGGCACGTCCCTGCCTTTTGCTGGGGTGGAAGATGGAGAGGAGGTTGGAGCATGTTCTGGAGACAAAGCATGCCCCAGATGTACTTAGCATGTGGCTCAGTTCTGGGCACGCATGCTTCTTCCCCCTCCTCTCTGCTGCGCCGCTGGGACTGTCTCCACCTGTCTGCTTCCGGTCAGGCCTGTCTTCCAAGGACCCGAGTTACCGTACCAGGAGAGCATCTAGAGCCCCAAAGGCAGGGGCTGGGTCTGACTCACTTTGTGTCCCACCTGAGCCCCTCATTGAGCTCTGAGCATCTGAGGCCCCAAGAACCGCCTGCCCAATTAGGTGACGACAGCATGGCATAGAGAGCCACTCAGGGGGTTGATTAACCCGATGCCAGATGTTGGCCCTTAATCTTCTGAGCCACATTTTTCCATCTGCAAAATGGGGGATGGAAACACCTCCTCCCTTAGGGCTGTGTGGTTTTGAGGTGAGATGTGTTAGCAGTGCCCGGCGCTGTGTCTGAGACAGAGCAGGGCCTCAGTACATATCAGTTCCCTGCCCACAGAACACCCTACCTGCCCACGTGGGCCAGTATGCAAGCAAGTGCAACCCCCAGCCCGCCCGCCCTCAATATTTCCCACACTTGCTTCTAGGCGAGAAGTCTTTGTCTCTTGACAGGAAATAAGAGCAGAGAAGTCAGCAGGCGCCCTCAGTGCGTGTGCAGTGTCAGGCTGCAAGTACCCTAACATAGGAAGGGAAGCTCCAACCAGAAGAGGGAGAGAGACAAAGAGGGAGGACCCTACCTGGGGCCCCAGACCAGACTTGACCTTGGGCCTCAGTTTCCCCACGTGTGCCATGGCGGGGGTAGAATGCCTCACTTCCAAGGTCCCTGCTAACCATCACCCTCTGACTCTGTCGGAGACGCAGGAGGGGCTCTCCGTAGCCGTGTGCACACTCTTCTCCCCGGTAAATTAATTCAGCCCTCCGTGTTGCAGTCTATAAATTACTGGCCAATCTGCTTCAGAAATATTAAAGGAACATTTATAAATTGCACCTTCCATTCAATGCTGCGAAATAAAGATCTTGGGGCCTTCAGATGTTTATCTTACTTAAAGCTGCAGCAAGAATCAATCTCCTCCAGCCTTCACAGGCGAGAACATCATTTCAGGGGGGACCATGTGTCACGCCGACTCTCCTCTCTCCCTCCCCAAGTTCCTGCTCTTGAGAATCTGCTTTCCAAAATCCAAACCAGGGACTTTTTCTAAGGAACACAGTCAAGTGAGGGCTCGGAACGGGGTGGGGAGGCTGGTGGGTGACAGGCTGGGTGGGTTCCCGCGACTCACTTTCACTGGGCAGCGGGCAGCAGTGCTGGGTCAGAGAACCTGAGAAGGGGCCCCGAAAGTTAAGCTGTCTTCTGCCGTAATTGACTTTGACAGCATAACAAGTTAATTCGTCACTGTTTTGCAACTTACTGGAGAATTCATCGGTAAGCAGAGTCCCAGAGGACAGCTTGTAATGACTCGTAAACTCAAATTAGGTCTCTCCGGTTAAATACTGTGGCTAACAGGTAGAGCGGGCTCCTCCCCGCGACTACAAATGCGTGGCTGTCACCTTTTCTATTCCGTCAAGGGCACCCGCAGGCTAGAGGGGATGGAAACGGATGAAGGCCAAGTTATAGGCGCCATAATTACGGCGCGATCGTGCTAATTGGACATGTGTTTATGGGAGGGATGAGATGCGTGCCAGGCCCCTGGGCCCCCGGTAAGCAGCGCTTCTCCCTGCTCTGCTCTGATGGGGCCTTTCAGGCTCACTAACGGATCATCATGCCAAGTGGGATGGACCAGGATAAACAGACTGGTGTAGGCCCGCTCCTTGAGTAGAATTAATACCCGAATGAAACCCCCTTTCGGCAGGGTCTTCCCAATACTTTATTACAATAGTTTATCAGGAGCGGTTATTTTAATACCAGGCCATAAAGACGATATCAGGTGGCAGCTTTATTTCCCCAGAGTTAAATATTAATTGCCACACAAAAGGAAGATAAAAATGACAGGGGGGGGACAAATTATCCAGCTTCCTGCAAAGTGAAGAGAACCCTTTAATGTTAGCGTGAGAGGGAGGGGCCGGCTGAGGCTTAATTAAAACGCACCCTATTCCCCGACACCAGTTTTGTTTGGTTTTGCTCGGTGCCATCCAGGAGAGATGGGGCGGCAGGGCCGCACGCAGAGAAGATCAAAGCATATAGGCTGGCGCTAGGCAAATGCAATGCTACCTGAGAGCCTTAAAATGTTTTAACGGCCATTTCAATCAAGCCTGGAAGTTTGAAATGTGCCACTAAACATACTTCTTCAAGAAGCTGTTTTCTTTCCTTCCCCAGAACTAATAAATCCAAAGGCCTGCTTCAGCTGAGACAAGCCAGAAGCAGAGAAGGCAGCTCAGATTGGGTAGAGATGTCCCTCCATGGGCCCCAGGGGAACTTGGGCAGGGGTCTGGAGGCCCCAGGGCAGCCAGGCAGAGGTGAGCTTGGGGCCTGGGCTGCAGGGCTGGCACACCTCTCAGGTGTGCTTGACTTTTGGTTGGCAGTTCGAATCTACCCAGAGGCTCCATGACTTGGGGAACAGCCTCCCTCTGCCTTTCCTGGGAACCCCCAGGAACAAAGTCCCATGGCCCAGAGCCCCAGA
>NW_022111379.1:1286008-1288863 GCF_000313985.2 Echinops telfairi
CACCCTTGGCTGGCCCACACTGGAAGTCTGCTGCAGTGATTAAAACAGGGAAATCATCTTTCCATCGGTTGGTCACTAGCCATTTCTCAGAGCCCCCGCCCCCGCAGTCCATGGGCACCCCCCTCCTGGAACTCCAAGCACTCTGCAATTAAATAGTTCACCCCTGCCTCAGCAGGAGGCTCTGGAAGTAGGCCGTGGGTGGGTCCGCCACCCCTCCCCACAACCCTGGTAACCTGCGAGGCGCCTGCTTTGGGACCTGGACCCCTTTGGCATTCACCGGTCTACGTCCCTTACCTCACTTGGAGGACAAGTGGGAGAGTAGGATTTACTAGCATGAGTCTGGTGGATCCAGGCCAGTACTGGTCATGCCTCCCACCCCACTCCCACTCCCACCCTGGCCCCATCTTCCCCCATGCCCAGCATGGGAAGTCCTCCCCTAGCTCTAACTCAAGTTTTTGCTGCTGCCTGGCAGCAGCTGCTTTCTCTCACTTAGTCCTGGCAGCCTCATTAGAACTCGGCCCCTGGCATTCCTGTAGAGGAGGAGGTTGTCCCTCTCAGCAGGTCTTCTTGCTGCTAATTAGGTTTTAATGGTCTTGGGCGGAGGGGACAGGGCTCACTGGCCACCACTGTGCCTCCCCAGTCCAGGTAGGGATGTCAGGAGAAGTGGGGAGTGCAGCTTAATGAGCGGCAGCTGCAGCCCTCATCACCCCACCCCACCCCATGCCCACCCCCCACCCCCGCCCAGTCCCAACACCCGTGCAGGATGGGCAGACTACTTGCTCACGCCAGGTTTTAAAGCAGGAGAGGCAGGCAAGGTGCAGCTTGGGAGAGAGGGGAAGACCCCTCGATTCCCATTGGTCAGGTCTGGGAGAGACCCCTCGGTCCTGCCAGTCTTGGGGGGACACGTCCCAGACCCTCAGAGCAGCTCTGCAGCTCTGGGTAGATGACAGAGCTAGAAGAAGCTGGGCTCCCGAGGAAGCTAATTGCTGATTTATTTACCTAATTATAGCAAAACAAACAAACTGGAAAGTAGGGCCTATCTGTTTTCTGCTCAAAAGGCACCCATGCTCCCCTACTCAGTTGTGCAGGCAGGACGGCACAGGCAGAGGTGCGAGAGAGAACCAGGAAGGGGCAAACGCTGAAACCGGGCACAAAGGACAGAGAGGCGGCAGGAGGGCCACAGGACAGGGACGGGGCAGGGAGCAGGAGGCTGTGGGGCACAACAGGCAGGGATGGGCTACAGAGAGATGCAGCCTGGGCACAAAGAGAAGGATGGGAACAGAGAGATGAAGGCAGAGGACAGGGCGAGGGTGAACAGGGGGTCTTGCTTATCTGGTGCTGCCACAAGAGAAACACCACAGGTATTTAACAAGTAGACAGTGTAAGGGACTGGCAGTCAGAAATCCTGGGGGGCAGCTTTCCCTCAATGTGTACCCCCTACATCACCAGAACTCCTTAACCACCAGGCAGAGAGGTTAGCATTTACAACACTTATTTGGCGGCGGGGCACACATTCAACCCTTAATCGGTGGCAGAGAGATGGGGACAGAAGACAAAGAAGGGGGACACAGGAAACAGGGGTGAGAACTGTGCCACAAGATTGGGGAACAGAAAGATGGAGTCAGAGGTGGCAGGACAAGGTATAGGGGACTAGAGAGATGAGGAAACAGGACAGGTCGACAGAGAAATGAAGCAGTGGTTCATTTCCCAAAGGCACAGGGGATTGAGAAAGCAGGGACAGAGAGGTAGGAAGATAAAAGCACAACGGACCGGACAGAGACATGAAGGGATACAGATGTGGCAGAAGCCGGGAGATGGAGGGCAGAGAGACCTAAGGATAGAAGCGACGTGGGAGTTAGAAAGAAGAGAAGAAGTGTCCAATTGAGGGGTCAGGAACTGACAATGAAACCCAGGGCCTGTGTGCCCCTCGGCCTGACTCACCACAGCCTCGCCCGGCAGCCCCCTCCGTGGCCAGTGCTCTCTGCCCCCACCCCTGTCCTTTGAAAGCGGCTCCCCCGCACCCACTTCAGGTGTCGCGCACTCTGTGAAGTGTGTCCCTGCAGACGGGTGGCACAAGGTGAGCTCTGCCCTCCCACCAAGCTTGACCTTGGGTTTCGGTGATCTGGGCAGGTGTGTGTCCCTGCCTCCCTGAGGAAAGATCACGCCGGGTTCACCTTAGTGTCCCTGGTGCCGAGCCACAGTAGGTGCTCAGCAAAGACTTCTGGAATTGAAGTGAACGTGGACTGAGACCTAAAAAATAGGAGAGTGAGGCCGACAACAGATAGGTAGAGACAATGGCCCAGGTGGACAGAAAGGGAGTCCCCCAGGACATGACCCCTCCGATAGGAGGCAGCTGGCTTGCATCCTCTGGGGGCAAGACTACTCTCCCCCAGTACCATGCACCTATGGCACTGGCTCCCAGCTCTCCTAGAGGATAGGGGTTGACTGGAGGGGGGGGGGGGGGGGGGTGGCGTGCAGAAGGAAGTAGGCCAGGTCAGACCAGGCAGCAGTGAAGACAGGAGACCCAAGAAGTGCAGGGAGCTGGCACCTGGGACCCAGGTCCTAGGGAGGTGTAAGGGATGTGCTTCACAGGTGTTCGACCTAAAGCTGGTAGCCAAAGACTGCTCGCCCAGCCTCAGCCCCTCAAATCCAGGGTCCTTCTGGGGCAGGCACAAGGGACTGAGTCTGCTCAGACATGCCAGGAAAATCAGCGCCCTGGGTAGCACGACCAATGGCATGCTGGGATGCTAACTAAAAGGTTGGAGGTTTTAGCACCGATGAAACACACAACTTTCCCCTCTCTCTTTGGTGCTTCCTTCCCCCCACTACCATGACCTCAATTCTACCCTACAAAT
>NW_022111379.1:1289609-1292820 GCF_000313985.2 Echinops telfairi
GGGATCCCAGGAGGTTATCTTGAAAGATTTTCTCGAAGGACACGGGACACTCATGGGAGCCTACTGCACCTGCCCCTTCTTCCTGGGCAGGAAAGGTTGCCCAACGGGAATTTCACAGGGAAGTCTTCCCCACCCCCAGACAGCTCTGACCTTGCCCCTTCAGACTTGCTTTTGTTCCCCAAACTCAGAGAACATTTCAAAGCACCACAACGTCAACCCCTGCAGGGTGCTAAAACTGCTCTGTGGACAGGCTGTCCGTGCAAGAGCGGAGAATTCTCTGGGGAGGGTTGGGAGCTGGGAACATGTCTTCAGAAAGTGGACACACCTCGATGGACGCTATGTGGGAAAACAGCAGCCTCTCTGGGAAGGTGGGCCATGGAACCGATCCCAAGCAGTAGGAACAGCTCGGGCAACGCCCCGAGGCGGGGAAAGGCTGCTTCTGGGACCTGGGGACCCAGTGTGACTGCAAGTGTAATGGGCAGATGGAGAGTGTCCTGAAGGGGACAGGCCAGGTCTTGTCAGCAAGGCCAAGAGTCAGGATTGTTTTCTAAGGAAAACAGAAAGCCAGTGGGGGAAGTTTCAGCAGGAGCGACAAGGTGGAAATCATTTGTTAACCAATATTTTCCGTGCACTACGATGGGCCAGACACTATTCAAAGTGCTGGGGACTCGTCCATGTCCAGAACTGACTCAAACCCTGCCCTCACGGAGCTTACTGTCCAGTCAGAGGACATGGAAAAGAAAAGGCTTGAAATGCTGTCTTAAGAAACAAAGGGAGTGAAGAAGGGGTTGGAGACACTGGTGGGCGGGGGCAGGGCGGGAACTGTCGAGCTGTCAGTCCACAGTTACAGTGACAAGACGGGCCTCTCGCCAGCGTCATGTCTGAGGAGACATGCAGAAGGCGAGTGTGACAGACAGGCCCCAGGTGGCCCGCTGCTCCTGCCCAGTATTCCCGGCTAATGGAAGCAAAGACAAGCGAACGCGATTCAAGTTGAAAGGGATTTGGAGGAAGACCATGCAGGAAGAAGGTCCAGCCACGCCCCGGCTCGGGCAGGTCGCAAAGCACCCTGAAGCAGACCTCCAAGACGGCTGCAGGAGCCGAGCTCTGAGTGCCAGGGGGCTTCCTACCCGCTCTCCCCCCTCTCTCCCTCCCTTCTCCCTTTTCTCCCTTGCTTTTTCTTTGGAGAGTGGAAGGCATGTTTATTAAACCAACCCTTTAAATTATGGAAGATGGTATTTTTATATCTAATGTTTAAGAATACACTGTAGCAAACACAATTAGGCCAGGCATACGAGTTGAGAGCAATCAGAATATCCCCTGAACCACACCTGAAAGTGGTACAAAGGTGCGTACATAGATATTCACTGCCCCAAAGTTTCACTTTTCCCTGAAGGCAGACCACTGGAGCCGACACCGCCTGGTCGTTGCCCCCTGGGTGGTGGCTTGTTCAAGTTGGCACGTGAGCCTAAGGAAGGTTTCAATCCCTCAGGATTGCTTGAGCGTCTACGATGCGCCAGGCCCAGGACCCTTGTACCTAGGTGAGCCCCGCTCCGCTGGTCATGTGGAGTCTGCCTGGAGGACCCGGCTGGGCGTGGGGAGGACATGAGCTTTCTTGAGAGAGCCTATCTCCAACCGTGGGTCGGCCTTCGCCTGCCAGTGCGTCACACGGGGCCGTCCTCTGAATTGGTGCCAGAGGCTGCTCCAGTCGGAGTAAAATCCACAGAAGACAGGCATCAAAGGGATACAACAAATACTGCAAAGAACTCCCTCTTTGCCTTATTTGTCAGGCACTGTCCTGGGAACCGCCAAGGGACCCTGGTGGCACCGTGTCTAAAAGGTTCAAGCCCACCGGCCCCTTTGGGGGAGGAGGATGTAGTGGTCGGTTTCTAGGGCGCGGCAGCCTTGGAAACCCAATGGGACGGAGCCACCCTGCCCCACAGGATCCCTGCGAATCCGCCGCACAGCAACAAGCTTGATTTGTTTTTGTTTGGGGTACCAGGAACTTTTATTTGAAGTGAGACACGTGACGGACCCAATTTTTTCCTAATGAGGAAAACAGTAGCTCCCCAAGTCCTATAATCGTGAGTCTGAGGTTGCACAGAGACCGCAAGCTTAGCGCTCAGCCAATGTTCAGAACCCACCCGGCTGTCTACCCTTGAGCGCTACCGCCGCAAGGAAATTGGAGGCAAACAAAACAAGCTCCAACCCCCATCAAGTAACTCATGTTCCCCAAGCAGTAAGCAAGACCACCCAATTCAGGACCTCCCAATTATCTAGTGCTATGCCCACACGCACCACAAGTGGGGGCTTCAACCAGCAGAAACTTATTCTCAAGGTGTGGGGAACGAGAAGTGCAAATTCAGGGGCCAGCTCACAGGAAAGCCTTCTCTCTGTGTTACGCTGAGGAAAGGTCCCTGACTCTTTGCAACATCTGCCGACGCGGTGGCCCGGGAGATCGCCAGGTGTCTCAGCATCCATCTTCTCCTGGGTCCAGGAGGTCCCCAGGTCCAGCTGTCCTTCCTTGATGAGGTCCCCCCTCCCTGCGCATCTCTCTCCTTAAATCCCCCTTAGTGCTGGTGGCATCATGGGTGACGTGCCCGGTTGCTCACCTCAAGGTCAGCCGTTTCAAAGCCCCAGCTGCTCCATGGGTGAAAGATGAGGCTTCTTCGCCCACAAAGAGTCACCGTCTCAGAAACCCACAGGGGCAGTTCTACTCTGTCCTGTAGAGTCACTAGGAGTCGGAATCAACTCCATGGGAGAGAGCTTGGTTAGAGTGTTTTAATATCCCTTCAAATAAAAGAAGCTGCAGGGCACATCCTAGGCAAACTCCCCTTACATCTGATTAAAGAGGTGACCCTAGTAGGGGTGGTGCCTTAAGTAGGCTGATGCATCCTACCCTGTTCCTTCCTCATTGACCCACCAAACACAACCTCATCTTCTTCAGCACGACGTAAGCACAGACAGAGGTGAGGGCTGACAACACTTCACAATGTGGACCGTGAGCACACCAGACTGGGAATCGCAACCTCATCCAGCTGACAGATCTTGTTCAGAGGAGGCTACGCTTGATGCGTGACACAGGGTAACTCATGAATGAGAACCATGTGGGGAGGGTGTGTGAGATCATAGATTTATTTAATGCTTAAGCACCGTCACTCCACCATCGTCTGGGCAATGTCCAGTCTCTACAATCAGCTCCGAGAGTCAGACC
>NW_022111379.1:1293179-1307814 GCF_000313985.2 Echinops telfairi
AAAAAAGAAGAAGGGGAGTGGGGAAGGAGAAGGAGAAAGAAAGTAGTAAATTATGGAAAACTCGATCATCTATTTCATCTATGATGGTGGGGGAAACGGCAAATGTACCCTCCACACCTAGCTGAAAGCCTGAGGGGGAATGACAAGGGTTGTCTCCTGGGGAGATCTGCCCCCATAGAGGCAGGGCAGATACCCCTGCCCCGACGTTGACTGTATTCAGCTTCTGCGAACAACTGGGACCGGAAGACCCCAGCTCTGGGGTCCACCCTGCGGTTGGCGGGTCAGTTAACTCACTTCCAAGTGGCTCTTCTGCTGGAAGAATCTCCCTGAGAGGCCCCTGGGGGGCGCTGAGCTGGGAGGCACCCTCGGAGGCAGGTCTCCAGCAAGCATGTCCGTGCAGGAGGACACTGCCACGTGCACTTCAGTGGCCCCTGCTGCTCTTTGCATTATTGATTGCAGTATCTGCTTCGAGGCTTGGAAATAAGATTTATTTCCCCTCCTATTGATTTTCCTGTCTTTTCCACTCGGCAAACACCGAGACCTCCCCTGCCTTTTCCATGCTAAGGGCACGGCAAGGTGGGGAGCAATAGGGGTCCCCTCATCTGGGCACTCACTATCCCAGACCTCAAGCTGCAAGGGGGCTGGCACCCAAGGCAGTTGGACTCTGTCCTGGAGGTCGGAGGGGTTTATTCCTGCATCTCCAGAGGGATCACCCCGTGTTGCCTACAAAAGTCATCGTGTCATCTCCCCTCCCCGGCAGCTGTGACGAGGGACAAGTGGATGGAAAGACGGAAGGAAGGCATGGAGGAGGCTTGAGGGTTAGCCTCTGCCTGAGACCTTCCCAGCTCCTGGGGAAGAAAGTACAGTGAGAGGAGCCTGCAGGTGGACGTTTGTGACAGCTCCGGAAACCGCTCAGGAAAGGGGGGCTGAGGGCACTTGCTGAAGAAGTGATGCAAAGGAGGGGCGAGGATGAAGTGGGGGGCAGGATGGCAGGCTCATCATGCCTGCCTGGCCATCCCCTCCACAAGCCCCACATGCTCAACCCACCCAGGCCAGTGTTTCTCTATATTGTCCAATGCCCAGGAGACATCTACAGGCATTTACATTTTTTATGTGTCTATTTCCATGATCATTTTAAAAACAAAAGCACGCTGAGCAATACCACGCTGAGCACCACCCCTCTCTGGGGCAAGGCCCTGCTCTGGCCCACACCGGGACATGTGGCCCAGCCCCGAACCCTCCGAAATGTCCTCACACCAAGCTCCAGCTTCAGAATGCACCCAGACTCCGAGACCCCCACAAGCCCAGGGTCCTGCCACCCCCTGGTCAGGACGCTAGTGGGGCAGGGATGTCTCCCAGGACGCCAGCCCGGTTGAAACACAGCTGTGTGCAACTTCCCAGGTCAGCCTGGACCCTTCGAGGATGAAGCTTGGAGTCAGCGCAGTTCCCAGAAAATGCCAAGCCCACGAGGACAAACCAAAGATGCCACCTGCCCCTGCAGGGGGGCTGAGGTCAGCGAGGTCTGAGGCCCCAGCCACCAGCAGCAGCGGCACACCTCCAAAGTGAGCTCCATCTGTCCGTCCCTCACAGGGGAGCCAGTTCCAGCCACTGTGGAAGTGGGGTTGTGGCCACAGGCACCCAGCTCCCACGTGTATCTGAGTGTGGTCTATTGCTGCCAGGGGCCCACTTCCCCCTCTATCTGAGTGTGGGGTTGTGGCCCCAGGGGCTCACTTTTTACCTGTGTCTGAGTGTGGCACAGTGGCAACAGTGAAGCCAACATGCCTGTGACCAGCTAAGCAACCACGGTGTCTCTCTGGCCTCCGGTTTTCTCCTCCAGAAAATGGGATACTATTGATCCCTAACTCACAGATGTGACGGGAGGCTGCAGTAAATTAATGCAGCAAAGTGCTTAGAGCGGTGTCTGGCACGTAACAAGTGCCCAATGAAGGGAAGCAGCTACACAGTGGGGAAGATGGCCTAGACGGAGCTACAAAGCTCTGCTCAGCTCTAGTCTGATGAGGGCACAGAGACCCACCCTGTACATTGCTCCGACAGCTACTGAGTCCCACGGCCACGGGCAGCAAGAAGGACGACAGCCCTGGTGGTATGGCGGCTGAGCCTGGGCCTGCTACTGGACGACTAGTGGTCCCCGGGAGAAAGACCGGGTTGCGTGCTTCTGTGAAGAATTACAGCCTCAGCAACTTGGGGAGCAATTCCACTCTGGCCTCAGAGGCCACAAGGAGGCAGTCTACCGACAGCAGTGAGTATGGGTCACAGCTCCTTAGGCACAAAATCATCCTGTGAGATGAAATGCCCCTATTTACAGAAGGAGAGACTGAGGCCCAGGGCAGTAACAGGACTTACTGGACGTCTGGCGGCTGTTTTAGGGTCACAGAAGGGGCCGGAATCTCGTTCTCCCGCTGCAGCCTCTGGTGTGGTCCACCTCCCCCCTGTAGCACCCTACCTGTGGCAAGTGGAAGCACCTGCCCCTGGCCCACAGTGCCGGAGCAAACACCTGAGCCTTTTATGGCTCCCATAACCTCTCTAACAAATGTCTTTCCAGCAGCAGGGGCTGGAAGCAGATTAATGTCTCCGTGGCCCTACACTTCTCCGGCCCCTTTGCCTGGCAGGTCATTACCGGCTGGTTTATGGTCATGAGGCCCCTTTCCAGTTCGCTAAGTGGCTTGCATGATAAAGAGACCACAGGACCCAAGGAGTCCGAGCTGCCTCCCTTGCTGGTGCTGCTGGCTGGCAGGGACGCCCTGGGCAGCAAGGACGCGTCCGTAGCGTTTCTGGGCAGTCCAGGGCAAAGGGCTCTGGAGTAAACGTGCCAATTCCACCACTTCCTAAGCTGTGCCCTGAGGCAAAATGTTTTCCTCCGCTGAACCTGTTTCCTCTCCTGCCACGTGGGGCTGATAACAGCGCACACACCATAAGTACTTGAGGAGGGAGTGAACCCGTTTGTGCACAGAACCTGTTTCCAGGGGAAATTGAATACTCTCACTTGGACAATGAGGATGTTGAGGCTCAGAGAAGGAAATTCGAACCAGGTGTCCTGAGTTTAAGCCCAGTGTTCCTCCTTGTTTTCAGTGGCTCACTAGCCAGGATTCTGCCATCAGGCCATGGGTTCAAACCCAGGAAAGTCCAGTCACTGCTGTTTTGTGGCTCAGTCACAGATTGTTCATGGAGGGCATCCTGAACTGGGGGAGCTGATCATGAGGGGGCTTGGGTAGACAGCTGTGTAAGACCCTCCACCCTGGAGGCAATGCCTGGTGCAGCCCCACGAAAGAACAGTGCAGCCTGCATGCACAGTGCCCCTCACTCAAAAATGCACGCCTCCAACAGGAGCGTCCATCGTGCGTCCTCGGGGGCAGCAGTGCCTCGTTATCAGGGGTGGCTTGCACCGAGCCCTGCTTGTCATGACCCCGTGCCCTCTCCCAACCTCTCCATCTGTCAAACGGGAACAACGAGGGAATCTAATCCGAGATCACCATAATACAGCTATTCCTCGCGCTCTAAATCGATTTGGCCTTGCGCAGAGAAGAAACCAATGTACCTACACGAGCCATACCCTCATGTGTCTGGAGATCAGAATTTTGAGACGGTGCCCAGCTACCACCGCAGACCGTTTGGACCAGAGTCACAAGAGTTGGTTCCAGCAAGAATGAGAAAAAAAAGAATATGGAGTAGAACTGAAATTCTTATTAAAAAACAAAGCAGACAAATTAGAACAGCAGAGATTTTTGCCCTGAGATACTTTTAAACCTAGAACAAAGCCTCTCCCCCGAGATGACCTTTCAGGGAGAGAGACGGCTGGCGCACAAAAGAGAGGCTATTATTACTGGTCAGAAGGGCACACCCAACTTAAAAACTAGCAGCATGAGACCCCAGCATCAACAATTACTCAAAAGCAAAGTGGAAAATTCAGGGAGCAGGGACACTAGGGACCTGGAAAGGGGAACAAATGGAACATAGTTAAAGAATGGTGACCCACTGGGATCGTTTTGACAAATGGCATCAAGCTGCTTTGTGTGGAAATTGTCAAATGGGCACCAAACTTGGTGTAAACTTTCACCAAACACTCAACATAACATTGATAAAAACAAACAACAAATCTATCCAGCATTGAGTGCAGACAGAATTCATCAGGAAAGTTCTCATGCGAGGTTAACCCTTTAGAGGAGTTGCTGAATTTGAACAGCAGGGCTTGGGTGGCGGGTCCTGTCCAGGTGCTGCTGTGAGGGTCAACTGAAGGAACCAGCACCGACTGAGCACTTTGAGGAGCGAGCAACACCTGACTGGGTCACGATGCTCAGCTATACGCCAGGGAGTACCTCCCCCACCCACACACACCAAAAAAACACAACAGAATTTTTTTTCAAAGCTATGTATTTAAATTTTTTTACAAAACAACCTTACCACCTTCAAAGTAGTCTCCATTACACTTAATACATTTGTCAAATCTGAAATTTCATTTTTGGAAACATTTTTCAAACTTATCTGTTTGGATGGCTGACAGCACCTCCCTCATTTTTTTTCTTCACCTCGTCTAAGTCCTCAAATCACTGTCTTTCCATGCCCCTCTTAATTTCCAGAAACAAAAAGTAGTCGCATGGAGCGAGATCAGCTGAGTAAGGTGTGTGGGACAAGAGAGGCATGCTGTTTTTTGCCAAAAACTGGCACACTGAGATAGCTGCATGAGCAGGTACATTGTCGTCGTGCCAAAACCAGTCCCCCGTATGCCACAAATCAGGTCTTTTTCATCACACACTGCTACGAAACTTTTCAGAACCTCTAAATAGAAAGCTCGATGACCAGTCTGACCTGGTGAAATGAACTCCAAATGCATTAAAAGTCGACATTTAGGCAAGTTGACAGACATCCAGAACGAGGTTCGTCATCAATCAGCATTTACTCGTACACTTCAGTTTTTCCTAGAGCACTGTCCTTGGAAGCTGTATTCAACATCACAACAGTTTCTGTGGCATTTCCTGATCAGGAAACAAAATTTCACAGCCTCTCATTGTTCTCTTAAATCAGCCATCACAAAAAAATGAGGTTTGAGCAAAACTGCTTTTACAAAAAAATTCACTGTGACCAGAGAGAACCTTCCCAGGCGACACCACTGGGTGCACTGACTCAGAGCGAGTTGCTGGATGTTTGCCTGGTGGGGAAAATGTGTACTACGAACGCTCTGCCCAAGAGGAAAGAACGAGGAGGCAAAGGACTAAACACAGAGGTCTAAATACAGGCATGGATATATGTAAATATATTTATATATAACGATAGTGAAATAGATCTCTGTACATATATTTATGTTAAGAATTGAGGTGGCATTCTGTGATGCTCACCTTCCTGATACAATCACTGAAGACAAAGCGGGTGCATAGGCAAATGTGAAGAAAGCTGATGGTGTCCAGTTATCAGAAGATATAGCATCTGGGGTCTTAGAGGACTGAAGGTAAACAAGCAGCCATCTAGCTGAGAAGCAACAAAGCCCACATGGAAGAAGCACACCAGCCTGTGTGATCACGAGGTGTCGATGGGATCAGGTATCAGGCATCAAAGACCCGGAACAAAAAATCATATCAATGTGAATGAGGGGGAGCGCAGAGTGGAGACCGAAAGATCATCTGTAGACAATTGGACATCCCCTTACAGAAGGGTCACAAGGAAGAGATGAGCCAGTCAGGGTGCAGTATAGCACCGATGAAACATACAACTTTCCTCTAGTTCTTTAGTGCTTCCTCCCCCCACTATCATGACCCCAGTTTTAACTTACAAATCTGGCTAGACCAGAGCATGTACACAGGTACAGATAAGAGCTGGAAACACAGGGAATCCGGGTCAGATAAACCCCTCAGGACCAATAATGAGAGTAGCAATACCATAAGGGAAAGGAGAAAGTTGGGGGAGAAAGAGGGAACACAATGATCTACATATAACCCCCTCCCTGGGGGGTGGGCAACAGAAAAGTGGGTGAAGGGAGACAGCGGTTGGTGTTAAGACATGAAAAAAAAAAATATATATATATATATACATAAATTATCAAGGGTTCATGAGGGAGGGAGGGCTGGGGAGAGGGGGAAATGAGCTGATACCAAGGGCTCAAGTAGAAAGAAAATGTTTTGGAAAGGATGAAGGCAACATGTACAAATGTGCCTGACACAATGGATGGATGGACTGTGGTAAGCGCTATAAGAGCCTCCAGTAAAATGATATTTAAAAAAGAAAAAAGAAAGCTCCACCCAGTGGAGCTTTTTTCCATTTGAGGGGGAGGGGTATACCCCCATGTAACTCGAACACAAACTTGAACTCAAACTCTCGTTCCGACGCTATAGGACGGAGCTGAGCTGCCTGAGGGTTTCTGAGACTGTGCTCCGTCCTGGGCGTAGAAAGCCCCCTTTCTGCCAATGAGAGGCTGGCGGTTTTGCACTGCTGACCTTGTGTGTGACCAGTATGCCCCCTGTGGTCGAATCTGGCAGGCAGGTAACGATGTCATTATTCTCCATTTTGTTATCTGATGGTCACTTTTCATTTTGCTTACTGCTGACTTTTGCATAACGACCTGGTCTTTGGAACCTAACCAGGTGGATAAAGTGAGGGATGGAGGGACAGTTACTTAGGGTGCCCTGTGCTATGATCGTTAGAACCATCAGAGGCTCTGGGTGGTCGGTTTCTGTAAAGACAACAGTCTAGGAGCCTCTATGGGGCAGTTCTCAACTGTCTAAACAGGGCTGTGATGGGCTGACCTAAATGTGAAAGCACACAGCAATTATTATCTGCTCCCATTTACAGAAGAGGAAATTGAGGCACAAAGAGGTCATATCACTTGTCCAAAGTCCCATAGCCGGGCCAGTGGAGAAGCCAGGAGATGAACCAATCTGCCTTCAGGACCAGTGCCCCTGACTAACATGGGGAAAGCATTTAACGCAGTATTAATTGCTACTATGACTGTTCTTATATTATCATCCCATGTTTCAGGCATTTCATATTTTCAGGGGAGAAAAACAGAAGCTATATCCCAATCTTCTGAGATAGGAATCATCGTGATTTTTTTCTGTAAAAGGCCCGAAAATGGTTTTAGGGCACAGCCAGTCTCTGCAGCAACTATTGATGAACTCTGCCACTGAACAGAAAAACCGGCCATAAGCAATTAAACAATGAATAAGCACAGCTGTGTTCCAACAAAGTTTATTTATAAAAGCGGCCCTGCAATAGACTCAGGCTGAGTGCTGTAGTGCACCAGCCCCTGTTCTAAGAGAAATAACTTAATTAGGAAGAGAGGAAAACGGCCCTGTGGTCAATCTCGCATTCAGGCAAAGGCCTGTCTAGGGCCCTCTGTGGTTAGGAACACCTGCGGGAGCCCTGGCGCCATGTGCCCCATGTCAGATCCTGCCACCCAGTCTGTCAGCGTTGGCAGTGAGCAGTCAGAGAGCAGCCCTCTAACCACGGCCCACACGGTCTGCACGTTTGTGACCTGTCTCACGCAGGGGTGTTTGGGACTCAACCTCAACTCTCCAAAGCCAGCCTGGCTGGAGTGTGGGTGTCTGAGGTGCGGAGAGGGAAATGCTGTAGTGATGAGGTGTTGTTGCTGTTGAGTGTAGACTATCCAGTCTGTTCCGACCATAGCACAACGGAATGAGAGACTGCTCAGTCCTGCGCCCTCCTCACAATCGCTACCCTGCGTGAGCCCACTGTTGCAGCCACGGTGTCAAACCATCTCCGAGAGCTCTCCCCTTTATCTCTGCCCCTCCCCTCTACTGACTCAGCATGCTGTCCTTCTCCAGGGACTGCTCTCTCCGGACAACGTATCTAAAGTGCGTAAGACGAAGTCTTACTCTTCTTGCCGCTAAGCAGCATGGTATACTTGCCCCACCCCAGCCCCCTGGCAGATTTGTCCTTTTGGGTGTCCATTTTTAATATTCCTTGCTGGCATCATAATTTAAATGTATCGATTCTTCTTCAGTCTCCCTTATTCAATGCCCAACCATGGCTTGGGTCAGGCACATCTTAATCCTCAAAATCATATCTTCGCCTTCTCAGTGTTCTAAAGAGTCTTGTATCCAGTGCCATACATCGGTTGGTCTCTTGACTGCTGCTCCCACGAGCATTGGTTGTGGATGCAAGCAACACAAAATCCTTGACAGCATCGATCTTTTCTCCGTTTGTTATGATGTTGCGTATTGGTCTAGTTGTGAGGGCTTTGGTCCTCTTTACAAAGTTGAGTTGTCATCCATCCTGAAGACCGCAAAGCTTGATCATCATTAACAAACACTT
The DNA here is from genome assembly GCF_000313985.2 of Echinops telfairi. NCBI lineage: Eukaryota > Metazoa > Chordata > Mammalia > Afrosoricida > Tenrecidae > Echinops > Echinops telfairi. Next base: position 1,301,460 of record NW_022111379.1, read on the forward strand.
TAAGTCCTCCTCATTTTCAGCAAGCAAGCTTGTGTCATTTGCACATTACAAGGTGGGGAAGGCTTCCTCCAATCCTGAGGCAGCCTTCTCCTTCATATAATCCAGTTTCTCGTTTTACTTAGCATGCAGATTGACCCTGTGTGGTGAGAGGATGCAACCCAACAAGCACCTTTTCTAGTTTTTAAACTCGGTGGTACAGTATTCCCTTGTCTGTTCCCACCACTGCTTCTTGATCCATGGACAAGTTCCACACGAGCCCATGAAGTGTTCTAGAATCCCCCTTCTTCTCAAGGTTATCCATCGTTTGTTATGATTCACATAGTCCAATGCTTTGGCACAGTCAATAAAGCACAAGTAAACATCTCTCCGGATTACTCTGCTTTCAGCCAAGATCCGCCTGACATCTGCAAGGATGTGCCTGTTCTACATCCTTTGGGGGATCTGGCCTAAATCTCTGGCTGCTCCCTGTCAGTGCACTATTCAATCGTTGTTAGAGGACCTTCAGCAACATTTTATCCATGTGATATCCATGATAGTGCTCTAGAATTTGAACATTCTGTTGGGCCCCCTTTCCTTGGCATGAGTACTCTATCCCTGATGGTCATCAGCAAGTGCTTCAGATACGGACCCACACTTCCTGACAGACAGCGCTTTCAGCGCTCCATCAGCTGGTTGGCGCATGTCGACGGGTACTCCATCGATTCCTGGAGTCTTGCGTTTGGCTGATGCTTTCAGTGCAACTTGAATTTCTCCCTTCAGTACCAGGGATACTTGACCACACCCCCTGAACTGAGGGAACGTCGACTCGTTATTTTTGGTACAGTGACTGTGTATTCTTCCTATTTTCTCTGGATGATGCCTCCTGCATCGTTCAATATTTTGCCCATAGATTTTTTCAATATTGCAACTTGAGGCTTGAATTTTTCTTGAGTTCTTTCAGTTTAAAACATGCTGAGCGTGTTTCCCGTTTTGGTTTTCTAAGTCTTTGCACATTTCATTAGAATAATTGACTGTTTCTTCGAGCAGCCCTTTGAAATGTTCTGCTCAGCTATTTGACTTTATCATGTCTTCCATTTGCCTTAGAGACTGTATGATTAAGAGCAAATTCCAGAGTCTCTTCTGAGATCCATGCTGATGTTTTCTCTTTCCTGCCTCTCTAGTGATTGTTTGCTTTCTTCATGAGTGATATCCTTGATGTCATCCCGTAGCTCGTCCGGGTTTCTGTCGCTAGTGTTCGAGCATCACATTTGCTCCTGAGGAGGTACTCTTGAACTTCAGATAAGACACACTCAAGGTGACGCTTTGTCTGTCCTGGATTGGTTGTCATTTCCTTCAGCTTCAACCTGAACTTAGATATGAGCAATTGGTGCTCTGTTCCACAGTCTGCCTGCGACCTGGGTTTAGCTGCTGAGATTGAGCTTCTCCATCATCTCTTCCCACAGATGGAGTCAATTTGTGTATCTCCTCTGGAGAAGTTCATGTGCATAGTCACCATTCATGTTACTAAAAAATTTTCTTTGCTATGAACAAGTTATTCGTCTTGCAAAATTCAGTCCTGCAGTCTCCAGCCTCGCTCACTATCACCAAGACCATGTTTTCTAACTACTGCTCTTTCCTCTGGCTTTCGCATTCCAGCCACCAATAATTATTAATGCACCTTGGTTGCATGTTTGATCCATTTCAGACTGAAGACATTGATAGAGTTCTTCGATTTCTTCATCACTACCTCTGGTGGTTGGTGCCTACATGTGAACAATAGTTGTAGTGATTGGCGTTCCGTGAATTCAGGGAGATATAATCCTACCACAGACTGCACTGCACTTCAAAAATTCATCTCGAAACGTCCTTTTTGACTATGAATGCACCACGGTTCCTCTTGGTTGTGTTGTTCTTCCAAACATAGAAAACCATAGGATTTTCTGATTCAAAATGGGCAGTACCGGTCCATTTCAGCTCACTAACGCCTAGGATATCGAGCTCTAGGCACTCAATTTTATCGGCAACCACTTCACACTTTCCTAGATCCATACTTTGTACATTCCAAGCCCCAGTTATTAGATTTTCTCTGCTGGGCGTCTTGCTTGGGGTTGCACCCCACAGCAAAGGAAGGCCCTGGAGGCTCCACTCCCACAGGATTTCTATTCAAGTCACCGAGCTGGCTCTCCTTTGAGAATGCAGCTCCTCCCCATCACGTCGAGTGCCCCTGGTGCAAGGGCCAGCCTCTGGCACCACCTCCGAGAAGGTCTTGCTCCCCTGCACTAGGCCCTTGGGATCGGGCAGTGTTTCAAAGCTCGGGTTTCAGGGGCTACTTCCTCTGGAACGGGCAGCCAAGTCTGTCCTTAGTCTGGAAACTGTCGAAGCCTGTTCACGCTGGGTGACGCGATCCTGCTGGCATTTGAAATACCAGCAACATAGCTTTCAGTGTCACAACACACAAGCCACCACAGTGCGACAACGTGACCAGCAAGAGCTGCTGTCACAGAATTGTATTTAACAGCAAGTTATTCTCTCAGGTTAGGAAGACAGACATCTAAATCCAGGGTGCTGGTTCCAGGGGGAGGCTTTCCCTCTCGGGTGCCTCTTAATTTAGAAGGAAGGCCCTTACTTCTTTTCAGCATCTGTGGGCCCACTAGTCCTTGGCCTTCTATCTGTCCTGTATGACTCTCCCCCTGGGTCTAGGAGGTTCTCAGCATAAGGACACTGGATCCAAAGGATACTCTCTGCTCCCAGTTCTTCTTGACTGTAAGATTAAAGGTGATGCAGGTCGCACTCTAAGGAAACTCCAGTTACATCAGATTGAGGCTGTGCGCCCATCCTAATCCATTTATAACTGATCACATAAAAGGGGGTGGGGGGTGTCACGCCATTACATAACTGCCAATCCCCTGAGAATCACGGCCCATCCAACGGAACACATATTTGGGAGGGGCACACAATTCAATCCAAAACCGTCTACAAAGAAAAGGAGCTAAATAAGCATGATGGGATTACCTCTGAGCAAGCAAAAATGGTGTCGGACAGTCTTTGGTTCAAAGGGTGTGTAACCCTGTGCTCTACGGAAGGCTGGCTCCAAAGGTGGGCTGTCTTTGTGGGCCACCATTTGCTAAGCTCCTACATCGCTCAACAGAGATCTCGATCTCGGGCGGCCCGTGTACGTCAGAGTAGCACGTTGCTCCATAAGGTTTTCTATGGCTGCTTTGGGGACGTCGACCATCAAGTGTTAACTGCAAGGCCCTGCTGGTCGACTCAAACCTCCAAGCTTTCAGTTAGCAGCCGAGGGTTTGCACCGCCGAGTCCCCCAGATGTGCCCTTTCACATCAGCCTGTCCCTGCTGCTAGCCACTGTGCAGCCTCGGGTAGCATCACCCCGCAGCTCCTCGCACAGAGTGGGACTCTCCTGCAAGGCTGTCAGAATGGTTTCATGCAACCCAGCCCAGAACCTGGCACAGTCGGTGCTTGGTCATGTCCTCGCCCTTTCCTTGGGACTTAGGACAGTCCAGCTGTCGTCGGAATCAAGGGTAAGAACAAGGTTGCAAGAGGAAAAACATACACTTGAGAGACGGCTTGGATCCTCTCCGCCACGAAGTTGAAGCGCCATTCCTGCTGTGGTTTAGCTCAGCTCATCTAACTCAAGGACCACTTTATCCCGTGTCCCTCATCCACCCTATTGGCTGCCTGTTCTGTGCCAAGGGTGAGCTGGGGATAGAGTAGGGGATAAAACTTTACCCAAGAGCACCTAGTAGAATTCCCCCTTCCCTACCCCCCACTCCCACCCTGCCTCCTGCCCTGTACACAGGTCTAGCAGAGCGCCTTCAATATCCGCGAGCTCTGGTCTACCCGCCCGTCTCCCTCAACCAGCCTCCGGTTTCCTCGAGGTCAGGAACTGCAGCTTGCTAGCTTGGTCTCCTCCGTGTCTGCTCTCCCATCATCTGCACAGTCCGCCGGGAGTGTAGCATCCACCTCTGAGGGCCTCCGCCTATCAGCTGAGAGAAGTTTAGTGTGGAAAAAAGCCCACCCTGCTAGTCTTGATCTGCTACGCAAATTGCATTGACTTATGAAAGAGAGCTGCTCGTCTCAACAGCAGACTGCATCGGGATCTGTCCCTTGCTGTGATGCGGACCAGAGGGCCCCGCTCAGGCTGCGACTCGGAGCGGAGAGACCTGCAGTGCAGAAGGACGGGAGACGCGGCGGCGGCTGCAAAGGGAAAAGAACCAAAAAATCCACGCCGCTCCTCCGGCTGCCAATTTTCAGAGAAAGCTGGGTCCAACTCCTCCGTCCCCCACACCCGGTCTCTTGCTGATAGGGCAGCACGCGGCGTGTGCATTTTGTACACTCCAAGGACCAACTCCGTTCACTTCCCTAAGTAATAGGACACACTCGCCCACCGAGGACCGGCATCTGACAGGATAAATGAGCACTGCTGGGGCCCAGGTGCCCTCGCAGAGTGGGCGACTCCTGCCAGCCAACTGCCCCAGGGCCCTGTGGGAGCCCTTCTCTGCTCCGCCCAGCTGGTGGGACCTGTGTCTTCTCTAGCCGTCCAGCTGATGCCTGGGGCACCAGAAGCAGCCCGCCTTACAGCTCCGCAGGTCCTGTGACAGTGCACCTTCCAGAGACGAAGGCCTGCCGGAGCAGCGGGGCCTTGCTGATCCGTTCAGGTTGAGTTTGCTGACTTCCCTTGGCTTGTGGATGCACCTCCCGGCCTTGGCCTCTGCCTTCACATGGCCCCCTCATCTGTCGCCCACTGCCTCTGCCCCACGTTTATAAGCAAACCATGCACATGGGAAGAGGACGCACTCTAGTCCGACCTCATGCCAGCGCAACCCCATCTTCCATGACCCTATTCCAAACAAGGTCACGGTTACAAAGGTCAGGGCGTCAACATACCCTCTTAGGGGAACAGGGAAGTGCAATTCAACCCACAACACCATTCAGCACAGCCTGGCTTAGCAGTTGTCCCCATGCATAAAACAACGCTTGTTTTGGTGAGTCAAAATCAGACCAGGTAAACAGTTCTCCAGCAAGTTACCTGTAGAACCCTCTCCATCCTGGGCAAACCCCCCAAAGGAGGCACCCACACGGAAGCTCGGGCACCAAGGTTCTCCACAGCACTGTTCACCAGAGGCGAAAGGTGGGACTGGCCTAAATGCTCACCAATGGGTACCTGCATCAACGAAAGTGCGGCACGCACCCACTGGACGATTCCCCAGCCACGGAGAGAAGTGTCACACTGAGACGTGAATGATGAAGTGAAATAAGGCAATCACAAAAGGACAAACATTGCATGCCCCAGTTGGTGGTGGTGTCCGTGGGGTTTGGTTTTTGCCAGGATACAACCTCGAAAGCAAACCAGAGTCGTTCATAACCCCTGGGCATGCAGATGGGTTCTGGCCTCCCTCATAATTCTAGCCCCAATCCCAGAGCAGGCCTGGGGTCGTAAAGGCTTAGATTCAGACAAGCAGCCGTCTAAGTGAGGTTCAGCTAAGTCCACCTGGAAGGAGCACACCAGCCCGTGTGATCCAAAGGTGACAGTATGAAATCCAAAGATGACGAAGGGAAAAGCATCTGAGGTCAAGTTGTGAACTCCCGATTTGTGGAGGCCCCTGGGAGCCGAAAGCCCACCCGCAGTGTCTAGTCAGATGACAGCTCTGGCAGACCCCTGCTAGCCACAGGCGAGGGACCCCAAAAGCGTGACTATCGGACAGTTTATCGTAAGCGTGATGATTGTGGATCAAATCGTGGTATAATTTGCTCTCGACTCAACTATTTCTCACTCGTTTAATAACAGAAATTTCTTCTCTGGCTTTTTAAATAGTGATGGTGGTCTTTTCTTTCTGATTCTAAGTTGTGGCTTTATCTTACTATTATTTTCCTCTTGCTGTTTTGTTTTTGTTTTTGATTGTTTCTATTGGGTTTCCAGCGGATGCATATAGATGCAATGACTGATGCAGAGGCTTATCAGGGACATAGTGGGGGGAGGAGATTTCAGAAGCAAATAATAAATGCAGAAGTGAGGAGGGAGTATTAGAATGATGGTGATGTTGTAAACACAACTCTTTTCAAAAGCTATTTAACTATGGAAATGTATGAGATGCGAATATTACATCAATAAAACTACTACAAAGTTTTAAAAATAAACTTGACCTATGGTGACCACGAGTGAAAGAGGAAGAGTTGTTGCTTAGGAAGCACTGAGCTTATGTTAATGGTGATAGAACAACCTGTAGAGAGATATAAAAAACGATTGTACAACACAAAAAACATAATCAATGATACTGAATTATACATGTAGAAGTTGATGAATCAGAAAATATTTTGTTGTGTATATTTTTGCCAAAATTGAATATAAAAAAATCACA
>NW_022111379.1:1308788-1310824 GCF_000313985.2 Echinops telfairi
CACGCATGGGCCTTCGAATCATTCAGGACCCGGGTCAAGCGTCTTTTCCGCAGGGAGATCTTCTCTGACCACGGGCCTCACTCTAACCACTAATCTGATTTATTTTCTCCACAGCACCGTCACTGCACGGCCACCTTTCTTTGCATGCTTGTTCACCATCTTTGCCCTGCACTAAAAAGGGAAGCTCCCTGAAGACAGGCAGCTTCTCGTCCCTGTTTACTCCTTGTCCCCCAAAGAAACGCTGAAACCCCAGCCCCTGTATCTGTGAAGTAGGAGCCCTGGTGGCACAGTGTTTATGCATTGGGCTGTTACTGCAAGGCCAGCAGTTCGAAACCAGCAAACACTCCCGAGGAGAAAGAGGAGGCTTTCTATTCCCATAAAGAGCTACAGTCTTGGAAGCCCACGGGGACAGGTCTAGCCTGTCCTACAGGGAAGTTATGGGTCAGAATTGACTTGATGACAGCGAAGGTGGACCTGTTGGAGGACAGGGTTCTTCTTCTGTTTGTGGTAATACAGTTGTACCGACTGGGGCGGGTCCTAAACCTAGTCCTTTCTGCACGGTGTCCTATAAAGATATAAAGACCACAGATACAAAGGCACACACGGACAGTGGGGAGGGGTCTCTCCCAGCCTAGGGCCACCAAGAGCCATGCAGCAGGGCTGCCAATGAGAAAACACTCCCCTAAAACCAATGCCTTGCTTAGCGTGTGAGGACCTCAAAACTACAAGCCAATCAATTTCTATGAAGCCACTCAATTGTGGGAATCTGTGTTATGCCGGCACCAAGGGCACTGCCGCCATTTCCGAGAACAGCTACACCGCAGGCGCAGGCACGCAGCCCGCAGCCCGCGTTTAAGAAGGGAGTGAAGTGGGTTCCCAAGTGAGCGAGTGAAGGAATGAATGCATGAAAGTCAAGGGGGCTTCTCCCTGCCGGCTTCCAGGAAAGCCTCAGGAAGGCGCTCCCTCCCCAGCCTCTCTGAGCAGCCTCCCAAGCTTTGCCGAGCACACTTACTATCCTTAGGCCCTCAAGAAGCTGCAAAACCAGGGCTCAGGAGGGTCACCCTGGCTGGATCCCAGTTGTGGCACCAGCCCCCACCCTCCTGTCTTGCTACTGCCCACTGTCTCCAGGTCCTCTGCCCCTTTCTGCCCTCTCAGCCCTTTGATTTAAGGTGGCAACTTTTTCCGAGGGAACAGCAAAACCTTAACAAGAAACCGGCCCGGGCTGATGGATGGCAGGACGTTGGCACCAGCCTCAAGGCTGTGAGGAGTTATTTTAAACTCTTCAGATTTAGTAGGAGAGGAGCAAGCCAGCGGAGGATTTAGAGGCTCACTTCATAGCAAGACATGTAGCTGTGTCCCGATGCTCGGGCAAAGATAGCCACATCCTATAGTCCACCCCACATCTGCCCCTGCCCCACTGCCCTGAGGTGGATGAAAAGGCTGCTGGAATGAGAGATTTACTGGGAGCTGGTCAAATAAATTAGCAGTCTGGATCTGAGCAGAGCCCTATCCCCACCCTCCTTGCTGGGGCCCTTGCCCAAGGCTGGGTGCCACAGGGCCTTGGTGCAGGTGGTCCCAGAGAAGTGGTAGGCTGCCTCCTACCTCCTGCAGCCTCTGGGACCCCAGCTTTGCTCAGCTCCTGTGATTAATTATACCCACCTCTCCACTCTATTTATCTTCTCTTCTCCAGGGCTCTAACGGACAAGCCGGATCTTCCACATCTCCTCTTTCCTCACCAGGGCCAAGATTTCTGGAGCCTCCAGCCAATCAATCTCTGTCCAGCCTGCTGGGCCCATCTCAGCCCTCACCTCCTCCAGGAAGGCTTCCCAGATTCTCTGGGGAGACGTGTATGTTGAACTTAGGATTCTCTTTGGAGACATGAACGTTCACCTGTTCTGCTTTTTAATGGGAGAGATGAGTGGGCAGCCTGTGCCCTGGCTAAGCTTCCTTACCCACCGTGGTATTGTAAGACCCAGAGTATATAGTCAGTAATGTTTGTTGAATGAGATGGTGCAACTGAGGTTTGCACCAAGGAA
>NW_022111379.1:1312015-1319374 GCF_000313985.2 Echinops telfairi
CCCCCGTCCCGGTGTCATGCGGGGCCTGGTCAGGGCAGGCCCCTCTCTCCAGAGTCTGGCCCAGTCCCTAAGGAGCTTCCGTTGCCTTTGGGTCCGTGGGCACGTGGCGCTGGGTCCTCCTGCGCTCTGGGAGGTAGAGCTCTTGGTCTGTGCTGCTGCCGAGGAAGCTGAGACCAGGGGAGGCTTAGGCATTTGGCAAATTCACACAGCAGCTCCAGAGGAGGGCTCTTCTTACCTGGGCCTGTTGCTACCAGGATCTGAGGTTGCATGCGTGCATGTGTATGTGCGCGTGCATGCGTACATGTGTGCATGGGGAGGTGGTGTTTGAGGCTAAAAGGGAGGGAGGAATGTTGCTCCTGCTTCTAATATGTATCCAGCACTTACTACATGCCCTGTCCTATGCTTATGATCACTGATTTAATGCCAAGGTGGCGTAGTGGGTTATGTGCTGGCTTGCTAACCACAAGGTCGGCAGTTCAAAACCACCAGCCAGCTCCGAGGGAGAAAGATGAGGCTTTCTACTCCAGTAAAGAGTTACGGTCTCGGAAACCCCCAGAAGCATGGCCTCCTTGTCCTTGCAGGGTGGCTGGGAGTCAGCACTGACTCACACGCCGGGGGTTTGGTTAGGGTTTTCTTAGGTGAGAAAACTGGGGCTCAGGGAAGGTTAAGTGATTGGCCCAAGGGCACACACTAGTAAGCGACCGAGTCAGGATTTGAACCCAGGCAGCCCTGGTGGTGTAGCAGTTATGCATTAGGCTGCCATCCGGGAGGTCAGCAGTTCAAAACCACCAGCTACTCTGAGGGAGAAAGACGAGGCTTTTGACTCCTGTAAACAGTTCCAGTCTCGGAAACTCATGGGGGCATTTCCACCTTGTTCTGTAGGGTCACTATGACTCAGTGTTGGCTCGATGACACACAGAGAGCGTACACAGGCCCCCCCTGCCTTCCCTCCCAAGCCCCGCTCACACACAGAGCGGTGGGAGGTTACTAAAACGCACACCGCACACCGGGGCATGCCTTTCCTCTGCCCCAGAGAATCGCTGTGACTCAAAGTGCAGTGAGTTGGACTGTTGCCTGCTGGGAAGCACCCCGCTTCATCTTTATTATCCCCATGCCCGCCTCTCCCGTTCCCTTCCCATCCTCCCTGTGTCCACAGAAACAATGCTCGTGAACCTTCAGAGCCCAGCTCAGATGCCACCTCTGCTGTGAAGCTCGCTGGTCCCCACAGACTTGTGTACAAACATGGCCAGTAGTCTCCTCCCCGCCTGGGTGTTTATCATACGATTGTCTGCTCGCTCCAAGGCCTTCCTCGTGAAGAGTCCAGGTCTTGCCTGTCTCTGTGACCCCAGGCCCAGCAAGCACAGCATTAGGTGGGACTCCCCGACCCCGTTTGGTCAAGTCCCTTGTTCCTCCTGGATGGTAACGGGTGTCCCAAGGAGTGCTGTGCTATGTATGCACCTGGGACTCTAGGTGGACCCATGAAGGAATGCAAAGCCACGCTCCGAGATCTTCCCGAGCTGCTTTGAACCTATCAGGGAAGTCACACGCAGGCCCTGGGATTGCCAGGTGAGGTCCCTGGCCAGGAGTCAGGTTAGGCCTTCATCGGAAGCATGACCATGGCCTCCTGGGGTGGCAGGACAGGTGGATGACATGAAGGCAACAGAACCAGAGCTCAAGGAAGGATGAGACGAGAGGGTCAGTGGTCAGCAGGGAAAGGGAGGGCATTCCAGGTGGGCAGACCACGTAAGCAAAGACACCAAGCCATGGGCGGAGCAGCAGGGGTGGACAAGTGGGAGGCAGATGGTGTGGTGCTCTTGCACCAAAAGCCTGCTGAGGGTGGACGGGAGTCCGTGGCCCGCAGGAGACCCTGACGGCTCATTTGGGTCAAACCAGGTGTACTGTCTCCTGGTAGGACAACCCTCTAGTTCTTTCCCTTCTCCCAAATAACCTGTGACCCCGTGTGAGCCTAGCGTGAGAAGAGCAGGATGCTGCCGACTCTGACCTGCCTCCCTGCCGTGGCCAGGCCCCAGCTGGGCCATGCTTCCTTCCCCTGCTCCTGACTGGAGGAGACCAGGGAACATATGGCAGGCTATCTTGGCACCGAGTGAGAAGCAGATTGGATGGGGGGGTGAGGTGCACACTGTTTCCATTAAGAGCTGGTGAATGAGTCTGGGAGGGGGGTGACCAGGCCAGATGGGACATGTCCTAGCCTGACACCCTTCTGCCCCCTGGATGGACCAGGGAAGGCAGCCCTGGTGGCTGGTGGAGGCACTCACCACCTGGTGGCTGTTGATGCCCATGGCACCTGACACGTAGGCCACCTGTTACAGGCCAGCCCTGTCTGGAAGGTGCAGTCCTCAGATAGGAGGGGGGCTCCAAAGCAGGGGCCACGGCTCAGTGCAACAGCGCCAGGAGCAGCAGCACAACTGGGCCTCTGTCACCCTCTAATTAGGGAAGTGTATCCTGACAGGCTGGGTAATAGCCCTCAAATTGAATAATTAATAAAGTTACAAGAATATGTCGACTATATGGCCAGAGTAATTCAGCCCAATTAGAAGCAATTATTCCTTGCAGTTATGCCACTTGGTATTCTTTCACGAACAGCTCTAGCAACAAGACCCGGTTCCCAGATTTGGTGGGGCTTTTCCAAATGATAAGCATCCATCTTTCTACATCCATCCATGCATCCTCCTATCAGTTCAACTCTTCAACCCTCCATCGCTCCGCCTAACTATATATACATCTCTCCATGCGCTCATCCTCCTGCCTGCGCTCAGTGCTCTTTGTGCAGCTACCCACTGATCTATCCATCCTACTGTCCATCTGTCTAACCGTTCATCTATTCATCACTTAACTCATTTTCTCAACCCACCCATTCCTCTGCCCATCCACCCATTTGTCCATCTGTGCCTTCACTCATCCATCCATCCATCCATCCATCCATCCATCCATCCATCCATCCATCCGTTTGCCCATCTGTGCATCCGAGCATCCGTTCGTCCATTGACCCATCCATCCACTGCCTCGGGAGGCCCTTTTATGGGTCCAACCTCAGGTTCATTTCTGGGGGAATGGCTACGAGTGAGGCCCTGTCTTTGCCACAGGCTCTCCCAGCTTAGACAAAGCAGACCTTTGAGTCAAAAACACTCCCATTCGTGTTCCTCCTAGTAGAAGTGTTGTCCTTCATCTCTTTCCCGTGTATTTCAAGACTGTATGTACAGTTACTTGGACGTAAATCTGGCCTTGAGTGACGTAAAAGACCCCTTCCTGAGAGAGCCAGATTGGCCCCTACATTTGAAACTTAGGGATCTACTGGCTTTATGAGAGGCTTCCTACAAGACCCCTGTAAGGTGTAAGTTGACTTGGCATTGGAGTTTATATGAACTTCCTGTCCTGGTGCCGTCCCTGTAAGATCACAGGGAACAATGGATGGTTCCATATGTTTTACAGATGCCATCCCATAAAGCTAAGGTGACCAGATTTTAACTGGTAAAGCGGGACACCATTGATAAAACTCATATCCTGGCAAAATAGACACACGGCAGCTGCAAACCGTATACCCTAGCTTGTCATGCATTCTTTCCCAAATTCAGGACTTTTTAAAAACACTACAGGATGCAGGAAAAATTGTTAAAAATCGGGACGTCTGGTCACCTTACATAAAGCCCAAGGTCCTTTCCCAATGAAAATAGCCTCCCTCTTATTTTCTTACTGAACTTTGAGACTTTCTTATAGTGAGGCTCTAATTGACACAATTCATTAAGTCTCGACCGAGCCCTTGATGTAAGCCCAGCTCTGGGCTGCGCTCACCTGATAGAATGATCTCATGGACTATATTATGGTCACCAAAGCAGTGTGGCAGTGGTTACACATCAGCAGTTCAAAGCCACCAGCCACTTCGTGGGAGAAAGATGAGGTTTCCATTCCCAAGAAGAGTCCCAGCCTCGGGAACCCTCAGGGGCAGTTCTACCTGCCCTTCGGGGTCACTCTGAGTCATCATAGATTCCATGGCAGGACATTTGAGTTTGTTTTGTAACATTTGTGAGCGACCTTCTAGATCGGGGGCTCTGGGGGTGCCGAACGACCTAACCTGTGACCTTGACCCAGAGTTGGCTTCGCTGACACAAGCCCCCTTTTGCCCCGTTGTGAGCCAGGACGCCGGAGCTGGCGAAGGCCCTCCGATGCCTTAAACGAGACGGAAAGGCCCGCCACAGACGGGGAGAAAGTACCTGCAAACGTGTATAATTCACAGAGGGTTACCATCCAGAACATCCTTTCTAAAAAATCAGTAAGGTCTATGCAGCTCCAATACAGGCAAAAGATATAAGCCTTCACAGAAAACAAGAAAGCCATTTCTGCAGGAAATAGCTTGTGAAAAGATGCTCCCCTACTAATATTCAAGGAAACGTCAGTCGAAATGACGGGAAGCCACCATGATCATGTCCATCCGTTTGGGAAAAATGTATTTCAGATAATGCCAAGGGTTAGTAAGGGTGAAGGCAAATGGATCCTCTTGTATGCTGAGTGGGCAGCCAGACTAAGACAGACTAGAAAGGAAGGGCTGGGGAGCCACCTCCCAACACCAGCCAGGGAAAACCCTTTGCTCCTCAATGCTCAAAACCCATTGTGCCCAGGTCACCATGAGTGGGAGGCAGATGCCATGATAGTTAACAACCACCCACAGCACATGCTGGCAATGCAGGTAGGAACTAGCAGTACCATTTTGGGAAGCAATTTTACATAAAGTTGATAACACCAACCAATATAATACCAATGTTTTATACACCGTTTTGGTACCTCATCCCCCATGGAAAGAAACAGATCTCATATTGTGCACGCAGATAAGCACACACTGATCATTTTAAACTATTTTCCATTTCCCGTTTTCAAAGGGTGCCATGACCCATTGTATTGATTCCATGGTTCTCTCTGGGTCACCACCTGCAATCTGCAAAGCTCTGCTCTGGGGAAATGCTCAAGCCTGGGCAACTCTGCCTCATGGTTTGTCAGGGCGAGACGCTGCCAGCAACCGAAAGGCCCCGCGAGAGGGAAATGGGCAAATTGCAATAGAGTCTGACAGTGGAATTTTCACAGCAGCCAAAGGCATGAGCTCGAGCTATACCCGTCTATCCGGATGAATCTCAAGCCCACGGCACTAAGGGAAAAGGACAAGTCACAGACGGCTACATACATGCCATTTCTATCCGGTCTAAAAGCGTGCAGAATAATCAATGTGTTATTTATGGATCCGTTCATATGTACTACGAGTAGGAAAACAGACATGGAAACAACACAGAATTGAGGCTTGTGGGATAGGGAGGCTGTACCCGGAGCCTTGACTGGCAATGGTGTTCCCGTGGGGATTAGGATGGGGGTGGGGGCTGGATAGCACGGGTGGCACTGTTAGGAGTGACTCTCAAATGACTGTAAAATTTTTGTGCAGTGTTTCAGCAGAAACTTATCGTTAACTAAAATATCCCTGCAGTTACTTATAACGAGAACATTGTTCATAAGCCAGCTTACACGAGTCTCACCTGTTATTCTAAGGTGCCGTCGAGTTTGTTCTGACTCACAGCAGCCTGATGTACAACACGGCCTGGCCCTGCATCATCCTCACAACTGTTGTCCTATCTGAGCTCATTGCTGTAACCACGGTGCCAATCCATCGCATTGAGAGCCTCTACTCTTCTGCTGACCCTCGACATTACAGAACGTCCTTTTCCAGCGACTGGTCTCTCCTGATGACATCCAAAGTACACAACATGAAGTCTTACTATCTTTGCTCCTAAGGACCGCTCTGGCTGTACTTCCTCCAAGACAGAGCCATACACCTACAAGACTTACCAAGCCCAAGACCCAAACCCACGGCCTTCGAGTCGGCTCTGACTACAGCAACCGTATAGGACACAGTAGAAATACCCCCAGCCCAATCACCAAACTCGGTGCCGTCAAGTTCCTCTGACTCACCGCACCCCTGCAGCACCGAGCAGAACTGCCCCTGCGGGTTTCTGAGACAGTGCCCCTCGACGCAGCAGAAAGCTCCATCGTTCTCCTTCGGGGCACCCGATGGCTCTGAATTGCTCGCCGCCTGGTTAGCAACTCAGTGCTGATCGTCCTCTGCCGCCACAGCGCCTTCGAACTGCTCCCGGAGTTTCACACGCTGGCAGCTGGATGGAAGCAGATGCCTCCTCCTTCTCCAGCTGAGAACCTGGTGGGGTTTGAACTACCCATCTTTGGTTAACGACAGAGTGCTGAACCTCCAGGGCGCCTTCTAAGGCTGAAACTCCATGCTAGTTTACTTCTTGAACCTTCTAATCCACTCTGATCAGAGTTTTCATTAACACGCAATTACAATGATGCTTTGGACCATGGGTTCTGTCCCCACGAGGGACAAGCCGGTGCTGTTATTTGCACCACTGCCAGTGTGTTCTTTCTTTCTTTTTAAATCATATTATTGGGGGCTCATACAACTCTTATCACAATCCACCTGTCCACCCATTGTGTCGAGCACATTTGTACATTTGTTACTGCCAGTGTTATCATAGTCACCCATTGTGGCAGATGTTCTGGGTGCTCGCTTCAATATTGTTTTAAGGAGAATTTGTGAACCTACACCAATAAGGAGAGCCTTGTTGGCACCGTGGGGTGTTACCTGCAAGGTCCTTGGGGGAGAGACGAGGCTTTCTACTCCCATAAAGAGTTACAGTCTCAGAAATCCTCAGGGGCAGTTCTACCCTGTCCTAAAGGGCTGCCATGAGTCAGAATCAATTCTATGACAGTATTTTGAGTATACAGCAATATTGTTTTGAAAATGAAGTACCAATTAAAGGGAAAAGAGAAAAGATTTTTTAAAGTTTCCACTCAGTTATTAATAACGCAATCAACAATGTTGTGATCCAACATGGCAAGATTTTACATAGCAATTTTGTTGTTAGCATTCACATCAGCTCAGAAGTACTGCAAGTAAGCAAGTTAGAACTATATTTATCACGTACGATTCTATGTTTAGAGTTGGTCATGCACATTACTAAGGATTCTGTTGGGTTTGGGCAGGGAGGAAACCCATGGGGTGGGTGAGAGACCATGAGGAGTTACTGCACTGGGTGATGCCAACCTTCCCGATGCCACTACACGTGGTGGGTCCACTGCCTGTCTCCTCCCTCTGGGCGTGAGCCCCCCGGCTGCTACATCAGCCCTGTGTGGGCAGGGGGCTGCTCAAGTGGGAGTGGTCGTGACTGTGATTCTTCTCTCCTGAGCACTGCTTTCCACCGAGATGCTGCCCACAGGGCCGCCCCTGGAAGCACAGGGCACATGGTGTCTTTTCCATGCCTGCGTGGGGCTGGGAAGGGTGACAACCCC
>NW_022111379.1:1320695-1322078 GCF_000313985.2 Echinops telfairi
CCCTATATCCCTATCATTATATATTAATATATTTACATATGTACATGCCTATATTTATACCTCTCTAAATGTCTTTTGCCTCCTGGTTCTTTCCTCTATTTCCTTTTAGTTTCCTCCTGTCCCACTATCATGTCTGACCTTCCTTCGGTTCTCAGTAATTCCTCTCAGCTACATTGCACTTGATTGAAGCCCACCAGGAACTCTATGCTCTCCTCACCGTTGATTTTAGATCTCTTGTTGTTCCCTAGTCCCTGAGTTTGTTGGCTCCCTCCTTTCCCCCACCTCCTTTTCTCCCATGTCCAGTTGGAGCCATCAGCCCTGTTGTTTTCTCCTCGGAGTTGTGTATCTGCCTATCTTATATGGATAGACATGAGGGAAAAAGAAGGTGGTTCTGGTCTGTTCCAGGTTTGTCTGCTGACCTTTATGAATGTTTTCCAATTGGGTCTGGTGACTCTTTGCAGAAGTAGAAAACTGTGTCTTACTCCCTTGAATCCGCTGGTGGTTTTGAACTGCTGACCTTGCAGTTAGCAGCCCAATTCATAACCACTACATCACCAAGGATCCTGGTTGGGTGCAAAAACAGCCTTTCAGGATCAACCACAAGTGCCAGGCCCCCCTTCACCCTGCCCGGGGGCAATGATGGCAGTACAGGTCTAGTCTGAAAGGCAGAGGAACAGCACGTGGCCAGGGCAGGAGGACGATCAGGGCCCCCCACCCCTCAGACTGCCTCCTTACAATCTGCCTCCAGGGATGGAGATGGGCCCTGAATGTTCCTGGGGTAGAGACCGTTGAGGGCTCTCGGAAGATCCCCCCCACCTCCTTTCCTGGTTACCCTGTCTAGTTGCCTTCTGGAGTCCCCATGAGCTATCCTCATGGTCCCAGCCTCATCCTCAACTGGACAATGGTCTGGGGCCCCCAAGGAGGCACCTTCTCCGGGCGTCTGCTGTTAGGGCTCGGAGTTGATTGTTCATAGGGACCTGTGGGCCAGACAACTGCCTCATAGCGCTTTCTAGGCTCATGTCTTTACAGGAGCAGGTGGCTTTGAACAGCCAACCTTTCACTTCACAGCCTGGCGTTTACCTGATGCTCCACCACCGGGGTTCCTTCCCCAGCATCCACTCCCCCCTGCTCCCTAGAGCTCTGGAGAACCCCCGGAGAAGGGAGGAAGCGGCCCCCAGGGCACTGCTGCAGCTCAGGGCTGTCGACAGAGAGGGCGGGGCAACAGCAAGGGCCAAGAGAAGGACAGAGAGGTCACCGGACCTGCTTCCCTGCTGACCCCATGTCCTTCCCAACAGCCCTCAGCCACAGGGGGCTCCTAACCAACCCCTTAACCCATCACCCTGGCCTCTATCACACGCTGCCTACCGCTGAGTTCCTGCTGCC
>NW_022111379.1:1323397-1324621 GCF_000313985.2 Echinops telfairi
TCTAAGACGTGCCTGCTCCTGTGTTACTGTACACTTGATACATCATCCGTCTATGATTTGAGGAAAGTTGAGCCATGAGGGCAAGTTCAACTCTACCCTTGAAGAGTAACTAAGAGCCAGAGGGCTGGGGTGGGGCGGGTGGCCCACCAGTCTCTCTCAGAATGGTAAGCCTGGTCTGAATTTTTGAGTTTTGTTCTAGATTTTTCTCCTACTTTATTCAGCACCCTCCTATGGCAGTCCTTTCAGAGTGGCTGTCGTGGTAGCTGGGTACCATCTGGTTCTGGTCCAGGTCGCGGAGGCTGGGATTTATGTGTCTCTGCTTTTCTTCGTTGTTCTCTGCTTTGGAGCAAGGAGACCGATGGCTGCAACCTGGAAGGCCACGCAAAGCTCGTCGGACCCCACTGTCTTGGGGGCCATATTCCGCCGATTGGCCGTGATGTCTCTTAAGATTAGACTCCTGAGGCCCAGGCCAGGCAATGCGTTCCTTCAAGGTGTTTGGTTACGACTGAGAAGTATGTTTCATAACTCTGCCAACTGTGCACATATTTGCATCACATACAAAGGTTTGTATGTAAAAATTGCCTCTGTCAACTCATGTAGACTCATGAGTGTAGTCTAATTCACTAGACCAGCAGTTCTCAACCTGGGGGTCATGACCCCTTTGGGGGTCGAATGACCCTTTCACAGGGGTCGCCTAAGACAATCAGGAAATACATATTTCTGGTCTAGTTAACCAAGACACTGCTCCCCAACCATCTCCAGACGGGAACACCCACATGCAGATATGCCCACATACGTGTACCCACCCCCCATGAAGGCTGTTGCCCATGCTACACCATGCTTCAAGACAAAATTTCATTGATTGTCATTAGAAATAAATATTTCACAATATATAATTAAATATTGTTTTGTGATGAATCCCTATGCCTTAATTATGTTCAATTTGTAACAATGAAAATACATCCTGCAATGGGAGAGGGGGAGGTGGGGGGAAAGGAAGTGGTGTTAACAAACCCAGGAAGAAGGGAACAACAAGTGATCCAAATCGGTGGTGAGGAGGGTATATGAGTCCTGGTAGGGCTGGTCAAGGGTAATGTAACCAAGAGGAATTACTGAAACACAAATGAAGGATGAACATGATAGTGGGACAAGAGGAAAGTAAAAGGAAATAGAGGAAAGAGCTAGGAGACAAAGGGCATTTATAGAGGTCTAAATAAAGGCATG
>NW_022111379.1:1325705-1338694 GCF_000313985.2 Echinops telfairi
GATGATGGCAACATATGTACAAATGTGCTTGACACAATGGATGAATGTGTGGATTGTGATAAGAGATGTAAGAGCCCCCAATAAAATGATTTAAAAAAAAGAAAGAAAATATATTCTGCATATCAGATAATTACATGGCAATTCATAACAATAGCAAAATAATAGTTATGAAATAGCAACGAAAATAACGTTATGGTTGGGGTCACCCCAACATGAGGAACTGTATGAAAGGGTTGTGGAATGAGGAAGGTGGAGAACCCCTGCGCTAGCCAGCGCAGACATAGACTGCCAGGCCCTTTCCCCAGTGAGCAGCTACACAGGTTCAAACTGCCAACCTTTGTTAGCAGCAGCCAAGCGCTTCACAAGGAGCCACGGGAGCTCCTCTCTACTCATTTTGCAGCTGAGAAAACTGAGGCGCAGAGAGAGGACAGAGCTTATCCAGAATCGCCGAGACAGAGGTGGGAGCCGTTAAGGCACAGGACTTCCACAGGCATCCTGGAGCTGAGGGAGGAACAGGAGAGCCAGGTTCTAAGCCCGGATCGGCCATATGCTAGGTGGGTGAATCTAATCAGTTACACGTGTCCTGGAACTTCAGTGTCCTCATTGTAAAAGGAGGCGTGAACACACCCAGCCTCTGCGGGTCGCAGAGACTCCCGGTGAGGCTGTACACGTAGCATCTGCACAAGGGGAGCTGAGGGCACCATCCCACACCGTCTTCCTTGTGGCCTGTGGGCCCCTCCTGCTCCTTCCTCACCCCTCCACTCTCTTCTCCCTCTACTTACAAGTGTCCCCCTGACTCCACTGAGGAAGGGAGCCACAAATCTCGGCAGCGGCCCTTCCCAGCAGGCACCTACGTGGCCAGTACCACAGACTCCCTGTCTGGCCTACCCCCTTTGGGCTGCCCGCGTCTGTTCCAGGCCAGAGCCTACATCCTAGACCTGTGCTTTGCCCCGTCCTGTGTTGCAGCCTGACGCAGCCACAGCTGCTCGTAAAAAGTGCAGCTAAGGGCCCGAGACCGAGACCTGATGTCAGTATGGGTGCCTCTGGGAATCTCTAATCCCAGGACCCTAGGCTATTGTAGATTAAATTACTGCATTTTAACCTGTCTTTAAAAAAAACAAAACAACCAATTCTGCAATTTATTCCATAATAAATCCAGGTTTGTTTTCACATAGAGATCGATGTGGAAGCTCATTATCAGGTAGCTAATGTGCCGTTAAGGAACCCTGCTGGTGTGAATGGTTAAACACTGCTAACTGGTGGCGTAGTGATTATGAGTTGAGCTGCAATCCGAAAAGTCAGCAGTTCGAACCACCAGCCTCTCACTGGGAGAAAGCCAGGGCTTGCTGCTCTTGTGAACAGAGACAGTCTGAGACACCCGCAGAGGCCATTCCACCCTGCCCGGAGGGTCCCTAAGACTGGCTGTGAGTCGAAGCCGACGCAGCAGCAGTGAGTAACCGAGAGCAGCAGTTGGAGTCACGGGAGCCAGACTTGGCGATCTCCTTCCAAGGGTAACAGCCGGGAAAACCCTCTGGGGCAGTCATGCTCTGTCACGTGGGTGCCCGAGTGCTAACCACAACAGCAACTGTGCCATGAACAAAGCCGCTGCCACAGCATTGACCGTGACTCATGGCATGTCCCTGTGTTTCAGAGCAGAACTGGGCCCCACAGGGTTTCAGTGGCTGGCTTTCAGCAAGTAGGTGGCAAAGCCAGGCTTCCAAAGCACCTCTGGGTGGACTTGAACACCCAACCTTTCAATTAGTAGCTGAGTATATTAGCCATTTGCACCATCCTGCG
This sequence comes from Echinops telfairi, assembly GCF_000313985.2. NCBI lineage: Eukaryota > Metazoa > Chordata > Mammalia > Afrosoricida > Tenrecidae > Echinops > Echinops telfairi. The sequence continues at coordinate 1,327,503 of NW_022111379.1, forward strand.
ACTTCAACGTACCACCCCATGGTGAGGAATTCAAATGCTGTCACTTTAAGCCTCTCCAGCAAACACAATCCTTGGTTTGAGAAGCACCGGCCTAAAAGACTATGTGCTAGTTAGGAGGCTGGGCACGTTGGGGTGGGGGCTGGTAAGCATTCTATTCCAATCGGCAAGGTTATCTTAAAGCCAAGTCAGTCAGGGTCCCACACACCATTCAAGATAAGAACTTGGCAGAAGCCACTGTTGGTGGTGGCCCTCAGAGGTCCCTCGGGCTTCCATTGCTCAGGCCTGCTCTACGTCCTGCCTGGTGCCCCTGGCCTTGGGGTGGGGCAGCGGCAGGCTTCTCTCCCGGCTCTTCCTCTGGCCATGGAGTCCCCTCGAGCTCACAGAGGCCCCGTGGTGTCGGCGTAGAACTCTGCTCCGTGGGGTGTTCTGTGGCTGAGTTTGGGGGGAGGCAGGCAGCCAGGCCTTTCTTCTGAGGCACCTCTGCGTGGATTAGCAACTGAATGCATGAACCATTTGCACCACCCAAAGACTCCACTCATCTCTGCCCTGCCCATCTGAGGAAGCCGGAGGCAACAAACAAGATGCCACTCCGCAGGGTCCCACAGCACAGCACTGTGGGATGGGAGCCAGAGACTCGGGGTCCCAGAGCTGCTATAATTAAATAATACCGTGGACGCTTAAATTTCCAAGTTAATTCTTGGATATCATTTATAAAAGTTAACAGGGCATATTTAATTTAAGAATTGGCTCACGTCCTTCTTACAGCCGAAACCTCATAAATGAAATATACTGGATCATTGCCCAGTGCGGAAATAAAAGTTATGAATAATGTTTCTATCTCAATCATTGTCAGGGTTTTAATATTCTTAATTACTTTAAAAAGCTAGATATTCAATATAGGAAAACTTTTTTCTTTTTATCTCCACTTGCGAGATTAGTGCAATTTAATAAGAGTCACTCTGTCGTCTTTATTCAGTGTAAACTGACATTTCATCCTTTTACTCTTCATTATTATATGCGATGGAGGTTTATGGCCAAGCGTGCAGTCACTCCATTTTCCCGGAGAGCCCCCAGCCCCTTCACATTTAAACATCTGACTTACCTCCAGCCAGCAGTCACAACCCCCACCCCCCACCCCCCACCCCTGTCCCGCCCCAGGAAAGCCTGTCACACCAACACATACAGTGGTTCGTGTAACAAAAGCGATCTACTTTGCAACGTGCATCAAAGCCTTGTTGTTCTTTTTACTGTGGGTGTTCTGGTCAAAGATGTTCGACTGTGCCTGGAAGGGCTCTTCCCATGTGTCTATGCATTGAAAGGTGCACTATGTACTACCTAATAAGACAGCTGTCTGACTGGCAGGAGGTAAGGCCCGGACCTCACTGTTGAGACTTACACACACACTCGACTTACAGACAAACGGACGAGCAGGGACTGCCTGCGTGATGCATCCTCACATCCACAGTGGCTCAGGCGTCTGCCCACCAGGCACATCAGCACCAGCCCCGTCCTTCATGGAGCAGAGACCCTCGCCAGGCCTCAAAGGAGGCCGTGGAGCGATGGGTCTGTCAAGGACTGAGAGGGCTGCCCCCACCCGGGCTCCCCCGGGATCCCACCCCCTCCTAGGCTTGGGTACTGGTTTCACCCCTTTTGGGGCTGACTGAGCCATACATTTCCCGGCAGTCACAAAGGGCAGGGCAGGCAGTAGGATGATGGATCTTTAGCCCCTCCCTGCCACTTCCAGGAATTTATCCTAAGGAGAAATGAGGACAAGTGGGCACAGACATGTATGCACAGGAAGAATGGCCGGACCAGTTTGACACGCGGCCGCAGTCCCCCCCGGCACTGGCACAAGCCAAATAGCTCTATGAGTCTGGCGTTTTGTGTTTGCTTCTAAGTTTGGCACCAAAATACATTTCATGGCCAAAGCTGCATGGAGGTGATTTGAGGTTACAGGTTTCTCGATGTCTTCTGTCACTACAGAAACACCACGGTGAAGTCGGCAAAAGTCAGAACCCGTGTGAGACAGAAACCGCTCAAGAAAGAGAAGCTCAGATATTCTCCACTGAAGGGAGCAGAAGGGGCGTGGCAAGACTTCAGCCTGCCAAAGGTGGAAACCTTGTGAGGGCCAGAAAAAACAAGGCAGCCCTGCCTCGTTCCGGCTCTCAGAGGTCTCACTGTACCCGGCTGGGGCTGCAACCACTGCCCTGTGCCCAGGGGCCCCTGTTCTCCATGAGAGTCACATACACTTCTCTCATCTCTGAAAAATTCTTACTGCTGGAGCCTCTCAGGGACCAAGGGTCGTGGATGCTGGGTCCATAATGGGGGAAAATCAGAAACCACCTAAATGCCCATCAACGAAGACCTACCTGGTAAGCACATTTCCAATCCATACAATGAAATCCTATTAAGGCCATTAAAAATTAAAACGAAGATTGGGCTTGTTGATATAAAATTGAATTTAAGAAGCAAGCCACCGAATAACATGGGCAGTTTGATGTAAATGATGGCGAGATGTGTCGGGTGCAACTCTGTGTTCAGATGTGTAGAGAAATGGCCAGGAACAAACACCTGGTTTTCACACCGAAGGCTAAGGCTGGAGGCTGCAAGGAAGCCAGGAGTGGGGGCAGGGAGAGTGAGGGACGGAGGGAGGAAGGGTGAGAGGGGACCAAACAGATGGTTTGATGGGCTACTGGTACTGCTTCCATCTGACGAGGCAGGCTGCACCACCACACAGAATGTTTTATTTTTAATGTCAAAATGAATAAATAGAGTTAAACGTTGCTAACGAGAGGGAAGGGTCACAGCCATAACCCGTCCCCCCACAATCCTCCCCGCTCGGAAGGGAACACGGCCGGAGGGGCTCCGAGAGAAGAGAAGGCTCATCTGAAGTGCTCCTGGCTTCTCCACGGACACACAGTTCGCTTCCGAGAAAAAGAAAAACCCTAAGAATGGTGTTTTCCATGTAAGTGAAAAGTAAAACTTGCGGTGAAGTTTGCTTGTTGTTAACATGTCAAATTCAAAGACAAATATATGGACAAAACCCCTTCCGTCGCCTCAGAACCCCACTGCACCCACACGCCTGTCCCTACACCACATAGACAGACAGATGCCCCCCCCCCACATCCTAAGGTTCAGGGAAGTTTCCCATTCCCCTGCGAACAGCTGTGTTTTCTGATCAAAGCTCTATTTAAACCTCAGGTCACATTACCAGAGGGGGCATAATCATTAGAATTCAGCTTTAGGACCCATGTTTTCGCCTGAGTGATAATTTCACATTAAGCTTTGACTATATACTAGCTGTATGTCTGTAGGAAATTGTTTTAACGTCTTGGCGGTTCAACGTTTTCATCTGTAATGAGAAAGGTAATCGTTCTCCACCACCCTCTCGCTCGATGGAGGCGTGTGCACCGCTATGGCACTAGAAGCTGCACCACTGATACGGCTAACACCGAGGGTCACCGGGAAGAGGCTTCAGCAGAGCTTCCAGACCAAAACACAGCTGGAAGAAAGGCTAGGCGGTTGACAGCTGCAAAGTGTCCAATGAGAACTGTCAGTCTGGGTGCTTCAGAGAAACACATCCACACAAACTCATGCAGAAGAGAGAGCTTTATATAAAGGGTAAGTGTGCATCAAGAAAGCATCCCAACCCAGTGCTGCCCAAGCCCACAAGTCCAACTTTAACCCATTAACCCAAATGTCCAACACCAATCCACAAAGTCCTCCTCCATCCCACAAAACACACGCAATGATGCCGACTGCAGGAGGAAAGCTGAGTCAGTGAGTGTGTAAGCATCTCAGCGCTGGCAGGGGTCTCCACACGGCTGCTCCAGCACCCAGGGCTGCATCGGGGTAGGTCCATGCGGCTTCTCCTTGGGGATGTCTTGCAGGAAGTGAGCCTTGCAAACTGAAGCAGGGAACTGGCTAAGGCAGCTGCACCCTGGTCCGACCATCACAAAGCAAGAGACCTGAGAACTAGAAAGGCAAGGCTCACCGAGCCACGTATCCCTCCACCCTTCAATTAACCCCACATGTGTTTATCGGCCAAGTTGGCACAATAAACTACCTGCCTCAGGAACCCTACAACTCACAACAGACAACTGTCTGGTAATACACCAGAAGATGAGCCCTTCGATGGGAAGACCTTTAAAATTCACAGTGCGTGATCACAGCATATCAACGATCAACAATGGCATACCGATGATCCCGGAGGGAGCGACCTAGGCCACACTTCATTCTGCTGCACGAGGGGTCACCCGGAGTCCGAGCCAACTCCATAGTCACGAACAATGACAACAGTAATCACTCATCTCAGAGGGAGGTTGTGAAGATGAAATGAGACGGCATAAACACAGAGCCTGGTGCCTAGTCACTTCACTTCCATTATGGGACTTCCACACGGCCAGACCAAGCCTGCAGTTGTGTGGTCAGATCCAGGAGGGACAAGATAAGAGGAGTTAGCAGCCGCTCTGAGGGGAAGAAGGTAGACAAGAACGGCAGCTGGCAGCCAGCGCAAGTCGTGTGGGACCCACAGGTGCTCAGAGAAGAAACCCATGGGGAGGGAGGCAAGCGCTGTCTGGGAATACATGAGAGACTGCGCTCTAGGAGGGAGTCTGGCTTGTTCTGCATGGCCCAGTGGCTCATATCACCTGCTCTGCGATGACCATCTTCAAACACAAAATCGCTGCCCTTAGCCAGTGAGTTCCTGGGAGAAACGGCAGACATGGCAAGGAGGGATCTGGTGATTGAAGATGCCGCCCCAGCCTTGAGCCAGTGGAAGGCAAAGATGGATTTTCGGTTTCCAGAAGGGTGAGTGTCCTACCGATTAAAAATAGTCGACTATAAGCAGTGAATGCGCTTCCAAAGGGGTAGCGAGTGAGCGCCTCGTTGCTGGAGGAATTCAAGCAGTGGTTGGAACGCTCTGGGCAGGGGCAGCACACATCCAAAGCCCTGAATGACCTTGAAAGCAAGAGTCTCTGAGTTCCATTCATCCAACACTGTTGTCTCTCCAAATGAGGCGGGGCCCACCTTGGAGAACCTCCTTTGGGTTTAGGGGTACAGGCCTTGAGTAGACCCAAGGGTGGTGGTTCCTCCAAGCATGAGAATGGGTTTCATTTGGAGAAAGAGCTCAGCATCTGAGCACCCAGTCTGGTGACTGACCTGGGTGATGAATTAGGCGGCCTGGCTCTGTACTGTAAAGTCAGGCTCGCTCTGTTTGTGTCTAGTGAACTCACTCTGTGAGCAAGAGCTGCTCCAAACTGCTGGGTCTTGTTCATCCAGCGCCGTCTTTGTTCCACCTCTTCCTCTAGAATGCTGAGAAGACAAATTCTGTTTCTGAAAGACCCCCCCGGACCCCTCTCTGCCGCCCAGCACAGTCCAGAGCTTACAGTAGGTACTGAACAAGCCTGCACTGCCTGGTGGTGTCTATTCACTCAGGGCCCCAGGAGCTGCAGTTCAAATCCAACAGGCTGCCCTCGGCATTACAAAGACCAGCAAACCGACCTGGCCCAGCCAATCCCTTACCCTTGAGAATTCCTCATCCCGGTAGCTGCAAACAACAGATGCCAGCAAGGCTGTGAGGTTGTAAACCTTAAAGATTGTCAGATGGTAGAGCCATGATAGAAAATGGCACAGCATGTCCTTCAAAAGCTAGGAATAGGAATTCCATCTGATCCAGTCCCCCCCACCCCCACCCCCACCGAGCATAGATCCAGAGAAAGAGCAGCGACAAAAACAGGCGCACAACATCCATGTTCACTGCAACATTGCTCACAATCGCAAAACGAGGGAAACCCCCCAAGGGGCTTCAATGGATGACTCTATCCACATGAACTGTGGTGCGTACATACAGCGGAGTGCTACACAGTGAAGACTAATGGCGAGGCTGTGAAACGTAATGTGCATGAACCTGGAGGACATTGTGCCGAGTGAAATAAGTTCATCCCAAGAAGGTCATTTGATGATACCACTTAAAAGAAAGCCAAGATTTATACACAGAAAGCAATATCCTTTGATGGACAGTTACCAGGGAAAGGGGTGGGGAGGGAGGAAGAATCCCTTACTAGATGGTACCAAACCATCTTCCACTGAGTTAATTCTGAGCCTGTACAACAGAGTAAGACTTCTCCCCTGGGGTTTCTGAGGCTGTAAATCTTTACAGAGCGAAAAACCTCATCTTTCTCCCTCCGAGTGGCTAATGGGCTTGAACTGCTGAGCCTGTGGCTAGCAGTCTAATGAGTAACCCAATATGCCATCAGGGGGTGTTAATGAAGGGAAAGGCATCTTAAGGCATAGGAGAAGTCAGCACAAAGTGTCCAAGGTACAATGAAGACTGAAGGCCATTGAACAATCAGGGACAGCCACAGTAACGGCTAGAGCACTGACAGTTCTGCAGCATTAACACTAAGAACCCGCCCCCCACAAGTTTTCGAGTGCTTTTTTAGGTAGATTCGTGTTATTATATAGGTGTGGACATGCAGCTACAAGGGAGCTTCAGAAAGCTCATGGGAAAATGGAATTATCTTTAAATTATCTTTAAGTTCCATTTTCCCATGAGCTTTTAAAAGCCCCTTCATATAGATCTACCTGTGGGCTTACTTGTATATGCTGCATACATATCCAAGGAGCCTTGGCGGTTTGGTGAGTTAAGCATTGGGCTGTTAACCACAAAGTCAGCAGTTCAAACGCATGGGAGAAAGATGGGTCTGTCTGCTCCTGTGAAGAGCTATAGCCTCGTGGACCCAAAGGAGAAGTTCTGCTTTGTCCATTAGGACCACTATAAGTCAGGGTCCATTTGATGCCAGTGAGGCTGAAGGGCACATATATTCACCTATGAGGTCATAAGCACAGAGGGCACAGTTATGCAGAAAGCTTAGATCCAAATACTCGGTGGGGCTGAGTTAGTAGGATTGAAGGTGAAGGACTATAGCCTTGGGGAACATCTAGGTCAATTGGCAGAACATAGTTTCACATCCTAGTTTGGTGAATTGCATCTGAGGACTTACAAGCTTATGAGCAGCCATCCAAGATGCAACCATTGGTCCCTTCCCATCTGAAGTCAAGAAGGAACCCAGAGACTCAAAGAAGCAGTCAGAACTAATGGCCCACAGGAACCACAGCCTCCTCTAGCCTGAGACCAGAAGAACTAGATGGTGTCCAGCTATCACCGCAGAAAGCTCTGACACAATAACAGGCACTGGTTAAAGTAGGAGAAAAACAGAACAAAATTCAAAATCATTGGCAAGATATGACAAAATAATAATTTATAAATTATCAAGGACTCATGAGGGAGGGGGGAGCAGGGAGGGAGGTGGAAAAAGAGGACCTGATGCCAGGGGCTTAAGTGGAGAGCAAATGTTTTGAGAATGATGGGGGCAATGAATGTAAAAATATGCTTTACACAATTGATGTATGTATGGGTTGTGATAAGAGTTGTATGAGCCCCTAATAAAATTATTTTAAAAAGTCACAATTACAGGCCTAAACAATACAGGGAAACTCCCAACCACATAATTCCAAGACACACCCATTTAACCTGGAACGGACGGCATGCACAGAAGTCACCTTTAAGCCAAATAACAGACTGGCCTGTAAAATTAACAACAGCATCTGCGAGGAATGTGTTCAACAATAGGAGACCAAACAGGCGACATTTACCCCCAAAGCAAAGATGAGAAGGTACGGAGGCCGGGGAGACCAGAGGGCTGAGAACGGGGAAGGCAGGATAGAAACAGAAGCGTGCTCACATGTTGTGGGGATACCAGGGAACAGTCTGTGTGTGAACTGCTGGGTGGGAAACTAATTTGCTGTCTACTTTCACCTAAAACACAAGAGGACGATCAAAACATGATCACTGTGACCAAAGTTACACAACAAAATCACCGATGAGGAAGAGAAGTCCTTAGACATCTCACCCACCATGCGGCCTGGAGTTCAAGTCCACAGAAGGATGGATTTAGCACATTCTTTGCTTGGCATAGTGGTCCTCAGGTTCACTCTTGTTGCCTGGAAGAGTCCCTACAGAGAATTCCCAGTCACACTCTGCCTCAAAGAAGGCCACTGTGCTTACTGCTGTCCCAGGGCCTTGAATAGAGTCTTCGGGACACAGATCCTAGGCTCCCTGCATCAAAATGAACACCCCCCCCAGGCTTAAAACAAAACCACACACCCAATGGCCTGGCTTGGCCAGCATGGTCTCAGGCTCTGGTAGGCTGGCACTAGGCATTTCCAGGCCAGCAGAGAAACTGGGTGGGGAAGAAAGCTGCATGGAGCCGATGTGGACCCAACACCCACCCCCTCCATTTTTTATGACATTGAAGTAATTATGGGCTGGGGGGCTGGCAGAGGCTCCCAAAGCCATGCACATAATGGACTGGTCGCCACTCCAGTCACCACAGAAAGGCAGGCTATATCCCATCTCTGAGCTGGAAGAAATGTGGGCTTCAGCTAATGTGGGCGAATCAAGGCCTCTCTGAAACTCCCAAGAGACTGCCTGTACCCACGCAGGGACTGCAGACTGGCAGGGGAGGTGAGTGATCTGAGAGGACTGGGGAAAGGGAGCCGGAGAGGAAGCTGGGCCTTCAGCGGGCTACCTGCAGAAGGTCCCCGGAGAGCAGCCACGAGCACCCTGCCCTCAGTGGATCCAGCCTCCCCATGAAGACGATGCTCCGTGCTTGCATGGGCCACTGAGTCAGCCCAGGAGTGCCCACCAGACCGGGCAGGCTGGCATTCTGTGCTCAACAGGAGAAAGTGCACTGGCTACTGACAGAGCTGTAGGCACACAGTGACCTGCCTCAACAGACGATCCAGGGCTCATTAGTCTCACAAATGAGCCAGCACTCAGCCTCCCCTGGTACTTGAACCTTTGACCAGGAAGCAGGCCTCGGTCTTGGTGCCCTGCACCCATGGGCCGCAGCCGCATCTCTTCCCCCTGCAGAGCCCCATCTACAGGTATTTCACCAGAAGTCAGAGTCGTCTACGTAGACCCGGGGGCCCCTAGACACACACCACATCACTGGCCCCACATGGCTCCAGGCTCCATGCTGCCTCCACCTCCACTGGGGTAGCCACCCTGAGGCACCCAGCCGGCACCCAGGAACTCAGCGTGCACGTTCCACAGCCCTTTCCCCCTCCCCCATCCCCTCCCCCATCAGCACTCGGGGCCGCTGACCCCGCAGACCCCAGACTCACCGCTGGAGCAGTCGGGCCCTCCCCAGCCGGGCTCGCAGTGGCAGGTGTCCGGGGAGACGCAGCGGCCGTGCATGCACTCTTCCGTACACAGGGCTGCAGGGGACAGGAGGGAGGGAGGAAGGAGCGAACAGTGAAAACCAACCATCGAGTCAGGGGCACCACCCACCCTGCCCCGCGGTCCCCCAGGCCCCGGGCTGCTCGGTTTAGGCCGGGAATCAAGCTCCTTCTGACTGCTGTCCTTCATGGGACTCCTGAGTGACTCTGAGAAAGGGGCACTTAATGCCGCCCCCCCCCCCCTCTGTTCTACAGTGGGGCCCAAGCCCAAGATGGCTACCACCCCAAGCCGGAACCCTGAGCCCCATGGCTCAGACAGCAGCCTGATGTCTTTCTGCAGAGGCCCTGACATGTATCAGGTAGCCTGAAAAGGCCAGGTTCCCCGACTTTCCCCCACCTGCCTTCCCTCCTCCCCAAATGTCCCTATTTTGGGGGCTCTCAAATGTCAGCAAATCTGCAAAGTACACAAACGCTGGGGGGTGGGGGGCAGGGGAAGCAATAGCTAATTATAAGAAAGTAATTAAGAAAGACATCCACGATGATGATAATTGTAATTAGAAAGTGCCTGGCAATTTCTTATCATGCAGTCAAACGCGCCAGCCTCCCAGGTTGGGAGGCGGCAGCGCCGTTGCCGCCACTGCTGCAGCTCGGGGAGGCTTTACTGGCAGCAGTTGGAGCAGAAGCTGATTTCTCTCTGCCCTTTGACAGAACCTACCTTTCCTCAAGGTCACCCTGGCTCCTGTGAGATCTGCCCCACCGTCTAATCCATCAGCAGGATTACAGAAAGCCCCCACCCCACCCTGCCCTGAGCCACCGCCACCGATTTCAAAAGTTCGGAAAATCAGCAACTACCACCAACCCTGTCCGTTTCTTAGAAGGGATCTAGAGGTTGCACCTCTCTCTGGAAACAGCGACAGGCCGTCTGGCAGTGCTGGCCAAGGCTGTCAAGTCGGTGGCCCCTATAGTAAGTCTTAAAAGGCTGCCATCATGCCGCAAACACCCACCCCATGGGCACGCTGTCTGGGCACTCCCTGAATTCCCACCACGAGGCACTGTCGGACTAATGACCAAAAACATCAAGCTGATTCCAATCCAGAGCGCCCAGTGTGCCCGGAGCTGAGCCTTTCTCCGGTGGCACTGCTTGGAGGGTTAGAATGGTTGATGGGGTCCTCCCAAACACAGGCAGGGACCCTGAAACTGTCGGCTCGGCTTTGCCCAGGCCAGGAGCCAATGCCCTGCGAGGTAGACCCTCGGGAGAGTCATTTCAGGGCCACCATCCTCCCAATCTCCCTGCCAAGGGTCTGGAGCCACCCTGCCTTCTGATGAGGTAGGGGCATGGGGGTGGGGGAGGCGCCCTGGTGTCTGAGCGCCTCTCATCTGTACAGGGCCTCTCAAGAGGGTTGGGCTCATGCTGAGACTTGGGCAGCACCCAGCTTGGAGCCCGGTCAGCTAACCCAGCTCTCCACTGACAGCTTGCCCGGCTGCCCGCAAGGCCCCAGCTGGCCATTCCTGCTCCCCTCTTCCCACTGAGCCTTCCAGATACACTCCATGTCTCCCAATACACACCAGAACCAAGGGCCCCCCCAGCCCCCATCACAAGCCAGCTCCTTGGTCCAGCCCTGGCCTCAGCCTCTCCTTCCCGTGCCCCCTCCCTAAGGCTGGGGTCCCAGCCAACCAGCCCCTCTCTTCACCTTGTCAGAGACTGGCTAGCTCCACCACCCCCAACCCCCTGTGCCCGGCTGCAGGGAGCAAGACCTTGATCCCCAGGATTTCTGCCAGGGGCAGTGACTCATGACCCGGACAGGTATCAGGACTAGAAGAGAGCTCAGAGAAACTCTCTGACCACCCCTTCTTCATATACACCTGGACATGGGACCCTAGACTACAGCCAGCCAGGAAGGAGTGTGAGACAGAGGTGGGTGAAAGTGGGAGAAGTGAGAGGTAGCCAC